>NW_026652287.1:60075312-60686002 GCF_009828535.3 Hylobates moloch
TTTGTTCTTATGACTCAGAAGAAAACAGGCCAACATTTTCTCCCCCTCTGTTGTTTCTGAAGCTTTTAGGCCAATGGCTCGGAATATCGTCTAGCAATAACATGTCCAATAGCAAAGGAAAAGCAGCCGTGACCTGTGGCCGAGAGCATGCATTTCAGACGGGTGTCCAGCTAATCAAAAGAAGCCCCAGCCCAATTTAGAGAACCCCAAGATCTCTGAATTCCACTATGGGTTGCTGCGTGCTCAGAACCTCCGATCCCTGCAACCAGGCCTGCTCTCAAGCCATGTCTCAGACATTGGTGGTTCCAAGGCAGCTGAGTGCTGGTTTGTCTTAGATGAGCTTGAATCAATTTTCAACAAACAGCTGGTAAGACGGATGGTGATACCGGGAAGATAAACAGCATGCCGTGCTTTATAGGAATCTTGACTGCTAATTTGAAGTGGAAGAAAGAGGTGCCATAATGAGACAGCTTCTCTTGTCTAAACGTGGGTATTGAACCTGGCTGCCTTGGAGTTGTGTGTGTTCACTTGATATGGACATTGACCAAACCAGGAGTCGGCGTTCCAGAGTGGGCGCCAGGTCTTGCCGGAATGTGCTGTCTGCTTTCCAAAGGAACCAGGTGGTAGCCACGTGGTACGGCTTCTAGACCTGGTTCTGAGACTTGGCTGCAAAATACAATTTCCAGGAGATGCTTTGTCAAAATGTTCATGTCTGAGCAAAGTCACTAGAGATTCTCGTTTAATTGGCTTGGGGTGGGACGTGGACATGGGAGTTCTTAGAAAGCTCTTCTGGTGATTCTAATGCAGAGGCCGGGTTGAAAATCTCCGTGCTAGACCAGTGGGTCTTGAACATTTTGGTCTCAGAACCCTTCAGAATGTAGAAATTCTGAAAGTTTTAAGGACCCTAAGTGCTTTTGTTTAGGTATGCCATTAGAAATTGAAACTAAGAAAATTCTGAAATGTACATGTAATCATATATTTAAAAATGAAAATAAATCTATTGTATACTAACGTATGTAGAATTTCATGGAAAAAATAACAGTATATTCAAAAAGTTAGTGACAAGTATAGTGTCTTAGTAACTCTTTGCAAACCACTGGCTTAATACAGAAGTCACTATATGAAAAAGGCACCTGCACACTCATGTTTATAGCAGCACAATTTGCAGTTGCAAAGACGTGGAACCAAACTCAGTGCCCATCAACCAATAAGTGGATAAAGAAAATGTGGTGTATATACACTGTGGAATACTGCTCAGCCATAAAAAGGACAAAATAGTATCTTTTCCAGAAATTCGGATGGAGCTGGAGGCCATTATTCTAAGTGAGGTAACTCAGGAATGGAAAACCAAATATCATATGTTCTCACTTATAAGTGAAAACTAAGCTATGAGGATGTAAAAGCATAAGAGTGATATAATGAACTTTGGGTATTTAGGTAGGGGGAAGTCTGGGAGGGGGATGAGGGATAAAAGACTATACATTGGGTACAGTGTACACTGCTTGGGTGACCAGTACATCAAAATCTCTAAAGAACTCATTCATGCAACCAAAAACTACCTGTACCCCAAAAACTATTGAAATGAAGATAAAAATTATTTTTTAAGTAAAGACAGCTAGATTCTAATATCTACTTCCACATTCAGTCTTGCAACATGTCATTTCTGTTCAAATCTATGAAGAAAATCTGATCTCACACAGATGTCATTGGAAAAGGGAGGTATATAGTAAAAGCCCTTTCAGATAATTGTGGATGTTCTTTGATACTACACCAAAACTCAGCAACTGGTAGTTTCTCAAAGGTTAGTTGCAATGTGGAATCTGAAAATACATAAACTTTCTGTGCTCCATTACATTAAAATCCACTGGTCTATCTTGATATTTGAATGGATTTTTTTACCCTTACATGATTTTATTACATCTAGCACAGGTCACTTGAGAAATATCAGCTCAATGAGTCATGTATGCAGATCCTGCAGTGTTGACACAATCCATTACTCAATATTAAGGAAATCACATGTGTTAGTATCTCTTTAACTATTGGAAAGCTGTCAAGCTCACGGTGGCTGATACAAGTTTTTCAAAATTCTTGAAAGCTTGAGTTTCATCATTGGCAACAAATACTGTCAGTTATTTTCTTGGAAGTGACAGAATTAATTTGTTCATTTTCCAGATAATGTCTGCCAAATAGTCAAGTTTGAATAACTATAGTTTGTCTATCAGTTGTTCTTTCAAGTAAAAATGGCGCTCTTTGAAAAAAAAAAAAAAGGCAGGGAGTTCAGCTCACAGTTCAGAAGATTGGCAAAGGTGCTTTTCCTTGAGGCAGCTGTGGAACTTCCAGATGGGGCAGAGGTGCTCTATGTCTACCTCCCACTTCATCACAAAGAACATTGAAAGGCCGATGCTCAAATATTGAGATTTAATAAAATGAATAACTTTCAGTACATCAAGTACATTCTTGTTATTTCAAATTCATAATCTCTATATTTTACTTGTTTTCTTATTGTGGTAAAATACATGTAACATAAAATTTTCCATCTTAATTATTTTATATTTTATTTTTTTGAGATGGAGTTTCACTCTCGTTGCCCAAGCTGGAGTGCAATGATGCGGTCTCAGCTCACTGCAACCTCTGCCTCCCGGGTTCAAGTGATTCTCGTGCCTCACCCACCACCAAGCTCAGCTAATTTTTATATTTTTAGTATAGATGGGGTTTCAATATGTTAGCCAGGCTGGTCTCAAACTTCTGGCCTCAGGTGATCTGCCCCCCTCGGCCTCCCAAAGTGCTGGGAGTACAGGCATGATCCACCTCATCTGGCCCCATCTTAGTTATTTTTAAGCATACAGTGCAATGGCATTAAGTAGATTCACATTGCTGTGCAGCCATCACCATCATCCATCTCCAGAATTCTTTTCAGCTTGCAAAAATGAAACTCTGCATTCATTAAACAATACTATCTGTTCCCCTCTCCCCCCAGCCCTTGGCAACCACCACTCCACTTTCTGTCTCTATGAATTTGACTACTCTGAGTACCTCATATAAGTGGAATCATACAGTAATTGTCTTTCTGTGACTGGCTTATGTCCTTCAGCATAATGTCCTCAAGGTTCATCCATGATGTAGCCTGTGGCAGGATTTCCTTCCTTTTTCAAAGCTGAATAATATTCCATTGTGTGCATACACCACATCAAGTACATTCTTAAGTGAAACTGGCTTTTGTTTTTTCTGCACATGCATGGCAGTGAAGAATGCAGTGATGACTAGTACAGATCTGTGCTAAGGAGACAACAGTTCTACCCACCCTGAGTGCAAAATGAAAAGGCAAACCATGTCGTATTATCACAAAAATAGTGTTGGCTTTTCAGACACCTGAAGTCATCTCAGCAAATTTACAACCTAGGTTCTATGTTGCAATTTCTACTTACACAGTGTATTAGTCCATTTTCACCTGCTGATAAAGATATACCCGAGACTGGGTAATTTATAAAGAAAAAGAGGTTTAATGGACTCACATTTCCAGGTGGCTGGGGAGGCCTCACTATCATGATGGAAGGTGAAAGGCATGTCTTACATGGCAGCAGACAAGAAAGAATGAGGACCAAGGGAAAAGGGTTTCCCCACATAAAACCATCAGATCTCGTGAGACTTATTCACTACCATGAGAACAGTATGGGAGAAACCGACCCCAGGATTCAATTACCTCCCTCGGGGTCCCTCCCACAACAAGTGGGAATGGGAGCTACAATTCAAGATGAGATTTGGGTGGGGACACAGACAAACCATTTCACATAGTAAAGTAGAAAGTCTTCAAAAAGGAAAGAGAAAACAGAAAATGCACTCATAGTCCTAAAGCCCAGAGACAGTCACCATCAGTATATACGCTGGTATGTTTTCTTATCAAGGCCACATTCCTGAAATGTTTTGTCTTTATGATGCTGGTAAGCAGGGAAAGGGCCAAAAGACACTGTACTGGACAGATATTTTCATTCTCTCTACAAGCTCTAGAAAAACAGAGGACAATTAAATTCAGGACTAAACCAACATTTGGAAATGTGAATGTAATTAATTCTGTAGAAATACTTAGGGAATATTTGTCTTTAATTTTTCCTCCGTAACATCTTGATATAAGGAGTGTGAGAATCCCCGGTTCCTTACCTCTAAGTTCCTTGCTTCTAAAATATGGGTAGGCCATGGTACAGCGGCTCATTCCTATAATCTCAGCACCCTGGGAGACTGGGTGGGAGGATAGCTTGAGCCCAGGAGTTCGAGGTTGCAGTAAGCTGGGATTGCACCACTGTACTCCAGCCTGTACAATAGAGCAAGACTCTGTCTCTAAAAATCTAAAAATAAATAAAATGTGGGTAATGGTGGTCTCACACTGGCTCATGGGAGAGGGTTAGTGATATAATCTCCACTTAGTACCGAGTGAGAAGTTGGCATAGAGGAGGGAGCTCACCAAGTGTCCATTGTCTTTCAATAAATACTAATGTAAGTCACAATAATAGTAATAATAATCATAATACCTCTTAGATACTTATTTGCTTTATCTTATTAGGAACTGACACAGTGATGAGAGTCAGAGGCTGGCCCAACCCTCTCTAATTAGCAGATGAGTAAATGAAGGTTAGAAACCCTGAGAGCACAGGAAGGGCCCGGACACAGGAGGCAGGGCTGCCAGTTTCACCAGGGAGAGAATCCCTGAAATGGATCCCTGCACCTCCCTGTGATGGTTAATATTGAGTGTCAACTTGATTGGATCGAAGGATGCAAAGTATTGTTCCTGGGTGTGTCTATGAGGGTTTTGCCAAAGGAGATTAACATTTGAGTCAGTGGACTGGGAAAGGCAGACTCACCCTCAATCTGAGTGAGCACAATCTAATCTGCTGCCAGTGCAGCTAGAATAAAGCAAGCAGAAGAAAGTGGAAA
This sequence comes from Hylobates moloch, assembly GCF_009828535.3. Lineage (NCBI taxonomy): Eukaryota > Metazoa > Chordata > Mammalia > Primates > Hylobatidae > Hylobates > Hylobates moloch. The sequence continues at coordinate 60,080,239 of NW_026652287.1, forward strand.
GACTAGACTGGCTAAGTCTTCTGGCCTCCATCTTTCTCCTGTGCTGGATGCTTCCTGCCCTTGAACACTGGACTCCAGGTTCCTCAGCTTTGGGACTCAGACTGGTGTCCTTGCTCCGCAGCTTGCAGATGGCCTATTGTGGGACCTCACCTTGGGGTCAATCATGTGAGCCAATACTCCTTAAACTCTCCTTTATATATACATCTATCCTATTAGTTCTGTCCCTTTAGAGAATCCTAAGACAGATTTTGGTACCAGCAGTGGTTCTAGAGGAACAGAATATTAAGGACAGAGTTCTTTCATTGGTTTGGAGGTTTCTGGAAAACCCTGACTAATGCACTAGGGAGAATTTCCCTGACATGGATCCCCGCACCTCCCCGCACCTCCCTGTTGATGCTGTCTCACTGCCACACTGCACTAGTTCTACCATTCATTTGAAGTTCCTCCTTTAAAATGACTCACATTTTTTTTTTTACTTAAACAGCATTTGAAAGGAAAGTTATATGACTACTGTAAAAGTAAAACGAGCATTACTTGCCACAAAGAGGAAGTAACAACAAATTTAAATATATAGCTATCTGAATAGAGGGTGTTCTCCACGTATCACTGAAAGTCACCTGGTGGCCGCCCAGAAGCATGTGGTCCTGGGCTCTGGCTCTGAGTGGAGCATGGAGACTCTGAAGAGCCCTAAGTGGATGCTCAGAACATCCACAGCCGTAGCACCAGCTGAGCGCTATTACAAACCGGATACACCACTCAGGATGTGCTGTCATTTGTATTGCTGTGATCTAAATCCTTCTCTGTCCAAACCTTCAGGGTGGTTTCTAAATGCACAAATATTTATAGGTGTAAATTCAAGTGGGTGGCAGGTATTGTGTCAGGCGGGTAAAGCATATAGAACAGGAGTAACTGAGATGATTCTGCCAATCCCAGAGCTTGGATGGAGAGTTGACTATGAGAATGCAACCCAGGGACCAGCAGGAGGGTGCTGGCCTCTGGTAGCCTGTGAAATGGAAGTCTGGGTGGTCTCCCCCAGCACTTGGCAAGAACACTGGCTGGGCTCCAGAGCTGAGAGTCTGTGGATCTCCCTGTCCCATGAACCCTTGAAACACAGAGACTGGAATAAGACAAGATGGTGACAAAGGAAGTGTTAACCTGTGCTACCCTCTGCACCTGCTCCCAACAGCCTTACAAAGGAACATTTAATTCCCACAAAAAAGGAAACAGATGTTGTCCTCTTAATAAAACACCAATCCTTAAAATCATCATCCTGGCCAAATGCCACAGTCCTCCCTAATAAACATGGATGGCTCTGTGACCGGCTGGATTAATTAATACCCACAGGTTCCTGACCTTTTCCTGGGCACATGGACAGTCAGTCCCCCCAAGACAGATGACCCGCTGGCTCGCCTCTGCCTGTGATGCGTGCGTGTCCTTCTTACGCGAGAGACGTGAGACCAGAATCCAAGTCCCCGATCGGGCCTGCTTTCTGTTCCAGAGTAAAATAAACATAAAAATAAAAACAAGCCTCCCTGTCCTTGACGTTCCTCATTGCACATCCAGCGCCTTATAAGAAAATCAGTATTTGCTGATTTTCCAACAATGAAGGAAACATTGTTCTCTTCTAATGAAAGGGCAAGATTTCAGTTTCTTTTTTTAAAGCAATAATTCCCACCCCACCCCTCTCCAAGGAAATGGTAATCGTGCTTTGTTTGTCTTACCTGGTTGGGGAAATAGCATCACCTGAGTCAGGGTCTTGGCTGGAGAGTCAGCAGGTCCATGCCTCTGAGAATATATCAGGAGCAGGTGGGGCCTCCAGGTGGGGTGTTTGGAGGACCCTATTCATGGACAATCAGGAGGATCCTCAAACCAAGAGAAGGAAATACATGGAGTGATCCGGTTTCCATGTACTCCCACGCTTACCCTCACACCTGCTTCCATATACACCGGGCTTTCACCAATCACAGGCCTAGCCTTGTCTTGTTTTCTAATTTATACTAAAGTATGAACAGCCATCCCAAGCGTAACGGGGAGTAGGGCAGGGAGGGCCCACAGATAGAAGTAGGCACCTCGTTTTGCTATATTAGATTACATCCCTATTCCACTATCACAGCCTGAGGCCACAAAAGCAAAAACAAAACAAAACAAAACAAAGCAAAAAACCCAGTAATGACTTATACCACTCAGAAACATAACAGAAAATGAAACGTGAGAATACATGAAATCAGCTACAGAAACAATGAAAAGGTACATCTGGAACGATTTCACCCGGGGCAGCATAAACATTGCAATTGTTTGTCGTCATGGTAGAAAATAAAAACAGAAAAATATATGAGTGTCATCTTAGGGAAAAACCCTCCCCCCAATCTTGGGTCAGGGCAGGGAGGTAGTCAAAGTGCAGGTGGGAAAGCCCAGTGTCAAAGCTGATCGTACCATCCAACAGCGACTTGGCTTTGATCAACTGTGTTTAGTTTTTCTGCCTTCATTTCTGTGATGGTTGATTTTAGGTGTCAACTTGATTGGGTTAAGGAACTCCCAGATAGGTGTTAAAACACCACTTCTGGGTATACATGGAAGGGTGTTTGTGGAAAAGATTAACATTTAAATCGGGAGACCAAGTAAAGAAGGTCGGCCCTTGCCCGTGTGGGCTAGCATTGTCCAATCCATAGATTGGATTTAAAAGGTAGATCAGATGGATCAAAAAGGAGGATGACAGGTGAATTCTCTCTCTTTCTTCTGGAGCTGGGACATCTCACTTCTGCCCTCAGCTGTCAGAGCTCCAGGTTCTGAGGCCTTCAGACTCTGGGACTTTCTCCAGCAGCTGCCCATATTCTCAGGCCTTGAGACTCAGATTGAATCACACCACAAGATTTCCTGGGTCTCCAGCTTGCAGAGGGCAGATCATGGGAGTTCTCGGCCTCCACAATCACATGAGCCAATTCCCCTAATAAATCCCCTCTTAGTTTTCTCAAAGAATGAAAAATAGATTACCATTTGACCCAGCAATCTCATTACTGGGTACAGACCCAAAGGAAAATCGACTGTTCTACCAAAAAGACACTGCCCTTGTAGGTTAATCACAGCACCGGTCACAATAGCAAAGACATGGACTCAACCTAAGTGGCCACCAATGGATGACTGGATGAAGAAAGTGTGGTCCATATACACAACAGAATATTACACAGCCATAAAAATAATAATGTGCTTTGCAGCAGCATGGATGGAGCTGGAGGCTATTATCCTAAGCAAACTAACGCAGAAGCAGAAAACCAAATACTGCATGTTATCACTTATAACTGGGAGCTAAACTGGGTACATCATAAAGATGGGAACAAGAATTGAGTTACAAGAGGGGGATGGAAAGGAGGGGAACAAGGGTTGAAAAAACCACCTACTGGGTAGTACTTATTGGGTACTATGTTCACTACTTGAGCAATGGGAGCATTAGAAGCCCAAACCTCAGCATCTCATAAAATGTCTAAGTAACAAACTTGCAAATGTAATCTCTAAATATAAAATTTAAAAAGTAAAATAAATCCCTATCTACCTATCTATCATCTACCTAATCCATCTGTCTATTATCTATCATTAATCATCCATCCATCTATCATCTATCTATCATCTGTCTATAATCTATCTACATCCATCTATTTTAATCTATCTATCCATGCATTTATCCTATCGGTTCTGTTTCTCTGGAGAATCTTCATACAGCTTCCCATCTATAAAGTGGGTGGAATAATAGTGCATATCTCATAGGATGTTAGGAGGATTCATGGAGACACATCTTAAATGGAACACTATGACTTTTTGCTACTCTATGACTATACTTGAGAGTACTATAAAATAAGCTCTTCGTAACTGAGAACAAAAACTTTCAAAACAAACATCTGCCTTTCAGGAGTGTGTTGGGTTGAGAGTTCCCTTTTCAACTACCACCTCCTGCTCAGCTTCCCTCTCCTGGGTGGAGATGGTATGGCACAGTGGTATGTGGGGGATCACACACCCCTCTCTGGGAAGCAATTGATGGGGACTGGGAGGCTTAGGCATAGCTCCTGCCTCCTCTCTCTTCTAACCTGAGCACTCAGACAAGTGGTTTAACTGAGTACAGCTCCTCCTCATCTGCGCTATCTGCCATCTGGAAGGAGGTAACAAGTATATGCAAATATGTGGTTCTAACACCTGACCTTCTAAACCTTCTGGCTTCTAGGTCCCAGTGAGGACCAGTCTTGACTTTTACAAGTTCTCAGGGCAAAGACATCCACACAAACATAGCCCCATCATGTTCAACAAACCCTGCACAAAGTTGGAGGGCCCCACCCTTTAACTTACTGCTTACTTACTGCTATCACTAAGCCTTCTTTTGTTCTGGCTGCCAGGAAGTTCAAAGAAAAATTAAATGTTCAACTAGAGCAACTATGTAAACCCTCATGTTAAATGTCTATATTACTTCTTCATGGAAGGGTTTTTTTTTTCTTTCAATGCATTGTTGAAATATTCTATTGACTACATGGTTTTTTCAAAGGCTAAGAGGCAGAGAATTCCCCAGTGAGGGTAATACAATTCTAAACAAGCAGGGTACAGGATCATAGCCATAAAATATACCAGGGTTCGGTCTAAGAGTTTCTGCTCAAGAGACTGATGTTTTAGGGAATGCCTCCTACTGTCACCTCCACTATAAGCTGAAGGAATAACAGGAAGAAATGAACAAGGGCAGGAGGTGGATCGGGAGTCAGAACACAAAGGTTCCAGCCATGGAGCATCATTTGGTAGCTGTGTGACCTCCCTGTACCTCAGTTATCTGATCTGTGAAATGGGATTTAATGGGAAGAATGAGGCCAATTCTCCCTGGGGATCTGAGGGTCTAGGATTGCTACAAGGGTCACATGGAACAAAGGATGCCAACATCTTTCAAACAGGATGAGGCACTAAGCTTCTCTGCAACATTGTCATAAAGATGTCATCTTCCACACCTCCCATCATAATATCAGCAGGTCCACCTTAGAAAAGTCTAACTGGGGAAATCTGTAAGCAACATCATGCAAAAATCCTTCTCCACATTTCTATTTCCTCACCCATGAAGCAAAGAAGACAAATTCCTGACCCGTGTCCCCAAGTTGGTGGTGGTCAAGAAATGATGATGACTCACGCTGCTGGTGCCCAGGGATGGCAGCTCACACATTTGGCCTTCCTTGCAAATGTATGAGTAAATGGAATTCTCAACCCTGGTTTTGAGACCAGGAGACTGGGGCACAGAGAACTTAAGATATTACCAAAAGTCACATAGCAATTCATCCACATGCAGTCTGGCCCTAAAGTCGGGATTTTCACAGTACTTCCTCTGCAGTGAAAGAGGGTGGAAGATCTCAAGAGGAGTGAAGGCTTCTGAGTGCAAAAGAACTTCTCCAGGTCAGCAGTGCTTTGAGCAACCCGTGTTCCTAATGGGCCCTGAGGAACCCAAGTAAGGCAGTGGCAGGGCTCACTGGAACCAAGTCAGGGGGGAGGTATGCACCCACTGGTAACCACCAGGATCTGCCATCCCCCAAGGTCCAAGGTCAGCTCCACCTCTTTGCACTTTGGTCAGATGTAATGGAAAGACACTACAGACACCAGCAGAGCCCACAAGAGAACACGGATGAGTTTCCCAGACAGAAGGCAGAGCAAAGGTGACATTCACAGAGAGAGCACATGAGAAGCGGTTGCAGTTAAGTATAAGAGCAGGTGAAACCAGCTGCGGAGGCGTGACAGGTTTATTTGTGTTCTAGTCCTAAATCCCGGTGCTAGTTACATGGGGAGCTCTGTTTATTTAGCTGGGTCCTTACAATCAATGTGTTTTTCCATATGAACATCACCCTTTCACACTTCAAAATAAATATCGGACAAAAATGAGCCATAACGGCCTGGCACGATGGCTCATGCCTGTCATCCCAGCACTTTGGGAGGACGAGGCAGGCAGATCACAAGGTCTGGAGTTCGAGACCAGCCTGGCAGATATGGTGAAACCCCGTCTCTGCTAAAAATACAAAAATTAACCGCACTTGGTGGTGCACACCTGTAATCCCAGCTACTCAGGTGGCTAAGGCAGGAGAATCTCTTGAACCTGGAAGGTGGAGGTTGCAGTGAGCCAAAATTGTGCCACTGCACTCCAGCCGGGGCAACAGAGTGAGACTCCATCTAAAAACAAAAAAACAACAACAACAAAATAAAATAAAATGAGCCACAACTCCTGGGCGGAAGCAACTACGCTGGTGTTCAGAGGTGCCCACTGGCATTTGCTGGAAACACCGGTCAGGGCTAGATTTGAATCCCTAAAATAAATAAATAGTTAGAGACACCAGATGCTTCCCCCAACCTTGGCTTTCACGAGATGGACTCAATGTGCCTCCTTAGAAGATGCACAGACAAGTTTCAGAACAAAGAAAGCATGGGTGGAGGCTGGGCACACATTTTAAGTATCGCACAGGCCGGGCGCGGTGGCTCACGCTTGTAACCCCAGCACTTTGGGACTGTATCCCACTACTGGAGAAGTTGAGGCAAGTGAAACCTTAACAAAATTAAGGTGGGGGGGCCTGACGTCCAGTATCGGAGACGTGGGAAAAGTATCACACAGTACAAGCTGCCTGCCTCAATTGAAATTAATATTCATGTGATTGGTTGATTTCCCTCTGCGAGCGTGGGGCAGCTGGGCCCAAGACTGGTGTGCACCACCTGGGGACATAGCAGGTGCTCTAGAAACAGCCAAAGAAGGAGGAGGTGGATAAAGGAGGACTGGCCGGCATGGTGCCTGCAGCTCCTATCCCGTGCCTGGTGTCCTCCCACCTCACTCCCTCTCTCTGCCTCTCCCTCTGTCTCTCTCTCTGTGTCTGTCTGTCTTTCTCTCTGACACTCTCTGTCTTCCTGTCCCTTTCTCTGTTTGTGTGTATCTTTCTGTGTTTCTGTCTGTCTCTGTCATTTTCTCTGTCTTTGTGTTTCTTGTCTCTCTCTGTGCATGTGTCTCTCTATCTCTCTCACTGTGTCTGTCTCTGTGTATATGGCTATCTCTGTCTCTCTGTCTCTGTCTCTGTGCTTGGCTGTCTCTGTCTCTCCGTCTGTCTCTCTATCTCTGTCTCTGTCTCTCTATCTCTGTTTCACTGTGTCCGTCTATCTGTGTCTGTTTTTCTCTGTCTCTGTCCCTCTTTCTGTCTCTGTTTCTCTGTTTCTTTGTCTCTCTGTTTCTCTCTGTCTCTCTCACTGTGTCTGTCAGTCTCTCTCTCTTTCTTTCACATGGGTGCACACCCACCCTCACCCACAGCCTCGGGCCACAGAGGCACTAAGTGATGCTGCCCCTCAGGTTCTCCAGGTGTCTTGGCCATAAGAACCCCTGGTGAGTCTCTCAGGACAGCGAGGATCCAGCACACAGAAGACAATGCTTCAAGCCTTGCACAAGGCCAGACCTCCAAGCACAGCAGGCATGGGCCTCCCATCAGATGACCCTGACCCTCTGGACATCCCTGAAGCCCCAGGGACCTCAGATCCCACTGTGCAATGGGGCTGCAGTGGTCACCATATTCTTTATGTAGAGCTCAGACTTCCGGCTCCATAGCCACAATCGTGGCCACCCATCTGAGTGTATCTACAGCTCCAGATTTCACCAACACCAGGTTAGCAATTTCCTCACATCTCATCTGAAACCTACAAGGGCTGTGCTTAGCAAAGCAATGGCAGGGATGCCACTGGCCCTCATGCAAGGGTGAATCTGGGCACGCCCACTTCTCCTGCCTCATCCTCATCCCCCGCCATCTGCTTTGGGATCTGCTCCCGCAACTGTGACCTTCTGCTCCCTTCTTGCAATCCCTGCAAAAGGCAGCACTTCACCATGGCTGGAGGGAGGGCTGAGGAGGCCTCAGAGGGTCAGCCCGACTCCCAGAAACACTGAGGTCAGTAGCAGCCTTCCCCACCCCAGCCAGCAGACCCTTCTGCTTCCTCTCCCCTCTGCAGTTTGCCTATTGCTACCTGGATTCCTGGACCTTCCCGCCCCTTTCAGCACCCCTGTGATTGGGTGCTCCACTGCAGGATGGCCAAGTTTATATGCTGTCAGGAACTTTATATCCCCTATAACTCTACCTCCCAAGCCCTCCTGTGCATGTGTTTAATTTTTACAATCAGGAAGACGGATGGGGAGAGTGACAGCCCAGACACCCTAGAGGGGTGGGCTCCGGCCCTGCCTTGGAGGAACCTGCACATGAATTCCATCAGTGACCCTAGGTTGTATTTTATGCATAATATCCTAGTGGTTTTTAAATCTCCTTAAACTTTTGATGACTGAGATAAAGGAAAAGGAGGAGGTTGTGTAAATAGGGAGCCACTACTGGGGAAGAGCTGCTGGGACCTCGGTAGGGCAGGAGTCGAGGCCACTTGGTATCGGTAATGGAGCCTTGCTTCTAGCTCCATTCTAGCCATGCCAACACTCCCTCCACCTTCCAGTGGGCAGAACAGTGGGAGAACCCAACTACTCCACACCCTGATCTTTCTGAGACATACCCTACCTAGGATGATGGTGATGATGATGATGACCACAAAAAGAAGGAACATATAAGATATTAAATGAGAATGAACAGATCTTTTAACATACTGGTTTTTATTGATCATCACTCGCAGTCTAGTAAAAACAATGCCCTTGTTATGCAAATACAGCTCTAAACCGAGTCCCCCCAGTGCCACTTCCAGCTGGATGGCAGCTCAAAACCCCTCCTGCAGATAGTTCTGTAGCCACAACACCAGAGCAATTGTCTAAAACGGCAAATCTGCTTGTATCCCTCCCCTGTGCCAAACAACGTCTCCCCATCACCCTCAGTCTATGCCCCATGTCCACCTGCCTAGCTCCCCACCTTCCAATAAAACAACAGCAATAACAGTAACAGGAGCCAATACTTAGTGACTGATTGCATGCCATGTATTTTATAGGGATTATACTGTTTTCTCCCCATAACAGTCCAGTAAGGCAGGTACTTTTATTTTGCTCATTTCATAAACCACAGGGAGGAGGAGGAGGCTGCCTACGGTCACACTGCTGGCCAGTCCTGTCCTCCAGGAAGCCATCCCAGAGGGTTTCCCTAGGGTATGGGCTGAGTGACGTGACCGACTTATACTGTGCCCATAGCATTCCAGGCTTTTCTCTTATCACAGAGATATGTTGTAGTTTAGAGTCAGCTCGTCCATCTCCCTCCATGGGAGGGAGACAGGTACACCATCTGAGTCGTTCTTATGCCCCCAAGACCCAGCACTTGGCACACAGGAGACATCCAGAAAGCTGTTGAATGCACCTATGTTGGACTTAAGCCACCAGGCCTTTATTAGCTCAGGTGGGCTCTAGGGTGCTTCTCCTGGCCCTGTGAGCTGCTGGGCTGGACCCCACAACCAGGGAGGAGGGTCCTTGGCGATGGGGATGGCCCTCCCTCTCCCCCTTCCTCCCACCTTCATGAGGTCTTATTCATGCACACCATCAAGGTGCTTGTTAAAGCAGAACATCACTTGGGGACCAGTTGTATCCACTGGATTCCCTCGAATTCCTTGGGCCCAGGAGTAAAGTTTAAAACTGATTCTGCAAAAGGATAGCCCCAGTTGGGCTTCCAGGTGAAACGAGTGTACTAGACAATAGACACTTTATTCCCATAGGAGGAGGGGAGGCTGGGGGGCCTGCAAATACCAGCGAGCTTCCGTGCAGACCCAGGACTCCAGCGAAGAAAGCAGATGGACCCAGACAGAGCTGAAGCAGGACTGATAGCAATCAATACCATCCAACTTAATTTAATTCATTTGCCTTGTATTGAATATGATCTTAATATACTAGGAGACATCAGCTTCTATTAGAGCCCAGGAAATCATCTTTGAAAAGAGGCAAAATGGTATCAAATGCATAATTTGAAAAACATTGTTTTCAACATCTTTCCACTTCATTTAGCATTTTGAGGAATTGAGGCTATATCTTGTAACTATCAAACTGAATTAATCACCTTGAGACCTGATAGAAGATAACTGGAACTCTAATTTCAGCCTGCTTTTATTCTTGGAAGATAGCCTTTTAAGTGGGAATACTGGAATTAGTGCAAAAGCACTTCTACTGTGCATAGGCTGCCACACTACAATTTTTCAATAGACTAGAGCTTGCTGTTAAACATGGTAGTCACTGACTACAGGTGGCTACTGAACCCCTGGAATGTGGTGTTCTGAATTGAGACATAAAATACACATGGATTTCAAAGACTTAGTTGAAAAAGTGTGAAATATCTAAATAATTTTTATAATAACTACATGTTGAAATGGCAAATATTTTTTATATTTGTGGGAGTAAATAAATTATGTGAGTTCACATTAATTTTCACAAGTCATTTCACCTGATTTTTTTCACTTATTTGTCACATCTCCCAGAAAATTAAAAATTCCACATGTAGCTCTCATTATATTTCTGTTAGACAATGCTAGTCTACGTGATGAAATAGCGTGGATGTGTGCCCAGAGGTTTTTTTTCTTTGAAATAGTGTATTTCCTAAGGATGCATTTACATTAAGTTGTGCCAGTACTGATGTATTTGATTATATTTGTTTATTTTGATTGGAATAGATAGACTTATACATAGAAGAATATAATTTGGAATTTGGATCTCTAAAACTGTGCCCAGAGTTTTTAAATGACCTGTAAAAATACATAGGATGTAATTTCACATGAAAGAAGCAAGGAAATATGTATGTAGAGGATAATTAAAACCATGTAAAATATACAGATATGTTTACATATATGTACACAAAAAAAGACAGAAAGGAAATTCAGCTAGAATAGACATCTCAGAATGGTGGAATGACAGTTGATTATAATGGTCTCTTTTATGTATTTCTACACATTCCTGAGAGAGTTTTTTTTACAATTATTATTAAAGAAAAATAAACATTTTTACAAAAATATTTTCCACAAAATTAGTATTGTTATGTGTATTGTTCTCTGTCTTACTTTGTATTTGCTAAAGTAAATAATTTACAAGCACACTTAGATTTAATTTAACCACCAGTGGCATCTTGTCATGAAATACACCATTTTTATGAAGAACTCATTCTCATGGAAGTGCATTATTTTAGTTAGATCACAAAACACTTTATTTAAATTAATGTTCTAGTGAGCAACAGATGATTTGGCAAAAAAAAAAAAAAATTGGTGGTCACTATTACAATATTACATCGGAAAGAGAAATTGTATTATCAAAGCTTGCTCATCCAGAATTCATTTTTAATGGGCTTGTTGCCTGAACAAAAAGAGAGAAAGAAAAGAGATCCTGGAAAATATCTCATGGATTTCTAACAGCTAGTCTTTTATATGGGCTACATTTGAAGAAATAATAAGAAGTTTCTTTTTTTTTTTTTTTTTTTTTTTTTGAGACGGAGTCTTGCTTTTTCACCCAGGCTGGAGTGCAGTGGCGCAATCTCGGCTCACTGCAAGCTCCGCCTCCCGGGTTCACGCTATTCTCCTGCCTCAGCCTCTCCGAGTAGCTGGGACTACAGGAGCCCGCCACCACGCCCGGCTAATTTTTTGTATTTTTTAGTAGAGATGGGGTTTCACCGTGGTCTCGATCTCCTGACCTCGTGATCCGCCCGCCTCGGCCTCCCAAAGTGCTGGGATTACAAGCGTGAGCCACTGCGCCCGGCCTAATAAGAATTTTCTGACCTAGAGAAGCATGAATGGGAAAATGGTTCTGGCCTGATCTTTTCCCAATTTGGTTGACCCTCAAGAAGTCCTGTTGCAATGACCTCCACCTGGAAAACTTGAACTCCTTCTGGGTTGCACAGGCCCACCTGCCAATGCGTTTATCCATTTATCCATCCACCCATCCATCCATTCATCTGTCTGTCTACCCATCTGCTTGTCTGTCCAAGCCCTTGGGCCTGTTGGAGGAACAAGGAGTCCAGTGTGGCTGCAGGAGGCAGTAGATAAGGTCAGAAAAGTAGGCAGGACTTCACTTAGATCTTACAGGTGGTAAGGAATTTGGACTAATCTCAATGGAAAGGTACTGGAGAGCTTCAAGCAGGGGCACTGATGGCATCTAATTTCCACACTGCAACACCACTCTCACTGCTATGTGGACAAGGAACTCTATGGGGATGAGAAGGAAGCCAGGAAACCATTTAGGAGACTACTTCGGTCATCCATGTGAAAGAAGAGGGCAGCCTGGATGAGTCATCACTCCAGAACAGACACCTCTCAGGTTCCACTCAGGGTACACAGGCTCACTCATGGCTGGCATTGGTTTATAGCCCCTTCTAACACAGTGATGTGGGAAGGGCACCCCGGAATACGAGATCATCTGCCTGAATCCTTAAAATATTTAAGCATCCCAAATCACCCTCTAAGCAAAAGTCTTCTTTAGGTTCCCAGAGGTTCAATTCTACGCAGTTTCGCTGCTTTTCATTTACCTCGAATGGTCCCAGCTGGATCTGGAAACAGATGTGTCAACACAATCCCTACTCTCGAACACTTCCCAGCCACCGGGAAACAGGTCATCAATTGTAATCTCCATGGAAAACCTGATTCTGTCAGAGCTTTGCAAACCCCACAGGGCTAGGCTGTATAAGGGAGCAAGTTCCTGCTGGCAGTAAGAACACCAGACTTCCCCAAACTGGACTGACTGACACTGGAGACAGGGTGAACTTCCCCAGTTCTCTGAAGTCCTGGCACACTTCCTGTGCTGTTAAATCATCCCCGGGTAAACCTGACCTTCCAGAATCTGTGAAAGCTAGTTATTTCATGATGAACCACCTTTCTGAGTTTATCAACCACTGTTACTTTTCTGGCTCCTACCCAGCCCCATCTGGGGAGCAATGCAGACCCAGCAATCCTGGCATCTGGAAGCATTTGTCTTAAAAGAGCCAATTCCCTCATGATGTCCATGATCAGTTCAGCTTCCAGCCAACAGACCAGATATTCTCTCCCATGACCCAGACCCACAGGATGCTACCTGCAGTACATGTGAAGTGTCCCTAGTATGCGCCACTGTCCTGGAGGCATCCTCAGACCTGTCCACCATTCTGGCCCTGTGGGGAAAATTGGTGGATGCCAACACATTGAGATCATTTGCAAGTGCACAGATACACATGCACACACACAGTGCTCGGCCAGAAGTTAGTTTAAGGAACTGGACCTCTGGGAAGGGTGTGGCTTGGGCAGAGATATTGGCTGTTTACAGACAGCTGCTATATGCTCAGCTATGCTCTGGGCTGCATCAATTGGGGCTGCAGAAAGACAACAGCATAGTCCTCAACTGCTGATAATTTGATGTAGAGTTGGGGAGGTTGTCAGAGGGCACAGGTAGTGGAGTCCATAGACTAAGAAGACAAAGTGGAATTCACTCTGGAATTTACCCACTGAGGAGACCACCCTTGGAGCTCTGTCCTCTCTCGGTAATGATCCTGCACAACACCATCCACTTTGGGAGCTTCGTTTTTTTCCCCATTCTTTCAATGGAAACAATGGCTTAGAGGAGTTCTGGAACTTCCTAGGTGCAATGGAATTCCATCACACATAGAGTGAGGATCTAGACTCAAAAATCCTGCTGAGCCTGGGTGCAGAGGCTCATGCCTGTAATCCCAAAACTTTGGGAGGCTGATACAGGCTGATTGCTTGAGTCCAAGAGTTTGAGACCAGCCTGAACAACATGGTGAAACCCCATCTCTACCAAAACTACAAAAAATTGGCCAGACATGGTGGCGTGCTCCTAGTCCAAGCTACTTGGGAGGCTGAGGTGGGAGCATTGCTTGAGCTTGGGAGGTGGAGGTTGCAGTGAGCCCAGATCACACCATTGCATTCCAGCCTGGGCGACAGAGCAAGACCCTGTCTCAAAAAAAAAGACAAAAACAAAAACAAATCCTGCTGAGACAGGACTGCTGCTGAAAACCACCCAAAGTGCAGCAGAAATGATTTTGTGTAGTCAATCCTCCCTACAAGACTTCACTTATACAACATGGACATGATAGATTAAGAGCACATACGCAAAATATGAACCCATTGTACTATTTAAATTACTCCCTTTTCTGACAACCATGTATATTTTAATTCATAAATACCCATGCATTGAAGAAACATGACCAATTATATAGCATTTCTACAAGTTGATCAGGCTCAAACCCCATGACCCAGTTTCAAAAGGATCTAGCTGGAAATTTCCAGCAGGAAATTATTTTCTTATAGTAACTTCAGAAACATTGAACAGGCATGAAAGTGCCCTGTCTGCCTGTCCACAGTAGCAAAGCTACAAAAAAAACATGCAGAGAGCCCCTGAATCCTGCACCAGAGACAGGATCTTTACCCCCCACAGTAGAGAGGAGAAGCCAACCTGAGAATGCAATTCGTTTTTTTGTTTGTTTTTGTTTTTGTTTGAGACGGAGTCTCACTCTGTCACCCAAGCTGGAATGCAGTGGCTTGATCTAGACACACTGCAACCTCTGCCTCCAGGGTTCCAGTGATTTTCCTGCCTCAGCCTCCCGAGTAGCTGGGATTACAGGAGCACACCACCACTCCCAGCTAATTTTTGTATTTTTAGTAGAGACGGGTTTTCACCATGTTAGCCAGGTGGGTCTTGAACTCCTGACCTCAGGTGATCCACATGCTATGGCCTCCCAAAGTGCTGGGATTACAGGCATCAGCCACAGGGGAATGCAGTTTTCTATTTTAATAAACTACTCTGCCAGCCTCTGTGTCCTGAGCACACTTCTCTCTTCGTAACGTAGTTGAGGAGGTCTAGAATCCTTCTTTTGGGGTACAGGACACATTTCCATGTAACTTTGCTCCCTGACTCCCTGAAATTTCTTCCTGAAGGAGAGTTGGGCTACAAGGACTCCTTCTCCTAAAGCCAGCTCCTGAGAGTCCAAAACCTCTAAAAGTTTTTCATCCTTACTGGGTTTCCTTCAAGACACCTTCAGCTTAGGCTTCAGGTCCACCCTGTGACAGCTTTGCACTCTTCTTCTTGTCCTGCCTTGGGGCATTGGGACCTGAAAGGCATTTTGTAGAGCCTTGTTGAAGAAGCAATTGCAAGTCAAAGCTCTGACCCAAGCCAAAACCCAGAGATGGGTACAGCAGATTCAAGCAAGCTCCAGCCCATTCCTCAGCGTGTACTCATTAGGCAACCACACGTGCGGGGTCGGAGGAGGTTTCAGGACAAGGGTCCCCCTGCACGAGTGGGGCGACGCCCTTGACATTGGCGTCCTTCCTGATGAACCTGGCCTTGGCTGCTCTCCATCTCTAGTAGGCCAGGGTGGGTGGAGGGGCCTCCCTGGGCCATCACAGCCCCTCCCCGCTGAGGAGACCGCCCTTGGAGCTCTGTCCTCCCTCTGTAATGGGCCTGCCTCTCCCTGCCAAGGTTTTAAAAGCATCTGGGCACAGGTGCGGGTGCTGCCAGCCTCCAGGGCTAATAAGCGGAAACTCGGCAGAGGAAAATGAGGCCGCGTAGCCACAATGCCATTATGTTTTCCCAGAACATGCAATGCTCCCAAATAAATGTGTCTCCAGCATTATCACACCACAATATTCATACGGCTCATTACTGGTTTTAATTTTGCCCGTTGCTTATTTACTGTCTCCTTCCCCACTTTATTGCCAGGGTGGAAGAGTTATTCATCCAAGCCCAGCACAGAAGGGCCCCAAAGCGGAATTTCTCCAGAAGCCGCTGGCCCAGCGCTCAGGCCTCGCAGGCTCCAGCTCAAACCCACACAGCATCAGAGGTTCCCCCAGGCGGCCCTTCCTGCAGCTCCCTGCCACGTTGACTGACTGCTTTTCCTGCCTAGGGAATGAGCCCTTTCTCCTTTCTATGACCAAAAGCTCTGTGGCCACCTGCTACGGTGGACAGATGAGCCCATGACACCACACAGTGATTGCCTGCGTAGTCTGAGGTCAATGACATCCACACGGGCCCCTTCACGTAGGCAAGCCGCTGTCATGTGCGCTCTGCGACCTGGGACTCTTGCCTGCTCTGCTGTGATACAGAGCTAGTGCCCTTCCTCCCTAGGCATGGCTTAGGTCCCAGAAGCCACACACGTCACAGGTGGAAGGATGGCAGTGTCCTCTGAGCTGCATGGGGAACTGGATGTGGCATTCCATCCCTGGAGACACCTCCAGAAAGGTAAAACCGTTAAAGGAAAGAGGATGCACACAATGACTTCATAAATATACTTTTAGAAAAAATTGGAATTAATGCTTTTTAACTCAAATTTGGCAAGCACAGAATGGTATAAAGAAGCAAATCACTATACCTTTCTGCTCATCAACAAAAAACTGTTAAAACTTTTGGCGCTTTTATATTTGATCTTTTTACCTGTACTAAAAAAAAAAAGAAAAAGAAAAGAAAAGAAAAAAGGAAACAACAGAATTCAGAATATAATCTTGTCCTAGAACCTTTTTTATTAAATCCCTCTTCCAAAATTATAAAGTCAGCCTGTGTTTTCTACAATTAGTGTTGAAAAACAGTGTTATCAGCATGTACTATCCTCTTCAATTATCATATTTTTGTCCGTAAGCGATATATGAGCATAATGGATGTTGGAGAGAGAAGGAAGGAAGGAAGGAAGGAAGGAAGGAAGGAAGGAAGGAAGGAAGGGAGGGAGGGAGGGAGGGAGGGAGGGAGGAAAGAATAAAGTAAAGAAGGAAGAAAAGAAAGAAGAAGGAAGATAAAAAGTAAGGAGAGATGGAAGGAGGGAGAAAAGGAGGAAGATAAGAAGGAAGAATGAAAGGCAGACAGGAAAACAAAATGAAGGACAGGAGGGAGGGAGGAAGGAAAGAAGGGAGAAATATTTAACAAAAGTTAAATAGAAAAACAAAAGAAACAAAAAAGTTTCAAAGAAAATAAAAGATACAACAAAAATAGGCCTTCACTCTCATACATATATCATACGTTTTCATTTCTCTATAACTTTTTTCCTCTCAGTGAATTATCGTGGTCATCCCTTTCGGAAAAACAGACACAAAGCACTTTCTTCTCTCTCTCTCTCTCTCTCTCTCATTGCATAGTATTCTTTAGTCTTGACATGCTCAATATATTCAATCATTCCTGTACTTATGAACATTCAGAAGATTTCTTCTCCCTCCTTCCTTTAAAAATAATGCTTTTATTTCCATAAGTTACAGCCATAAAGTAGAATTGCTGGGTCAAAGGACATGCATACTTTAATTTTAATAGATACTCTAAGATTACATTCCCAAAAGACTGAAGCCAGTCACCATCCCACTGGCAATATATGAAGCGCCTATATCCTGGCATCTTTGTCAGCATTTAATATTATTGTTAGTATATTTTTGTCAACTTGATGGTAAAACATGGTATTTCAGTTTTACTGTAATTTTTACCTTCCCATTCACAAAGGTTGAGTACGTTCTCAAAAGTTTATTGACCCATTTGGATTTTCTTTTCTTATGAATTGCCTATTGATAGTTTTTGCAAGGTTTGAAATTGGGTTACATGTCTTTTTCTTCTTTTGATTTGTAGATACTCTTTGCATATGATGCATATTAACTGTTTATCTGTCAGGTGTTGTAAATATTTTTCTCATTCTGTTTAACATTATGTCACACACAATTTCCCACATCTGTCAAGCCTCATTGTAAACATGTTTGATGCCTGCAAAATATTCCAAAGTGGGAGGATATCAATTCACCATCCTCTAGCTATTGTTGGACACTTAGAAGTTTCTTGCTCTCTTTATGGTTTTATGAATGATGTTGTGGAAACCTCTGAGCATAAATCTTGCCCATGTTTTGTGTTATTTCTATAATGCAATTTAGTACATTTTGAAAAAAGTTTTATTTGTAAAAGTAAAGTCATTAAATCAAAAATATAAGCATTTAAAAGCTGTTGATGCATATTGTGAAATTGCTTCTTAATTGGCTATTTATTCTTCCCCAAACTCCACACTCAGTCTCCTTTGCCAGCACTGGGAATCACAATTCTTAAAAATGTATGCCATTGATGGTCTGAAAGGGTATCATGATATTGTTTTAATTGTTATCCTTTTTGTTTTCCTTTGAGGATCTTGATTTTTTAATGTATGTGAATTCTATATGTTTGTAGATTAAAAATCCTTAGTTGTATTTGTAGGAAAAATGTTCCTAGTTATGAGTTCACCTTATGCCTTTATTGATAGATAAGATATTTACATCTTACATAGTCAAATCCATTGGTCCACTGTAATTTTTTTCATAATCTTAAGCTTAGTCCTCTACTAGCCAATAGATCATTTCAATATGCACTGATGTTTTCTAGTTTGTTGTGTTTCAATTTCTATTTGACATTTAACATTTTATGCTGTTTCATCTCATTTTGGGGTATGATGCAAATATAAAATCTGCTTCTTTAATGGAGGTAGTTTTCCGTCAAATTCAGTGCCATTTGGAAAATACTACTTAAATATCAATCCCTTCTAACGAAATTCATTTGGAGCTCTCTGGTCTGCATTTTAGATTTGTGTACTTCTTTTAGTATTAGTATCCAATTAATTTAAGGATTTTGCTTCATAATACATGTTATCTGGTAAAACAAATGCTCCTTCCTCCAATTAATTTTTGGTTTAATTTTATTAACTGGTGCTTGTCCATCTAATTTCTCCTAGGTATAGTTTAGAAATATTTTGTTCCTTGCCCCCACCCCCCCAAAAAAAATCCTTCCCACACTTCGATTAAGATTACATTGAACCTCAATCTAACTTGAAGAGAATTTAGACATTCAGTCCCCTCATTTGGCTGTGGCTATATTTATAGCTGTCTTTAATTGAAAGTTTTTTTAATCTTTATCATTATTCGTTTATATTTTCTTCAACTACATTCTACACCAATCTTCTTAAAACTTTTTCTGGGCCAGGCGCTGTAGCTCATGACTGTAATCCCAGCACTTTGGGAGGCTGAGGTAGTCAGATCACCTGAGGTCAGGAGTTCGAGACCACCTTGGCAAACATGGTGAAACCCTATCTCTACTTAAAAATACAAAAATTAGCCAGGCACAGTGGCGCATACCTGTAATCCCAACTACTTGGAAGGCTGAGGCAAGAGCATTGCTTGAACCCAGGAGGTGGAGGTTGCAGTGAGCTGAGACCATGCCACTGTACTCCAGCCTGGGTAACAGAACGAGACTCTGTGTCAAAAAAAAAAAAAAAAAGGAAGGAAGGAAGAAAAAAAGAAAGAAAGGAAGGAAGGAAAGAAGGAAGGAAAGAAGGAAGGAAGGGAGGGAGGAAGGAAGGAAGGAAGAAAGGAAGGAAGGAAGGAGAAAAAGAAAAGAAAAACTTTTTCTGGATGCTTATATTTGTGATTTTTAAAATTGATTATTGGTGGCCAGGTGTGGTGGCTCACACCTGTAATCCCAGCACTTTGGGAGGCCAAGGTGGGTGGATCACAAGGTCAAAAGATTGAGACAATCCTGGCCAACATGGTGATACCCCGTCTCTACTAAAAATACGAAAATTAGCTGGGTGTGATGGTGCGTGCCTATAGTCCCAGCTACTCGGGAGGCTGAGGCAGGAGAATTGCTTGAACCTGGGAGGTGGAGGTTGCAGTGAGCTGAGATCATGCCACTCCAGCCTGGCAACAGAGCAATATTCCATCTCAAAAAAAAAAATTGATTATCTGCTATTAGGTTAAAAAAGGAACTTCTGCATGTCTGTTAAGAATATAATTATCATCTTATATAATTATAATTATAGAGCATTGGTGATCACATTGATTTTATTGGTGTTGAAAATACTAAAATTATTTGTCCAATTAATAATAAAATTATAAATAACATCAGTAATAGTAAAACTGTCACTACATCTGAGATTCTTTTAAAAATAGCATTTTGCATATTCTTCTAAGATGCCACAGAGGTTTCTGTATAGTTTTTGATTTAAAAGCCTTGACTCTTTTACCTATTAAATAGGTGAACACTTTGCCAGGGTTTTAAATTAGGAAACTTTCAAACTAGGAACCAAATTTTTTTAAGACTGTAGAGATTTCTAGTCCTCTTCAAATTTTCTCAGAAAGAGATTTCTGTGCTCATCACTGACAGAAGTTGTCACTTCACTGATGTTATTGGTGGAACTGAGGACAAGTGTAACACTTTGTGATCTGATGGTTCCCTGGACACATTTCAGCCCTAGGAGTTGAGAGAAATTGAGTGCCCACAGTCAGGGGAGGCGCCTGGTGGCTGCAGCCAGCCTTCGTGTGCACAGGCATGGAGAAGACGCCCTCTCCAATGGGTAGGGAAATAAAGATCGCAGTTAACAGAATCACATAGCCAGCACTGCCTGAGTGCTGATCATGACCAGCCAATGCTCTAAGGGCGTGGTGTGCACCATCCCTGTAATTTTTTTCAGCTTTATTGAGGTTTAATGGACAAATAGAAATTCTGTATATTTAAGATGTATCTCTGATGTTAATATAAATATACAATGTGAAATCACCACCACAATCAAGATAATTAACATATCTATTACCTCAAATAGTTACTATTTTCCTACTTTATTTTTTTATTTGTGGTAAGAACATTTAAGATCTATATATCTACATTATTCACAATAGCCAAGATATGAAAACAACCTAAATGTCCATCAGTGCATGACTGGATAAAGCAATTGCAATATATACATACATACATATGTACACACACACACACACAATGGAATATTATGCAGCTGTTTCAAAGAAGGAAATCCTGCCATTTGCAAGAACATAGATGTAACTGGAGGACATTATGCTAAGTGAAGCAAGCTAGACACAGACAAATGTTGCACCATTTTTCTTATATGTGAAAACTAAAAACAAACAAACAAACAAAAAATGCTGAATGCATAGAACCAGAGATGGGGACATGTAGGTCAAAGGGTATAAAGCTGCAGTGATGTACGATGAATAAATCTAGATGTCTAAATATAGCATGAAGGCTATAGTTAACAATACTCTACTGTACTGCAAACTAAGACAGTAGATTTTGGGTGCTCTTACCACAAAAGAAGGTAACCATGCGAGATGATATGTGTATTAATAGGCTTCACTGTAGTAGCCATCTCATTAAGCAAGCATATATCAGACATCACCTTAAGTATACACAATTTAAAAAAAAGAAGAGGAGCTTGAAGTTTGCTAAGGTTTCGTCTGCCTAGGTACACACAAAACAGTAAGAGACAAATAGCAGGACTTGACAGTAGCCACTCTGCAGTCTCCCTCAAAAGATAAATTGCCTAGTTCTTTTTCATTTTGTTGTGGATATATATGCACACACACATATGCATATATGTGTGTGTGTAGATATATATAGGTGTGTGTGTATATGTGTGTAGATATATACAGGTGTGTGTGTATATATGTGTGTGTGTAGATATATATAGGGGTGTGTATATATATGTGTGTGTGTAGATATATATAGGTGTGTGTGTATATATGTGTGGGTACATATATAGGTCTGTGTGTAGATATATATAGAGCTGTGTATATGTGTGTGTAGATATATATAGGTGTGTGTAGATATATATGTGTGTGTAGATATAGATATATATAGGTGTGTGTAGATATATATGTGTGTGTAGATATATATAGGTGTGTGTATATATGTGTGTGTGTAGATATACAGGTGTGTGTGCATATATATGTGTGTGTATATATGTGTGTATATATAGGTGTGTGTATATATATGTGTGTGTAAATATATAGGTGTGTGTATATATGTGTGTGTATATATAGGTGTGTGTATATATGTGTGTGTAGATATATATAGATGTGTTGTGTATATGTGTGTGTGTAGATATATATAGATGTGTGTATATGTGTGTGTAGATATATATAAGTGTGTGTATATGTATGTGGGTGTAGATATATATAGGTGTGTGTATATGTGTGTGTGTAGATATATATAGGTGTGTGCATATATGTGTGTGTGTAGATTATACAGGTGTGTGTATATATGTGTGTGTGTAGATATATATAGGTGTGTGTGTATGTGTGTGTGTAGATATATATAGGGGTGTGTGTATATATGTATGTGTGTGTAGATATATATAGGTGTGTGTGTGTATATGTGTGTTGTGTGTGTGTGTGTGTGTGTATATATATATATATATATATATAACCAAGTTATCCATGTCTAAGTGCTCTGTTCTGTGGCATTAAGCACATTCACATTGTTGTACAGCCATCACCACCATCTATGTCCAGGGTTTTATCATCTTCCCAAATTGAAACTCCATAACCAGTAAACAATAACTTCTCATCTCCGACTCTACCTGGCTCATGGTAACCACCATTGTCCTTTCTGTCTCTATGAATTTGGCTACTCTACGGACATCCCATAAATGGAATCATACATCTCATAAATGGAATACAATCATTTGTATCTGGCTTGTTTCACTTAATATCTTCAAGAGCCATCCATGCTTTTGTCAGAACGTCCTTCCTCTTTAAGGCTGAATCATATGTCACTGTATGTCTACACCACATTTTGCTTATCTCTTCATCCACTGGTGGACATCTGGGCTGCTTCCACCCTTTGGCTATTGTGCCACTCCCAGTTCTTGTCCATGCGTTGGCCTGCTGCTTGGGAGCCAACCTGGTTTCTTG
Organism: Hylobates moloch; assembly: GCF_009828535.3. Taxonomy (NCBI): domain Eukaryota; kingdom Metazoa; phylum Chordata; class Mammalia; order Primates; family Hylobatidae; genus Hylobates; species Hylobates moloch. Next base: position 60,102,823 of record NW_026652287.1, read on the forward strand.
GCAGCCTCGTTCCTTGTCCTCACTTGGCAACATGGCATGACCCATGTGGGGAAGAGCTGCGCGATGTGGGGAGAAGCAGAAGGTAAAGGATTCCATGCAACAATCACTAGAGGAGCACTTATTTGTCGCCAAACAGTGTGCTAGGCCCAGTAGAACCATGGACAAAGACAAGGCACCATTTACAGGCTAGTAAGATGCACAAACTCCAGACCGTAATTCAAGAAAAAACAAACAAACAAACAAAAAACGCTGCTGTTGAGGCACTGGAGAGATGGTTTAATTCCACATTGGAGAGTGTTGAGTCAGACGGGCTTCATGTAAGGGTGGATCTTGATGGGAGCTTGAATGCTGACTGGGATTTAATAAATAGAAATGGAGGGAAGAGTATTTGCCCAAAGGAGACTATATGAGCAAAACCACGAAACTCAAAGGTGGGGAAGGTGAAGATACGAGTTCAGAGGAGCACAGTAGTCCTGTTTGGTTGCGCAGGGGCACGGTCAACTTCTAACATCAGTTACGACCTGGACTTGGGGACTTTCCAAAAATAGCAGTCCTCCCCACTTCTTTCCTCTTTCTCTTCGATAAAACCAAGTCTGCATCTATTGAGAATAAAGGCAGTAGGTCAGATGAAGAAGCTGTGTCTGGGAAATTATCTCGTGAATTCAAGCAATTAGAAAGGAGGAGAGGTGGTAAACTTCTGTAAAGCTGTTTTGCAAACTAAGTCAGACATTCAAGAAAGCAGGTTAATGGTGCACCCAGTGACAACAATGTCAGGCTATAGATCTATACGTGCCCGAGGTCACTACAGAATATTGTCACACTCTAGTGGACAGCATGTTCATGTCTGCTCAGCATCTATTTCCCTGTGTTTGGTAATGCCCCTTGGATTATCCCTGTGCTTTAGGTAAGGCTAACCCTACCTCATTGGCTCAAAGCCACAGATTATGGGTTCAGGGATGAACACATTGATCCCAGCAGGGCCAGTGGGACTCAAGCCAAGAACTTCCATTGCAAACAAATGAAAAAGATAAGCTGCTTTTCCATGGATTTGCCAAGCCTATGGAAGACAAGCTTGGAGCTACTGAAGGTCAACTTGCAGAGGCTACTCATGAAGAAAGCCAAGAATCAGAGAGAGACAGGCTCCTGGATCCAGCCATGCCTGAAGACACAGCCCTGGATGTATCAGTTACGTAAGAAAATATAATAACTCACAAAATTTGTTTGTCTATTTTTTTATGCGGTCAGGGTATGTTTTCTGTGACAGACAGAGTCCTAATTATATATATCTATTCCCTACAGAAGTATCCTTTCAAATTCTATGAGCAGAGCCAAGGCACGGGACAAAACTGGCTGCATCAGCCCCAAAGATTACTCAGCCAGGTATATCAGAAGGAGAATTCTGATGCAATATGTATGCAGATAATTTTAAAATATTTTTTATATATGAATCTATTTTAGTCTGAATACTCTCATTGTGCGTACACAGTTTGAGTTCACCAGATAATGTCCCAAATCCAGCTTCTTGAGCTGATCCACTGCTTCTGTTCTCAACAGATACAGACTTTAATCTTATGTAAGGGGAAGAGGAGGAAGTGGAAAGTACACTATCTTTCAGCAAGTCCCCAAGCCAAGGTCACACTCACCTAAGAAGTTAATCACTCATTCTGCTTTTAATAAATCACCTTCTGCAAAATTTTGGTAAAAGTGTGGTTTATTTAACATATATATTAGAAATTAAGAAATAAAATTGTCTTTATTTGCAGATAACATAAGTGTCTACATAGAAAACCTAAGGAATATACAAAGAAGCTACCAGAAGTAATAAGTGAGTTTAACAACATCACAGAATATATCAATAAACAAAATATCAACTGTATTTACATATTGTAGCAACAAACAATTGGAAATTAAAGCTTTATAATATAATCTATTATACTAGCAATATCAAATATACATAAAGATAAATTTAACAAAATATGTGTAAGACTAATAAACAGAAATTACAAAACATTGCGAAAAAAAGACCTAACAAAAAATATATACCATCTTCATAGACTTATTATTTTTAACTTGTTAGTTCTCCCCCAGTTGAGTTACAGGTTTAAAACAATTTCAATTAAAATTCTAGCAAGCTTTTTAAATTAATGTAAATTGACAAAGTGATTCTAAAATTTACTTGTGAAGGCAAAGGCCCTAGAAAAGCCAGAACAATTTTATAAAGAACAAGTTTGGAAGTGTAAGAATACCTTATCTCAAGGCTTAATACAAAGTAACAGTAAACATTATGGTGTGACAGGGGCAAAGGAATAGCTGTATAGATCAATAAAACAGAAAAGAATGTCCAGATATAGCAGACCCATACATATGTGGTCTATTTATTCTTGACAAAGGAACCAACGTGATTTATGGGGAAAGAATAATCTCTCAACAAATGACAACGAAACAATTGGGTATGTATATGGGGGAAAAATCACAACCCTAAAAGAACTTGAAGTGGATGATGTACCAAAGTGTAAGAGCTAAAATATAAAAAACTTCTAGAAAAAAAAAAGATAAGTTCAAACCATTGTGACCTTGAGTTAGGCAAAGAATTCTAAGATACAAAATGTACAAATCAAAAGAAAATATTGGAGCCTGGCGTGGTGTCTCATGCCTATAATCCCAGCACATTTGAATGCCAAGGTGGAAAGATTGCTGCAGCCCAGGAGTTTGAGACCAGCCTAGGAAACATAGTGAGACACCATCTCTACAAAAAAAGAGAAAATATTGATAAAATGGATTTCATCAAAATTAAATACTTTCACTCTTCAAAATATATAATTGAAAAAATGAAAAGGCAAGTCACAGGCAAGGAGAAAATATTTCCAATATGCAATATAAGTCTTGTGGTCCAGCATGGTGGCTCATACCTGTAATACCAGCACTTTGGGAGGCCAAGGCAGGAAGATGGCTTGAGGCCAGGAGTTTGAGACCAGGCTGGGCAACATAGCAATATCCTGTCCCTAAAAAAAATTTAAACAAAAAAAAGAACTTGTGTCCAGAATACGTAAAGAGCTCTTAGATCTCAATAATAAGAAGACAAACAATCCAATGAAAAATAGGCAAAAGATTGGAACAGGTACTTCCCAAAGAAGATATATGAATGGCCAATAAGCACAGAGAAAAAAGCCCAACATCATTAGTCAACAGACAAATGCGAATTAAAACCACAATGATGTATCACTTGGTGAAAATTAATAAGACTAAAACTGCAGGCATAGGCAACAAAAAAAGCATCAAATTAGACTTCATGAAAATTAAAACATATCGTGCATGAAAAAACACTATCAACAGAGTAAAGACAGATGTGACATTGTAAGATGTATATTTGGTCTTTGACACAGTTTCCTGATACACAACTTCTAAGATCCTTAGAATCTCAAAAGTGATGGTCTTTTTGTATGCTAATGATTGACTGGTGGCTGGGGGTCCCTAGGAAGCTTCAGGATGGGGGCTGGTCACTGGAAAAACCAAAGGCAGGATTAGAGGAGGGTTAGGACTTTCAGCCCCACCGATATTCTCCAGAGAAGGGAGAGATGTCGAAGGTTTGAGTTGATCACAATGGCCAATGGTCAGTGGTTTAATCAATGCCTGTGTAATGAAGCCTCCATAGAAACCCAAAAGGACAGGGATCAGGGGGCTTCCAGATAGTGGAACACCTGGAGGTTTCTGGAAGGTGGCATGACCAGGGAAGGCATAGAATCTCTGCACCTCTTCCCCTACATCTTGCCCTACACATCTTTTCATCTGCACACTTTGCAATATCCTTTACAAAAAAGAGGTAAATGTTTCCCTGATTTTTGTGAGCCACTCTAGAAAATTAATTAACCCCAAAGAGGACGTCATGGGAGCCTCATCTTGAATGCCATCAGTCAGAAGTTTCAGAGGTCCGGACTTAACAACTCGTATCTGAAGAGGAGGTGGTCTTGTGGGACGGAGCCTGTGGGATCTGATGCCGTCTCCAGGTCGACGGCATTGGAATTGAATTAGAGAACACACAGCTGTGTCCACTGCAGAATGGATTGCTTGTTTGGTGTGTGGGGAAAAACCTCCACATATTTGATGACAGAAGACTTCTGTGTTGATTGATGTAGGGGGAGAGCAGCAGAAGAAACAGTTTGAGGTTTTCTCCTCTCAAAAGGCAATCCACATAATGGGAGAAAATACTTGCAAATTATATATCTGATAAAAGATTAGTACCCCTATTGCATAGAGAACTTCTAAAACTCAACAGCAAAAACCAACCTGATTCAAAAATAAGCAAAGGAATTGAAAAGGCATTTCTCCAATGAAGATATACTAATGGCCAATAAGTACAAGAAAAGATGCTCAATATCACTAATCATTAGGGAAAGGCAAATCAAACTACAATAAGATACCACTCACACCTGTTAGGAGGGATACTATTAATAAAACAGAAAATAAGTACTGGCAAAGATGTGGAGAAAATGGAATTCTTGTGCACTATTCTTGGGAATGCAAAATGGTTTAGCCAATGTGGAAAACAGTATGGTAGTTCTTCAAAATACTAAATACAGAATTATCCTATTCAGATTCAACGATTCTGTTTCTGAGCATATAACCCAAAAGACTTGAAAGCAGGGTCTTAAAGAGATATTTTTGCACACCCATGTTTCGAGCAGCATTATTCACAATAGCTAAAACATGACAGCAACCCACAGTCATTGAGGAATGAATGGATAAGCAAAATGTGGTTTATGCCTACAATGACTTATTATTCAGCCTTTTATAAAAGGGCATCTGACACATGCTACAACACGGATGAACCTTGAGGGAGTTATACTAAGTGAAATAAACCAGTCACTAAAAGAAAAATACTGTATAATTTCACTACATAAGGCAGAATAGTCAAAATCTTAGAAACAGAAGGTAAAATTGCTGGGGCTGGGGAAGGTGGGAATAGAGAGTCGCTGTTTAATAGGTACAGAGTTTCAGTTTCGAGAGAAATTAAAAGAGTTCTCGAGATGATTGGTGGTGATGGTTGCACAACCATATGAATGTGCTTAATACTACTGAATCGTGCACTTAAAAATGGTTAAGATGGTCAATGTTATGAATATTTTTCCACAATGTTTGATTGAAAATGTCAAATGTAGGAGAGAAAGGGGAGTAACTGGAACCCTTATTTGCTGCTGGTGGGATATAAAACAATCTCTTTGGAAACAGTTTCTTACAAAATTACACATATATGTCCAGTGTATTGAACTCAGAATATTTTATTGAATATATTTACCCAGCATATTAAACACATACCTAACATTTCCCATTAAAATGAAGACATATGTCCACACAAAAATGTTTACACACATGTCCATAGAAGCTTTATTTGATGGATCAAAATGGAAACAACAGAAATGTTCATCAGTAGGTGAATGGACAAATTGTGTTATACCCATGTAATGGAATATCACTCATTAATAAAATTGAATGATCCTCGTGAATCTTATAATCATTATTTTTGGTGACACAAAAGGTTGCACATTGTATGAGTCCATTTGTAGAACATTCTGAGAACAAACAAAAAGCCAGGGACAGTGGTGAGATGAATTGAAGCAGGTGGCATGAGGACACTTTTTGCAGTGGTGTGAATATTCATATCGCGATTGTGTTGGTGGTTACAGAACTGTATATATTAGTCAAAGGCCACAGAGCTCTTCATCCAAAAAGGTGACTTTTTGGTACAAAAAGTATATGCAAGAAATCTGGGTTTTAAAAAAGGGTCTCAAAACAAGTATATAGAGAAAATTTAAAGTTTTTTGGGGGGAAAAATGCAAACCTGTGTTTCTGGACTAAAAAAAAACTCAAAGATGCTAATTGTTTTAGTCCATTTTGTTGTTCTTAGTCCATGTCGCTATAAAGGAATACCTGAGACTTTATTTGTACCTTGTATAAATACAAGAGGTTTGTTTGGCCCATGGTTCTGCAGGCTGTACAAACATGGCGCCAGCATCTGCTCAGCTTCTGGTGAAGCCTCAGAAGATTTTACTCAAGGCAGAAGGTGGAGGGGGAGCAGGTGTGTCTTATGGTGAGAGAGGAAGCAAGAGAGCAAGGAGCAGGTGCCAGGCTCCTTTAAACAACCAGCTCTCATGTGAACACACAGAGCGAGAACTCCCTCATCATGGCAGGGAGAGCACCAAGCCATCCATCAGGAATCCGCTCCCATGACCTAACACCTCCCATCAGGCTCCACCTTCAACATCAGAGGTCACATTTCAACAAGAGATTTGGACGCACACACATCCAAGCCATATCACTAATTCTTTCCAAATTAATGTATTCAACTTATGTGATTCTAAACAAATCTTAACAGAACTTTGTGGGGGACAGATGAAACTTGACAAAACGATTCTCAAATTTATGTGGAAAAGTTAATAGCTTATAATGCCAGAGAAAGTTGAGTAAAATAAAATAATGAGAGAAAACTACTTTTTTTTACTCCACACACACCCTTGTGTAGTGATTTCCAGCCTGGGTTATGTGTGCATGTGTGTGTGTGTGTAAATGTGTGTGTGTGCACATAGGTGTGTACATTTATTTTGTTGTGGGCAACAGTCACAGTTTGAAGAAAGGAGAAAATGGTGGTTGCTAAGTCCTATTGTTCTTTGTTTTTAAAAATAATACAGTTTTTAAATTATACAGCAAATGATGAAGAGATTCTTTTATGCATCTGAAAAGAGAAAAAAATGAGCTTAATTTTTTTAAAAGAAAGCCTTCTTTACCCAAAGTAACTGAATTAAATAATGGGATGAACGTAATTTTTTTAAATGTCAGGAAATAAAGTAAATATTTACCTAACCTTGAAATGTAAACTAATCTTAAAGAATGGTGGCAAAAATATGATGCTTTTCAACCTCTGTTCTTTTTGCTTGTTTGCGCACAGTGATGTGCCCAGGTGTCATGCTAAGCATTTGGGCAGAGGGTTCCACAATAAAAGTTTTTCTTTTTTTTTTAAATTTGCCTTTCTTTCTATATAGAATTCAACAATATATAAAATTATAAAGAAAAAAGTGAGTCCTCTGAAGTCTCACACCTTTGAAATAACCATTAATAACACTTGAAATAAGCTTTTTATTTATAGATTTTCTTTATTCATAGAAACATACACATATGCAGACTTTGTAAAAATGGAGTGATATCACACGTGCTCCATGCTCACCCTTTCTAACAACCCACGTATTTCTTCATACGCCTATAATTCTATGAACACCTATACACGAAATTCTCCAAAATTCTATTTGTATGTGTACGTGCATTTATATACATGTACTCTTTGGAAGATTTTCAATTATTTGATTTACAGAAATGGAATATCTTCCATTCTTTCTGCATTTTAATTTCTTGCTTAACAATACCTTATAGCAGCTCCTCAAAGTCACAGAGTGTAGCTCGAATTCCTTCTTTGCCCTGGCTCCATGCCATTCCATGCTGAAGTCATAGTCCTCTCTTTTTGGACATTTTGGTTGGTAAGCATTTGCTCTGCTTTCAGTTTTGGGGCCAGTGCAAACGATGCCACAATAAACCTCTGTATGTCTGTCCTTATGGATTTGTTCTTTCAGTTCTACGGGGTAATTTCACAGGAGGGTAATTGTAGGGTTGGATGGTAGATATATTTTTTTAATGTTGAAATGATGTTGCCAGACTGCATTCCCAAAAGCTTATTTTCACCAGCAACCTATGACAATATCTCCTTTCTTCAAGCCTGTCAATATTAGTCAATAGTACATATTTCTATTTTTGAATATAAAAATCATTATTCATCTAAGTGACATTTTTTGACCACTGTTGAATTACCTTAAATATCAAAACAGTAAAACATTTCAATATCAAGAATTATACAGAAATATCAACAATAACTATTGGTAGCATACATTTTTCTTGAATGTTCTACCATAGCACTGTTTGGTAAAAATTTCTGCGGTGGGCCAGGTGCGGTGGCTCACACCTGTAATCCCAGCACTTTGGGAGGCCAAAGCGGGTGGATCACCTGAGGTCGAGGGTTTGAGACCAGCCTGGCAAATGTGGCGAAACCCCGTCTCTACTCAAAGTACAAAAAATAGCCAGGTATGGTGGCGTGCACCTGTAATCAAAGCTACTTGGGAAGCTGAGGGAGGAGAATAGCTTGAATCCGGAAGGTGGAGGTTGCAGTGAGCCGAGATCGCACCTCTGCACTCCAACCTAGGGGACAGAAGGAGACTCCATCTCAAAAAACAAACAAACAAAACAAAACAAAAAATTTCTGCAATGATGGAAATGTTCCATATTCTGTGTTACCCAATATGACAGTCACTAGCCACATGCAAGTATTGAGCACTTGAAATGTGGCTACTGTGAGGGATTGAATTTTTATTTTATTTAATTTAAATTCAAATATCCGGATGTCCCTTGTGGCTACTATATTGGATAGTCCAGTTCTAGAAAATGTAAGTCAAAAGGTTAAAACATTGAAATATGCACTTATCTTTTTTTTGATATACCTAAAAATCTCATGATTTTTTATTAAGAAAAAGACTACTAGAAATAATAAGAAGCTTTTTTCAGGTAACTACATATAAGCTAAATATACAAAAATCAATAGCTCCGTTACTTAGTACTAATCACTTGGAATATAAATTAGGTAAAATTTCATATACACTAGCAACAAAAATGGCAAAATGCTAAAGAATAAATTTAACAGAAAAGCTATATAACATATCCAACACAAATTTTAAATTGTAATAAAAAGAATAAAACAAAACCAAATACCTAGAAACGTATACTATACTCTTGGACAAGAAGATATATTATCATATACATCAATTCATCTAAAATTAACTTATAAATTTTATCAATTCTAACTAGATTTCCAAGAGGTTAAAATAATCCTTGAATTCATATGGAAGAATATGCCTAAAATGTACTAAAAATACATAAGAATAAAGTGAGTGAGGCTTAATTTATGCATTACTGTTATCGTCTCAAGAGCCATTGTAGTGAAGTTAACATGGTGCGGACGTAAGAAGAGACAAATTGGTTTATGGAAATTAATTAAAAATCTAGAATTCGATCCCATTATATGCAAAGTTAAGAGCTGACAAATATAGAGTTTTACTTAATGTGAAAAAATGGACCACTTAATAAATAATGCTGGCAAAATTGGTTATCTTTATAAAATAAAACGTTAAACATTTATTCTATTACCATAGGCAACAATAAATTTCAAGATAAAAGGCTCAGATAAAGGAATCTTATGATAAAAATCAGAAGACACTCATACAATCCAAGGGTTAATGTAGTCTTCCTAAATAAGAATAGAAACTCAGATTCTTAAAAATTAAAGGGAGGTTATATCTGTCTTAATATAAATTTAAAACATTCATTTGACAAAATACACAGTAAACGAAGTCAACACACAAATGATATTGTAGAAAATAATCTTTGAAACAAGGCTAATCTCCACACTGCATGATAAAAACTCAAGCAAACTAATCAGAAAAAGGCAAACAAGCCAATTTCAAAAAGAAAATAAGAAGGAATCATGATGAGAAAATTTACAAATCTAACCCAGACCCTGAACAAAATTAGAGAAGATGTACAAGTCCCCTCTTGTTGACGTCCTCAACTAGCTCTGCCTCTCCTTCATTTCTGGTGTTCATCTACAGTTTCTAGGAACACAGGAGAGAAATCATCACTGCCACAGCAACAGAATGCAGAGGAACATGTGATAGGTTTCCCATTATTCAGACCGACAACTGCATATCAAATAATCAAAAGCAAAAGATCAGATCTGTAATTCCAGTGCTTTGGGAGGCTGAGGCAGGAGGATCACTTGAGGACAGAAGTTCAGGACCAGTCTGGGCAATATAGCAAGACCCTATCTCCAAATAAAAATAAACAAAAATTAGCTGAGCATGGTGGTGCATATCTGTAGTCCCAGCTACTCAGGAGGCTGAGGTGAGAGGATGGCTTGAGGCTAGGAGTTGGTGGTTGCAGTGATCCAAGTGCATGACACTGCCCTGCAGCCTGGGTGACAGAGCAAGACCCTGTCTCAAAAAAAAAAAAAAAGAAAAAAGAAAAAGCAAGTCACTTGTTTCAAATATGCCCACTGAGCAGACACACCACCTTCACCAGGTAATTAATTATGTAGGCCAGATAAGGAGGGTGAACACCATCATACAACTTACACCAGAGCCAGATCCCCTAAATCTACTACTGATGCTGTGGTCTTAGAGCCTTAGTAACTTGGGCTTCAAAGGGGCCTAAGGACCTATCTTCCTCAACCCTTGCTTGGACCCACTTGAACTCCTTCCCTCAGCCTCTCTGATGGGTGATTGTCCAATCTCCATTTGATCATCAGCCCCAATTTGTAAGGTGTTCACTCTCCCCGACAAAGTAAGAAGAAAGGCTTTCTCATTCTGAACCCACAGTTCCTTCCCTCCAAGTTCTGTGTTCTCAGACCCCCAAATCTCCCAGGGGGTTCCTGTCATCTGCACAGCGGGGATGCTTTATTCTATGGGAATCTTTGAGCAAGTCTGACCAGTGGGATAAGCGCACGTTTGGGTAGAAAAATCAACTTCTAAGCCCCAACCTAGATGCGCTTCATCAGCATCCCTGGGCTCATCGGTCCGGCGTTCGTATTTCAAAATGCTCCCAGGTGATTCTGATCCTCAGCTGGCTTTGAAAAGCCCTAGCTCAGAGGAGCTCAAACCCAGGCATCTTCAGAAAACTACCAACACAATTTGATTAGGATTGGAAATCCCAACTTTCCGGCTACTGATAATGTTAAACAGCTGATGTTTCCCATGGCCCTTCCTTGTTTGTAAAGTACGTTCTCCAAAACCGAATTTGAGACTCATAACAGCTCATCAAGGGATGCTTTTTACCTATGAAGACAGTGAGTCACTGAGGCCTACTGGGTGTGATAGTTTCAGTACACCATATGTGCAAATAAGCCACTTTCTTTCTCTAGAACTTAACTTACTCCTAATTTGAACCTATGTTCTGAGTCAACAGTCAGTTCAATTTCTTTTTTTTTTTTTTTTTTTAGATGGAGTTTCACTCTTGTTGCCCAGGCTGGAGTACAATGGCATGATCTTGGCTCACTGCAATCTCAGCCTCCCGGGTTCAAGTGATTCTCCCACCTCAGCCTCCTGAGTAGCTGAGATTGCAGGCGCCCTCCACCACACCCAGCTAATTTTTTGTATTTTGAGTAGAGACAGGGTTTCACCATGTTGGCCAGGTGAACTACCGGCCTCAGGTGATCTGCCCACCTCAGCCTCCCAAAGTGCTGGGATTACAGGTGTGAGCCACTGCACCTGGCCAGTCAGTTCAAATTTAAACTCAGCCCATTCCAGATTTCTCCTTTCAAAACTACAAAGTAGTTTTGAGCTTCAGTCAGCCTCTGTCCATGCACATCTGCTGAGCTAAGCACGGTTCTTTTCTGTTCTTTGCTGATATCCAGTTCACTAATGGATCAGTGGAGATGTGCATACCTCCCCTATGGTGCCTGACCCCTGGTCCTTGGTGTGCCCTTGAGCACCCACCAGGATCAGGAGGCCCCACAGGTAGGCCAGCCACTCCTACCTATTCTGTGAGCCCTTCTTGGGGCTGTGCAAAAGCAGCTGTCCCTCACACCTTTAGAGGATGGCAGGAGCTTTGAGGCTCCCCTCTGCTGGGATCACTTTGTTCCTAGGCCAGGGTGTGGAGCCACTAGAGGCCTCCCACTTCACAGCTTCTCCTTGGGAAGTAAGACCCAGGGATTCTGTGTTCTCAGACCCCCAGATCTCCCAGGGGGGTCACCTCCTCACAGATACTTAACCCAGGAGAAGGAGATGGATGCCCTGTCCCTTCCATGCAGCTTTCTCTCAGTTCACCCCGTTTTCTTTGGAGTGAGAAGGGGGCATTGGCGCAGCAAATATTCTTTGCTTATTTTTAGGCTAAAACATTAACCTCTAGGTGTATTCCTTGGGGTAGTGGGGAGTAAAAAGACCATGGAAAATGAAGAATAGATGAGATTGCTAAGACCAGTGTTTTTTTTTTTTTTTAAAGAATATCAGTAGAAAGACTCTAGTTAACAATACTCTATGGCATATCTTAAAATAGCTAGACAAGAATAATTCAAATGTTCCCAGCACTAAGAAAAGATAAATATTTAAGGTGATGTATACCACAATTACCCTGATTTGATCTTTACACATTACATGAATGTGTCTAATTATCACATGTATCCTGAGATTATAGACATCTATTTTATATCAATAAAAATAATAATGAAGTGAATGCTTGGCATTACTATCCCTCAACAGGGAAATGTTTCTAAGGTCTTGGGGTGGGCAAATAGCAAAATTTGGGCCAGAAGTCAGGGCCCCCAATAGCGAGCCAGAAGTCTGTGGGCTGTGTCTTGTCTGTAGGAACTTAGACATCGTCTCCATCTACCCCCTGGGGAACTCCTCCAGAGAGGCATTGCTGACCCTTCAAAGCACCAGAGATACAAACAAGCCTTCTTCCCCAAGCAGGCCTTCCAGGTGAGTCCGTGGTATAGAAGACTCCCTCAAACAAAGGGTGTCCTCTCCTCCTTAGCTCACACAGGCTGCCCAGGATGAAGACCCCATGGGAGCTTGGGGGCCTCGAATGGGGGCTTGTTTCAGCTCTATTGCATGGTGAGGCAGGCTTCTCATCAGAGACCGTCCCCCTCCCCCAGCCGGGAGACTGACAGGCATCACAATACTGCACACTGGGCAAGGGGACAGTGAGTGACAGCACTGCTTCGAGGGACGATTAATTCTGCACAAGGAGGTGCTCTCTCCTGGCTCTGCCACTCACCTACTCTCCAGCACCACCATCGACTGACAGCGCATGCTGCTCCTGACCTCACACATCACTGGGTATAATTGCCGGGGGCTCATTATTGTCATTAATGTCTCCTGCATGCACACGGGAGTGCCTTTCACCCCAACTCACGCATCACAACGAAGCCTGCACCTGTGGGGTGCCAACCACATGCCTGTCGTCCTGGGCTTGGCAGGGACTTCTGGGGCCGGACTGTGGTTGTCCACAGTGGCGGTGTCCGACATTCCAGCAGGTCTGTGATGCCTGTCCCACTGCCAGGAGTCTAAGAGCCTCTAGTGCTGAAGAGTTTGAAGAGCCTGCCTTTGCAATGGACCCTTCTTCCAACACACAACCAGCCCAGAGCCGACACAAAGCAGCAACTCCTTAGCCTCTTATGTCCTGAAGTGTGTATATTCAGAAAACTAAAGCTCAGAGCTCCTTAGGGATTATCTAGTCCTAATCCTTCTATTTCTTTTTTCCTTTTCTTTTTTTCCTTCTTTTTGAGGTGGAATCTCCCTCTGTCATCCAGGCTGGAGTGCAGTGGCATGATCTCAGCTCACTGCAACCTCTGCCTCCCTGGTTCAAGCAATTCTTCTGCCTCAGCCTCCCAAATAGCTGGGATTACGGGTGCCCGCCACCATGCCCGGCTCATTTTTGTATTTTTAGTAGAGATGGGGTTTCACCATGTTGGTCAGGCTAGTATCTAACTCCTGACCTCAGATAATCCACCTGACTTGGCCTCCCAAAGTGCTGGGATTACAGGTGTGAGTCACTGTGCCCAGCCCCTAACCCTTATTTTTCTAGATGAGAAGATTAAGATCCAGAGAAGGCTCTTAACCAGCTCAAGCTCACCAACAATTACTGATGTGGTGAGTCAAAATGTGTTTGTTTGGTTTTTCCCTCCGTAAGTGCTTAACCTGGATTTGCGAGTCCCTGGATATATTCACTACACTTAAATTTTCAGTGTAGTAATGAAATTTTCGAGTGCTTGCTATGGGCCAGGTACTGCTTCTTTTGTTATTGCTTTTATCTTTTTTTAAAATGTTGTTTTCCAGAAATGGCTGTTGTATATTTCTTTAGTTGTTGCTGTTTTAAAATGCATACAATTGCCAGACACAATTTTAAGTACTTAACTTTTAAAAAATCATTTAAGTCTCTGGATAATAATTCTATGTTAAGGCTGGGCGCGGTGGCTCATGCCTGTAATCCCAGCACTTTGGGAGGCTGAGGCGGGCAGATCATGAGGGCAGGAGATCGAGACTCTCCTGGCTAACACGGTGAAACTCCATCTCTACTAAAAATACAAAAAATTAGCCAGGTGTGATGGCAGGCACCTATAGTCCCAGTTACTTGGGAGACTGAGGCAGGAGAATAGCATGAACCAGGGAGGCAGAGCTTGCAGTGAGCCGAGATAGCACCACTGCACTCCAGCCTGGGCGACAGAGCAAGACTCTCTCAAGAAAAAAAATAAACAAATAAAAATAAAAATAAAAATAATTCTATGTTATGCACTATTCTCATTTCATACTATTCATACTATTTTCCTGCCATGAAGGAACTGTTCCCATATTAATCTACATTCTCAAGGATATGTGAAACCCTTGATATGATTTTTAAGGTGCTACGTATCACCTTTTAAAATGCTAACCCCTACATTACCCACATTTTCAAATTGAACAACACATTTCTAAATATTCCATGGGTCAAAGAGGAAGATCTCAGTGAAAATTACAGATTCACAAAATTACAATGTTGTGAGAGAAATTTATAGCAGTAAATGTTTACATTGGAAAAAAGGAAAAGTCTCAAATCAACAATTGAAGTCCCTATCTCAAGAAAATGAAAAAAAAAAGAGCAAAGTAAACACAAAACTAGCAAAAGAAAGTAATAAAGATCTGAGAAGAAATCAATGAAACTGAAAACAGAAAAACAGCAAAGAAAAAGCATAAAGCAAAACAACTATTTCTTTCAAAAAATTATTTTAATGATCAAACTTTATCAAGACTGACCAAAATAAAGTGAGCAAGGACACAAATCATGAATGTCAGAAATAAAATGGGCTATTACTACAGATCCTGCAGCCATTAAAAGGGCAAGAATAGAATACTATGAACAACTTGACTCTCATAAATTTAGCAACATAGAAGAAATGGACTGATTCTTCAAAAACTGCAAACCACCCAAACTCAATAAAGATGAAATAGATAACCCAATTAGCCCTATAAACATTAAATAAATTAAATTTTTAATTACAGATCTCTTTTTAAAAAGTTGGTCTCACCAGAAAATTCTACTAAACTTTTAAAGAATAATTAACAATTTTACACAGTGTTTTTCAGAAAACAAAAGAGGAAGAAGCACTTCTAAACACATTTTGATCCCCTAAACTGTACAAATGTGGTACAAAATAAGAAAAACTACACTCTCTAGCTCTCATGAACTTAGTTGCAAAAATCTTCAACAAAATATTAGCAAATCAATTCACCAACATAAAAAATTAACTAGACAACACAACCAAGTTGGATTTATTTCAGATATGCAAGATTAATTCAATATTCAAAAATTAATCAATGTAATCCACTGCTATGATTTGGATATGGTTTATTTGTCTCTACCATAACTCAAGTTGAAATTTGATCCCAAATGCAGAGGTGTTAGAAGGTGAGTCCTAGTGAGAGGGGTTTGGGTCCTAGGGACAGATCCCTCATGAATGGCTTGGTGCTGTTCTCATGGTAGTGAGTGAGTTCTCTGAGATTCATTCTCAAGGAAATAAATTAGCTACTGGGAGAGTGGGTTGTTATTCAGCCAAGATGCCCTCAGGCTTTGTCCCTTCACACATGTCCACTTCCTCTTTGACCTTCACCATGTTTTAACCCAGCACAAAAATCCTTACCACAAGTTAAGCAGATCCCAGTTCCAGGCCCTTTAAACTTCCTTGACCAAAACATCTTTAAAAAATTATGACTAGGAGAGAAATCTGGCATAGTTGGCTCCATCTTGCTTCTAACCTCACAAGCTGTCTTTGCTCATTCCTGGGCATAGGCCAAGCTAACTATGGGAGGAATTTACCTCATAGTTTAAGATAAAGATGATCACAGTCTTTTCCCAAAATGAATCCCCTCTTTTCTTGAGGACCAAAAACACATCTTTGTAAAACTAACAAATTGGCCACAAAGTTAGAATTATGGTAGGACCCTAAAGTCTGTTAGGATGTAGGTATAGTTAGACTCTAACCAGTCATTGTTTTATAATTTAGCTTTTCGTATCTGCTTACTGCTCAGGAGTCATGTGGCCAGAGGACACAAGATTTGTAACTTCTCCAGTTGATCCTATAGATTACATCACTATTGTAACAGCTAAGATTGGTGTTTAAGATATTTTTCAGACCCCGCATTCTGACAGACCAACTGATGCCACCTGGACCAATAACCCATACAAAGAAACTGACTCAACTTGTTTTGTCACCTCCACCCAGGAAATGACTCAATGTAAGAAGACAGCCCCTACCCCCTATTATTTCATCCCTGACCCAACCAATCAGTGTTCCCCATTCCTTAGGCCCCTTGCCTGACCAAACTTCCTTGAAAGCCCTAGCCTCTGAATCCTCAGGGAGGTGGATTTGAGAAATCTCTCCCATCCATCCACTCGGCTGCCTTGTGATAATTAAACGTTTTCCCTGCTGCAACACTGCTATCTCAGTGTATTGGCTTTACACTGTGAAGCAGGCAAGAAAAATCCTTAAAAAACTCACAGAGCCGGACACGGTGGCTCACGCTTGTAATCCCAGCACTTTGGGAGGCCGAGGCGGGCGGATCATGAGGTCAGGAGATCGAGACCACGGTGAAACCCCGTCTCTACTAAAAATACAAAAAATTAGCCGGGCGTGGTGGCAGGCGCCTGTAGTCCCAGCTACTCGGAGAGGCTGAGGCAGGAGAATGGCGTGAACCCGGGAGGCGGAGCTTGCAGTGAGCCGAGATTGCGCCACTGCACTCCAGCCTGGGCGACAGAGCGAGACTCCGTCTCCAAAAAAAAAAAAAAAAAAAAAACTCACAGAGCCATGAGCTAAATAAACTTATTGTCTTTATAAATAACTCAGTCTCAGATATTCTCATATAGCAATACAAAACAGCTAAGACATACACCACATTAACAAGCTAAAAAAGAAAAATCACCTGATCCTATCAATTGACACAGATAAGGCATTTGACAAAATTCAGCTCTCATTGATTAAAAAAATTCAGAAAAAGAGAAACAGAAGAAAAATCCATCTACCTTATAAAAAGCATCTACAAAAACCCATAGCTAACACAATCCTTATGGTGGAAGATGGAATGCTCTTCTTCTGAAAAAGGGAACAAGGGCAAGGGCTTCACCCTCATCACTCTCACTCAATATAGTATTGGAATTTCCAGCCACTGCAACAAGGCAAGAAAAGGCATACAAATTTGAGAGGAAGAAATAAAACTCCCTTTTTGCAAATGACAATTGTCTACATAGAAAATCCCAAGGAATCCACAATAAACAAAAGTGGAATTAATAAGTAAGATCTGCAAGGACACAATATAGAAAATCAATCCCATTCCTGCATAATAACAATAAATATGTGTCAACCAAAATATAAAGTGAAATATAATTTATAATTGTTCCAAAGGAAACAAAATACTGAGGTATAAACTTAACAAGATCCCTCTATTTCATGTTTTTGCTGTGTGACATGCCTGCTCCTCTTCACCTTCCACCATGAGCAAAAGGGCCCTGAGGCCTCTCCAGAAGACAAATAGATGAAGGCGCCATACTTGTACAGCCTACAGAACTGTCAGGCAATTTAACTTATTTTCTTTATAAATAAAATAAAAATAAAACACTAAGCAAAACATGTACAAGATCTGAAAACTACAAAATGTTGATGAAAGAATTCAAAGAAAGTCTAAATAAATGAGGAGACATGCCATGTTCATAGATTGAAAGTCTAAACACAGCAAAGATGACAATTTTCCCCAAATTGATTTTTTAACTACATAATAGGCAAAATATTTGAGTAGGCACCACACAAAGATAAACATGTAGAAAATGCTTAATATCATTAGTCATCAGATAAATGCTAATTAAAACTACAATAAGAAGCCACTACATACCTAAAAAAAAAGTGGCTAAAGTAAAAAAAAAAAAAAATGAAGATACCAATTGCTGACAAGGAGCTGGAGTAACTGGAATTCTCATAAATTGCTGGTCAAAATATAAAACGACATGATCACTTTGGGAATCGCTCAGCATTAGTTCTAAATTTAAACATATATGTACTATATTACTCAGTAATCCCACTCCTAGGTATCTCCATATATTTATACATAAAACTTTGTGTGAGTGTTTACAGCAATGTTACTTATAATTTCATAAAACTGTAATTAATCCAGATGTTCATCAATTGGTGAATTGATAGACAAATGATAATGCATCCATGTAATGGAATGCTACTCAGCAATGAGAAAAAAAACGAAGCAGATGAATCTCAAGTACATTGTAGTGGGCATTCCATGTGAAAAAAATCAAGGCACAAAAGCAAGGCACTGTATGATTTCTTTTATGTAAAATTATAGAGAAGGCCAAATTATAACCAACAGAAAACCAAACAGAGGTTTCCAAGGCTTAGGGCTAGGGAATGGGGTTGAACTTGAAGAGGTGCAAGTGGGTGATGGAAATGTTCTATATCATGACTGAGCCGATAAATGTATGCGTGACTGTGCACGTCTACCAAAACTCATTGAATTATGCTCTTACATTTGGTAAATTACATGCATGTAAATTATAACTCATTAAAGCTGATATACAATTTACAATTTGCATGAAATGAAGACAAAGAAATTTTTTTTAAAAAAATCTGTACACTCTTGCACAAGTTGGCCAAAAGAGAGAATGGTGCACAGAATAGGCAAATTGGATAACGGAGTAGAAGGAGATAATTGAAAAGCCTAAGTCACACTGGCCATAGTGGTCCAAAACAAGGTGACAGGTGTGACCCAGCCCAGGCACTTCACAAATATTTGTTGAGTGGGTGTATGAACAGAATGGCAGAAGTCTGAGAAAGAAAAAAAATAGCCCCTGCCAGCTGTCAGCTGGGAGCTGGCCTGGTGCTCTTGGCCACGGTGGTCTTCTATTAAACATAGACATTTTCAACCAACACCAACATCAGAGGTTGCTCTGTGACCTTGATGGAGTGAGACAAAAACAAGACTCTCTCTAATCATTTCTGAGTATAGACGAAAAGAAGAGCACAGCGCAAACCACATCAAAACCAAACATTCTCCCCTTCCTGCAAATGTGGGTGAGTGAGTGAGTGAGTGAGTGAGTGAGTGAGTGAGTGAGGTTCCTTTTTCGATATTTAGCCCCACTTCATTTCCCAGGCTTCCAGCATGCAGATTAAGACACCCTGGCATGGAACTGACCCCGATTCCTGACAGCACTCAAGCCAGAGCACACCTTTGATGTGCTCCCAAATAACCAGCTCCGATATCAACCTAACACAAGTTCAAGCCCTGTAAGATGTCCCCACAACACCATCTGCCTCAATTTCCCACCATTCCCCATGGTGTGCAGGCTACAGGTGGTCTCTTGGTGGTCTTAGGCTAGCCATTACTGGAATCACCAAACCCTATCCATGCCTTCTCGGAGCTCTCGTTGCTTGCATTTATCCTCAAACTATAACATTCATGTGAAAAGTGCCAGGGTGCTGGCAGTACCCACTTACCCACCTACGTAGATATCAGCACGTGAGGGCTGCAGCATGTTAGATTCAGCAGTGAGCCCAGGTTAACTGGTTCATGTCATTATGTTACAGCTTGGGTGTCACCAGCACCAGCATTCATGGGGGAGTCCACAGCTAGGGACAAACAATGGTGGCCTCTCCGCCTCCCAAAGCTTGGGGAACAGAGGGGACAGAGCAGTACATCAAGAGACAGGAGTGCCCCTTGTTGGCTTGATGTATACAAGGTTTCTATGAGCTTCTGGGCCAGTGTATTCTAGTGGAAAGATGCCAGATTACCTGTTCAAAATACCAAGGGTCTATGCCAGCACCAACCTCATGTCATATATTTTACACTCCTGGGGAGTCACTCGCATGAAGGGTGCCCCTGACACCAACATGTGGGAAGGAGGAGAGGAGGGGTTGGCCATGCCATTCCTGGACAGAACAGACAGCAGTGAGAATGCAGAAACATCCCCGCTGTTGGCAGGTCCTTCTGGAGTCAAACCTTTCAAAGAACACTCAGACATGTTAGAAATTTACCCTCCCTCACTGTGGCTATATGCAAATATTTAGCTATAATGTTTCTTTTAATTCGATAAAAATAGGAGGAAAAGATATAAAATGGTACCAACCTCAATATTCAATGTTGAGAGACTGATTAAATGGATACATTCAGATAATTAAATACTATGCAAATATTTAAAATGACAGAATAATATTTAATAGAGGAAGATGTATGTCCATGATCTACTTTTCAGTGACAAAATATCAGATCATAAAATAATGCATATGATATAATCCTGTTTCATACAAATAGTCATATAATATGTGCACATGAAATAAATGGCTGGAATCAGGTCCACGTGGAGAGTGGTTGGAAATGGTAATTTGCATTTTTTTTGTTTATTCTGTCTTCAGAAATACATCTACAATGAACTTATATCTCTCATATCAAAAATAGTGAAGGCTTAGGGCTTTGCCTTTGTTATTGGCCTGTCGTTCAGAGAGTCTACATCACAGGTGAGTTTGAGCAGTGTCAGAAATCTGATATCCAGATGGGAAGAGGCTGTGTTTCCGACACTCAGGGCTCCGCACAGCTGCTGTTTCAGACCCAAATCACTCTTACAGCTCAACCAAAATCCTCCCACTCTCTGAGATTAAAGACTCCGCCCTTCAAGGCTGAGAGCTGGAGGAAAGATTGCTAAGAAGGCTATATGCCAACATGTTTTCAGATCCTTGCATTTCTATGTCACCTAAACAAAGCAATGCTTACCAAAAATTTGCAGAATCCCAGAAGCACAAAGTTGCTAAGGCCGAGCAAGAGTGATGGGATGTGGTCACGGTTTACTGGTAGAGCCATCTCTGCTCTCTCCTGTCCCAAGCCCTTCTCCTTGGACCATGCTGCTTTCCTCGTGGTGAGCGCTTCCCTATGGTTTAACCAAGGAAGAAGACGTTCCTACGAGAACAACAAATAGATTAAATACAGGAGCTGTTGGGCCAGGGGGTATGTGGTGGGCATTTTCCCCAAAACTTCAAGAATAAATCTCCAAACCAGTGTCTTTCAGATGCAGGGATGGTGCTCAGGATAGGCCAAGCCTGTGTGGAAACCCCACAGACAGCCATTCTCAGGGCAGTTGGGCTGCCCTGCACTGCCAAGGTGGTCTTCCCAGGGTCTCATGTCTGCAGCTGTATGGGCTCCAGGGCTCGCCTAGTTTCATCTGGTTGATTTCATTTCCTCTTTCTTTCTTTCTTTCCAGTGATGAGGTTGGTGAGGACAGTCTTTTACCCAACCCCTGCATACCAGTGACTCTTATGTGAGAGACGCCAGCCTAGGCTACTATCTCCTGGGAACAGGTACTAATGAAACATCATTTCACTGAGGCCGCAACACATCTGAGAAGGACAAGGTGATGAGGGGACAGCCATCTTCATCCTAAGGCTCCCGTGCAACATCCTGTGTCCCTGGAGGCCCAATTTGACAAACCCCTGCCCAAGGTGAGCATCCGTCTAGCAGGGGGAGGCAGGTTTAGCCCATCCACATCACCCTCTAACCTGGGTCCCCAAGAGCTAGGTTGCCTGAGTCACTCGAGGAGCTCAGAGCACATAATCAGACTCTCCAGAGTCCAGGCCCTGCAAACTATAGTTTGGGGACATTCACCAGGTGGTTCTGATGCACAGGGAAAATCCACTCCAATTGTGCAAATAGTTTATGCATAGGGAGCCTTGAACCCAAATCCACTTAGGCAAAGTTCACTTGACATGGCCTGGCACTAGAGCTTCTGGGTACTTTTAAAAGAAAAACGCTGAACAAATTAAATTTAACAGGTTTAACTGAGCAAAGAATGATTTGAGAATCGGGCAAGCCTCAGAACTTGATTAGGTGCAGAGCAACTCCAGGGCTGCCTTGTGATTGCACAACATTTATAGAAAAAAAAAGTAAAAAAGGAAAGTGAGCTACAGAAAACAGAAGTGAGGTACAGAGACTGCTCCATTGGTTAAAAGTTTGCATTGCCTTCATTGAACCTCGTTTGAACAGTTGGCCTGTATTCAGGGATTTGGGAATTTCACCTGTAGGGGCTTTGCCATGGAGAGAGAGCTGTGTGGAGCTTATAGGGACACACATGAAGATACTGGCTAAGCAGGGAGTTGCTCCCTGGAGGGGCCTGCTAACCCCATGCCACCCCATGATCCTGCAGCACGGGGCTCCTCTTTGTTTAGCAAGTTCATCTCTAAACACAATAGAGCTGTCAGAAAACACTCATTTCTTTAGAGGGTGACTTACTGACACTGTAGTTGCATTTTTTTTCCCCAGGTGCAAATGAATGTTTCTTAAAAACAGAAGCCATGGAGGTGATCCTGACTCTTAATAGCAGGGCTGTTGGTGACAAGCCATGTGCATCCTGTAAAAACACTCACCTAGTCCTCCAACAGGGAGATTTGCCTTGTGCAAGAATCTGCACAGAACACTTGAAGGTTAGAACGGCAAGTATTTCAGGCACAAATAATGCCTTTTAGAATACTGTTTTTATTTTCAAAAGTATTTCTTTACCCATAGAAATCCTACATTCCCTCCTCCACTTTCAGCATGGCTCATCAGTTCATAGTAAAGTTCAAGGCAGAAACGAATTTTTCAATATTTTGCCAATGGCTGCTCTACAATAGAATTGGTCATACAGGAAACGGGGGCATTTTAAAACACAAATATGTTGGCTGGGCCTAGAGCAGGGATCTCAATTGTTCCTGCCTATGAAAACCATCAGGAAGCCCCCTCCACAGAGGCTCAGATTTCATTTTTCTGATATGAACCAAGGCATCATATTTTTTCAAAAATTAAAAATATTTGCAAGTTTTCTAATATGCATTCAAGCTTAAGGACCACTGGCCCAACATAGGAGACAAGACAGGAAGCATTAATTAAGCAAAGCTGTGCTGAGCACTTATGTATCAGGCACAGTGCTTGAAGACAGGTGGGTTTTCCTATGGTGGAATCCTGAAGCTCTTATGCTCTGTGGCCAGTACTAATATCAGAGCAAAGGGGAAGCCATCTTGAACACCATCTCTGTACACACTGTTTTAGCAAAGAGAAGAACTACCAACATCTTAAGTTATTCAAGCAAGACTCAACCCAGCCTACCAGGGTAGAGAGAAAATCTGCAA
The DNA here is from genome assembly GCF_009828535.3 of Hylobates moloch. Classification (NCBI taxonomy): domain Eukaryota; kingdom Metazoa; phylum Chordata; class Mammalia; order Primates; family Hylobatidae; genus Hylobates; species Hylobates moloch. The sequence continues at coordinate 60,126,086 of NW_026652287.1, forward strand.
GTGACAAGGGAAGATTGGCAAAAGAGAGAGATGTAAGCACAAAGACTGTACATTTAAAAAATCTCCAGTAATTCCAGGATATGGACAAATGTACAAGCTGATAACCAAAGAGCATGTAAGGGTTTTAATACCACATTTCCAGCTACAGCTAGTGAAGCATAATTGGGTACTAAATTACAATGTTAATATTCATTTGAACAAGTAAGTGCTGTACTTGGGGTAGTAGCATCAGGACCCTGGGAGGGCAGCAGAGGGGCTGCTTAAGTGGACAGAGAGCTTCTCTGGATGAGTTTTGTCCTTGGTTTGGTTAAGGTTGGTTCTCAGCAGAGTCTTGAGAGGGTACAACATGGATTGTGGTTGATGGGATTTCTCCCACTGCAGTGACACTCAAAGGATTCGGAATTAAGCAAGTTAACATACAAGTAATTACAAACTGCAGTTGGTAACACATGCTAGAAAGAAACAGAGAAGAGAACCCCAGGAGAAGGCCACAGTGAGAAGGCATTCAAGACAGCAGATGTGCAATGGGGGAGAAAGTCCTGAACCCTGCTGCACAATTTTTCTAGCACAAATAGAAGGAAAGGGTTTTGCTTGAGGTCGCCTATTATTGCGGACTTATCTATTTATACCTCCATTTCCTCCAAAAAGAGTCTGAGGTGGGGCTTACCTGTCATCTGCAAGAAAATTAAAGTCATTTCTTAAAAGGGGCAAAAGCAAATTGAAGTAATGAGGAGGAGGGAGAGAGAAGCAGGTTAAAAGAGAGAGAGAAAGGGAGAGAGACAAACACACACACACACACACACACAGCCACATATTTGAGATCCTTTCTAAAATCCAAATCTTAAATAGAGCACAATTTTCCTTTTGACTATTTCTCAAGGAATTCGTTGTCTTCCTGTGCAATTTCTTTGGGCTTCATACAAAAGGTAAGATTCCATGTTGAGTAATACTAATTAGCTAGGACCATCTTGAGTATATAACAAAAGCAAATCTATCACTAGCTGTGGGGGAAAAAAACAGTCCTCATCTCCCCCAAACCCCAAAACACATAAGCTCAGCATTTTAACTGGCTGGGGTGAGGGCTATTATTTTCATTAATGGAGCTCATTTTTATTTTATTGGGCATTTTTACTATCAGATTAAAAGCATGTTTTTATTGTAGTTTTTTCTAATGCAATCTGAGATGATGTGCTCAGAATGAATGGAATAGTTATTGTTTTAATTATTTTTTCATTCTGTGTTTTTATTTTGTTTGTTCCTTTTATTTACTACTCTTCAGTTTGCCTTAATAACATGGACTCAGGGTGCTTGGAGGCCTCCAGTCAGCATCCCCGCGGTGGTTTGCATCTGCTAATGACCGAGGAACAGGAAAATCACTAGCATGCGGATGGTTTCGGAACTGAGTCATGGCCCAGCCTTCCCGTTGAGGATGCCCAGGGTAGGGCCAAGGGCATGGACCCCCAGGGTTGGAGGGGGCAACACAGCAGCTCCCAGAAGCACCTGATGTCTTTCCAGGACTCTTCTGTCCCTGTGTCTGCTCCAGGCTGTCCTGGCTCACTAGGTCAAGGAAAGGTTGGAAGGGATCTCAAGGGAGGGAAGTCAGCAAAAGGACATATTCCTCACCTACAGCCACATCTCTCCCTGATGCCCAGTTCCATACGGGATACTGTCAGAACACACAGGTTTTCACACACAGAGGCCCACAGCTGGACACAGGCACATGTTCTCTGCCCTGAAAAAAAAAAAAAAAAAAGGAAGAGCACAAAGGCTTCCTAGCAAGTTCAGATGTCTCGGGGACCCTGTGGGCCTAGGAGAACCAGAAACAAGGGCAGGGCAGAGTTTCTTATTTAGAACAGAAATCAAGAACTGCTTTGGGAGTTAGCTGTCCAGGGGCCAAGCTGAAACAATACCGGACACTGCAAGTTACTCAGAAGCGCGACCCCCAGCCCTGTCATTTGCAACAACCCAGATGAACATTATGTTAAATGAAATAAGCCAGACATAGAAAGAAAGCACTGGCTGGGAGCGATGGCTCACGCCTGTAATCCCAGCACTTTGGGAGGCGGAGGCAGGCAGATCACTTGAGACCAGGAGTTCAAGACCAGCCTGGCCAACGTGGTGAAACCCCATCTCTACAAAAAATACAAAAATTAGCCGGGCCTGGTGGCACGAACATGTAATCCCAGCTACTTGGGAGGCTGAGGCAAGAGAATTGCTTAAACCCAGGAGACGGAGGCTGCAGTGAGCCAAGATCGCACTACTGTACTCCAGCCTGGGCAACAGAGCGAGACTCCATTTCAAAAAAAAAGAAAGAAAGAAAGCACTATGTGATGTTACTTGCACATGGAGCCTAAAAAGGTCAAATACACAGAGGCAGAGAGTGGAATGCTGGTTACCAGGGGCAGGGAGCTGGGAGAACGTTGGTCTTAGGGTACAAAGTTGCAGCAATGTAGGAGGTGTAAGTCCAGAAATGGAATGTACAGCAGGGATTACAGTTACCAGTAGCGTATTGTTTGCTGGAAATTTGCAAGAGAGATTTCAGGTGCTCTCACTACACGCCCACACACACACAAAGGGAACTAGGAGGGGAGACACCGATATGTTAATTTGCTTGGGGGGATTAATCATTTCACTAGGTCTATCAGAACATCATGCTGTATGGCTTACATATATACAATGAAAATATTGGGCATATAAATGCCCATAATTGCCTGATCAAGGATTCATTTAGGGTCACTTTTGTGCCAGTACTCACATTCTCTGGGTCTGCTCTCCAGTGTGACTGAAGAAAGAATCCGTCTTCCTCATGAGAAGCCCTGGCCTGTGCGTGGGTTTACCACAGTCCCTCTCCCTCTCTAAAGTGTCATCACTGACTCTAGTTGCCTGCCTGCACCCCATTTGCAGAAGGGGGGTCCCCCAAAGTATGCTCTAGTTTCCAAGCCTGTTGGAATGAAAATCTGGCAAAGAACTAAAGATCACGTTACTCCCCTGCTCAAAGGGCTTCCCATCACATTCAATATAAAATCTGAACTCCGTGTGGCCCCAAGAAGCCCGCTGTGACCCGACCCTCTCGTCGTTATCCTCATCTGCTCCCATCTCTGCCCGGAGGCTTCACAGAGAGGCCTCCTGTCATCACCTGCCATGCCCCCCATGGCTCCTGTGCCCTCACCTGTCTTCCTTTCTGTCATGGCTCTTTCTTCCCTGACTGGCATTAGCTATGCTTTTACTGACTATCTCTCCACCTGAGAATGAGCACATGAGGGAAAAAATTTCGTTTGCCCCTTCATCACCACTGTGTCTCCAGCACAACAGCCCTGGGTACTTGGTAGGTAGTCAAGGAATATTTGGAAGATGCTAGGGCTCTCTGTTTTTGTTTTTGTTTTTGTTTTTGTTTTTGTTTTTTTTGACAGAGCCTCCCTCTGTCGTCCAGGCTAGAATGCAGTGGCATGATCTCAGCTCACTGCAACCTCCATCTCCAGGGTTCAAGTGATTCTCCTGCCTCAGCCTCCCCAGTAGCTGGGATTACAGGCACCTGCCACCATGCCCGGCTAATTTTTGTATTTTTAGTAGAGACAGGGTTTCACCATGTTGGCCAGGCTGGTCTCCAACTCCTGACCTCAGGTGATCCACCTGCCTTGGCCTCCCAAAGTGCTAGAATTACAGGAGTGAGCCACCGCGCCAGGCCTAGGGCTCTCTTTTCACTGCTGCATCCCCTGTACTGGGGACAGTCATGGGCATATAGTAGATGGTCAGTAAATGCTTTTCATCCAGGGACAAGTTGAAAAAGCACTGGGCACGTCAACACCCAGATTTGCATAACCAAAGACTCCTTTGTTTCCACTTGTGTCCCAATGGATGAAGCAGGAATTTCAGGAGTGAAGGTGAACCTAGGACTCAGGTATCTCTTTCCAGCCCTCCTCAAACCCACAAAACACTGCGGAGGTCACTTTATTTTGTTACTAAACAAAGGTAAGGGATATAATGCTTTAAAATCCCCACAAAGCCTGCTTGTTAATCAATGTTGAATCACTAATGCAATTTATTTCATCCTTTGATTCATACATGTCCGTTTCACAAGACACATTCTATCTATACCAACATTTTACACAAGGATTGAAACAGAATATTGAGCACGGTTTAACAAAATCTAGGCACTAATTTCTGGAAATAAATTCTACTTATCAAAAGGCATTGTTCCCCTGAGGTAAGCAAACACTATGATCTAAAGAACTGTTTTTTTTATAAGATAACTTGGAAGAAGCTACCCTGCCTTTGGAGAAAATACCCAGATTCAAGTTACATACACGAAAGACTTGTATTTATCATGATCCAAATTCACAACACTCAAGTGCCAAGGTTGTGTGGTCTCCAGGAATTCCGAGTGGGAGAGATGAATTCACCATCAATAAGGACTAGTATATTGTCCTTGTACATTGCACTTGTGAATTCCGTATTGAATAAGATTCTATTTTGTTCCAGACTTTTGGAGTTATCTGTCATTTTGAAAATTCTTGATCTAAGTTTGGCAGACTTTGGTTGGTTCTATTTGGTTCTATTTGGTTGGTTAGCAAATATAACCAACCATCCCTTAAAAGGTGCTGCAGGAGACAACAAAGCTGTGGATCACGGGTTTATAAAAGTAAAATGTTTAGCACTCACAAATAATTGCACATCATTTGGCTGGCAGGATGTGGAATGCAAGTCAGACCTTGCAGTTTAACCTCAGGGTTGAGTTGCATGCAGGTTTCTGCATTGGTTCACTAGGAATAATGGATGACTACTGGTTATTATTACATATTATCAAATGTATATTATAAAAATTATATCATTAAATATTATATAAATATAATCACAAAGATGACAATAGCCAACACTTCGTGAGTGCCTTCTCTCTACTGAACCACATGCTACGCCCCTTACAGGCATTTTTCCCTTTTAATGACCACGCCCACAGCATGAGGCAGTGGCACCTTCACTCTTACTTTCAGATGAGGAACGTGGGACCGAGAGAGGCTAGGTCGCTTGCCCAAGGGGATCACTGGTGCAAATGAGGCCCCGGCAGCCAAGGGGAATGAGGTGTGAAGCTACACACAGAGTGAGGGGCCATGGCAAACCCAAGCACTGAGCTGCGGCTGCCGTGGCCACATCTCCACATTTCAAGAGAACCGCACATCCTGATTTCAATTTGTAAACATTAAAAACATGATAGACACAGACGAAACACAGCTCCAGGCCCACAGCCAATCCTCTGGGCACCATTTGGCCAACTCCACACCCTCCTCCTTTGCTCCTGTACTGTTTTGATGGCTTGTTTTATCCTCCCCACGAAGTTGTAGAGTTCTGAGAACAAGGACCGTATCTCACACAGCTTTCATCTCCTTCCAGGTAACACCAGTGCTGGCTGGGAGTATGTGATGGTATGCTGGGGACAGATGGTACCCCCAGCCCCGGGATCCAAATCCTGCCCAGTTGGCTTCTTGGACACAGGGGCTCATCTGGGGTCTCAGTGTCCATGTCTTGCTATCTTTTACATAGCAACTGTGCTCTAAACTGAAGAAGCAAAGCCAGGTGACTCAGTGGGCTTGGGCGTGCTTGTGACTGGGGGCCAGAGCTACAGGATCTGTTTCAGGGGACAGTGGGGCCCTGTCAGCCACATGTTCAGACACCCAGAGATGAACACCTTGCAGTGATTATCCAGGCAGCCCTGAGTCTAGAATCTTCCTTCTCCTTGCACATCTTCTTCACTGTACCAATTTGAAGCAATACTGTGAGGTGGTACCAGCTAAGACACACACACCCAGAACATGAGGGTGTGTGCGTGCACGCCCAGAACATGGAAACTTGTATATACACACTCAGCACACGAGGATATATGTGCACATAACCAGAACATGAGAATGTGTATATACACACCCAGAACACAAGAGCTTGTGTACACACCCAGAACATGGGAACATTTGTAAACACACCCAGAACATGAGGACTCTTGTGTGTACACCCAGATGTGAGGGTATGTGTGTGCACACCCAGAACATGGGAATGTGTGTATACACACCCAGAACATGAGGACATATGTGTGTACACCCAGAATAGACGGGTATGTGTGTATACACTCAGAACATGGGAATATGTGTATACATTCCCAGAATATGAGAACATGTGTGTGCAAACCCAGAACATGAGAACATATGTGTGCACACCCAGAACATGAGGACCCAGAATATGAGGGTATGTGTGTATACACTCAGGACACGGGAATATGTGTATACATACCCAGAATATGAGAACATGTGTGTGCAAACCCAGAACATGAGAACATGTGTGTGCATACGTGAGGGGCATGTCTGTTCACACCATGTGATGGCTAATTTTAGGTGTCAGCTTGACGGTTAAGGGACACCAGGATAGCTGGTATGGTAAAGAATTATTTTGGGTGTGTGTGTGAAGTTGTTTCTAGAAGAGTTAGGTGTATGAGTCAGGAAGCTGAGTAAGGAAGATCTGCCCTCTCCCAATCAAGGCAGACACCCTCCAATTGGATGAAGGCCCAGATAGAACAAAAAGGCAGAGGCAAGGTCAGTTTGCTCTCCGTCTCTTGTGTCTGGAACACCCATCTTCTCCTGACCTTGGACACTAAAACTCCACATTTTCTGGCATCTGAACTTTGAGACTTTTACCAGTTCCCCTAACCACTATTCAAAGGTTTTGGCCATGGGCCTGGGACTGAGCTGCACCAGCGGCTGCCCTGGTTCTCCAGCTTGCAGATAGCATATTGTGGAACTTCTCAGCTGCCATAATAGTGTGAGACAAGTCCCATAGTAAATCCCCTCTCATCTATTTGGCTAGCTATATCTATTTCTATATGCATGTAATCCTATATCTCTTTATCCTATCAGTTCTGTTCCTCCAGAGAACCCTGATTCATACATGCTAGAACATCAGAACATGTGTGTCTACACCAAGAACAAAAGAACAAAGTTGTTTGGTGCTCTCATCATACTTCAAAGACATGTGTTGTTGGAAAAAATTCAAGATCGTTGGTTTTGCATTTCTCCAGCCCAGCAATGAGGGGATGAGGGAGGTGCTAGTCCACTTGGGATAACTAAGAATGGATTGTCACCCTTCATAATCAGGGCTGGCTGATGGGAGGAGGCTTGCTGTGGGGAAATGAGGGCAGGATGGGGAGCGTGGCTGTCCAGTGCCCTACCAGGCTGTGAGCCTCTCAAATGTAGGGGTTGCACAAGAGTGGGCTTAGCTCAGCCAGCATCTACCTGTGAATGATGAAATTGGCTTCAAGGCTAGTGATGGGTCCATAATGCTGCGTTCCCATTATTTCTTTATTCTTGTTGGATCTGTCCATTCTGACTCATCAGGAGAAAAGCAGGAGATGAACACAGGGCATATTGGACATTCTGTGTTTGAGTTGGTATCTAAGACCCCGCTAGACTGCAAAGCACACACCCAGGGACTCGAGGGGACACCCGTAAAGGAGGGCTTCTCTCCCACACGCTGCCACTCCACTGCTGAGGAAGCTCCAGCACTAACCACCACCTCTTGCACACAGTAAGTCCAGGATTTAATGGCTGGGCTTATCTCATACAACGTTCCCAAGGCTCCATTTTTCATTAAGCAATTTTTAAAGAGTTTTATGACCCTGTGAACAATAATTTTTTTTAGTGAAAGCAGACTGAATCGTAAGTGATGGTAATTACACCAAACTAATTGTAGACAAAATTAGTAAGAGGTCAGATCCGTTTGGTTACAAAAGAAAATATATGCTTGGAATACATCTTAAATGATCTCTGGGAAATTAATTCATCATGGAAATAAAAGGAATCTTCTTAAATCAACAGTGGCTCTCTCGTAAAACATTTGCAAGGAATAAGGTTTCCTCTTTAGTTTTGGTTTTGATTCGATGCCCAGGTGCCAGTCTGCACCAGGATTGCAATAGGACCCAGGACCCAGGCGTTTACTTCAGTGCAGGGAGGACCCTGCAGACATTTCCCATGACTAGGGTCCTAACTGAGTCATCTCCTTTAGCTTAGCTCACAAGATCCTTCATGGCCTGGGCCCTTCTACTTTTTTTTTTTTCTTTCGAGACAGAGTCTTGCTCTGTCACCCAAGCTGGAGTGCAGTGGCATGATCTCAGGTCACTGCAACCTCTGCCTCCTGGATTCAAGTGATTCTCCTGCCTCAGCCTCCTGAGTAGCTGGGATTACAGGCATGTGCCATAATGCTCACCTAATTTTTGCATTTTTAGTAGAGACGGGGTTTCACCATGTTGGCCAAGCTGGTCTTGAACTTCTGACCTCATGATCTGCCCGCCTCGGCCTCCCAAAGTACTGGGATTACAGGTGTGAGCCACCGCATCTGGCTGCACTTCTACTCCTTGTAGGTTTATTTCCACCATACTCTCACTCCCGGAGACTACCTCAGTACCTTTGAGTTAAACAGGTTATTCCTCCTGGAACTTTTTTCCTGCTATTTCTCTACCCATCTAAATAATTGCCTCTAGATCTTCAGGTGTCACAGCCTGGTGTTGTGAAGGACAGGGGGATTTCTTGCATTCTGTATGGACTGGGTGTCCCTGCTGTGTCCCTTACAGAACACAGAGACTTCATGCTCACAAGTGCTTTTGCCACTGTATAAGGCATGAGGATGGATGAGAGTTCAGGGACACATACCTGCTAGGGGTGGAGGACTCAGGACCTGGTGACTGTGGGGCAGACACACACCCAGCAGGCTGGGCAGTCAATACATGCTTATTATAACACTGATTATAAATGCTTATTCAATGAATGAATGGGTCCATTACCTCTAAGTCACTCTTCAGCAGCCACATCTGGCTGTTCCCCTCTCTGCTCAAAGATAAACAGTGTCTACAGGAAGGCACCCTTAGCATATCCTCACCTCTAGTAAATTCCCCTGCTGGGGTTGAAAGCATGGTTTGGACCACCATTCTGAGCCAAAAAGTCAGGGCAATATTCAAATTTAGACATGAATGGGGAAGAAGAGGAGGGGAAGAAAAGGAGGTGGCGGAGAGGTCAGAGGAAGAGGGATGGGGTAGCCAGATGGATGCATGAAGAAACCAATCCTTACACCCCAGTCTACGTGAGTTGCCCACGCACTGAAAGGCAGGGATGCCTGAAGACCCTGGCACCAAGGGGAAAAAACTCCAGCAAGTCCTCATGGGCTCTGGGTAAAGAAAAGAGGCTCCCAGGAGGAAAGTGCAGTCAGGATTCAAGTTTTAGAAGAGACAAGATGGCCTCAAAGACTCAGATCCACTCTGAAATCTTTTAGCAGTAGCTTCAGCCAAGTAGCTCTAAGAAAGGCCCTCAGAGATACAAAATCTAAGAAAAATAGTCCTGGCATCTAATTACAACAGTGCAGTTTGCTGCTTTTATCTGTAATTGGACTGTATAGTCTTTCATTCTAATTTACTTTACATCTAAACTGTGATAATCAAGACAAGCAGAACAGAATGGTCTCTAACTGGCTGTCCTACTGACACCCGTTAATGCCTAATTATAACAACTAAATTAAAGATGCGACTGTAAAGAGGTGGAATATCAGTTTGAAGCATTTAATTCTGTGAAAAGAAGTCTAGATTTTAAATCCTAAGTAAGAAAATCAATACTATGCCTCATTATATTGGTATTGCTAAACAGATTAATGAAATTAAGTATTTTGTTGTGTTGCTTTTCTTTTTTCCAGTGTTCTCCTGATGCAATGATGGTTTGTAATGAAGGACTACCGCAGGGGAGGAAGTTTAAATTGAGAGCCAGTTTATACACCGAAATTGGGAGATAGCTAATCTCGTTTATAGAGCAGCGGCTTTCCTTTGATATGGTTGGATTTTTAGATAGGCATCATGGGTCTCGACTTCTGCAGTCTCGTAGAACAAAAATAAATTCAACTCCAGCTAAGCAGTGGTGCTGTCTTTCCTCTTCCTATGAACAGATGTGTCAACGGGGACTGCTGTGACAATGTCAGCATCTATGAGCACTGGTTTGGGACAAGCATCCCTGAAGCTCTGTGTGCCAGTGGCCTTGTTGTCTATGCCAGGCTAAATGTAGCCACCTGTGAAGGTTTAAGGGACACAGGGAAGCTGGCCAGGTGAATGGAGAATATAGGAGGTCCCCAAAGCCGTTCAATTGGTTGGAAGGTGGAGGAGAAGCCATGAGAAGCAGCCCCATTTCAAGTTGGACACCAAAGCCTGGAAGGAGAAGGACCAAGGTGTGCAGAGGGAAGATGTCCTCTTCCTGGGACCAGGGAGGGCAGCATGTGCAGGGTGATAGCAGCACGCCCCCAACTCATCCAGCAACACTCTAAGTTACCCGTTTATTTGTTCATTCTTACTATTGCCCATCCTGACTTTTCTTTTCTTTTTTTTCTTTTTTCTCTTGAGACAGGATCTCACTCTGTCACCCAGGCTGGAGTGATCATGGCTCACTGCAGCTTCCGACTCCTGGGCTCAAGCCACCCTCCTCCATCAGCCTCCAGAGTAGCTGGGACTACAGGTGTATGTGATCACTCCTGGCTAATTTATTTTATTTTATTTTTTGTAGAGACAGGGTCTCACTATGCTGCCCCAGCTGGTCTCAAACTTCTGGGCTCAAGCAATTCTCTCGCCTCAGCCTCCAAAAGTGCCGGGACTACAGGCACACACCATCATGCCTGGCTATTGTGTGTGAGTGTATGTACAGATGGGGTCTCACTATGTTGCCTAGGCTAGACTCAAACCTCTAGGCTCAAGCAGTCCTCCCACCTCAGCCTCCCAAAGTGCTGGGATTACAAGGGTGAGCCGCCATGCCTGGTCTCATGCTGACTTTGAAGACTTGGAACTCAATATCAATTATGAGAATCAAAAACCTAAAAGGTGGCAAAGGCTGACTGTGTCAATCACCCAAATCCCATGCCGCAGAGATTCACCAGTGCAGGTTTTTGAGGAATCCAAAGACCTTGCAGAATAGACTGACCACTTGGAGGAATCTCTAGAAATCACCTAGAAGTGACCTTACTGACCACTGAGTCACTATGAGTAAATGACTTGGGGACTATTGTGTGCCAGGCCTTTTCTGGAGCTGGGGACACAAAAATGAGCCACACTGAGTCCTGGCCCCTTGGGTCATGCAGGGGTGAGAGATCCAGCAGGAGGAGGGGAGCACAAAGCCGGGGCCCCGGACAATGGAGAAAACTACAGCTTCGGTGAATGTATCCAGAACTTCCCAATTATAAAATCAAGAACACAGCTGGGTGCAGTGGCTTATGCCTGTAATTCCAGCATTTGGGGTGGCTGAGGTGGGAGGATCTCTTGAGGCCAGGAATTCGAGACTGATCTGGGCAACCTCCAGGCTGGATCATGGCACGACTCCTCACTGCAAACTCTGCTTCCGGTTCACCCATTTTCTGCCTCACCTCTGGCACTGCACACTCGGCTAATTTTTTGTATTTTTAGAAGAGATGGGATTTCACAGTGATAGCCAGGATGGTCTTGATCTCCTGACCCCGTGACCTGCCAGCCTCGGCCTCCCAAAGTGCTGGGATTACAGGCGTGAGCCACCGTGCCCAGCCTCCACGCAAATTTTAAGAATTAGCTGAGCATGGTGATCCTAGCTTCTCGAGAGACTGAGGCAGGAGAATCGCAGGAGCCGGGGAAGTCGAGGCTGCAGTGAGCTGTGATCATGCCATTGCACTGCAGCCCAGACCACAACAGAGCAAGACCCTAAAAAAAAAAAGACATTTTAGTTTTAAATTCTAAATTAGCTCTAAATGGACATTTTTTGCGATGAGAATTTTTGGCTGTGGAATGTTGCCTGTACCACCCTCTCTTTGGATTCCTGTGGTCTTTCCCAATTTCTTAAGCACATGAAGATGTGGAGGCATGGGCAGGGGGTGTCCTGGGGACCGTGCATATGGGCTGAGTGATCATTGCAGGCCAGAGAGAGGTCACCAGCCCCCTTGGAAAGGAATGGTGCAGCTCCTGACCCTACAGGGCCAGACAGGACTCTAATTGCTCCTTTGCTTCTGGGTCTCAGAAGACAAACCCTGCCATCTCCCGTCAGGCCCGCCTCCTAGCTGCACAAACAAAGCCAAATAAAAACTGCCAGCGGCCGCTGGTCCCCTTGCGACAGATGTGGTTCCTCTGTGCCATCTTATCTGTTCTTAAGGGTTTGTTTTTATTGCAAACAGACAGATGTGGCTTGTCCCTTCCGTCTCGTTTACGATGGTGCAGGAACACCTGTGGAAGAACAGGTCCCTGCAGAAATCCTTGACTTCCGTTCAGATGGCTTGAGACTAAACCAGCCGGCTGGGCAACCCCATCTGCTAAGGATTCCAGGTTCCTCTGCCCAGGGAAACCTGAAGAATCACCCACAGGATAATCCCAGACACAGGAGTGTCACCACACCTATGTTCACATTATGTTAACAATGTGTACACCTTCATTCAAACATGTGCAGAGGACCTATGCTGTGTGTGCTGCCTGGCCCTGCAGTCTGCGCTGACTGACTTGTGGTTCAGCCCAGCTTCTCATTGCAAAGGCTGCTTTCATTGCCTGACCTGTGTCCACTTAGCTGTAGAATTGCTAAGCTGCATTGAGAACCCACAGCCCTGACCCACGAGTGAGGGCCATGAGGCTTAATGAGGATTGCCTTATTGATTCTCCTGGTTTCAGACAAAGTGGCTCATGACCTGGTGTGGAACAGATCTGTGTCACCAGGGGTGAATTCTATGCCTGGGTGCAGAGGGAAGGGGAAATGCTTGCACAGAGCCCAGGCGTGGGGGTATCCTCTGCTCTCAGGCACGCTCTGTACGCCTTCTTAGAATTCTGCGGCTCCAGTCACACCATTATAGATTGCTTGCCTAGCACTTACTTTATTTCAATAGCACAGATGATGGGAGAGCAGTGACACAACTTGTAACTTTGTGCAACAACTGCCTCTTTGTCTTAACCTTATGTTTTCATGCCACAGCTTTTGCTGTGTAACAAACCACCCCCAAAACTCAGCAGCTTAAAAACAGCCACTATTTAGTTAGCTCACGACTCTGTGGGTGGGCTGAGTGGTTCAGGCAGCCTCAGCTAATCATTGCTAGGCTCACTCAGGCATCCAAGATCAGCTGGTGAGTGGGCTGGTGGCTAGAAGAACTCAGATGCCCTCAGTCATACAACTGGCAGCTGGTAGGCCGTTGGTCAGGGTGACAAGGGTGATGGGGCCACATACCTCTCACCAAGCAACAGCCTAACCCTGACTTCTCCACATGGTGACCACAACAAGGGAGTGAAATAGACTGTGCACATGCTTTTCAAGTCTGCCTGTGGTATGTATTCAACTGCCCCATTGGCTAAAGCAGGTCCCAAGGCCAAGCTCAGAGTCAGTGTGGGAGCTTGATGATGCTAAGAGCTTGGAGAGCTTAGACACCAGCAGGAGGGATAATTTGCCTCCAGTTTTGCAATCCACCACAGGATTTTTTTTTTTAATGTCTTATTCATTTTCTAGCCTCTTCCATGGAATGTTTCCATCATTTATCTTCAATGTTTAGCGTTTATAAATGAGGAAGAAGTTCGTTTTTGTTTCCCTCATTAATTCACAAGTATTTAGAATGTATCTTTAAATTGCAATTGGGTTAAATTTTCTGCCTAAGATTTTCCTTTTTTTCTACTTCTGCTATATTGGGGTCATGGAATTTGAAATTAGTCCTATTCTTTAGGATTTTTAAAGCCATGTGTGTGGGAGTCTGGGTGTGGAATTCTCATTATCCCATGGATATTTGAAGACTGTTTAGCTTTATTGTTTGATATAACTATATAGACGCAGATATATGTAGATTTAGATCTAGATAGAGAATCAACCTTGTCTGTAATGTTTTTAAATTTTCTCTGAGTTTATTATCTGCCTGATCTGCTATGTTCTGAGAGGAGAATGTCACATTATTGTTGTCATATAGTTTTTGTTTGTTGTTGTTGTTGTTATTGTTTTTTGAGATGGAGCCTGTCACCCAGGTTGGAGTGCAGTGGCGCGATCTTGGCTCACTGCAACCTCCACCTCCTGGGTTCAAGTGATTCTCCTGCCTCAGCCTCCTGAGTAGCTGGGATTACAGGTTCCTGCCATCACGCCAGGCTAATTTTTTTGTGTTTTTAGTAGAGACAGGGTTTTGCCATGTTCACCAGGCTGGTCTCGAACTCCTGACTTCAGGTGATCCACCCGCCTTGGCCTCCCAAAGTGCTAGGATTACAGGCTTGAGCCACCGTGCCCGGCCTGTCATGTAGTTTTACTTGATATATTTTTGTGCCACATTGCACAAGGAATTAAGAATTCATTAATTATATAAGAATTATGTGATTCTTATATATTCTTCATTAAGTAAATTTTTAATCAGTATTAAACAATTGTCAGGGCACAGTGGCTCACGCATATAATCCCAGTTCTTTGGGAGGCCTAGACGGGAAGATCAATTAAGGCTAGGAGTTCCAGACCAGCCTGAGCTACATAGTGGGTCCCCACCCTGACAAAGAATTAAAAAATTAGCCAGGCATAGTAGAGCATGCCTGTAGTCCTAGCTACTTGGGAGGCTGAGACAGGAGGATAGCTTCAGCCCAGGAGTTCAAGGTTACAGTCAGCTATGATCAAGCCACTGCATTCCAGCCTGGGCAATAGAGAAATACCCTCTTAAAAATAATAATTAAAAAACTCACTTTATCTTCCTTATTGTTGGTTTCATAGAATTTCCTATCATACCTTAATGGGCTAAAGATTAATAAAGCCACAACAGTGAGCATGCTCATTAACTAGCTCATTCATACGGTGAGTAGAATTATACATTGTGCTCTTCTTGGAGTGAAATGTGTTCATGTATTTTGAAATTATAAAAATGCTGATCTTGGCCGGGCATGGTGGATCATGCCAGTAATCCCAGCACTTTGGGAGGCTGAGGCGGGAAGATCACTTGAGCCCAGGAGTTTGAGACCAGCCTGGGAAACACAGCGAGATTCCCCCATCTCTATAATCAAGAAAAATAAATAAATAAATAAATAAATAGTAAGTAATAAAAATGCTCATCTCACTTAAAAATTACAATGTTTATTGAAATAATTATAGATTCACATTTAGCTGGAAGGAATAATACAGAATGATCATAGATCATATACACTCTTTTCCTAGTTTCCCCCAATGATAGCATCTTAAAAACCACAGTATAATTTCACAACCTCATACTGACATTGATACAACTCGGCACCCTCATTCAGATGTCTCCAGTTTTACTTATGCTCATTGGTGTGTGTGTGTGTGTGTGTGTGTGTGTGTGTGTGTAGTTCTGCACAACTTAATCCCATGTGTAGGTTCATGTATTAATATTTGCCACCACAGTCAAGATACAGAACACCACTTGGTAAAAACACAACCCTTCATCCATTGAATGGGTTTTAAGCCTTTGTAAAAAAATTATGGAGCACTTCGTGAATTTGCATATTATCTTTATGTAGAGGCCATGTTAATCTTCTTTGTATTATTCCAAACTTTTATTATATGCAATACCAAATTGAGGCCTGCTCATACCTTTTGACTTACCAATGCCACTTGTGTAAATAAGTCTCTGAAGATGAAGTTATATTCTCCAGGCTATTTAATGCAGTAATACTTATAACAGCAAATAAAAGAGGAAGGAGGCATATCCAAAAATAGTAGATAGAAAAAATGTGTTTGTTATCTATTGCTGTGTAACAAATTATTCCAAAGTGTAATGACTCAATAAAACATCATTTATTATATCACAATGTGTGTGATATCTGGGTGTTGCTCTTCTGGGACCTCTAAATGCGGGCCTCTCACAAGACTGCTCTCAGGTGACAGCTGAGGCTGGGTTTTCGCTGAAGGATCAGCTGAAGAAGAATCTACATCCAAGCTCATTTATATGGTTGTTGATAGGATTCAGTTCCAAGGGTCTCAGTTCCTCTCTGGCTGTTTTAAGTCTTCCCTTCGTTTATTGCTATGTAAGCTCCATATTGCAGCTTACATCATCATAACGAGCAAGACAAGAGAGTGCAAGAGACTGCTAACAGTGTTTCATAATCTAATCGTAGAAGTGATTTCCCATTCATTTTTCTGTGTTCTACTCATCAGAAGCAAGTTGCTAGGTCCAGCCACAACTCAAGAGGAAGGGATTCCATACGAGTGGGAATACCAGGAGGTGAGATTTGGGGGATCTATGTCAGAAGCTTCTTATTATAATAAGTAAATTATTACACATTCATACTATTATGTACTATGCAAACATTGAATTTTCTACAATAATTACATTGGGTATAGGGCATGTTGTCATAAGAAATGAAAAGAGCTTCTGTAACTTGGAACTCAATATCAAGTATTCTAAAATATGTGAAACATAAATCCCAAAAGAAGATGAGGAAAATAGTGTACAGATAAAAATATTTGAGGAAATAATGACTGAAAATATCTCAAATTAAGTCGAAAATATAAAACCTCAGATCCAAGAGCTTAATGATCCTCCAGGAGGATAAAAATCAAAGTAAATCATGCCAATGAACATTATATGCTAATTGCTGGAAATTCATGATAAAGAGGAAAAACATTAAACAAACCAGAGTGTTATGGTTTGGTTGTCTGTTTCCTCCAAACCTCATGTTGAAACTTGATTCACAATGTTGGAGGTGGGGCTAATGGGAGGTGTTTGAGTCATGGGAGCAAATTCCTCATGAATTGATTAGTGCCCTTTCTCAAGGGTGAGAGAATTCTACCTCTAATAGGTCCTTAAAGAACTGGTTGTTAAAAAGAGCCCAGCACCTCCTCTATCCTTTGCTTCCCCTCTCCCCACAAGATCTTGGCTCCCCTCTGCCTTCTGCCAGAAATGGAAGCAGCCTGAGTCTCTCATTAGATACAGATGCCCAGTCTTGAACTTTCCAGCCAAAATAAATGATTCCAGCCAGAATCATGAGCCAAATAAACCTCTTTTCTTTATAAATTACCCAGCATCAGGTCTTCCTTTATAGGAACACAAAACGACAAAATGCGCTAAGACACAGAGGGGGAAAGACTTTTACTTATAGAAAAACAAAGTTAAGCATAATAGCTTATCTCTCATCAGAGATATTGCAAGCCAGAGACAACGGAATAACACCTTTAAAATGCTGAAAGAAAATCCTGTCAACCTAGAAGCATACATCCAGTGAAAATACCCCTCAAAATGGAAAGAAAAATAAAGACTTTTTAGATGAACAAAAGTAAGAGAATAATCACAAGTTGATCTATTACACAGAAATGTTTAAGATACTTCTTCAGGCTCAAAGGAACTGATAGAAGATTGCAACATGAAGGAATAAGTCTACATGAAGGAAAAAAAGACCTAGAAATGGCAAATCTATGGATTAAATATGAAATAGTTTTTTCTTATTTCTTAATTCCTTAAACTACATTTGTTTTTTGTTTTTGTTTTTGTTTTGAAAAGTGCCACAATAAACATGCATGTGCATGTGCCTTTATAGCAGCATGATTTATAATCCTTTGGGTATATACCCAGTAATGGGATGGCTGGGTCAAATGGTATTTCTAGTTCTAGATCCCTGAGGAATCGCCACACTGACTTCCACAATGGTTGAACTAGTTTATAGTCCCACCAACAGTGTAAAAGTGTTCCTATTTCTCCACATCCTCTCCAACACCTGTTGTTTCCTGACTTTTTAATGATCGCCATTCTAACTGGTGTGAGATGGTATCTCATTGTGGTTTTGATTTGCATTTCTCTGATGGCCAGTGATGATGAGCATTTTTTCACGTGTTTTTTGGCTGCATAAATGTCTTCTTTTGAGAAGTGTCTGTTCATATCCTTTGTCCAGTTTTTGATGGGGTTGTTTGTTTTTTTCTTGTAAATTTGTTTGAGTTCATTGTAGATTCTGGATATTAGCCCTTTGTCAGATGAGTAGGTTGCAGAAATTTTCTCCCATTCTGTAAGTTGCCTGTTCACCCTCATGGTAGTTTCTTTTGCTGTGCAGAAGCTCTTTAATTTAATTAGATCCCATTTGTCAATTTTAGCTTTTGTTGCCATTGCTTTTGGTGTTTTAGACATGAAGTCCTTGCCCACGTCTATGTCCTGAATGGTATTGCCTAGGTTTTCTTCTAGGGTTTTTATGGTTTTAGGTCTAATATTTAAGTCATTAATCCATCTTGAATTAATTTTTGTATAAGGTGTAAGGAAGGGATCCAGTTTCAGCTTTCTACATATGGCTAGCCAGTTTTCCCAGCACCATTTATTAAATAGGGAATCCTTTCCCCATTTCTTGTTTTTGTCAGGTTTGTCAAAGATCAGATAGTTGTAGATATGCGGCATTATTTCTGAGGGCTCTGTTCTGTTCCATTGGTCTATATCTCTGTTTTGGTACCAGTACCATGCTGTTTTGGTTGCTGTAGCCTTGTAGTATAGTTTGAAGTCAGGTAGTATGATGCCGCCAGCTTTGTTCTTTTGGCTTAGGATTGACTTGGTGATGGGGGCTCTTTTTTGGTTCCATATGAACTTTAAAGTAGTTTTTTCCAATTCTGTGAAGAAAGTCTTTGGTAGCTTGATGGGGATGGCATTGAATCTATAAATTACCTTGGACAGTATGGCCATTTTCACGATATTGATTCTTCCCACCCATGAGCATGGAATGTTCTTCCATTTGTTTGTATCCTCTTTTATTTCATTGAGCAGTGGTTTGCAGTTCTCCTTGAAGAGGTCCTTCACATCCTTGTAAGTTGGATTCCTAGGTATTTTATTCTCTTTGAAGCAATTTTGAAAGGGAGTTCACTCATGATTTGGCTCTCTGTTTATCTGTTATTGGTGTATAAGAATGCTTGTGATTTTTGCACATTGATTTTGTATCCTGAGACTTTGCTAAATTTGCTTATCAGCTTAAGGAGATTTGGGGCTGAGATGATGGAGTTTTCTAGATATACAATCATGGCATCTGCAAACAGGGACAATTTGACTTCCTCTTTTCCTAATTGAATGCCCTTTATTTCCTTCTCCTGCCTAATTGCCCTGGCCAGAACTTCCAACACTATGTTGAATAGGAGTGGTGAGAGAGGGCATCCCTGTCTTGTGCCAGCCTTAAACTACATTTGATTATTAGAAGAAAGAAAATAACATTGTATAGTGGCATTTTAACATATGTAAAAGTAAAATGTATGACGATCATAATAGAAAGAATAAGATGGTGATTACAGAAAGTACACGAAGCTACTAAAACTAACAAAGAGATTTAGACAAAAACAAATAGAGGGGAAAAATAAAATGCTAGAAATTCTCAATCCAAAAGTGGAAAAAAGGAGCAATATGCAAATAGAAAATAAATATAACGGTAGATTTAAAGCCAACCATGCCAATAATAATATAAAATGTTGTTAATGTTACACTAAAAAATAAGAACAAGCAATATGCTAAGTGTGTCTACAGGAAATACTCTTTAAATATAAAGAAGTAGGTAAGTTAAAAGTAAAAGGAGGTAAAAAGGCATGTAAACAATATGTATGAAAAAGAAAATACAACTGTATTATAAGCAAAGTAGACTTCAAGACAAAGAATATTCATAAAGATAAAGAGATATTTTATACTGATAAAGTGTCAATTAATCAAGAAAGCATAACAATCCTAAATGAATCAACATATAAACAGTTATTCAAAATACATTAGGCAAATTTAACAAAACTACTGGAAGAAATAGACAAATTTACAATTATAACTGAAGACTTTATTCTTGCTCCAGTAGTTAAGAAAACAAATAGACAAGACAACTGAAAGGAAAAAGAATATCTGAATATTGTCAAACAATTTAACCTATTGAGCTGTATATATCCAAGAAAGCATACATATTTGTTTCAAGTGCACATGGAACATTCACGAAGACAGACCATCTCTTAAGAAATTAAAGAAGACACAATAAATGTTATGCATTGAAATTACATAGTATTTTCTCTATGATGAAATTAAATAGAGCTACAATAGAAGTTAACAAATATAAAATATGTATTTTTAAAACACTACTGTGTTGGAAAATTAAACAAAATCTTCCAAGTATGCCATGAATTTTAAAAAGTACAAGGTAAATTTTAAAATATCTTAAATGAAACACTAATAAATTCATAATATTTTAAAATTTATGAGATACATATAAGGTAGAACTTGAAGTAATTTTATACCTTTAATTGCTTATATAAGAAACATAGAAAGGTTTTAAAATAAAAAATCTAATCTTGCAACCTCAAAGGCTAGAAAAAGGACAAATTCAATAAAATGTTAACGGAAGTGAGGAAATAATAAAGATATCAAAGGTAATCAATAAAGTAGATTATTTCTTTGAAATGGTAATAGCAAGACTGACCAAGGAAAAACACAAACATATATTCAATACCAAAAATAAAATAGGAGACATTACTACAGATTCTACAGGCATTAAAAAGCTAATACAGGGATAGTATGCCAAGAAATTTGACAATTTGGATGAAATTTGACAATTTGGATTAAAATTTTAATAAAAATGCACAATTATTCAAGCATATCCAAGAAATAGAGAAAATGTAATTAGTTTTATATGTAGTAATGAAATTAAACTCACCAGTATAACCTTCTCATGATTAAAACCTTTTCAGATGACTTCACTGATAAGTTCTCTTGTATATTTATAGAACAAATAATACAAATTATTCACAAACTCTTTCAGAGAGTAGAAGAGGAGAAAATATTTTCCACGTCATTTTATAGAGCCAGCAAAAGCCTCATACCAAAATTAGACTGTACAGGAAAAGAACACTGGGCCAGGTGTGGTGGCTCATGCCTGTAATCCCATCACTTTGGGAGGCTGAGGCAGGTGGATCATGAGGTAGGAGATCAAGACCATCCTGGCTAACACTATGAAACCCTGTCTCTACTAAAAATACAAAAAATTAGCCAGACCTGGTGGCACATGCCTGTAGTCCCAGCTACTCAGGAGGCTGAAGCTGGAGAATCCCTTGAACCCGGGAGACGGAGGTTGCAGTGAGTCAGGATCGCACCACTGCACTCCAGCCTGGGCGATGGAGCAAGACTCCATCAAAAAAAAAAAAAAAGAATACTACAGATAAATATCTCTCATTAACATAGATGATAAAATTTTATACTAAGTACTATAATATTTAATCTACCAACATATGAAAACAATAATACATCTCAAATAAATGAGATTATCCCCCAAATACAGGGCTGGTTTAACATTTTGGTGTGTAATTCACCACATTAAAAAACGAAGCAGAAGTAGTATAAGATTATCTCAGTAGATCTGGAAGAAAAACCTTTGAAAAAATTCAACACCTCCACTTTTCAGCAAAATAGAAGTAGTAGGAAACTTCCTAAATTTGGTCATGGGCTTCTGCAGAACTCACAACTAACAAAGTTACTTCAAGTTAGACAATTGATAGATTTTCAGCTAATCAGGAGAAAGGCAAGGATGTTTCCTCTCCTTGTACTGAAATTCCCAGTTATCTTTACATATGAAGAAAATCCTAAGGAGATTACAAAGAGAACAATATTACCTGGACTAATACATGAATTTAGCAATGTCACAATATACACTGTAAATAATACAAATAAATTGTATTTCTATATAATAGCTGTAAAAATTAGATTATACAATTTAAAAACCATACTCAATAGACATAAAGTACTTAGAGATAAATTTAGCAATAGATGTACAAGAAATTTACATGAAAAACAACATATAATCTCTAAGAGAAATTTTAAAATATCTAAATAAAGATCTGTACCTACTTCATGAATTGAAATTCTCAATACTTCCAAGATGTCATTTCTTCCCAAATTGATCTATTGATTCAATTCCATGCCAAGCAAAATCCAACAAGCCTTTTTAAAAAAGAAATTGAAAAGCTGTTTCTACAATTTATGTAAAAATATATCTAGTAGAGCCAAAGAAATTTTTAAAAAGAAGAACAAAGGCTTTCAAGATTTTTTTATAAAGCAATAATAGAAAAGGTACTGTGGTTTCTGTATAAGGAGAGACAAAAAACATCAATGAAACACAGCAAAGAATCTAGAAACAGATTCAAATCTATAGGGTCAATAGACGTTTGACAAAGGCACTGAAGTAATTCTTATTGCAATAATAGTCTTTTCAACAAAACGTTCTGAAACATCTCAATATCTATATGGAAAAAAATAATCTTTTACTGCTGTCCTCCATCAGAGACAATAATTAATTCAAAGTAAACGACAGACCTAAACCTAAAAGCTAAAACTACAAAGCTCCTAGAAGAAAACATAAGAGAGTATTTTCATGACTTCAAGGCAGGTAAAGATTTCTCAGGGAAAAAAAAAAAAAAGCATTTAATAGAAAAACAAATGAACTTCATCAAAATTTAAAATGTCCACTTATCACAGGATATTAATAAATAAATGAATGGGATAACCGAAGACAAGGAGAATGTAAAATGTGTCAAATGGCTTATATTTAGAATATAAAGAAGTCCTACTCAATAATAAGACAAAGCAAAAGAATTGAACTTATATTTCACAAAGAAAGATACAGGAATGGCCAGTTTCATCAGGTGCATATACATTAAAACCCTAATGAGACACCACTTCAAACCTTAGAATGGCTACAATTAAAAGGAGTGACCATACCAAATGTTGAGAATGAGGAGCACCTGGAATTCTCATACACCGACGGTGCTAGAGTAAAATGGCGTAGCCATTTTGGACACTACCAGGGCTGTTTCTTATAAAATTATACATACACATACCCCAAGACCCAGGTTTGCATTCCTTGACATTTATCTAAGGGAAATTAAACTATATGTCCCTCAAAATCTTGCACAACAATGTTAATAGAAGCAGCAACTACAACAAAAAAGGAAGCAACCCAAACATCCATCAACAATAGAACAGACAAATAAATTGTGGTATTTTCATACAATGTGTACTACTCAGTGATTAAAAAAGATAATAATACATGCAAAATATGGAAGAATTTCAAAACCATCATTCTTACTAGAGAAGACAGAAAAAATAATGCATACTGTATGATTCCATTTATGTGACTGTTTTAACACAGATATGATGAATCTATGATGATAAAAATCAGAACTATGGTTTTATCTGAAGAGAGAGGCTAAGAATGTACTGGGAAGGGACATGAAAGAATTTTCTGGAATGTGGAAATGGACTACATTTTAATATGGATGTGTGTCACTCTAGTGTGCATATTTTTCAAAACTGATCAAACTGTATATTTAAGATCTATGCATTTCACTGTACGTTAATTATAGAGCAATACAAATTTTAAAATCTTAACCGATAATCCCATCTCTTTTTGGCAAACTCCTGCTCATTAATTGCAGTCCTCAAAATGAACCCTTTCCCCCGGCCCCAAAAACTCATTTTGCAGCTGCTATCCTGCCAAGAGAATGAAATGGCAAACTCCAGTCTAATGTAGTTTCATATGCATTTTTTTCTTCAAACACATTCTCTTGCACCTGCAACATTGCACTATATAAAAAGAATAGATAAGAAAACCAGATGGAATCTCATCCAAATTTATTACTAAAGATAGTTCCCAAGTGAATGGCAGTACCACCTCTCCTTCATAGCCAGGCAGACATAGCAGTTCAAACATTTCTTTCTGAGTAGTATAAACACTTCTCTGGTTTGAAAGTTTATTAAGTTTTCATTAAATTTTGATGTTGTCCTGGCTGCAAGTGCTAGCTGGTTCATACACTTGAAAGAGCAAATGCTCAAACTGTTCACTATATTTGGTTGGCAAACATCCCTCCCATTTTTTCCTCAAGCCCAGTCAAAATCCTCTCTGGAGTCTCAAACTTACAGAACCCTAGACAGAGAAATCTCTAAGCAAGGGGCTACTATAAGCATCTCAAGAAACTCGCTGCCTTTAACATTGCAACCATTTGCATCAGTAACATCAAGGTTTCAGCCTCTTCAAATCAAATTTTCCAAACATGTTGATCAATAATTTAAAAAGACTGGAAAAATCTATTTCTAAAATCTTTTTAAAATGTTCCTGGGTACATGTGAAGGGCTTGCAGGTTTTTTAAACAGGTAAAACATGTGTCAGGGTGGTTTGTTGCACCTATCAACCCATCACCCAGGTATTAAGCCCAGCATGCATTAGCTCTTTTCTCTAATGCTCTCCCCCCGCCCCTGCCTACAGGCTTCAGTGTGTGTTGTTCCCCTCCCTGTGTCCATGTGATCTCATTGTTCAGCTCTCACTTGTAAGTGAGAACATGCAGTGTTTGGTTTTCTGTTCCTGCATCAGTTTGCTGAGGATGAAAGCTTCCAGCTTCATCAATGCTCCTGCAAAGGACATGATCTCGTTCCTTTTATGACTGCATAGTATTGCATGGTCATGCATTCTATCACTGAAGGGCATTTGTGTTGATTCCATGTCTTTGCTGTTGTGAATAGTGCTGCAATGAACATACACACAACCCCATTAAAATGTGGGCGAAGGAAATAAACACTTCTCAAAAGAAGACATACATGCAGCCAGCAAACACACGAAAAAAAGCTCAACATCACTGATCATTAAAGAAATGCAAATCAAAACCGCAATGAGATACCATCTCATGCCAGTCAGAACAGTGATATTTAAAAAGTCAAGAAACAACGGATGCTGGTGAGGTGGCGGAGAAGTAGGAACGCTTTTACACTGCTGGCAAGAATGTAAATTAGTTGATTTCTAAATTTTTAAGCAGGATAAGTAAAATGCAACTAATAATGTTCAGCTTCTGGTGGAATTCTCAGAAAATTCCGTTCCTTATTCTCCAAAGAAAAACATGTTTGTAGCCCCCCTCAATCCACCTTAGCAGATCCAGAAGTCCTAGTACCCCCAAACTCTAATACTAGTTGAATGCAAATTATTTTCATAGTAAAACCAATATGAAGATAGTAATAAAAAGAAGTCTTTATGTTCTTTCAGATATATTCTTTCCATGCCTATAACTAATATCTGTCTCCTGAGAATCTGTTAGCTTGCATCAATTCTTGCCACTTTGAAATGAATTAGGGCCCAATATATTGGGACTGGCAAAAGAGAATTCCTGAAGACTGGCAAGCGCACTCCTACTACCTCCTTCTTGAAACCACTCCAACCCCAGCTCTTTAGGGATTGAGTTAGGGAGGCCAGGTCTGATCCAACATGGGATGTCATGATGTGATGGGAGTCAGGAAATCTGTCTCAACTCTGCCACTGTGTAACCATGGGTAAGCCCTTTGTTTTCACTCCCCCACATTGCCTTATCTGACAACCTCTCATTTGGCTTGGCTAAGAAATATAGGAGTCATTTTGTATAAATATTCCTGAAAATATAAACCAACCATGGGGACCCTCCTTAACATTCCATCATCAAACTTTCAAACATACTGCATCTGTTCTAATCTTTCCTTTTTCCTTCCTGTTGCAGTAAGCAACTCTTCTTGCACCTAAGGCCAACTAATCCACCTACACTTGGGATCTCGGCCTCTTCTGTCTTCTAAGACAGTGGTTCTTAATCCTGGCTGCACATGTGAATCACCTAGTGAGCTTCTATTGAACACACACACACACACACACACACACACACACACATCCCATGCCCCAACCTGCCTCCAGAAAGGAACTGTGGGGGATAAGCTTTGACACCAACATTTTTTCAAAGTTCTCCAGGAAATTTGAATGCACAACCAGAGCTGAGAAAATCTAATCTAGAAAACTTGTGCAATCCATTATTGTTTCTGTGGGCACTGGTTCCTTCCCATTCTCACCATGCATTTAGACACAATTAAGTCCCCTACTACAAAAGTCCCTCCTTAAGTCCCTCCACCCCTCTCTAACTATCACCTAACTCTCTCCTCACAATATATTGTCATTTGTACTTGTTTCATTCGATTTTCTTAAACCTTAAACCTGTGGTCATTTTTGTCACCTACTTCTTTCTCACTTCCATAAAATCCATAAACTCAATCCAAGATATTTCTTGAATATACTCCTTTTTCTCCACTTTCATTGCCTTCTCTCCAGTTCAAACCATCAACTTCTCTCCATGACTTGCTGTAGCTAGTGGCCTCCATCTAGGTTTTCCTCTATCCACTTGGTCTGCACATCCTCACGCATACATCACAGAGCACCAGAGAAACTTCATAGTGGCACAACCCACATCATGAGTTTCTTTCACATTTCAACTCTTATAATGCTTCTGTACATTCAAAGGCATCATTAAAAAGTGAATAGATAAGCTATAGACTGGAAGAATATATTACAACAACAACACACACACACAAAACACAATACACACCCACAAAACACAATACATGCAACATACACACACACACATTTGTATCTGGATACAAATAATTAGGTCCAGAATATTTGAATAGTGTTTAGAAATTCAAAATGAGAAAGCAATGAGACCAATAGAAAAAAATGCAAAGCAGCCATTTACAAAAATGGTCTTACATCAATCAGAGAAATGCAGTTTGAAACTATAATGACACACCAATTCCCTCCTCCAAAATGGGATGATAGTAGAGTGTCTGGCAATATCAAGCATTGGCAATAGGAATTAAAATATGCAGCTGGAGGTTATACAAATAGATACAACCACTCTGCAGAACAATTAAATTTAAAAACACGCATACCCTGTAACCCAACATTTCTACTCCTAACTTTTCAACTAAGAAAAATTTTTACATATATATGTAGCTATGAGAATGTTTATGGCAGTATGGCTTATAGTAGCAAAGAAAAAAAGAGATGCTTATAGAGTCATCAAAGGAGAATAACAATTCCTGCAATGGAATACTATGCAGTAGTGAAAATGAATGGGTCACAGAAAAGGAAATCATTGAGATTGAATCTAACAAACATGACATAGAGCAGGTGCAAGTGACAGAAGATATCAGACAGTGTGATCATTTCATAAAGCCTAAAGGAAATAAAAATACTGTATTTGCCTAGAGATGTGTGCATATTATCATAGCTTTCACGAAAAGGAGTGTGAAGTTAGGACTTAAGTACAGATCGTTTATTTGGGAGGTGATCCCGGAAAACAATTGTAGGGGAGAGGAGAAGTGACAGGGAAGGGAAGGCAGCCAATAAGAAGTGTGTTACTTAGCCAGCCAGTCATTGGCACTTAATCCTGCAGGGAAATTCTATGTCCTGGGATAGCTCATCAGAGTGGGGAGAGACCTGGGGTATTTATACACCAACTGAAAGCTGCAGAGGAGGAGGAATTAATCTCCAGCACTTCTAGTCTCGCACAGTGGTGGCCAAGTAGCCTCTGGCGGCCAGAGAAAGCCCTCAGGCAAAACAACAACAACAACAATAAACTGCTAGTTGATCCCTAATGCACTAAAATGAAAAAGGTGAGGAAATGTGGGTGGAGCTCTTGACAGCAGCTGCCATATATAATGAGCTAAGAGCATACAAACAATCAGAAGAATGAATGCCATATCTGGAATAGATTAATTTTGAGAGATAAGAAGGGGGTTTAACCAAGGAGAAATACATCAATGTAACTACTTTTATTTTGTTTTATTTCTTAGGCTTTTAGGTGGGTATCTGTAGGAAACAGCCTGCAGCTTGAATTGAGTAAACGGTCCCTTATCTGCAAAGGTGAGGTCAGGGTATTGGAAGACCACAGGGATAGTGGTAGATTTAAACACTGGCTGGGCACAAGGGGAAAGGGCAGAGAGAAGTTGCAGAAACCCAGAACCAGAAGGAACCTGGCTGAAAGGAGGGAGCCGGGGCGTAAATACGGCTTCACTCTTCTTACATCCTCCAATCTCCTTTGGTCACACCCAGCAAGAAGCCAGAAGTGGCCAGAGGAGTCACCCTTCCAGGCACAGAGTGGGTGGGGAGGGTGGAGAGTTGACCTGGAGGCAAAGAGAAGCTGTTGAGCACAGTTGGTGTGAGTTGCTTTATATATATATATTTTTTTAATATTTTCAATATAGCTGAAAACATTTAAGAAATATCTCCCTAATGGCATTAGATTGCCTTGGTGTTAGATCGCTTTGGTGTTAGAACACCAAAACCTAATATGGCCATCTGGTCCACCTCCCACCCCATTCTCCAGCCCCTGCTAGGGCCGCCTCCATGGTGCACTTTTGTCCTTGCCTCCTTGTGGCCCTGTGATCCTCCATCCTTTCCTGTCCTCAGGGTTTCTGAAGATGCAGCTCCTCTGGCATTAAATACTTTTCTCACCTTGCCTTTGCTCAGCCAACCCTTATTTAACTCTGATGCTCCAATTTAAATATTTCACTCCAAAGAAGCTGTCCCTGATACCCCAAACCACAGAAGTCTATCTGGTGCATACATTCCGTATATGTTATTCTCCCTGCTAATTACACTTTAGTAGCTTATTTATGATATCATCAGCACCCGACACCACACGCTCAATAGCCATGATCTCTTTGGGTTCTGAGGAAACACAGACAAAATAAGAATCCTGACCTTATTCATCACATAGTCTCTGTCACCCCAGTGGAGGCTGACCCTCTTTTCAAGGCTCACTGAGAGACAGAAAATGACAATGATTTTGGAAACCCCAGTATTAAAATATCTTCTCCAGGTTTCTCACCTCGTCCTTGCAACATGATGCTCATTTAATCCCAGGGCCTTAGCTCCTTGTAAAATCCATGCCTAACACCCACGCACCAAAATGCAGCATGGAGCTTGGAAGGTATTTAGGAGGAGGTTTGAGAAACCCTAGTGCTCAAGGAATTTCAAATCCATCTCCATGATTCAATGATATAAATTCTGAATTTTTCTTTCTGAAATTTAAGATCTCTGACAAAAAATGACTATAACATAAGTGATGGGGCAGGCGTGGTGGCTCACACCTGTAATTCCACCACTTTGGGAGACTGAGGCCGCTGAATCACTTGAGGCCAGGAGTTCAAAACAACCCTGCCCAACATGGTGAATCCCTATCTCTACTAAAAATACAAAAAAAATTAGCCAGGTCTGGTGGGCACATGCCTGTGGACCCAGTTACTTGGGAGGCTGAGGCAGGAGAATCGTTTGATCCCAGGAGGTGGAAGCTGCAGAGAGCTAAGATCACATCACTGCACTCCAGCCTGAGAGACAGAGTGAGACTCTTTCTCAAAATAATAATAATAAGCAAATGAATAAAAAAGACAGAATTGGAGAAGCCAAGCATTCCCCGCCCTCTGATAAGCTAAGTCCACAATGGGTCACCAGGTCACCCCCAGGCAGGCAGGGATCCCTCGTGGCCACACCTGAAGAAAGAGTGGAGCCCAGGCTATTGTCTGGAGCTAAATCACAGACACAGGCCTGGGAAAGGATCTAACTAGAACCAAATCCATGACCATGCAAATAGGAATATCATTAAATATATAAAGAAACATGTAACATATAAATAGAGGCATCAACATATATGTAAATAAAAATTAGAATAGAAATGTTTATAGGTACAACAGTCTAGGGCTGTGTGCCATTCTATAGCAGTGTTTTTCTACATAGGAGGAAAGCAAACATATATACATATACATGAACCTTTACATAGACATGTATATGTGTGTGTGTATATATAACATATATTCATATTTATTTAAATAGATATTATGTTAATTATTTATAGATATATATAAATATCTATACATACAGAAATAACATACATACATATAAATGTCTACCTGAGCTATACACAGCACGGCGTGGTGTTATGCTGGTATGTGCCAACCTCTCACACCTGGCAAGGCCACTCTTCTCAATGGTGTCTCTTGAGAGGGCAGGGTCGGCCACCACTCCCTGGGGGAAAGGCCCACCTTCCTTTGTTCTGCTGTCTTGCAAGTTCCTCCACCTTTGCATGCAGAGTGAACAGGTGGTCCCGGTCTGTAGGCAAGAGCCACTGCAGGCCTGGACCCCGGTGTAAACATGAGGTGGAGCCACCGCAACTGAGCATCCACCAATCACCAAGCTGGGCAACAACACGCAGTGACAATGCCCTCTGCCCTCTGGCACCCTTCCCAGACTTCTGCGAGTGTCAACATCAAGACTCCACACCAAACATTTTATGCTGTGTCTGGAAGTTGGCAGGTTGCTTTTATTTATAACCCTGGGCAAACCTGTGCAGGAAATATAATAATTTTCCCAAACCAAGGGTGAGGTATGTATCTCAGGAGAGCTAAGTTGGTGGCCTCCTCCACAGAGGACTTCATATAGGTCCACCTTTGAGTTTTGGGTGCTGTCATTAACCAGGTAACTCTCTTCCCTAGCGTCACATGGTTATTAATGGGCAGAGTTGGCATTAACCCTGGTGTGATCCCAAAAATCCCATGCCTTCTGCTGTAACAAGACTGCCCGGAGTGAGTGTGGCCCCTGGGTGCCACCCCCAACCCACCCTCCCCATTGCCAGGCAAACTTCATCCCCTGAGAGTCCCTCCACCCAACAGACCCCGCTCCATAAAGACGCAAGGTGTCTTCCAAGCGCTCCCTCTGGGGAGCTCAGCCCTGGCCTCACCTTTCCAGGTATGGAGCAATTTCTCTCTGAGACAGGCAGGGAACATAATGAATGAACAAGACCTCAAGGAAAAAAGAGAGCAAACCATATTTTTCTTTCTTTTGAGATAAAAATAATATGCCTGCACATCAGATCTCCTGTGACAGAGCTAATGTCCAGGAGCAAAATCAGAAAAAGCATCCACCTCTTGCTAATGTGAACATAACAACGGGCTCCTCTGACGACCACAGCGCCACAAAAGTCCCTGTCAAGCCATAGTCTGCAATGAGACCTATGAGAGTTCAAGAGGAAAGTCTTCCCTTTGCTTCACTTTATCCCTATTCGCTAAGTACAGGCAGAAAATAACCGTAAAAATTAACCTAAAGCTTAATGGCTTATGTAAGAATGCCTTAATAAAAATATGTTGGCAAGGTTATTGAACTATACAATTAAACCCCTCCCACTCGATACTTTTCAGTCTAATTTCTGTCTAAAGCTTATTCAGCAAACCCAAATGCCAATGCTCTCCTTCAATTTCCACTTCTTTGAACCTGCTAATTTACGAATAAGAAAGGATTTATTTGTGTTATTAGCCACATGTAACCTCTTGTTGAAAAAGTACTTTTAAATACTGAAATCCTGAGATGCCTTGAGATTCACCAAATATCGGAAGGATGACTTTGATTTTTTTTTCTTCCACAAGCTGTGTTTGATTTACATCAATTAGGCCCTCCACATAAGGTATCATATAACAGGAAGGCTAATAACCCAGAAATAACCTCATTAAAAGAGACAGCATATCGGTCTAAACAGAATGAACTCTAAGCAGAAAAATTAGTGACCTGGAAAGTAGCAGGGAGAGGTAATGGCAGTACCAAGAGAAAATACATCCCCGTTAGCAACTCAAAGGAGAAATCACCAGCAATAATGTAAGAATACAATAGAGGCAGAAGCAGAACATTTTTGTAATGTTTTTAATCTGTTCAAATCCTGGAACATGCAATTTATTTTTCGCCTGGTCAAAAATAGTCTCTGAAATCAGGCATGTATTCCTTGTAAACTCAGGCACACAAAAGGGACCCTCACACCAGCCTGTCCCTAAGTGGGATGTGTTGACTGTGTCTCTAAGGTCAGGTGGTTTCCAGGGCTCTCAATTTTCCCACCATCGTGAACACTTTCTCAGATGGGTGAGCCCCTCTTGGACTGCCACCCACCTGATACCAGCTTATGCCAGGAATTTTTCTCCTTGACATAAAGATGCAATCTGCTCTATCTTATGGCACAGCCCATCAGAAACACAAAGCTCCCCTTCTGCGACTCCTTGTTGACTCCAAGTGCCCCCCTCCCACCCAATTCCCATTTTATGGGCATTTTGTAAATGCATGATTTGCCAAGAAATGACTGTTTCTATGAAGCCTCATGCATGTGGTGTTTTTTTGGTTTTTTTGTTTTTAAAAAAAAAAAACAAGAACAAGAAGGTGGTCACATCAGAGGGAAGCCATTTCTTTTTTTTATTATTATACTTTAAGTTTTAGGGTACATGTGCACAATGTGCACAATCAATAAATGTAATCCAGCATATAAACAGAACCAAAGACAAAAACCACATGATTATCTCAATAGATGCAGAGGGAAGCCATTTCTAATGGTAAAATGCAGCAGAAAGAGGAAATATAGGTGCTGCCCCCAGCCCCCGGGACCTGAAGAGTCTGGCGGGTCATGGGAGATCCTAGAAGACTGTATTCAAATGCTGCTCAGCTCCTGAGTCAACAGTGATGCTTAATTGAAGAAATAGAGATAAGCTTTAAATGTGTATAAGTGTTTTTATAGAGCACGTTAAGACAGGGATTGTAGTGGAGTCCCTGAGAACCTCCTGATTCGCTCTTATTTGAATTTCCCATGGGCCATTCCTGGGCAGGTCAAGCCAGCAGATAAAATTCACTTCTCTGGGGACTCTGGCTTCTGAGGAATTTCCCAGCAGCAGGGCACACAGGAGCCAAAGACCTTGCACAATCCCAGAAGAGGATCAGAAAGTAGGAGGCCAGAGCCTAGGAGACCTGGGGAAGAGGCTGAGGCCTCAGCCTCAAATGACCGATGCTGGGGCCACCTCCAGGGCTTTGGGGCTCGGGGCCTTTTCCAGTCATACAATCTGCATCATTCATCTCCTGCCCCATTCCTACTGCCCCATTCTGGCTCAGATCCTGAGCCAGAAATATTGATACTGCCTTGAGGCCTGAAGGGAGACTCATAACTATACAAAGAAGCCTGGCAGGATATCTGGTATTTCCTACAGCTCATCTCCCTGCCACTCCTCTGACCTCCATGAAATCACACCTCCAGATGGACAGGTAACTGTGAGACTATGCGGCCCGGACCACTAGGTCAACACATTGCTCCTGGTTTTCAGCTGACACTCCCTTTCTTTCTCCAGTGAACCCTCTGATCCAGCACCTTGCCTCCCCTTGGGAGCCAAGCTCACACTCACCTGCATGCCTTTGCCCTTATGCCCTTTCCCAGCGCCACCATCGCCCCCAGCAGCCTCCTTCCTCTCCTCCTAGCCTAACCCACACAACTCTCAAGTACAAGCTCATTTCCCAGCACCCCGGAAACCCTTCTCGATGCTGTCTGTCACTTCCAGCATCACCTCCCGGCCTAGCTCTAGAATCATGCAATCCCTCCCTTTTTGTTTGGTTCTGTTCCTTAACTATTCTGGAAAGATGACAAAAGCAAATGCTGCTTCCCTAGGACAGGGACCACAGACATGGGTTCCTGCATGGCCCGGGCTGATAGTTCAGCAAAGGGGACTTGGAGAGGACACCGGCCAATGGAGGGGATTAAGGGGACAGCTGTTGCCATGTGGTTAGGTCAGACCAGCACTGCCAAATGCAAATGTTCTCTTTTACCAAAAAAAAAAAAAAAAAAAAAAATTAAATTGAGAAATTATAATTTTTATGTGAAATCTTCTGGGGTTGGTGAAGGAAATAACATATACAGTGATCCATTTCCAAGCCAAAGTGCCTTAAGTAGGCTTTGGTCGGCAAACTACAGAAGGAACAGGATATACTAGGCCCCTGCTTGGATAGCCAATGCCTGCTTGTCAGCCTCCTGCTTCCTCCCACTTTAGTTGCCTTCACCTGAGCCAAAAGTGCAGTCTAAGATGAAAGTTTACTAGCTTGCGAAATAACTCGTTTTGTCTGTTCTTATCAGCCTGCCCAGCTACTTAGATCGTAAGTCAAATACTTAAAAACCCCCTAAGCTAACTAGGATTGCAATGCATTGTGGGCCGCAACAAAATGCAGTAAGACAACCCTAAAAAAAACACCTAGAGCCTCTACCCAACAAGCAATAGGCAACATCTGGGAAGATTGTGACCACATAGTACTCAGCCTATAAGGACCTTGGGGAGGGACCTGTGCCCTAGGAGATAAATTGCTTGTTGAAACTGTGCTGGGTGTGCCTGTCTATCAAACACACTCAATCTTGCAAGACCATCATTGAAAGTCTCACTTTTGCTCTTCTCCAGGTCTCTGAGTCCATTCTTCGGGCTTGGATGGGTGTTTCTTACATTGGCAACCTATGCTACAGCAGTTTTAAGCATGAGTTAGCCAGGCAGAGCCTATTGGTGGCCATCCCAGTGCGTGGCCTGGAGGCTGCATGCTCCCTCCCAGGTGAGGGGAAGTGGCTTCCCAGGGCCCTTTCTTTCTCCAATAAACCCGCTGATCCAGCACCTCACCTCACCCAGGGAGCCAAGCTCATGCCCCAGCAGATTTGAGTAGGTTTCTCTGGCCTGTTGCATCTTCCCACAGCCCTGCTGCTAGGTGCCCACCTCTCCTACAGCCCACCTGGCTGCAGCCCAGGTGTGGGAAGATAGAAGGGGCCAGAGAAAAGCTGGGCATCTCCCACCTCATGCCCCACAACAAGACAAGGCTTCCTCCCCGGGTTCCCTCCTGCAGTGGGTGGGGCCATCCCAGCTTTTCTTACAGCATCATTAAAGCAAAAAAAAAAAAGAAACCACAAGCCTAAAGTGTTTCATGTGACTCCGTGAGGGTTGCCAGAGAGCTAAGAGCTTCTTAAGCAGCTTCCTTCCAAGCCATTTGGGCCCCTTCTATAAATAAAGCTTTAAACAATTTTGCAAAGGATATTTATTTACCTGATAGATCATAACAGCTCCTGCGGTGTCTTTAGCCCTGTTGGGTGATCTTTGAGCACTTATCTCCCTCTCACCTAGTTAGGCCTCTTTTTGGACAGCAAAAGAAAAAAAATAATATAGAGTTGAGCTTCTTGGAGGAGCAGGCACCTGACGTGGGGTGGTCCTCCTCGCCGTGGGCTCACTCTGATACAAGCCATTAACACAGAGGTGGCAGCAGATGCCAAGGGGAAATTATTAATAAGTGATGTCTGGAGGACTCCAAGCCAGCACAAACATTTCTAAAGTGGCAAAGGGAAGGGGCGGGAAGGCGGGGAGGAGGGAACCACCGTTGTGCTTTTCTCAGAAGAGCAGGACCAAGAGGAAAACAGAACAGAACAACCCGAGGAAGACGAATGATTACAAGGGAAGCAGTTCTTTCCCTCTCTGGGTTTCACCTGCTTCAATTTTGAGGTATCCCTACATGCTTTTCTTGCTTCAAATTGTGCAGAGGAAGGGCTTAGCTCAGGCATTCTCAGCACTGGCACTACTGATATTTTGGGGCCAGACCATTCTTGTCGGGGACTGACCTGGGTATCGTAGGATGCCTTTTGGCATCCCTGGCCTCTACCTGTGTCATGCCAGGAGGAGCCCCCTCCCCTAGTGTGACAACTGCAGCATCTCCAGGCATTGACAAGTGGCTTCTGGGGAGAAGAATCACCCCTGGTTGAGAACTGCTGAAATTAGACATAGAGATAAAATTCAGAATCAGTGCAGAAAAAAATCAGAAAGGTCAGGAAAAGACCAAGACAGTGGACCTGAGTTCCAATCCCAGCTCCGCCGCTTCCCGGGTGACCTTGATTGAATGACTTCCTATCTGGGTCTTAATTTTTTTTTCACTTATAAAATGGGATTATACTTAACCATGCCAACCACATAAGATATTGGTGAGAGTTGAACCATTATTCGTGTTGTGTCCTTAGCACAAAGCTTGGCGCAGAATTTAAAAATCAAAAATCACCCATTATTATTCTAACAATGTTTATCAGCGTATGCAAAATAGTCTCTCTCACAACCTACCACACATGAAGGTTCCAATTCCTCTGACCAGTGCGCTTCCATTCATCGCAAGAAGCCTTTGTTGTGTGGAGGCCGATTAGCAATTACCTCCCACCCCCTTAAAGTTATATTCCAGGAAGGCCTGATGCAGACACTTAAACTATTTGCATCAGTCATGGTTGGTTGTAAGTGACTGGAACCAACACTTAAACAGAAGAGGAGTGCCCCAGAATGCTGAGGGCAGCTCCAGATCCCAGAATCAAAAAAAGAAGGCCACGGAGCCAGGCTTAGCACAGGGCAGAACCAGAGCAAATCTGTGCCCTTGACAGCAGGGATCAATCCATGTCACTGTCGGAGTATGATCTCTGGAATTAGTTAGTGCCAGTCTTTTTTTTCCTTCTTTGTTCTCACATCTCTTTGCTCAAGATTCAAAGTCCCAAGAGGCATCCGGGTGCAGTGGCTCACACTTGTAATCCCAGCACTTTGGGAACCTGAGATGGGAGGATCACTTGAGGCCAGGAGTTGAAGAACAGCCTGGGCAACATAGCTAGACTCCATCTTTACAAAAGATAAAAAATTAGCCAGGGAAGGTGGCATGTGATAGCTACTCAGGAAGCTAAGGCAAGAGGGTTCCTTGAGCCCAGGAGTTTGAGGTGACAGTGAGCTTTCATTGCACTGTTGCACTCCAGCCTGGGTGACAGAGCAAGAGCCTGTCTCAAAAAAAAAAAAAAAATCCCAGGAGAGAATGTGATTGACTACCTGGAGTCTCATGCTCAACCCTGACCTGGGTGAGTAGGAGGCACTTTGATTGACAGGTCTTCTAAGCCCTACCTCATGGAGGAAGGGGAAGGATCATTCTAATAGGAAATCGGAGTGCTGTTATCCCAAAAAAGAAACAGAACACGGAGGGCTGAGTGGATAAAAGCAATACTCACTCACCACACTTCTATACTTTAAAATGCACCCATTTGCTCTTTGCTGGGGCAATAGTTGTGTGTTACTTTAGCACAGAGAGCAGAAGCACTCCACCTGTTCAGTATTCACTTTACACTTCATCACGAGTTCCCAAATAAGACTTCTTGCCTTTAGGCTGGTCTGACATCCCAATAAAAAGAGAAGGCCATAGTTAGAGAAAACGCAGATGATAAGCCTTTCATTTCCCCCTGGCTGAGAAGGCCAAGGCACACCGCGCTCTCCCCAGAAATGCGACGCAGCATCACTCCATCCTCCATGCTCACAGACCTACGCCCTTGTGCCCTCTCCTGCTCCCACTTTCTCACTTCACCCCAGAGGGACACAGCCTGGCTTCTCCACTCAGCCCTTTCCCAACCCCGCGCATACTTGATTCACGACTCCAAATACGAGTACGAGCTTGATTACACCACACCTGGAAAGAAGGCCCTGGAACTAATTAATCTACAGTCTCCTTCACGACACAAGCCCACCATGGAGAGGAACAGGAGTGAACATGGCCTCCAGGAGGCTGCAACTCCACTCTAAGCCAGAAGACACTGAGGGCTGCCAGGGTGGGAGCTATCGATTTGTCAATACACGAAACACAACCGGAGAGTCATTTTTTCTGCTGAGGTTACCATTTATCCCGGAAGATGCTCTTGGCATTAAAGCGTGGCATGAAAGCTTCCCTTAGACGGCAGGATAAGGGAAACGTTAGAAACACAGAGAGAGTAACTTGGCACTTGAGATTTATTAATATTTTAAATGTGGAAGGCATACATTCCAGGGCTTACTCATTGCTTCTGGGGAAGGATCCAGGTAAACAAATCCACAACATCGCTAGAAACAAAAACACCACCTTTCCATCCTGTTCCTGCATGGGAAAATGAGGATGAGCTAATTATTCAGATATAAGTAGTATCTTTAGGATAAAAGTATCGAAGGCCTTCGCTATTATATTTGGGGTTTCTCCATCATACCATCCTGGGAGAACAAATTGAAATTATAATTTTATTAATGACACTCGGAAGAGTGGATCAATTTTTCCATGAACTCAGAACTTGGCAATCAAGAGACCATACTGGATCATTTCAGGTCAGGAGGTCAAGAGCAGCCTGGCCAACATGATGAAACCACGTCCCTACTAAAAATACAAAAAATTAGCTGGGTATGGTGGCACCCGTCTGCAGTCTCAGCTACTTGGGAGGCTGGAGCAGGAGAATCACTTGAACCCAGAAGGCAGAGGTTGCAGTGAGCCAAGTCACTGCACTCCAGCCTGGGTGACAGAGGGAGACCCCGTCTCAAAAAAAAAAAAAAAAATGTAAACTTGGGTCAATCTGTTCCCCACCTAGGGCCTTTTCTACTTGGATGAATCTGAACGAAAAATAAAAATGAAAATCAGAGGTCATTTTATGGGCAGATTCCAGCACCAGGATTCCCTGTGATTTGTTCAAAGAAACCTGCTCCTTTCCGTGTGTCCCTTACAAAGAGGGGTCTTCCTGCTTGGACCCCCTACACTAGTCAATCCAGGTGACAGGAACAGAAGTCATTTAAGGCTGTGGCTTCAGACTCCACCAGTTTCTTCAGTCTCCTGATGAGCACTGAAGAGAAGAGTCATGAGAACTGAAAAAAGAGTGAAAGAAAAATCCATCAAAACTTCATTTAGCCAAAGGAGCAAGAACTCAGGCACAAAACCGGTCAGTTAAATAATCAGTTTGCCTTGCCTTTTTTTTGTTGTTGTTAGTTTGTTTTTAACTGATTTTTAAAAATCTGTCTTTAACAGAACCATTAGATTCTGGCCAGGAGTGGTGGCTTACACCTGCAATCCTAGCACTTTAGGAGGCCAAGGCAGATGGATCTCTTGAGCCTAGGAGTTCGAGACCAGCCTAGACAAAATGGTGAAACCTCATCTCTGCAATAAAGATACATGCACAAGTTATGTTCATTGCAGCACTATCCACAATAGCAAAGATATGGAATCAACCCAGATGCTCATCAACGATAGACTGGATAAAGAAAATGTGGTACATGTACACCATGGAATACTATGCAGCCATACAAAGGAATGAGATCATGTCCTTTGCAAGGACATGGGTGGAGCTGGAAGCCATTATCCTCAGCAAACTAACACAGAAACAGAAAACCAAACACCACACATTTTTACTTATGAGTGGGAGTTGAACAATGAGAACACATGGACACAGGGAGGGGAACAACACACACTGGGGCCTGTTGTGGGGAGCTGGGGGAGGGAGAGCATCAGGATAAATAGCTAATGCATGCAGGGCTTAATACCTAGGTGATGGGTTGATAGGTGCAGCAAACCACCATGGCACACATTTACCTACGTAACAAACCTGCACAGCCTGCACATGTATCCTGGAACTTAAAATTAAACTAAATTTTAAAACAATACAAAAAGTAACTGGACATGGTGGTACTCACCTGTAGTCCCAGCTACTCAGGAGGCTGAGGTGGGAGGATCACCTCGGCCTGGGGAGGTTAAAACTTCAATGAGTCCTGGTCATGCCGTTGCACTCCAGCCTGGGTGACAGCAAGATCCTATTCCTTAAAAAAAAAATAGAAAAAGAAAAAAAATTCTTACAGGCTTCCAAAGAAGATCTGCTGCCAGACTGTCAGCTAAAAGCAGGTGCCTTATTAAGGATAATAGGCTAAAGAGAACCTCTAACACTGTATTTCATAATTAGACTTTGCATTCTTTTCATATTATAGCACTTCATGTAAAGGATAAGACCTCAAAATAGTATACTTTCATTGTTCCCCTTTTGGACTTTATGCTATGATTGTCATACACTTTATTTTTACCTAGATTATAAATGCTGGAGTCTATTACCACTTTTATTTAAACAGACAATTATCTTTTAGAGAGAGTTAACTAACAAGAAAAATATCCTCTACATTTCCCCTTATAGTTACAGTGGAGCTCTTCACTTTCTGTCTAGATCCATATATGATGGAAATATGGATCTTGACTTTGCATTTTCCACATACTTCCCAGACAGACTTTATAATTTGGCCTGGAGATTAGGCCTGGGTCACGGAGCGCCCAGCTGTTTCTCTGCCCCGAAGCTCTCTCTGAGGGTGCTCCCACCTGCTATAAAGCCCGGGTTGGAAAGACATCTTCTCAGAAGACTTCTCCAATGCTTTCTGCACCCGTGCTCCCCCTCCAGGCATGGTGCTCCCTCTTGGTATCCGCCCACACTTTGGGTGGGCCTCTGTCATTGCTCTTTTCATTGTCATTGCCACGTAGACACCTGCTTACCCCACTGGGCTTCCAGCTTCTGTGTGCTGGAGCTCATGAGGTAGCCACCTCTAATACCTGGCCCCAAAGGTGTTTATTATTGTTTTGTTATTTATTTATTTATTTTTGAGAGAAGTCTCACTCTGTCACCCAATCTGGGGTACAATGACGTGATCTCAGCTCACTGCAACCTCTGCCTTCCTGGTTCAAGCGATTCTCCTGCCTCAGCCTCCCCAGTAGCTGGGACTACAGGCACCCACCACCATGCCCAACTAATTTTTGTATTTTTAGTGGAGACAGAGTTTTCCCATGTCGGCCAGTCTGGTCTCAAACTCCTGACGTCAGGTAATCCACCTGCCTAGGCCTTCCCAAGGTGTTGAGATTACAGGCATGAGCCACTGTGCCTGGCCATGGAGAAAGGTATTTTCAGGTTTGCTTTCTAAACAGGCTCCAGCAAATCACTCTCCATGGTTACCGCAGGGCATATTTGCCTTTCTTCTTGAAACATCCTTTCCAAGTTTAGGGCATTCTTCTCAAGGAGATGCTAGCACTCACTTTATCAACATTCCTTGCAGCTTGAGTGTGGACCTGTGACCTAGATCCTGTATTCAGGCACCACAAAACTTCACTCTAAGGAGGCAAACCCTGTACAGAGTCTAATCTGGTGGGCTGACGGCAAATACTTCTCGCTTCTAGACACAGTGGTGGCAGTCATGCCTTATTCTGGAAACTGCTGCTGTAAGACAAGGTCTCTTATCAACATCTCAGTAGCAAGAATTGATTGAACTTCTTTTTTTTTTTAATTTTGTATTTCCATAAGTTTTGGGGGAACAGGTGATATTTGGTTACATGAATAAGTTCTTTAGTGGTGATTTGTAAGATTTTTTGCTGCACCCATCACCCAAGCAGTGCACACTGAACCCAATTTGTAGTATTTTATCCCTCACCCCCCGCCACACCCTTTCCCCGAGTCCCTAAAGTCC
Source organism: Hylobates moloch (assembly GCF_009828535.3). Taxonomy (NCBI): domain Eukaryota; kingdom Metazoa; phylum Chordata; class Mammalia; order Primates; family Hylobatidae; genus Hylobates; species Hylobates moloch. Next base: position 60,166,964 of record NW_026652287.1, read on the forward strand.
ATTGCATCGTTCTTATGCCTTTGCATCTTCACAGCTTAGCTCTCACTTGTAAGTGAGAACATATGATTTTTGGTTTTCGTTTCCTGAGTTACTTCACTTAGAATAATAGTCTCCAGTTCCAGCCAGGTTGTGAATGCTGTTAATTCATACCTTTTTATGGCTGAGTAGTATTCAACTATATACATATATGCCACAATTTCTTTATCCCCTCATTGATTGATGGGCATTTGGGCTGGCTCCATATTTTTGCAATTGTGAATTGTGGTGCCATAAACATGCGTGTGCAAGTATCTTTTTTTAAATGGACAATGAATCATTTTTGTTTACATAAAATATTCAACATAAAAATTATTATTTTTTATTTATTTAAATTTTTTAAGGATCAGGAAAAATAACTCATGGGTGCTAGGCTTAGTACCTGGAGGTGTTTGTTATCAGGTAAATGGATTAAGCTGCTTGGTGTGAACACAAGGGAAAAAGCCCAGGCCTATGAGAGAAAAAGCATTAGGGGAGCTTTCTGGGCCCGGCTGATGGTGGGAATGTGTGGGAAGCCAGGAGACTCCAGCCAGGGCAGCTGGGAGGGGCACTGCACTGTAGACCCAGGACATTGGAGACAGGTCTTGGTTAATTTAGAAAGTTTATTTTGCCGAGGTTGAGGGCGTGCGCCCGTGTATTGGTGTTAATGCTGGAGAGGCAGAGTGAGGCCTGTCCAACCCCACTTCGCTTTATGGCCTGAACTAGTCTTTCAGGTTAAATTTTAAGAGCCCTGGCTGAGGAGGAAGTCCATTTAGATGGTTGGGAGGGCCTTAGAATTTCATTTTTGGTTTACACCACAGATACGTCTAGGCCATCTCATAGGATCCTGCAGCGGGTTCACCTTGGGTCTAGAACTGATTCAGACTTTCCCAGGAGTCTCCTCACTAGCTCCAATGCTACCACTCCCCAGGGCCCTCTTCATAAGGACCTGGGTATGCAGAGGGAGCTATAAATCAGCTCCAAGACAGAGAGGAAGAATGAATGGCAATCAAGGAAGTCTTCCCGGAGGAGAGGCAGAGCTTGTGGGCACCGTGTTCCCAAGGCACACACCTAGAAAGCACATATACCTATAGAGTGTGCACCCACCTCTCCAGCGGGCCCTCTCCAGGGCAAATGCACCTCCCTTGTCTCCTGTGTCTGACACTTACCAGGTGCCCTATAAACATACAATAGCAGTGGCAAACAGCAGCTTGAAAACCAAATCTAGCCTGACTGTGCACTCCCTCTGGTAACCCAGTGCCTTTGTCAATTACCTTTGACTGCCTCAAGATCAGGCAGCCCCTCTCCAGTCCCCCAGAGTCCTTGCCACTCCCTCGTCTTGCTTATTTATTCCCATTACATGAATAGCCCTGCTAGGCATTTAGATTCACCACCCTTGGAATAAGCTAAGGAAAGCAAAAATGGGATTCTGATAAAAAGAAATGAATATAAGGGCCATGCAGATGGCAGGAAAGCAAGAGTGAAAGGATGGATATAGGGGCTCTGCCCAGTGTGTTAGTGAATAATGAGAAGTCAGCCACTGCTGCTATGCAGAAAGAAGGTACTGAAGCAGGAGAGGAGAGCCTGATTACAAACAGAGGCAGGAAGGGAGATGCACTCTGCAGCCAGGACCCTGGAAATCGGACCTTGAGCCAGTGTTCCTCAAAACCATCATTCTCACTTCATCTTGGCAATTTTTGCCGTATCTGCATACCATCTGTTCAAAATTTACTTTTTAAAATGTTTGCCTAACTTAAAAAAATTAAACCTCATCCTAAACCATGTTCAACATCAAATTCATGAGTTTTATGTACTAGTTTTGTTTCTTCTAATAAACATTAAAATAAAAACATTACCAAGAAAAGTCTCTGATACTATTTAAAATTATTTAACCACTGTTCCAGGCCCCCAGGTTCCACACTGAGAATCATTTCTTAGTGTTTCTTTTGTCTAAAAGCAAGATTGAGACAAAACCTTCCACTTGAATGTAGCCACTTTTTTTTTTTTTTTTTTTGGCAAACAAATCAGCATTAGCAAATCAGGATGCCTTTTCATAGCTTTTCAGGTTTGGGACTTATTAGAATAAGTCTCATAAATCTAACAGAATCAGTCTATTCCATTAGAATAAAAGGGTCCCCTTTGACATTTCATCTCAAAATCCCAATGAGTCTCCAACTGTGTTTGTCTTTCCCAATCTATTCCCTCATCTGCTTTCAATGTCTTCTAACCACACTGACCTGGACACCACGAGTGGGGTGGGCCAGTGTCACCAGAGGGTCAACCTGTCAACAACTGAACTTGTTCTGAGTTGACTCTGGGTCCAGACTGCTGCATTCAAAATCCCAACTCACACCTAACACCTGTGTGTTCACAAGCACATTGCTGACCTTCTTTGTGCCTCAGTTTTGTTATCTGTAAAATGGGGATAAAAACACTACCCATTTGATAGAGTCATTGGTGAAATTGACAAGTTAGTGCATGGAAACGCTTTGCTATGTTGTGTATGTGTCTCCCAACGTTCATGGGTTGGGAACTCTATCCCCAAGGCAACAGTGTTGAGAGGTAGAACATTTAAGAAGTAAGTAGGTCACTTCTTAATGGATTAATGGCCTGACTCGTGGGAGTAGGTTAGTTATTGAAGGAGAAGGTTTCTGATAAGAGGATGAGTATGGTCCCCTTCCTCTCTCTCTCACCCTCCCACTTTCTGCCATGGGATGACACAGCAAGAAGGCTCTCAAAAGATGCTGGCACCTTGATATTGGATATCCCAGCCTCCAGAAACATGAGAAATAAATGTCTTTCCTTTATACGTTATCCAGACTGTGGTATTCGATTATGGCAACACAAAACAGGCTAAGACACACCTAGAACAGTACCTGGCACTCAGTATGTGTGAGCTATAATTTTTATTATTATTACATCCCACTAAATAGATATTTTCCCCACACATCCCTTTCTTCAAAGATCTTAAGTTCAACTACTGCCTTCCTTCATTCTCATCCAATTCCACTATCTCTTCCTGGGCGGAGGCCATTGGATTCACTCCCTTTTCTACCCCTACTGTCACTCCTGTAGCAATCTCTACTCAATGCATTCCCAGCTCACAGTACCAGCTTTTTTTTTTTTTTTTTTGAGACAGAGTCTCACTCTGTCGCCCAGGCTGGAGTGCAGTGGCATGATCTCGGCTCACTGCAACCTCTGCCCCACCAAGGGTTCAAGCAATTCTCCCTGCCTCAGCCTCCTGAGTAGCTGGGATTACAGGTACCCACTACGCCCGGCTGATTTTGGTATTTTTTAGTAGAGACTGAGTTTCGCCATGTTGACCAGTCTGGTCTTGAACTCCTGACCTCAGGTGATCAGCCTGCCTCAACCTCCCAAAGTGCTGAGATTATAGGCATGAGCCACTGTGCTCGGCCTGTACCAGCTTTTGACAAATTGCATCCTCCTGGACCTCCCTCCCATCAATCCAGCTTGATCTGCTGTGGAACATCTAACATTTCTCTGTATCCTGGCTGCTCAAGAACAGTTTTCTCACAGGCTTCCAAGTCCTGCCATATTTGGCTTCAAGCAATCCTGTTGGCTGGATCCCCCAATGTCTCCACACACAGTGTTCCTGGGTCATATCTTCCCACCCTAGCTGGGTGTTCCGAGACCACCTGGGTGCATTCCCAGAGAGAGACCCTACCTGTCCTATTCACATTTCACAACTTTAACCCAGTTAATGCCCTGCCTTTACTTGGGGGCCTTCTCTGATCACCTCCTTCAGAGTTATATGGTTGAGTGCCCTGTTTAAGTCACAGATGTTCTCATGGCTGTCCATAGGGCCCAGGGAGTTGTCATGAAGATAGGACTCACTTATACCCTATCCCCTGTAGTCTGAGGGGTGGGCAAATGACCCAGCTAAACCACTCACAGTTAGTCCTTTGGAAGGCTATACTGATTGGTCCAAGTGGGTCAGCTGAGCCAATCAATCAGAGTCCTTCTGGAGACCACAGTGATTGGTCCAAGGAATCAGCTGAGCCAGTCAGAGTTATTCCTAAGGAATTTCTGACTGGAGCTGGTGGGAAAAGCTTCTTTCCTCTGGGAAGGCAAGCTCAGAAGACCTGGGATGAGGTGTCAGCCTTGTAGAGAAGCTAATGCTGAGAGAAGTGAGTCAGGGAGGTAAAGATGGAAAGTCCTGAGAGTATTGAGTCTCAGACTCCATATTCCCTGCCCCGTCTGTGGTTTAACATGAAAACAAGCCCAGAATCCTGACAGTGGATAAACACCCTGCCTTTTTGTTAAAGCTGTCCAGAATTGGTTTATATTTCTGGAAAGTAAAGAAACTGTAATAGGCTGTGCTTCCCAGGCTAGCCTTTGTTATGTGTGTATATTTTTTAATTTAGTTGTTCACATGATTGAGTCATCCCTATCTATATGAGAGAGAGGAACACATCTCATGCTTCCTTCATTTCTCTCCCTACACTTGGCACTATCTTGGGCACAAAATAGATGCTCACTAAATACGTAGGCCCACAGAGGATGCTAGAATTGGCTGGTAGGCCCAGCTGCAAACAGGAAAATTCTGGATCACCTAGAGTCAGCCTACAAGAGCGCCCATCACAAATGTGCAGGAATCGAGTCACAGAGAATTATGGTTTTCTCAGTAAAGGTTGCTTAAAACAAAAGCCCATTCATCTGCCTGCAGAAGACATTTAATCAATTTACATGAGGGATTTCAAAATTAGTCAGACTGTAATGAACTATGAAATACTGATTAATGCATTTTTGCAATGTTTGATTAGAAACTTAACTGTATGCGAGCACATCTTTACCATTACAGCATTTCTATGTTAATAGTTGGTTCTTAACCATTGGCAGAATAGATATTCTGAATTATAGAACCAAAGTGTATTTGTGGTGAACAATATGTATACAGTTTTCCTGCTGGAAAGTGCTTCTTGATGTTCAAGAAGTGTCTCAGGTTTGAGGGGGTGAGTGGGAGGAAGTAGTCTGTGGGATGCAGTCACTATGAAGTTGAGTATTAGCTGCTAAATTATTTGAGAGTTCTCCAGAAACCACTAGGGTAAAAAAGGCCAGCCATTCCTCCCACCCTAGCCCTCCCCTAACAACAAGACATTCTCTGAAAGAGGAAACAATCCCAATTTTACTAAGGCAGAAGAAGCCAAATTCTTTTGGCCAAAATTTAAATATACCACCCCAGACAAAAATGTTTGTTAGATTCCTCCTCAGGACAAGCAAATTATTAATTGAAAGGCTTGAAAATCTTCTTGAACCTATAGAGGCCACAGCTTTCACATTCTTTCCTTCTTTCTTTTATTTCTTTTCTTTCTTTCTTTCATTTCTTTTCTTTCTTTCTTTCTTTCTTTCTTTCTTTCTTTCTTTCTTTCTCTCCCTTCCTTCCTTCCTTCCCTAATTTTTTCTATTTTTGGTAGAGACAGGGTTTTGCCATGTTGCCCAGGCTGGTCTTGAACTCCTGGACTCAAGTGATCTGCCTGCCTTGACCTCCCAAAGTGCTGGGATTACAGGAGTGAGCCACCACTCCCAGCCCACGCTTTTAAATTTCTGAGGACACCTCCAGAGATTTTTGTGTCTGTGTATTTCACAGAGTAGGCAAGTTAGTCTCTTTCATATAACTGTAATGCCCTTTCTCCTGGCAAGATCGACAGAACTCCAAACGTCAGGTGATGCTGGAAGTCATAAAAAGGGAAGCATGCTGAATTGCAAAAATCCAATCAACTAGAAGTATGATCTTCTTAAAGTTACTTAAAACAAATCTTATTTGCACACATGCGGAAGACATCTAAAGAGGTGGATTGACATTAAAAAAAAAAAGATGTGTTAAAAATTAGCTATTAAAGAATTTGAAGATAGATTCCCACAGCAGGTTTCTAAGAGCACTAATATGTCAAGCCTGGCCCCAGCCATAAGATTATCTGACAAAGACCAGGCATGGTGGCTCACGCCTGTAATCCCAGCACTTTAGGAGGCCAAGGCAGGCAGATCACTTGAGGTCAGGAGTTCAAAACCAGCCTGGCCAACATGGTGAAACCCCATCTTAACTAAAAATACAAAAATTAGCCAGGCATGGTGGCACACACCTGTAATCCCAGCTACTTGGGAGACTAAGGCAGGAGAATTGCTTGAACCCGGGAGGTGGAGGTTGCAGTGAGCTGAGATCGCCCCACTGCTCTCCAGCCTGGGCAACAGAACTGGACTCTGTCTCAAAAAAAAAAAAAAAGATTACCTGAAAAACACTGTTTCAAAAGGTTCTCCTGTGGAAATCCCATCACCATAGAGCGTGCTAACTCCAGAACAGCAATGTACAAATTTGTTCACATAGAGAAGAAGAGGTCACATGTGTGAGTGCATGCGTGGGTACACACAGAGAAACATACTTCATGATACTCACAAGTGCAGGCAATTATCTCACATTTAGATTTTAAGCCTCCCTTAGAATTTTAAAAATCATTATTTTGCAGGATTGCCATTATTCTGATTCATTAGCAAGGCATACTTATGAAGGTCTTAAAATAACCAGGATGCTGGACATGTGAAAACATGCTTCTTGCTGTCATGACAACTAAATAACAACAATAATGCTCACATCCGAATGACTACAGGGAACAAAGTTATTGTGCCTGAATATAGATAAGTTAATTATGGAATCATCAAAAGAACAGCAGCTCTGTCAATGCAAAGATGATTCTAAAATAATCAATAACAACAATCTTGTTTGGTAATTGGCTATTTGTTTCCAATATGGGCTCTACCTTTGGTCTGCGTGGAAATGCAGCAGGCTCTTTAGCCAGCAGAACAGAAAAAAAAAATGGGAAAATCTTTCAGTTTAGGGTTGGTGGTTGTCAGTAGCAACAAATAATGGAAAATTGCCATCTGGCTTCTTTGTTTAAATGAGATTTGAATAATCAATTTAATAATGGATAGAGCACTTGCTTACAGAAGTAATCCATTGTCATTGCTCAGAAAAAATAAAAACTTTGTCACCAGAGACAAAGCTCTGCGGTGTGACTATAGGTAAAGCAAATAAACATCTACGTACATGCCACAATTTTTATTTTCACTGCTGACTTTACATAAACTAGAGGATAACTCTTCCTTCTCTATGCTTAGCTTTTCACATTCTGTGTTTAATAATCAGGACGAAATCTACAGAGCAGTTGGCTTGCTACAGGCATTCAACTCTACTGATGGTTAGTGGAGAAAGAGACACACAAATGGTAGATTTTTTTAGCACATTTTCCCCCATCATCATGTGACATATCGTGGAACAGGCCTGATTTCAGCAGAGCAGAGGAAATAAAAATGCATCTGGCTATGGGGTGTGTGTGAGTGTGAGAATGTGTGTGTGTTTCCTTTACACAGCTGCACCAGAGGCAAAATGCTATTCAGAAAGGAAGAACAGGGTGACACCAGGGATCATGATGACTCATTCATTTACATGATAAAAATGAAGACAGCAGGAAAGGTGTTCCTAACCCGAGCAGAAGCAGGAGTGATGACATCCAAATATGGGACTTGTGTCGTGTCGTTTTGTGTGTGTGTTTGTGTGTGTGTTTAATGAAACATGCATGTGTAGTATCCCACTGACCTCAAAAGACCCTCGAATCTTTGATTAAAAAATTTACTGGTAGGGCACAGTGGCTCATGCCTGTAATCCCAGCACTTTGGGAGGCCAAGGTGGGTGGCTCACCTGAGGTCAGGAGTTTGAGACCAGCTTGGCCAACATGATGAAACCCCCATCTCTATTAAAAACCCAAAAATTAGCCAGGCATGGCGGCAGGCGCCTGTAATCCCAGCTACTCAGGAGGCTGAGGCGGGAGAATTGCTTGAACCGGGGAGGCAGAGGTTGCACTGTGCTGAGACTGTACCAGTGCATTACAGCCTGGGCCACAGAGTGAGATCATTCTCAAGAAAAAAAAAAAAAAAAAATTCCCTGTGATTTGAAGGAGAAAAAGGGATGAAATCCAGGCCCCGCCGCATTTTGGAAAGTGGCATTCAGGATTCAAACAGCACCATCTGGGCTCTACGGACCTACGGGACTGGAAGGCGGGGACTTCTCCTGGCCTCCACTGCTTGAGGACTAGAGGGTATTAAGGAGGATCATCTTGCTGAATCTGGCCTTAGGCTGCTGTTTCCCCGGAACTCCCGATCCACTCGGGGCACATTCCCTTTCACCCGGCACTGGTTTTCTCCTCGGCCTGTGTCACTAAGAGATTCCTCCTGTGAGGTTTCAGGTTGTTTGCCTCTTCTTTGACTGAAGGCTCATTACTGTTCACCTCCGCCCCTCTCCCAACCCTATCCACTTCTTATTTACTCTCCCAGGACATCCAATGACCAGGTCCCTCCCCGGGTCACAGTTTAATTAACCCCCCTTCCTTCAACAGGGAAGTTAGATCTGGTTGACTCTCATCCCAGAGACTCCCTCTGGGACCCAACTTGGCCCCAGGGTTACCAGCACTTCCTTGACACCAAGGCACCCTACCACATCACCTCGTCCAGTCCTGCCTTGGGCCACAGAGCCTTTTATAAAGTCTTAGATAATTTCTCAAGTCCTCTCCACATCTAGGGGACAACTCCATTCTGGCCCCTCTTCCAGCTGGGTCTTGTGAATTCCCTAGGCAGAGCCCCACAGAGACTGTGCATATTTTCCCTGTGCTTCCCAAGACCCCCACCCTAATTCCTGGAAAAAGCAAAGCCAGGAGGCTTAACCTCTTTCACTTTTCCCCAATTATCTGAGCCATCACCTGTCACCCATACTCTATATAGGGGTATCTTCTTGCCAGGATTTTCACTGCAACATGGAAGGAAGACTTGGGAAAATTGCAAACACATGGTTATGTGCTCATCATTGCCAACACATTCAGTCCAAACAGAAGCTCCTGCGCTAAAAAAAAAAAAAAAAAAAAAAAAAAGAGGTGTTCTCCACCTTGCCAGCCTAATCCTGTCCTCTCTCATTTCTCCAGAACTCTAAAGGTCCCCCTTGCCCCAGCAGCTTCAATCTCCTCCTCCCTACTTGTTCCTTCTCCTGTAACCTGGCGTGCCCAGATCACCTTGTCTTCAACAGAAAAAAAAAATCCCTGGCCTCAGTATCCTCAGTGTCAAGCAGGCCACTGAACACTCAGGTCAGGAGTCCAAGAAAGACATCCGTGGTTCCTATGCCCTCCATGGTTCAGCAAAGGACATCATTTCATTCTTTTTTGTGGCTGCATAATATTCCATAGGGTCACTTCCATTTCTATTCTTGTTTCAAAATCCTGAAAGCTCAGAGGGCAGGTTCATTCATGTGCTAGGGTTGCCACAACAAAATACCACAAATGGAGGCAGGGGCTTACGCAGCAGAAATTTATTTCTCAGAGTTCTAGAGGCTGGAAGTCCCAGGTCAATGTGTCAGCAAATTTGGTTTCTTCTGAGGCCTCTCTCCATGGCTTGTGGATGACCGTTTTCTCATGGTGTCCTCTGCTCTGTGGCTTTCCCTCAGTGCTTGTGAGTCTTTGGTGTCGCTGTGTGTGACCAGCTTTCCTCTTCTTAGAAGGACACCAGTCAGATTGGATTAGAGCCCCACTCTAAGGGCTTTATTTTAATTTACTCATCTTTTAAGAGGCCCTATCTCCAAATACAACTGCATTCTCAGGTACTGGGGGTTAGAGGTGAATTTGGGGTGGAGGGTACAGTTCAGCCCAGAACACCAGGTGAGAATGTCCAAGGGTGTGCACTAAGAGAGGAATGCAGAGAAGGTCACATTCCTGGGGGGCCGGGGTTGTCAGGGTCAGGAAAGAAAAAGGAGAGAGTGGGTCCTAAAGGAAAAGATCAGGGTTTGGAGCAGGAGAGGCTGATCCACAGAGATGAGGACTACAGGATGGGCTGAGGAGTGACAGCAGAGAAGAAATGCTGAGACCCAGCCATCTCCCCTCCCTTGTGCCTCTGCGAAAGGGAGTGAAGCAATACTGGACACAGGCTGGATTCCTGTGGTCTGAGCAGCAAACAGGAGAGAGAAAAGCAGAGGCCAGAGGCACATGGAAGGGTGATAAGCTGAGTGAAAGATAAGAGAGGCCAGGCCAGCACAGTGGCTCACACCTATAATCCCAGCACTTCGAGGAGGCTGAAAAGGGAAGATCCTTTGAAGCCAGAAGCTCGAGACCAGCCTGGGCAACATGGCAAGACCCTGTCTCTATGAAAATTTTAAAATGTAGCCAGGCATGGTGATTTGTAGTCCTGGCTACCCAGAAGGCTGAGGCAGGAGGATCCCTTGAGCCCAGGAGTTTGAGGCTGCAGTGAGCCGTGATTGTGCCATTGCACTCCAGCCTGGGTGACAGAGCGAGACCCTTTCTCTAGAAAAGTAAATAAATGAGGCTGGGCGCCGTGGCTCACGCCTGTAATCCCAGAACATTGGGAGGCTGAGGCAGGCATATAACTTGAGGACAGGAGTTCGGTACGAGCCTGGCCAACATGGTGAAACCCTGTCTCCACTCAAAATACAGAAGTTAGCCAAGCATGGTGGTGCGTGCCTGGAATCCCAACTACTCGGATGGCTGACGCAGGAGGATCACTTGAGCCCAGTAGGTGGAGGTTGTAGTGAGCAGAGATTATGCCACTGCACTCCAGCCCGGACGACGGAGCAAGACTCTGTCTCAAAAAAATAAGAAAAATAAAAATAAATAAACAAATAAAACTAAGAGAGGCCAATGCGGAGGGCCAGGTTGAGGATACTGAGAGTGAAACAGCGAAGGGTAATTGTAGAAGGAACAAAATAAAGAGACAAAACCCGTATTATTTACTCAATGTGTACACACTGTGGCTAAGAATCAAAACCATTAGCGTACAAGAAAGCATTTAGAAATTCAAATCACTTTATCATCACTGTCACTGTAATACTGACAATTATTATTTATTTGTTCACCGGAGATCCTGTGAACATGTTATAGTTGTTGCTTCATGAAAGGACCAGCTCTGCCTGGATTTCTGCTGTGTAATGGAAGATGGAAAAACTTCAGACATATTTTTATGTCCTCATAATGGATGCAGTTCAAGCCACTGCTCCTACTTAGCTAATGACTTAGCAGGACAGTGGAAATACAAGCAGGTCCCTGCACTTTAAGTGTGGTCATGGCTCTTCTCAAATTCAAACTGGCGTTTCTGTGAACTCTTCCTGGCACATGAGCTCATGGTGCTGCTGGAACACATTTTTGGTGGGTGCCCAGGGAACCATTAATCCTAGTCGCCACATTCATGTGTATATTCAGGCTTGGAGCATGTGAACTGGCTTGCTTGGAGTTTGAACCAGGACATCAATTACTAACATGTCTGAGAAATTAATCTTCCATCAGAGGATAATTCCTACAGGCAAAAACACTTTGGCTACTGCATGTAAGGACAATGTTTGTGTTCTCTGTTCACATCAGAAAAGAAACCCCTTATTAAAGGAGGAGGAGGCCTTTGTTAACGGTGCCGATACTTTGTAGACCTTAGGAAACGGGTCCTCTCTGCCCCAAGACCTCCAGCTTATAGAAGCTGCTTATGCAATGGTAGACCCATCCACTCTGCAATAATGAAAAGACAGATAAAGCTTTGCTGGGGGTAAGATAACTCAGATTTGGCTGTTCAAATGAAGACACTGTCAACTTTCAACCCTTGGCTCCCTGAACTTCATTTGGCAATTTCAAATCATCACTTTGTAAACAGGAAAGTCATTCCCTGAGAATAGGGTGATTACCAGCACCTCTCCCCCAAAAAACAGAATACAGAATTGTGTGGGAAAGAAAGGCATAGCATGCTGCCATTCTGCAAGAAGAGGGTGATTGACTCAAGATAAGGTGATAAAGATCAATTGCCTTGGCTTGGAGTTATGACACCAACAAAGTTACAATGACATTAGCACAAAGAGAGAGACACAAATCCATTACAAAGATACAATCAAATATTCAAAAAAGCCTGGCATGCTCATTACTTATTCATGCTAATACAAGTATATTAAGAAATCTAAACAGTGTTAGCGCTCAATCACTCACAAACCAAATGAGGTTTTGCATTTATCAGACTCCAGTCATCAGGGCCTGTACAAAGGTGGTAATGTGACATAACTGGAGATATTTATATCAGCCTACATGGACGGAGAGATACACCAGGATTTATTAAACTGAGGAATGCCATCACATTCACACAGCAATAAAAGAAATAACTGTGCGGAAGTCATTTCCCCAGACAATAAGATTTACCTTTGCAATCTCTTAAAGATTTTGTATCTGTTTTCAAAGGGTCGCTGGCAGCATTTCCGACCTTAATAAACTATTTATGGATTAATTTCTTCCACAAAGGACTGGACGCCCAAAAGTAGGTTCCCTCCTCGAGAGCCATCAATAGACTCTAAACCTTTCTGTTTCTGATGATGCTGCACACAGACATGCGTATTCCATCTTCTTGGGGACTGCTGTCTTTGATTAAGTGACATGTCCTCAATTTTCAATAAAGAGAAGTCTATTCAGGATACTGGGGTCGGGGCGGGTGGTGATGTCAGTAATGATGTCCTAGTTCAATTCTCCAGTGCATGGGTTTCAGGGAGCCTGAGAGGATATTTAACAAGATCCACAAGTTTTACAGTGAGAGTGCAATGGGAAGCCACAGAAGATCCTTGAAAAGGACTCGTGCTCCAGCATGAGAGTTGCCTCACCAGCTTTGCTCTTCTCTACCTCCCAGGAGATTTCGGCTCCCCTGCTTTCTGAGAAAATCCTCTCTCCCCATCTTTTCTTCCTCCACTGGTGTCTCATCCTCCCTAGGTTCCTAATGTTGCTGTCAACTCCATTTCTTTTTTTTTTTTCCTTTGCTCTGTCACTCAGGGTGAAGTGCAGTGGCGCAATCTTGGCTCAATGCAATCTCCACCTCCAGGGTTCAAGTGATTCTCCTACCACAGCCTCCTGAGCAGCTGGGATTACAGGCACCCACCACCATACCTGGCTAATTTTTTGTATTTTTAATAGAGATGAGGATTTCATCATGTTGGCCAGGTTGGTCTCGAACTCCTGACCACAGGAGATCCACCTGTTTTGGCCTCCAAAAGTGCTGAGATTATATGCGTGAGCCACCACACCAGGCCTTTTTTTTTTTTTTTTTGAACAAAGATATCTTCATCTTTAATAGGGGTATTGCTAGCCAGTATGTGAGCATCTGTAATCCCAGCTACTCCAGAGGCTGAGACAGGAGAATCGCTCAAACCCACCAGGCGAAGTTTGCAGTGAGCCAAGATCACGCCACTGTAATCCTGCCTGGGTGACAGAGTGAGACTCTGTCTCAGAAACAAAAAACAAAAAAACACAAAACAAAACAAAAAGCCAGAACTTTAATAGGGATATTGCTTTTATTGTTAAAGAACATTTACTATTACACATTTTATTTCATTTGTTAATAATCTTTTTACATTTCATTTTCTATTCAGAGGCTACACGTGCAGGTTTGTTACAAGGGTGTATTGTGTGATGCTGAGGTTTGAGGTACAATTGAACCTATCACCCAGATAGTGAACGTAAGTACCCAATAGGTAGTTTTTCAGCCCTTACTCTCCTTTCTTCCGCTCCCTTTGGAATCTCAGGCATCTATTTTTCCAATCCTTGTGTCCATGCACACCCTGTGTTTAGGTCTCACAAGTGAGAACATGTGCTGTTAAATTTTCTGTTTCTGCATTAATTTGCTTGCATATGCAAATTGCATCCATCCTGGATTTGCATCATCCCTGTTTCTGTAAAGGACATTATTTCATTCTTTTTTGTGGCTGTGTTATATTCCATGGTATCACTTTCATTTCTATTATTGTTTCAGTCTCTTCTCCCCATGGCTGGTCTCATCCATGCCCATGGCCTCTAGAGCACATTGCCTCTGGCACCCCAGTTATTCTCCAAATTACAATGTCCCAGACCTCTCACTGGAATCTCAGAGCTTCATATCCAGCTGCTCACCACAGCACCACCCATAAGCCAGACACTCAGAGAGCATCAGAGTCTGTCTTGATTCTTCTTCACCTAGAACAGACAGTGAGTCACCTGCAAGGTATCTTCATCCCCTCCGTTCCATCCTCACTGGAAATACCCTGGTATGGGCCCTACACCTCCTTCTCATTCATGGGTGCAATCCCAGCCCAGCTCTCCTTTCCCCAGAGTAATCTTGCTGGAACATGCCTTGTACTTCATTGCTGTCCCACTTAAACGGGGCCATGAATGGCCTACAGAGTGAGGTCCAAACATTTTCCCAGTGCCACAAGGACCTTCCTGCTGTCAGTAAGAATGTGTCCTTGCTGATGTTAGGCATTTGCATGAAGCCTAAGTTATAACCACACTGTAAGCACACCCTGCTGCCAAGTGGTCCGTGCACTCTCTTTCTGCTTGCTTGCATATCTGATGCCTGGCCAGCCTTCTTTTGCCCTCTTTCAGTGTCTTCCTTAAAAGCATCTCTTGGGGAAACAGCCAGAATCAGTCACCCCTCCACCTGTGCTCCTCTGGCCCTCTGTGTCCTCCTCCCAATTACTTCCAGGGAGACAGTGGGCTGCTAACAGTCTGGCACTCAGCCTCCTTCCTGCAGTTCAGGCCTGCAGGGATTCATGACCCACAGCAGAAGCTGCCCTACTTATTGCTAGGATGTCTCTTTTCCCTTTGTTTCCCTTTAGTGTGCAATGGCCAGGATTGGGATCAAAGTCTAACAAGGTCTTGCCGGGTACCAGGCAGAAGGAGAATTCTCTCCCAGTAATCCATATCATAATCAATTCAGGTCATCTCAAGGAGCTACATAGAACTGTGCTTATCACTGCAAGAGACACAGGAAAAGGACAGCCAGCTGCTGCCTCTCAGAATCTAATAGGACCATCCTAAGAAGCAATTTCAAAGGACATAAAACCTGGCTCATGCCGGATGCAGTCAAATGCCACCTGCTGAAGGGTGAAGGGTTGGGGGCTTAGGGTTCGAATTCTGGTTTCTTTGTGCTGATGGTGTGTCCCCACTTCCGGCCTTAGCTTCCTCACCTGAACATGTCCTCCAGGGGGAGACAGTAGCCTGACATCATAAGTGTTGTCAGAAGGTAAATGCCATGTCAGCTGAGACACTGTCTCTCCCATTCACGGGCATATCCCCAATGTCTAGCACTTAGTGGGCACTCAGCAAGTATTTACAAGGGAAGAAAAGGATGAAATGAGTAAGAAAAGAAGACAGGGAAGACCAGGTGGCTGTCTGCCTCTTTCTTGGTTGACTCCCTCATTTGTTTTTCAGTTCTAGAGACAAGATCTCTCCCACTATGATGCTCAGGCTGGAGTGCAGTGGTGCAATGGTGCAATCACTGCCCACTGCAGCCTCAACCTCCCAAGCTCAACTGAGCCTTCTGCCTCAGTCTCCAGAGTAGCTGGGACTATGGGCATGCACCACCACTCCTGGCTAATTATTTTATTTTATGTATTTATTTATGTATTTATGTATTTATGATTTATTTATTCATATTTTGTACAAATTAGGTTTTGCTTTCTTGCCCAGACTGGTCTCTAACTCCTGGCCTCAAACAACTCTCCCACCTTGACCCCCCAAATCACTGGGATTACAGACATGAGCCACTGCACCTGGCCGACTCTCTCATTTTGATGGAGCACGTCTTCCTGTAGATTCTGATACATGGGAAGTAAATTGGTTAAGAGCTTCTATGACTGAAAATGTCATTTTTTCTAGCCTCATACTTGATTGATAGTTTGGCTAAGTAGAGAATTCCAAGATGAACAATTTGGAAGATGCCTTCTAGTTTCCAGTGTTTGTGAGAAAATAGAATTCCCCCCGTCTCTCTCTCTCTCTGTCTCCCTCTCACTTCTCTTTCTCTCCGATGCATTGACACATGGAGGTACACATCTTGTAGATTGTCTCTCTGTTTCCATTATTCATAAATTTCTCAGTGTTGGGCTTTAGATGTGGCTATCCACTGGCCTGGGCACTGAAGTCAAAGGAAGTTTCAAGGGAATCATTTTCTCCATGACCTCCTCCCTCCGGTTTCTCTATTCTCTTCTTCTGGAACTCAGATCTTTACTCAGATCTTTGGTTTCCCAGAGCACTCCTTTAATATTTGTTATTATTTATCCCCTATTTTACATCTTTTTGTCCTTTCCCCCATCTTTCTGAGTGATTTCCTCAAGTATAACTTCAAGCTGCATGGGGTGGGGAGAAATTGGGAGATCTAACAGCTTCTTCAACAGACTCGCTAATCCCTGAGCCAGTGGGGTATTCCATGGTGTACATTTGTAGACTCTCAGCTTTCCCCACTGGCTTGGGAGGTAGTACTCTTGACTAAGATTCCCAAGTCCCTTACTACTCACACATTTATTTCCTACCTTCCAAAATTCTGCTGCTGCAATTTCATCTGCTGTTTCTCCGGTTCATGTGCCTTTCAAAATAGGCACTGTCTTTCCAGTGGGGTTGGAGAGAGGAGATAAAAACCTCACTTTGTATAATACACAAAAGGTTGTCTATATATTTATTTCAATTTTTTTTTTTTTTTTTTGAGAAAAGGTCTCACTCTGTCACCCAGGCTGGAGTGCAGCAGTGCAAACATAGCTCACTGCAGACTTGACCTCCTGGGCTGCAGCAGTCCTCCCTCTTTAGCCTCTTAAGTAACTGGGACTACAGGTGCATGCCACCATTCCTGGATAATTTATTAATGTTTTGTAGAGCCTGGGTTTCACTATGTTGCCCAGGCTGGTCTCGAATACTTGACCTCAAGCGATCCTCCCACCTTGACCTCCCAAATCACTGGGATTACAAGTGTGAGCCACAGTTCCCAGCTACAAAGATTGTCTATAATACATACACTGCAAATATTTTCTTCCAGTCTAAAAGTTGCCTTTTGCCTGTGTTTATCATGTCCCCTCTAAATGGAGCTGCTTTTGATTTTTATGTAGAGAAATCTGTTGATCTGTTTCCTGAGTCTGAAATCTTGCAGGAGTAGACTTTAATCAGCAGTGCTTTCCAGTTTTTGTTCTTTTAGGGGTTCAAGGCATCCTCTGGCCATCGGTCGTTCTTAATGAAAAAAGCCAGAACTCTGAAAGTGCACCGTTCCCTGCCCTGAGTCCAGTGGACCTGTGTGCTTCCAGCTCCCCAGTCAGACATGCAAGACTCCATTCTCTAGGCAGGGTTCCTGTCAAGTCCTCACCATGAGGGCACCCATCCTCAATTCACTGCATGGACTTGCTTCTTACACACTACCCTCGGCGGCATCTCCCTCCCCCAAGACTGCCTCATTAGCCGTGTTATTCAAGGCCGTGTTCCCACAGGGCACAGCTCTGCGCAGGAGCAACGCAGACCCCAGGTGCATACAGACACGGCTCTTGGCTTGATGCCATTTATAAGCAGTGACTGATAAATCCAGAGCTTTGGATCAGATAAAACTTTGATAAATGGCCTCTTCGCATGCTGGTAGCAATACCCACTCCTGTCCATTCTGGGTCACATGCTGCAATCGGCTTCGTTTTGTTTAATCAACAGCACAGGCAACAATACTTGAAAGTGATCACACTGGTGAGAAACAATGGAGATAGTCCCCTACCGAAGGGGACCTGAGACAGAAAAGTACAAAAACTCACAGCCCTGTTCAGAAGCCCCCGTGCCTGGGATAATGCAGCCCGTCTTCCTCTATCTTGGCTGTTTGAAGAGGAACAAAGGTGGCATCCCACAGTAGACCATAGAGGTCCCTGGGCCTGTGCGCAAATGCAAGGCATCACCCCAAGCATCCCCTTTGCCGGGCACGCCTCACCTGCCCTTAGTCCACCTGCACCTGGAGCAAGTGGCTCACCAGCCCTGGCTACTTCTCAGAAGGAAGTAAGCCGCCTCTCTCCCTCTCATGCCTGTAAAAACACAACTCTGTCTTCACCTTGCCTACAGCATCAGGTCCACAAAGCCACCCCTTTCCCCACCGTGAATCAGAATCACCCAGATAAAGGAGTTGTGTTGGCCTAGCAGATAGGCAAGCAAATTGGGCCTGTTTGCAAGGGATAGAGCATTTGGAGAGCTGAAAACTTCTCTAAAGCTATAAGTACACCATTCAGTCCTGTTCAGGCCACTCAGCCACACATGACAGTTCCATGCGTGTAGCCCCCCAACTAATAACCATTCCCTACACCCCACCCACCCACACCTCTGCAGATCAGGACTCTCAACTTGGCAGCCCTTGTTGCTGTCCACAAGAATGAAAACAAAACAAAAAAACAGTTTTCCCAGGAGGGCAGCTGGGTGAAGAAGACATGAAATGCATAGAGCCTTCTCCTTCTGGCCCATGACAGACATGAACACACAGATGCAACACAACTCTGGCCCAAACATCCCTGAGCCTGGACATTCTATGAATCTGTTGCTTCCTTTGTAAAATGAGGAGAAAGTGACTCAGGCTTGAGAGACAGACAGTGAAACTAGGTTTCAAAGCCCAGTTCTGCCACTGACCTGCTGTGCAACTCAGGGCAATTTAATATAATCTACTTCTCTGAGCTTGGTTCCTTATTTGTAAAATAGAGATTTACATCTCAAGGTGTATTCATTTACTCAGTCATTCAGCAAATATTTATTTGACTTGTACTGAGCTCCAGGCAGTGTTCTAGGTGTTAGAGATGGTCGTGAACAAATGAACTCTGTAGGGTATGGCACAGCACACAGGTGCTAAGTAAATAATGACTGTTATTACTCTCACTATTGCTAATGAGTTTTGTCATGAGGAGCAACTAGAATTAAAGTATGTTAGCGTATTTTATAAGTGTAAAGCTCTCTGCAGACATTAGCTGATATTATTTCTTCCATGGCTCATGCTCTAAGAGAAGGCCAATGGGTTGCTCTCGGCCTCTTTCAGCATTGCAAGAGAGCTGCCACCAGTTCTTGCCACATCTCCTGTCTCATGTACACAGCTCTGAACAGGCAGCAAGAGAGATCAACCTTTTTCTTTCTCCAAGTCTCAAGGTGCCTCTTTTGTCTTGGGTTTCTCTGATCATTGGAGCTTTAAGCATAACTACCAGGTTTTCAAATTAGTCATATTTGTCTGTGTGCATTTGTACACATACTAATCAGCATCAAACACATCTGGGTGGATAGAGATACATAGATAGACAAATGATAGACAGGTAATAGACAGATGATAGATAGATAGATGATAGATAGAGGTTAGACAGATTGATAATAAATAGATGATAGGTAGATAGGTAGATAGATTATAGATAGATAGATGATAGGTAGATAGATAGATAGATGATAGATAGATAGATGATAGATAGATATAGATAGATAGATAGATATATAGATAGATGATAGATAGATGATAGATAGATAGATAGATGATAGATAAATAGATAATCTGTGATTGCCTACCTACAATAAAGCCTCTTTAAGGAAGGTCCCCAGGGGTAGGGTGTTCAACGAAACTAAGCCCAGCCATTTCTGCCTCCAAATGAGGCCATGAAGAGGAGGAAAACAAAAGGTGGGGAGGGCCAGCTGGTGCTGCTGATTTTAACCCACAGGCTATCAGGTTGCACTAGCCAAACCCTGGGTTGGATGAGCCATGGCAAGATCAAGGTTGGGCAAGGGTAACAGTGAATCGCTCAGCAATCCCTCTCCGTAAGTAGTTATTTCTCTCTTTGGAGAGAAGAGCTTTGCTTCAGGACCTCTGTCCATGTGTGATGAATGGTTGGGACCAGAAAGACATGCATGTGGCAGAAATAGAGTGAGCTTGTATTCCTGCAGAAGGTCAAGTCAAGTATATGCCTGGCCCTGGGCAACACCAAACTCACCACTGCTGATTCCTACAGAGTGTTCTCCTGCCCCGACACCATGGCTCTCAGGGCCCTCCCGTGCCCAGAAACTAATCAGCATCAGACACATCTAGGAGAATTTCAGGGACTGCAGCCTCCCTTGAAGGTGGCAGAGAGAACCAAACCCTCAACCCACCCCCAGTCACAAAGGTAAAATCAGGTTGGAAACCAAAAGACCCATTTTTGTACTTAATTTCCATTGATTAAAAAAATGTAAATGCAAAGATGTTGACACGATTAAGCCATTATGGGCTTATTGCGCAATTATTTCTTTGATAGTTCATGACGGCTCAGTTGGAGGCATAATGGACTATTATGCAATGACATCTTTGCTGAGTTTTTTGCTTGTTTTCCTCTTTTCCTTAATTTTCTTTCCTTCATCTTTCCTCCTTTAAAAAAAGAGAGAGAGAATTTTTCATTTGCAGATCATTGACTTTTTAATGTCAGATTATTTACTCAATAGTCAATAACGATGCCTTTGGATTCATTATGGGCTATCGTGTAAATAGCTAATTGCATTAATTACAGCCTTTTTACAAATGTTTAGTTTGCAGCTCATCACACCCACGGACTGTGTAATTGCTGCTATCGGGGCTGATGGGCAGGCACAGCCCTGGGTGCCTGCATGGTGACAGGGGGACGTCTGTTGCCTTTGTTCTAACCTGACCAAGTTAGAACCACTAACCACATCTGTGCATGCATGTGTGCATGTGTGTGTTTATGTAGAGGGGAGCTATGGTGTGAATATTTGTCAATTATTTCACTTTATGTTTATAAAGATGAGGAGGGATTCTTATGTGGCTAAAAATTTTGCTTTGAAAACCATCATGCTAATTTAAAGGAGGAAAAGTCTATGAGTTGGAAAGACTAACTTATTAAGAGGCAGTGTGTTCTGTGAGGCATTTTTCTTTTGTAGATTGGAGCTAGTGATTTTGAGAGCAGATTCAGATCCTGGAGTGCATACAGAACAAATCTCCCAGGATCTGGCCGATGTACTCATGAGGCTCATTGTCTTCTTGTCAACAGGGCTTTGTGTTTGTGAATGGCGATTCTCATATGCATAGTCTTTGTGGAAGCCTTCTAATATCTTTTGCATGTACATTTGAAGAAAACTGAGGCAGAAGATAAACACGGTCAGTACTGGGTCAGCTGGTGTTCACTTGTAGTGGGGCAGGTGGTTCCTTGGATCAAGGTGACCATTTTCCACTCTCTCACCTGCCTGTTTTCTGAGCTCTGGGGCCAACCATAGCATCTTCCTTTATTGTCCCAGGGGTTTCCTTTACTTCCTTCTTGTAACCTTCCCAAGCATCTCTTCACAGCCTTCACTGCTTGGCATAGACCATCCCTGGCCAAGTTGTCAGTCCAAATAGATTGCTCTGCATGTCAGGGGTTCAGCAGTATATTCAAAATTGAAAACATAATCTCGGTCACTTTTTAAAGACAATTCAGGCCACCTACCAGAGATCAGACTGAGTTAGCATTTGAGTAAAGGGACACAAAAATTGTGCTCTGCCCCCAAGCTGAAAGGCCTTCCTCCACAACTACAGTGAACCCCACAGTATACTGGGCAAGGGGGCTTATCTGCAAGATGTCCATCCACTCATCATCCCTCCCCAGTACAGAACCTACAGAAGAACCATGACCGATCTGCATAAACCATTTAATCCAAAGACAGCATGCACTGATCACATAAACACTTCCGCTTGCTGCAATTTTAATATATACCTTCTAAAATCTCACTTAACTGAACATCACAAAGAAGGATATGAAATTAATAAGGCTTCTTGAATATTCCAAAGAAAAATAATTACTTTTCTGCACTAAAAAAAAGCTGGTATTGGGGAATTTATATAAAAGGTCAACTTCAGGGTTAGATACTAAAGGCCAATGGTGACCCCTTCCAGATCCATCCTCCTTCTATGTCTATATCCATTTGTCTTAACCAATCAGATCTAGTTCACCAACTTGCAAGCAAGAGCTTGATGCACAAGCACACACTCTGGTGTGAACTCATGAAGACATTAAAAAGTATTTTCAAAACTTTAAGTCAGAAATACAGAGATTTGGAGGTTCTCCTTCAAACAACAGCAAAGTTTAATTTCCCAGAAGCACCAGCCCTTAAGCATTTTGGGAATGAAATTCTTTCAGGGATGGAGGAAAAATGCTTCAGATATTCTTGAAAGGGAGGCATGTGGCCCCTGTGTGGCCAGTGCAGAAGTGGCCCTGTTCACTTGGTCAGTGTTGAGAAAATGCTGAAGGTCCTCAGGCCTTTGCCATTCCAACTCCTAGAACTTGAACTTGTCGGCTGGTGAAATAACGTATACATGTCTCCTGTTAGCCGCACATCTCTTTCTCCACCTTTAGAATGCTTTCTTCTATTTGATCACTTTTCAAATATTAATGGTAAGTCATAATTCCAAAATAATTTTGAGAGCAAAAGAAAATAAATACACCCAGCCTAGGAGATAAAAAAGAGTTATGGGACTAGTTTAGACAAGATTATGACACTTATCATTCAGCTAAAACCATAACATAATAAAGAATTTTACACATTACATGGCCCTCTTTTCTTAACATAAAGGGATAAATGGCACACTTCTCATATCTAGCAACATAAGGTACTCAAATCTATTCAGATGGTTCTACTAAAATTGGGAGAATTAGGAAAAAGAAAAGATGCTTACTAACTGGAAAAGTTCATGCATTTTTTAAAGTTTTATTTTACATGTGCAGGTTGGTTACATGGGTATATTGCCCCCAGTATAGTACCCAATGGGTAGTTTTTTAACCCACACCCCCTCCCTCCCTCTCCCCTCTAGTAGTCCCCAGCATCTATTGTCCCCATGTTTATGTCCATGTGTGCTCAATCCTTAGCTCCCACTTGTAAGTGAGAACACATGGTATTTTTTCTGTTCCTGCATTAATTAGCTTAGGATTCTGGCCTCCAGCTCCATCCAAGTTGCTGTAAAGGACATGATTTTGCTTTCTAATAGCTGCATAGTATTCCATTGTGTACATGTACCACATTTTCTTAATCCAGTCCACCATTGATGGCCACCTATGTGGATTTCATGTCTTTGCTGTTGTGAATAATGTGGGGATGAACATACATGTGCATGTGTCTTTTTGGTACAATGATTTGTTTTCTTTTGGATGTATACCCAGCATTGAGATTGCTGAGTTGAATGGTAGTTCTGTTCCAAGTTCTTTGAGAAATCACAAAACTGCTTTCCACAGTGGTTGAACTAATCTACACTCCCACCAAAAATGTATAAGCATTCTCTGCAACCTCACCAACATCTGATGTTTTTTGACTTTTTGATAATAGCCATTCTGACTGGTGTGAGACGGCATCTCACTATGGTTTTGATTTGCATTTCTCTGATGATTAGTGATGATGAGCGTTTTATCATATGCTTGTTGGCTGCTTATACGTCTTCTTTTGAGACATGTCTGTTTATGTCTTTCATTCATTCTTTAAGGGGCTTATTTGTTTTTTAGTTCAGGAATTTCTGAGTCTTGGTTGCAAATGTCAGAAACCAATTTCAAGGTGGTTTAGGGTAAATGGATTTATCAAGAACATCCTCCAGGTGCCCCATAGAACCAAACAGAGCAGTGGGCTGGGTCTCAGGAGCCCTGGGAGGCAAAGCATTCAGGGCTCTCACATTCTCTTACCACTTCTTCCCTCTCCCTCTCTCTGCCAAGGTGGGCACCATGGCAGCCAAACACTCCCAAGATTCTACTGCTAAAAAGAAAGTCTTTCTGGATCCCAAATCCAAAATATTGTAATTGTTGAGTATCCACCACTGAACTTAACAATGGTGCCAGGAGATGATCGGAATCATAGCTAATCACCCAAGACCATTTGAATGTAGCAGGGAGAGTGGGGGAATGATGGAACAGATTCTATGAGAAAAGGGAGAAAAATTGGGATAAGCAGTGAAAACAAAATGTATTCTCTACGTACAGGCAGGATTTCCCATGGTAGTAATTATGACCCTCTTTCAATTATTCATGCCTTGGGCATAGTTAATGAGCAGCAGCTGGGGCAAGCAGAAGCAGAGTTACAGACAATCAGCAAGCACTTGCCAAACCCTTGCAACACGGACTGTGATATAGTTTGGATGTTTTGTCCCCTTCAAATCTCATGCTGAAATGTGACCCTCACCTGATTTCAAATTATACTACAGAGCTATAGTAACCAAAACAGCATGGTACTGGCATAAAAACAGACACATAGACCAATAGAACAGAGCAAAGAACCAAGAAACAAACAAATCCACATGCCTAGAGTTACCTTATTCTTCACAAGATGTCAAGAACATACACTGGGGAAACACAGTCTCTTCAATAAATAGTGCGGGGAAAACTGGGGATCTGTATGCAGAAGAATGAAACTAGACCCCTATCTCTTGCCATATACAAAAATCAACTCAAAATTGATTAAACACTTAAATTAAACATTGGAGAAATTCTTCAGGACATTGGTCTGGGCAAAAATTTCTTGAGAGTACTTGAGAGTACTAATAAGCCACAAACATGGGCAACCAAAGCAAAAATGGACAAATGGGATCACACCAAGTTAAAAAGCTTCTGCACAGCAAAGGTAACAATCAACAAAGTGAAGAGACAACTCAAAGAATGGGAGAAAGTATTTGCAAACTACCCATCTGACAAGGGATTAATAACCAGAACATATAGGAACTCAAACAACTCTACAAGAGAAAAATCTAATAATCTGATCAAAAATGGGCAAAAGTACATACAAATGGCAAACTGGTATATGAAAAAGTGCTCAACCTCATTCATTATCAGAGAAATGCAAATCAAAACTACAATGAGATATCATCTCACCTGTTAAAATGGCTTCCATCCAAATGACAGGCAATAACAAATGCTTGTGAAGATGTGGAGAAAGGGGGAACCCTTCTACACTCTAATGCAAATTAGTACAAATACTATGGAGAAGAGTTTGGAGGTTCCTCAAAAATCTAAAAATAGAGCTATCATATGATCCAGCAACCCCACTGCTATATACACAAAAGAAAGGAAATCAGTATGTCAAAGAGATGTCTGCCATCTCTGTTGCAGCACTATTTATAATAGCCAAGATTTGGAAATAACTTAAATGTCCATCAACAGATGAATGGATAAAGAAAATGTGGTACATATACACAAAAGGGTACTATTCAGCCATAAAAAAAAAAGAATGAGATCCTGTCATTTGCAACAACATGGATGGAACTGGAGATCACTATGTTAAGTGAAACAAGCCAGACACAGAAAGATAAACATTGCATCTTATCACTTACTTGTGGGATCTAAAAGTCAAAACAATTGAACTAATGGAAATAGAGTGTAGAAGAATGGTTACCAGAGGCTGGGGAGGAGAGCGAGGGTTGTTGGGGGAGGTGGGGATGGTTAATACATACAAAAAAATAGAAAGAATGAACAAGACCTACTATTTCATAGTAAGTAAGACCTCCCTATTTCACAACAGGGAGACTATAGTCAAAAATAATTTAATTGTACATTTTAAAATAACTAAAAGAGTATAATTGGATTGTTTAAAACAAAAAGGATAAATACTTGAGGTGATGGACACCCCATTTACCCTGATGTGGTTTTAACACATTGCATGCCTGTATCAAAATATCTCATGTAGCCCATTAATATATATACCTACTATGCAGTCACAAAAATCAAAAATTAAAAATAAAAACAAAGTGATACCCAGTGTTGAAGGTGGAGCCTGGTGGGAGGCGTTTGGGTGATGGCGGCACATTCCTCATGAATGGCTTGTGCCCTCCCCACAGTCAGGATTTCACGTGGGATCTGGTTGTTTAAAGAGTCTGGGAGCTCCCCCTTCTCTCTCTTGCTCCCTTTCTCACCACTGGCTCCCCTTCACCTGCTGCCATCATTGGAAGCTTCTTAAGGCCTCACCAAAAGCAGATGCTAGCACCATGCTTCCTGGACAGCCTGCAGAACCATGAGCCAAAATAAATCTCTTTTCTTTATGAATTACCTAGCCTCAGGTATTCCTTTGGAGCAGTGCACATGAACTAACACAAGCCCAGTAGGACAGAAAGGTAAAACATGGTCCCTAACCTCATGGAGCTTAGGTTCTCAGGATGGGGGGAGGAAAGAGTAGATTTAACTGGGGGAACTTTGTGACATCAGTTAGGGTCACAGCCAAGTAATTCAGCCTGGTCAGGAGGGTGGTGAGATAGCAGATGGTATCAAAAAGGATGTGTGTGTGCAACTCTCAGAGCTGGGTTGTGGGGCACAGCCACAGGGAAGGAAGCAGCAAACACTTCTTGCATGGAGACCACCTGGAGTTTATGGTACAGAAAGTGGATCCACCTCCCAAGGGTAATGCCACATGTTCCCTAACATCTCTGATGAAAAGGTACCATCTATATATGAATATTCCAGCAAGTGCAAATAATGCTATTGTTCCTGACACCTATGACAATTCCTTATATAACTTCCCAGAAAGATGGTCTGACCTCTTCCTGGAATTCTGGGAGGTTCAAAGAAGCAAATATCCTTATCCAAGGGATAGCACGGGGACCCCAGGACTCTGCCCGAAGACTTCAGACCATCATCTCTGCCATCCATAGGTCTGCCCTGGGTGCAAGTCACCAGATCTGTTATCGGGAAACCAAAACGGCCACTTTGTGAGAATCACCCTTCTCCTTGAGCACTCCTGCCAGTTGTGCTGGGAGATACACATGGACCTCACTGGAGGAAAATCCAGTACTGATCAATCAGTGGCAAGTGGGCAAGGCACTCATATTACAAAGGATTCACACCATGAATAATTTATTTCGGACTTCCTGTCAATATCAAGATCCCATACATATTCTTTTCTTCTTTGAGAGAGAGTTTCGCTTTTGCTGCCCAGGCTGGAGTGCAGTGCTCACTGCAACCTCCACTTCCTGGGTTCAAGCAATTCTCCTGCCTCAGCCTCTAGAGTAGCTGGGATTACAGGTGTGCACCACCATGCCCGGCTAATTTTTGTATTTTTAGCAGAGACAGGGTTTCACCATGTTGATCAGGCTGGTCTTGAACTTCTGACCTCAGGCGATGCACCGGCCTCAGCCTCCCAAAGTGCTGGGATTACAGGCGTGAGCCACCACGACTGGCCACAGATTCTTAAATGAATCAATTTCCAAAAGTTTGTTTCCCATATGAAGTTTCAGAAATATGCAAAACATGCCATATAATTAGAGTCTGTTGAACTCTAGGAAGACTGGAGCTGGAAGTGGCTGCAGGCATATGTAAGCCCAATGACTTTTCTAACTGAAGTGTGTAGAAGTATCACCTATGACACCTGTCAAAAAGACCTCCATGTGCCTTCCCCAGGCAGTCTGATTCTGCAGACCTGGGGCAGACCCAGCAAGCCTGGTGCTGGACATCCATGAATCCCACTGCTGGGGAAACAGAAGCAGGATAGCTTCAGTGACTCCTGGAATCACACAAAGCCTGGACAGAGCTGGGACTAGAACCCAGAGCTCTGATGCTCAAAATGCTGTCTCTAGTTCAGTAACTGCTTTTCTAGAATGCCTAGATGAATGGCTTCAACAACTGGAATATTTTATCTCTAATTCTGATAAGCAACAATTATTTCCCAGAGGGTGGGGCAAATAGAATATAAGGCAGAAGATAAGGATGTTTTATAAATTGGAAGAGAAGCCTCCAGCCCTGCATTAATCCACTCTGCTTTGCTCTAAAGAGGATTGCATTTACTTTTTTTTTTTTTACTTTGAAATAATAGACTGAAAGAAAAGGTTCCAGAAGAAAATCCAAATGAACACCCAAGCCATGTTCTCTCACAAAAGAATACTGAGCAAACTTTTAATGCAGATGATCCTGGAACAATTTAATAGCTAAGTGATCCATGATTTTTCTTAACATCTATCCTCATTAAAAGAGAGAGAAAGAGAGGGAGAGAAAAAAGAAGCTGAGAAATATCTTTCAAACCCGATGAATTCAATGCCACTTCTTTTTCTTTTACTTAATTTTCCAGGTATCTCAGCATGATCTGAATAAATTATGCTGACAATACCATAATACAAATGATAAATCATGGACACAATTTTAGTGATATATTGCGTGAAATGTAAATAATAACCAGGGCTGCTAATTGGCTTGCTTCTTGGGAACAAAGCTGTGACCGCGTGGCTGTGCCAGTCTTGGCTCCGTCATTAAGTATTTCTGCCGGTAAGTTGTTTCTGCTAATCTGGAGAGGAAAGCGCAGCCTCGCAGACAAACCTTTGTGTGAAAGTTCTCCTGGCAAGAGCAAGGGCTTGAGAGAGAGAGACCATGGTGAGTTGCAGGCGATACTTTCTTTGTTCCTCCAGAGTGCCTGTGGGTTGCAAGTTGGCCTCGCTTCCCGTGCAAAACTGTGTTCCCCTAGAAGCAGCAGCAAGACTGAGACAAGGGGAATCTCTTCAAGTCAGTTAAGTTGCTGAATCTTTCCAAAAACTCTTCTGACTCATTTTGATTTCTTCCTCTCTTTTTTTTTTTTTGCTTTGATAACGATTTGATTACAACTTCATTTGACCAGAAACATAAGCTGTTTCTATGTGCTTCTTATTTTGAAAATACCTTGTTAGCATTCATCATATGTTTATGGAGCTTAAAAATATATTTTGTTTCCTTTTCCCAAACAAACCCTTCTGCTTTCTAACAGGGTTGGGCTTCTTATCTACAGTGTTCCCTCTGTGTCAAACGATGTCTTCAGAAAAAAAATAACCTGGGGTATAGTGGGTACATTCATTCATTTACTGAGCATACCAGACCAGGGTTTGAGTCCTGAGGGGACACCATGTGAATCCCAGGGGGCAGGTTTCCACTCTTAGGGTCTTACATCCTAGTGGGAGGGGCAGGCAGAGAAAGAAGAAACATAATACATTTAAAAAATTCATTTGAGATCGTGTTGTTTAAAACAATATAGAGCAATAAGACAGAGAGGAGCAGGTATGACAGATGGTTCCAGGTGGCCTCCACAAGGAAGTGACATTGGAGTTGGGACTTGGGGGACCAGAAGGAGCTGGCCATGCAAAGGTCTAGGGAAACTGTGTTCCAGACATAGGGGCAGCATGTGCAAAGGCCCTGAGGCTGGAGCAGTCTATTAAGTGTGAGGGAGGGAAAAAGAAGGCAGCAACTGGGGAACTGGTTTCTCACTGCAGCATGATGGTACCCCAGGGGACCATTTGAAAAAAGAGGAGTTTCTTTCTGCCACACCAGGGGTCGCTACACAAGACTCCACCCCCATAGCTCCCACTTCACATCATACCTTTCATCAGTGGGCCTGTGACTTCAGAGCTTCCAGGAATGCAGCTCCCATACCCAGTCTTCTCCCAGCTCCTTGTGCTCGGGATTTGAATGTGTTTCCTCCTCCAAACTGCTGGTTTCCTAAGAGTAGAGTCACTCTCCTTAAAGACTGGCCAGCCCATCACTGATGTGATCTAGCTCAGAGTGGGTCCTGGAGGCCACTGCCAGGGACTGGACCTGGAGTGTGGTTTCTATGTTCGTAGCTACTGTACTATTCTGTTCTTGTGCTGCTAATAAAGACATACCCGAGTCTGAGTAATTTCTAAAGAAAAAGAGGTTTAATGGCCTCACAATCATGGTTTAAGGTGAAAGGCACATCTTACATGGTGGCAGGCAAGAGACAGTGTGCGCAAGGGAACCCTCCTTTATTAAACCATCAAATCTCATGAGATGTATTCACTATCACAAGAACAGTACGGGAAAGACCTGCCTCACATAACATGTGGGAATTGTGGAAACTACAGTTCAGAACGAGATTTAGGTGGGGACTCAGCCAAAGTATATCAGCCACTTTGGGTTCCAGACACAATGGTGCCCAGCCAGGAGCCTCTGATGGGATGCTTCTTGCTACACACGGGCCCTGGCCTGCTGCCCCTTGTTTATCAGCCAGCAAATCTGGCAACTCACCACCCTAGGAGTATGAGAGCATGACATGTGAGGTCCCTGACACCTGAAAGTGAAGCCACCAATGCATTCCCTGGAGAGATCCCTTAGGTGGCTCACAGCAGAGAGCAACTGTCTTGATGAAAAGTTCTGAAGACTAAAGAACTGCCCCTAAATATTCCTCTCTCAAATGAGCTGGCAGCTCTACTTCCTTCTAAGAGTTAACTTGGACACTGGCCTGCACCCCAGAGAAGGTCCCATGAGTCAACCAGCAGCTGAATAAGGGCAGCTTTTACTGTCAAAAATTATCAAGACAGGGACTGTGGCCAAACAGAAGAGCTGCGGGTTTAGCAACTCTCTTCTTGCAGCTGTAATTTCTAGGCCTCCATGCCACCATCATCAAAACCATTTATTAAGCACTCCATCTGCATAGATCTCCCATTTAGGCCTGGGACAGAGTGAGTCTGTTAGACAAAAGGTCCCCATCACAGAGTTATGGGCCCATCACAGACAGACAGTGATGAGGCAGACTAGCTAATTAAGGCAGGCATTAAGCCAAGAGGCAGAGTTACAAAGCATTTGCATTGGACACAGGCAGAAGAGTCCAAAGGTCCTAGTGGGGAGGAGAGGTAGGGAAAGAGGGCCTCATGCAACTCTGCCGTTGGATTTCAAAGGCTTCCTTATCCAGTGAAGAGCCATGTCCATTGGATTCAAAGTCAAAGGATGATCATTATTGTTTTTTCATTTCAATAGCTTTTGGGGTTCAATAGGTTTTTGCTTACATGAATGAATTCTATAGTGCTGAATTCTATTATTTCAATGCGCCCACCTGTCACCTGAGTAGTGTACATTGTACCCAATATGTAGGTTTTTAAATCCCTCCCCCAACTTCCCACCCTCCCCCTAATCTCCAAAGTCCATCGTATCACTCAGTCTTTGTGTTCTCATAGCTTAGCTCCTACTTGTAAGTGAGAACACGCAGTGTTTGGTTTTCCATTCCTGAATTACTTCACTTAGAATAATGGCCTCCAGCTCCACCTAAATTGCTATAAAATACATCATTTAGTTCTTCTTTATGGCTGAGTAATTTTCCATGGTGTATATGTACCACATTTTCTTTATCTACTCATTGATCAATGGGCACTTATACTGGTTCCATATCTTTCCAATTGTGAGTTGTGCTGCTATAAACATGCATGTACAAGTGTCTTTTTCACATAATGACTTCTTTTCCTTTAGTCACATACCCAGTAGTGGGATTGCTGCATCGAATAGTAGATCTACGTTTTGTTCTTTAAGGAATCTCCATATCGTTTTCTATACAAGTTGTACTAATTCACATTCCCACCAGCCGTGTAAAAGTGTTCCCTTTCACCACATCCACACCAACATCTATTGTTTTTTGACTTTTTAGTTATGTTCATTCTTATAGGAAGGAGGTGATAGCTCATTGTAGCTGTAATTCGCATTTCCCTGATAATTAGTGATGTTGAACATTTTTTTCGTATGTTTAAGAAATGGCTTTCATGTCCATTGCCTTTGTTTGAGTTCCTTATAGATTCTAGACACTAGTCTTTTCTCGGCTGCACAGTTTGCAAATATTTTCTGCCCTTCTGTGGGTTGTCTGTTTACTCTGCTGATGATTATGATTATGATTATGATTATGATTATTATTTTGCAGAAGCATTTTAATTTAATTAGGTCCCATTTATTTATTTTGATTTTTGTTACATTTGCTTTTGGGGTCGTGGTCATGAATTCCTTGCCTAGGCCAATGTTCAGAGAGTTTTTCCAGTGTCATCTTTTTGAATTTTTTGTGGTTTCAGGTCTTAGATTTAAGCCTTTGATCTATTTGGAGTTGATTTTTGTATGAGGTGAGATATGGGGATCTAGTTTTATTCTTCTACATGTGGCCTGTCCATTTTCCCAGCACCATTTATTAAATAGGTTGTCTTTTCCTCAATTTATGGTTTTGTATGCTTTGTCGAAGATTATTAAAAAAAAAAAAAAATTGTGTACCAGACTTCCACTTCGGGAGCAACATGGCATAGCCTCACCCTCCCCTTCCATTGACCTCTATATATAACTAAATACTGTGGAATTTATTCAATAGACAATGTTAGAAGGACTCTAAAGGCTGGAGAGAAGAGGATGGACTACCTAGGAGACTTGGAGCTTGAATGCCAATGTGGTGAGTTCCACAGATTTTCTTTGCATCTTCCATATACTACTACACTAGGCTTCAGAGGAGCTTGCAACCCAGAACTGCCAACAAGTACACACACACAAACCTGCATGCACAAAAGGGAAGCCAAGGCACTGGGCATGGGGAAGCCCAACAAAGACCATGTGGGAAATTCCAACCCTGCTGCACAACCCAGGCCCAGAACAGTGGTCTGTTTGTTAAGCACAGTGGCAGCAAAGCCCAGTCATGCCAACCCTTGTCTTACAACCAGGGTCCTGAAGGATAGTCTGATCTGTCCTCAGTGGCAACAGCAAAGCTCCAGGATAGCCTAGACCCTACTCCATAACCAGACATCAGTGGACAGGCCAATCTGCAATCAGCAGCCAACAGCAGCAGCGGTGAAGCCCCATGTCTCCCTGGTCTCCAGTCAGGAGCATGTGGAGACTCAGGCCCAGCATCTCCTGCCTTTCCTCCCCAGAAGGTCACCCAGTGACAGCAGCCATCCCAGAGAAGCAAGCATCTTATTCTTTCTACATTTGACACCATCAGAAATTGCTCAGGAACCCCAGCAGCACCTGAAGCATGAAACAGACTAGAATAGCATCACAGGGCTCAAAAATCTAAACTGTCAGTGGAACTAAAGTTCACAAAAGTGGGCCAGAAAGTGCACACTAAACCCAAACAGAGTGACTGCCCACTGAAATAGAAGACTGAAATAGGATTATTAGTGCTCTGCCATAATAATCAAAATATACAAGATACAATCTAATTCACTCCTCATACCAAGAACCAGAAAAATCATAATTAGAAAGAAATACAGCACTCAACTAACACCCATACCAAGCTGCATCTGATGCTGAATTTATCTGACAAAGAGTTTAGAACAACCATGGTAAAAATGCTTCAACAAGCAATTACAAATTCATATGAAACAAATGAAAAAGTGGAAAAAAAATACAAGTTGTAAAAGCCACCAAATTGAAATTATATAACTGAGAAAAAAAATCCCAAATAAAAAAATCCATTGGTGAGTTTAGTAGTAAACTGGAGATGACAGAGGACAGAAGCAATGAACATAAAGACAGATGAATAGAAGTTACTCATTCAGAACAACAGAGGGACAAATTTAACAGAGCCTCAGGGATCTGTGGGAAAATAACCAAAGATCTAACCTTTATATTATCAGAATCCCAGAAGGAAAAGAGACAGTGGGACTGAAAAAGTATTTGAAAGAAATCATAGTTAAAAACTTCCAAAATTTGGTAAAAATAAATAAATAAATAAAACTGCAGATTTTTGAAGCTGGGCAAATTCCAGATATAAACCGGAAGAAATCCACTCCAAGACACATCACAACACTGAAAACTAAACACAACAAAAATAATATTAAAGACAGAAACAATGCATTACCAAACGGAAAAAACACCAATTTGAATGACAATGGATTTTTTTTTATCTGAAGCTATGGAGGCCAGAAGAAAGTAGCACAATATTTTTCAAGTTTTGGGGAAAAAAAAAGAAGAAAAGAACCGTCAACCTTAAATCCTATATCCAGCAAAAGTGTCCTTCAGAAATAACAAAAAAAAATGACTTTTTCAGACAAATAAAAACTAAGATAATTTGGAGCACACCTAGCGTTTGAGAAGGGGTAAGGAAAGCTGTCCAAACAAAAAGAAAAGGACAACAGAAAAAGAATATAATATTTGAAGAAGAAACAATGGAATGGGTAAAAACAGAAGTCAACATAATAGACCATCCTTCAACTCATGAGTTTCTTTGTGGTTAAAGCAAAAGCTACAACACCATCTAAGGTGGTGATTAAGGTATATAAAAGAAATACTTTAAAACAATTATATTTTAAAAGTGGAGAGGATAAGGGTGCCTAAATAGAAGTAAGGTCTATATATACTTCACTTTAGGTGCTAAAACCTAAATATCTTACCATTATGTCTATGGTAAGATTTACAGTAACCACTAACAAAACTGTACAAGGTGACATATTCAAAGATATTAGAAATAAATCAAAACAGAACTGTGAAAATTTTGAATTAATCCACAGAAAGGCAAGAAAAATAAAAACAGAACAAAAAAATACCACAGGAACAAATAGAAAACAACTAATAAAAAAGCAAACCTAAATCTTAACATGTCAATAATTACTTTCTGTGTACATGGTTCAAACACAGCTAAAAGATAGTGATTTAGCAAAGTAAACAAAAAATATGACCCAATACATGCTATCTACAAGAAACTCACTTTAAATGTGACAACTAGGTAGATTGAGTGTAAAAGAATGGAAGGAAAAGAATATACATGTGTCTTGGAATAAATAATCAAAACATCACAAGAGTAGGTATTCAGATGAAGGGACTTTGAAGCAAATGTGTGTGTGTGTGTGTGTGTGTGTGTGTGTATGACAAAAAGGAACATGATGTAATGAATCTGCAAGAAGATATAACATTCTTAATTGTGTATGCACCACATAACAGAACATCAAAATACATGAAGCAAAAACTGATAGACTTGAAGTGAGAAATAGAAAAATCCACAATTATAGTTAGAATTTCAACATCCCACTATTGGCAACTGATAGAAATACTAGATAGAAAATGAGACAGGATATAAAAGAACTGAACATCATCAACCAACAGAATCCATTTGACATTTATAAAACATTTCCCCATCCAGCAGCAGCAGAATACATGTTCTTTTCAAGCATCCTTGAAAAATTTACCAAGGTAGACTATATCTCCAGTCATGAAACAAACCTCAGCAAATTTAAAAGAATTTTAAATTTTAAATTCTTTTAAATCATACAGACTATTTTTTTTTACCATGATGGAATCAAACTAGAAATCATAAGAGAAAGGCAACAGGAAAACCTTCAATAATTGGAAATTAAACAATGCGCTTCTAAATAATCCATGGCTCAAGAGGAAGTCTTATTAAAAATACATACCACAGGCCAGGCACGGTGGCTCACACCTGTAATCCCAGCACTTTCAGAAGCCGAGGTGGGCAAATCACTCGAGCCCAGGAGTTTGAGACCAGCCTGGCCAACATGGTGAAACCCTGTCTCTACTAAAAATATAAAAATTGGTCGGGCATGGTGGTGTACACCTGTGCACCTGTAAGCCTAGCTACTTGGGAGGCTGAAGCATGAGAATCACTTGAACCCAGGAGGCAAAGGATGCAATGAGCTGAGATCTTACCACTGCTCTCCAACCTGGATGAGAGAGGGAGACCCCATCTCAGAAAAAAAAAAAAAAGTAGAACAAAATAAAAATAAAAACAAACCATATCAAATTTATGTGATCAAGCTAAAGTAATAGTAAGAGGAATATTTGTATTAGTAAATATAGTTGACCCCTGAATAATATGGGGGTTAGGGGTACTGGTCCCCCAACCTGTGCCATGTAGTAAAAAAAGTGTGTATAATTTTTAACTCCCGAAAAACATAACTACTAATAGCCTGTTATTGACCAGAAGCCTTACCAATAATATAAACAGTTGATACACACATTTTATATATGTATTATATAATGTATTCTTACAAGAAAGTATGCTAGAGAAAAGAAAACGTTATCAAGAAAATCATAAAGAAGAGAAAATATATTTACTATTTATTAAGAGGAAATGGATACATTGTAAAGGTCTTCATCCTCATCATCTTCCCATTGGGTAAACTGAAAAGAAGGAAGGAAAGGAGGCATTGGTCTTGCTGTCTCAGGGGTGGCACAGGCAAAAGAGGTGGAGGAGGTGGAAAGGGAGCAAGAGAGGCAGACCACACTGAGTATAACTTTATGGAAATAGATCATGATTTCTGTCTGACTTCTTTGCTATTTCATTTCTCTAAAAATGTTTCTATAAGGTATCAATTCTTCTTCTAGCATTTGCTTTCATTTCATTGCCCCTGTCACAAAAGAGTCCATGTTGTTGAAGAAGTCAACAGCAGTCTTAAATAATTGGAACCCTTCCACCAGATTGCCTAATGTCAACCTGTTTTCTGGCACTGCTTCTTCTGCGTCTT
Source organism: Hylobates moloch (assembly GCF_009828535.3). Classification (NCBI taxonomy): domain Eukaryota; kingdom Metazoa; phylum Chordata; class Mammalia; order Primates; family Hylobatidae; genus Hylobates; species Hylobates moloch. The sequence continues at coordinate 60,202,952 of NW_026652287.1, forward strand.
CCTCATCATCTGGCGCTGTTTTGGAAACACCTCCTACAAGTCTTCTTCTGTTAACTCCTTTGATGTGACATCTATTAGCTCTTGAATTTCTCCAAGATCTGTATCTTGAAACCCTTCACGCTTCCCCCACCATTTTGGCCATATCCACAGTCTCTTTCAAGATGTCCTTGATTGGGCCGGGCGTGGTGGCTCATGCTTGTAATCCCAGCACTATGGAAGGCCAAAGCGGGCGGATCACGAGGTCAGGAGATTGAGACCACGGTGAAACCTCGTCTCTACTAAAAACACAAAAAAATAATTAGCCGGGCGTGGTGGCGGGCGCCTGTAGTCCCAGCTACTCGGAGAGGCTGAGGCAGGAGAATGGCGTGAACTCGGGAGGTGGAGCTTGCAGTGAGCCGAGATTGCGCCACTGCACTCCAGCCTGGGCGACAGAGAGAGACTCCATCTCAAAAAAAAAAAAAAAAAAAAAAAAAAAAGATGTCCTTGATTGGCTCTGTCACATATCTGGTGAAGTCATGCATAACATCTGGACACAGTTTTCTCCAGTAGAAATGTATTGCTTTGGGCTGGATGGTTTTCATGGCTTTCTATAACAACGATGGTATCTTCATGGAATGGTATAATCTTTCCAGACTTTCATGATGTTCTCTCTATCAAGGTTCTTCTCTTCCATAGTATGACAATCCTTTCTACAGAGTGTCATGTTTAATGAGCTTTAAAGGTCCTTATGACCCCCTGATCTAGAGGCTGAAGTAGAGACATTATGTTTGGGAGCAAGTAGGATGCCTTTAGTGTTGAACTCATTGGGGTTCTGGGTGGCTAGGGGCATTGTCCAATTTCAAAATAATTTTAAAAGACAGTTCCTAACTGCCAAGGTACTTCCTGACTTCAGAGACAAAGCATCATTGGAACTAACCCCCTCCACCACCCCCCCGAAAAAAAGAGTTCTCATTGTCCAGGCCTTCCTGTTACAGGACAACCAAAAGACTGGTAGCTAATGTTTACCCTTTCCTTTCAAGGCTCAGGGGTTAATAGCTTTATAGATAAGAGCAGTCCTGATTATAAATCCAGTGCATTTTCACAAAACAGTAAAGTTAGCCTGTCCCTTCCTGCCTTAAATCCTGGTGCTGGGGCTGGCTTCTCTTCCTTATGAATAGATGCTTTTTAAGGCTTTCTTAAAAATCAGAATAAGGAGCTTTTGTCTGCATTAAAAACCAGTTCAGGCAGATATCCTTTCTTCTCAATGATTTTGTTAATAGTTCCTGGAAACTCATCTGCTGCCTCTTGGTCAGCAGAAGGTGCTTCTCCTGTTATCTTTATATTTTTTAAGCTAAATCTCTTTCTAAAATTATAACATCATCCTTTGCTGGCAATAAATTCTCCAGCTTTAAATTTTTCACATTCCTTTCGCTTTAAGTTGTCACATAATGATTTCCCATTTTCTCGAATCATGTTAGAGTCTATAGGTATGCCTTTCTTATAGCAATCCTGCACCCACATAAAAGCTGCATTTTCAATACAATAATAAAAAGCATTTCACAAAAAATTCCCAGGTTTTTGTGCCTACTGGTATAGCTGGAAAGACAGCTTCACAAGTTTCCTTTTCTTTTTTTGCTATGGTCCTTTCCCTGGAATCATTTATCTTGAAATGGCAGATGACTGAGCACATTGGCACATGCCTGAAGTCCCAGACTCTTGGGAGGCTGCGGCAGGAGGACTGCTTGAGCCCAAGAGCTCAAGTCCAGCCTGGGCAACAAAGCAAGATCCCATTTCTTAAACAAAAGAAAAGAAAAAAGAAAAAAGAAAGAAAAGAAAGGAAGGAAGGAAGGAAGGAAGGAAGGAAGGAAGGAAGGAAGGAAGGAAGGAAGAAGGAAGGAAGGAAGGAAGGAAGGAAGGAAGGAAGGAAGGAAGGAAATGGCCGGCAACAGCAGCTTTAGACCTCAATCTATGGCACCTATCAAGCAATTAAAATTTTCTTGTAATGTCGTGACTTTTTTCTACTTCTTGGGAGCACTTCCAGCATCACTAGTGGCACTTAGAATGGGCCCCAGAATGTTGTCAAGGTTTACGGTATTGCGCTAAAGACTATAGGAAATAGATGAGAACCACAAGAAATCACTTTTTACTGAGACACAAACTGCTCATGGGGAGATGATTAGCCTCTCACAGCACTATAAGCAGATACCCTCAACACTAGTTCACCACAATAGCAACAAGAGGAGGCTGCTAAATTATTACAATAGTCTAACATATGCTACAATTACATTTTATGCAGGTATAATTTAATATTTCATCCTTACATTTGTTTACATTTCTCTCAACTATGAACAGTGTCTGTGTTTATGTATGTAAGTTCTGATAAATTTTAACTTTTTCTAATAGATGTGTGTATATTTTATGGTAGTAAGTGATAAAGTAGACTAGTATTTACATATATTTTGTGCATGCATAATATACTGAACTTTAAAAAAATGATACTTCTAGCTCATACAGCTTGTGAATTTTTTCAAATTGTTGCAAATTCCCAAAAAATTTTCCAGTATACTTATTGAAAAAGAAATCCACATATAAATCACAGTTCAAAACCGTTGTTCAAGGGTAAACTGTGCTTACATTAGAAAAGAGAATAGTTTTCAAATCAATAATCTAAATTCCTACTTTATGAAAATAGTAGAAGAACAAGATAAACCTAAGGAAAGCATACAAAAGGAAACAATTAAATGAAAGCAGAAATCAATGAAAGGAAAATAAGAAAATAAAGGAAATAATTGGAACGAATAGCTGGTTCTTTTTTAAAAAATTAATAAATTGATAAATGTCTAGGCAAGCTAACCAAGAAAAAAAAAGAGAAGACACAAATTACCAACATCAGAAATGAAATAAGACTCATCACTACTGATCCTACAAAGATTAAAAGAATAATTTAAAATTTCTGTGAACTATTCCATACTCACAAATTTTTTAACTTAGATGAAATGGATTGATTCTTGAAAGACACAAATTACTAAAGCTTACACAAGAAGAAACAGATAATCTAAGTAGGCCTACATCTATTAAAAAATTGAATTAATCATTAACAAACTTCCAAAAAAAAGAAAGCATCAGGCCTCGATGGATTCACTGATAAATTCTACCAAATATTTATGGTAAAGACTATGCCAGTTCTCTACAATCTCTTTCAGAAAATAGAAGCAAGATGCTTAGTAACAGGCCAGCATAACCTTTGACAAAATCCTACACATAATCACAAGAAAACTCTCAGCTAGCTGGGAACTGCCTTAATATGATAGAGAACATCTACAAAAATAAATAGCACCATACATAACAGGGAAAAAACAGACACTTTCCCTATAAAGTTGTCAACAAAGCAAAGATATCCTGTCTTGCCACTCTTATTTAGCAGCATACTTGAATTCTTATCCAGTGCAATAAGAAAAGAAACAGAAAAAAACTTTATAAGACTGGAAAGGAACAAGTAAAATTGTCTTTGTTCAAAGATGACGTTATTATCAATGTAAAACATCCCAAAGAATTGATCAAAAACTAAAACAAAACAAAGCAAAACAAATCTCCTGGAATTAATAAGTGAGTATAAAAGGTTACAGGATACAAGATTAATATACAAAAGTCAATTGCTTTCCTATATACCACAATGAACAACTGAAATTTGAAATTTAAAAATACTATCAGTCAGGTATGGCAGCTTAAGCCTGTAATCCCATCACTTTGGGAGGCCAAGGCAAGAGGATCACTGGAGTCCAGGAATCCAAGATCAGCCTAGGCAACATAGTGAATACACCATCTCTACAAAAAATAAAAATAGGGATAGTGTCACATGCTAGCAGTCTCAGTTGCCCAGGAGGCTGAGGTGGGGGAATCGCTCGAGCCCAGGAAGTCAAGGCTACAGTGAACCATGATTGCATCACCGTACTCCAGTCTGGGGAACAGAGTGAGACTCTGTCTCAAATAAACAAATAAATAAATACGGTTTATAATGGCACCCAAACAATGAAATACTTAGGAATGAAATTAATAAGATACATATAGTATCTGTGCAGAAAACAATAAAACTGTGATTTTAAAAAATCAAAGATCTAAATAAATGGAAGGATATTCCATGTTCATGGATTGGAAGACTCAATATTGTTAAAATGTCAGTTCTTCCCAACTTGATCTATAGATTCAATGCAATCCCAAGCAAAATTGCAGGAAGCTGTTTCACAGATAGTCACAAACTGATTCTAAAGTTCATGTGGAAAGGCAAAATACATACAATGGCTCATACAATACTGAATAAAAACAAAGTTAGAAGACTCACACAACCAAATTTTAATACTTATTATAAAGATATGGAAATCAAGACAGTATGATATTAATGAAAAAGCAGACACATAGATCAATTTAATAGACTAAAAAGCCCGGAAATAGAGCCACACATATACAGTCAACAGATCTTTGGCAAAAGAGCAAAAGCAATTCAAGGGAAAAGAAGTATTTTCAACAAATGGTTCTGAATCAATTGGATCTGCATATTTAAAAAAAGAATATAAACATATACCTTACACTTTTCATCAAAATTAATTCAAAGTTGATCATAAACCTGAATGCAAAATACAAAAGTATAATAAACATCCAGAAGAAAACGTGAGAAAAAAATCTAAGTGACTTTGGGTTTGGCAATGAGTGTTTAGATACACCAAAAGTATAATCCAAACTTAATGTTATATTAAAATTAATAAGTTAAATTTTATTAAAACAAAAATTTATAAGATACATATAGTTTCTGTGTATAGACTGGGATAAAATATTTGCAAAACACATCTAATGACCTTGGGCTTGGCAATGGGAGTTAACAAATGTATTTCCTATTTTCTCAACTATAGGAAAATAACTCAACTTTTTTTTAAACTAGTTTAAAAATACAAGGAGAAGATCTGAACAAAAAACTCACAAAAGAAGATATACAGATAGCAATCAGGTAAATGAGAAGGTACGCAACATAATTTATCATTAAGGAATTGTAAATTAAAAGAACAATAAGATATCACTATGTAACTATTAGAATGACTAAAATCTAAAAGCATGATAACATCAAATACTGATGAAGATACAGAGCAACAGAAACTCTCATTCATTGCTACAGGGAATGCAAAATGGGACAGCCATTTGAGAAGACAGCTTGGCCATTTCTTACAAAGCAAAACATAACCTTAACCATGCAAACCAGCAATTGCACTCCTATGTATCTACCCAACTGATTGGAAAATGTATATATGCAAAAAACTGCATGTGAATGTTTATAATAGCTTTACTCATAATTACCAAAAACTGGGAAGCAACTAAGATAGTCTTCGATATGTAAATGGATAAACAGATTGTGGTGCATTCATACAACGGAATATCAATATAAGTAATGCTTAAATAAGTAAGTATATGGGAATAAGAGACAAATCTGTAAGAAGAATTCCAAATAACGTATATAGATACTCTGCCCTCAAAGACAGGGAGAACACAACTCCTCATTCCTCAGAGATAGATTGTGCTTAGTGACTTCTTTCTAGCAAAGTATACTATGATAAAATGGTGGTGGGTGGGGGGAATCAATAACTTCATAGTGGGGAAACCTGACACCCAACTTCAACAAGGTAATGAAAGTCAGCATCAATAGCGATAGAACATGTTGATAGTATGTACTGTTGACATGATGTGATGAAAATGGCCCTCTACCTCTGTGGTCTTCTTCCCCAAAACCCATTTTAATTGTGATAAAAGCTACCCAGGCAAATCATGATAAAAACACAGAACAATTTCCAATAGAGGAGCATTTGACAAAATTCTTGACAAGTACTTCTGCAAGCTGTCAAGGTCATCAAAACAAGAAAAGCCTGAGAAACTTTTATATCCAAAGAGAGCCTAAGGAGACAGGATGACTAAATGTAACATGGTATTTTGGATGAAACAGAAGAAATTTTATAAAAACTAAGAATATATGAATATAGCATGGACTTTAATAATACTGTATCAATATTCATTTACTAATTATAACAAATATACCATACTAATGCAAGATGTTAATGACAGAGGAAACTGGGTATTAGGTATGTGGAAACTGTCTGTAGTATCTTCTCAATTTTTCTCTAAAGCCAAATTTGTTGTAAAAAATAAATTCTCTTTTTAAAAAATAATAGTCATTTCACATTGCTCCACTATGTCCAACCCTCCAGCAGCTTTCCTTTGGATTTAGAATCAAATTCCAACTACTTGCAGCCCTTATCTGAGTGCCTTTGTGAAAACTTGTTTACTACTTTTCAGTCAAACTGGTGTTCTTTCTGTTCTACAAACACTCCACTCTCAGCCTTTCAAAGACTTTGCGTAGGTGAGTTTCTCAGCCTCCCACATTTCCCCACATCTTCTTCTTTCTTTTGTCCGCTATTATAATCCTCAGATTTCAAATAGTACCTGAAACATAGTACATGACAACTGGTTGGATGGATTGATGAGGAGATGGATTCATGAACGTGACAGTTCCAGTAACAAACCAATGATAATTGAGTCTTATGATCTAGAAGAAGCTTATCTCACTGCAATTGTCTACTGATACAGTTTGAAGACTCACAAAATACTCAACTGAATCAGTCAGCATTTCATTTTATTAATGAAATATTTGTTTAATTAAAAAAATTGTTTTAGAAGCAAAAATGTCCACATGCCCTACAAGTGCTACTAACCTGTGTGTACATCCCTCTTATCCTTAGACCTTATACTACCTTCCAGTGACTTCTTAAGTTAATGGTCTAATCACTTCAAGCTAACACTGAACAATTAAGGTAAACTTATATTAACTGAATGATGTCCATTGGACCTCAATAGAATTTCCAATGTCATTTTAGACACTTTTCAGACAATGTCACTTGGAATTAAAAGGAAGAAGTTTTAGAGCTACTCAACTATGTAGAAAATAAAATTTATAATGATCCACAGGGCACAGCTTGACCTCTAGCAGCCTGCAGGCAGGAACAGAGACATGGACAAGAATGAACATCCAGATAATTGAACAAAATCCAAACCACTTCACAGATAACAGTCAAGGTTAAACATATCTTAGGTATACAAGCCAACATAAGACCCAGTACTTACTACCTGCAGTAATTTAACACTTCTTAAATTACTGCAGGTAGTAAGTACTGGGTCTTAAAATTTCAAAAATTTCATAATCTCTCTTGCAGCAAATATCAATTTTCTTTTTCTTTTTCTTCTTTTTTTTTTTTTTTCTGAGACAGGGTCTTGCTCTGTTTCTCAGGCTGGAGTGCAGTGGCACATCTCTGCTCGCTGCAAACTTCACCTCCTGGTTTCAAGTGACTCTCCTGCCTCAGCCTCCCAACTAGCTGGGAATACAGGTGCCTGCCATCAACCCAGCTAATTTTTGTATTTTTAGTAGAGACAGGGTTTTGTCATGCTGGCCAGGCTGGTCTTGAACTCTTGACCTCAAGTGATCTGCCCGCCTCAGCCTCCCAAAGTGAAAACATCAATTTTCAAAATTATCTTCCAAAGTGCCTTGGGTTTTGTGTTATAGCTTACATAAAGGTGCATCTGAGGAACATAAGTAAGCAAGTCAACTTAATTGGATTTAAGGAGGTCTCAACCACTGGATCTGGGAGGTCTAACCAGCAAGAAAGATTTTATTTTGAATAATTACAGGAGAGATAATTTTCTGTACAAAGAAAAAGATATGGAGAAAATAATGAAAACGTGAACCACCGTTACTGTGCCCACATTAAATGAAAAAGTTGGGTTTCTTGACATACAAGCAAGCAAACCCTTAAAAAACTTTGCACATTAGCAGGCTAGTCTAGATTCTTGAAGGCTTAACTTCTTTGCACTTCAAACCCCAGTCTTGCATGCCAAACATTTGATATTACATCAACATCACCTTGAAAGAATTCTAACTCTGGAGACAATCAGTTAATAAAAAAACACACAGGGGCATTTTTTTATTTTTATTTTTTGAGGCGGAGTCTTGCTCTGTCACCCAGGCTGGAGTGCAGTGGCGCGATCTCAGCTCATTGCAAGCTCTGCCTCTTGGGTTCATGCCATTCTCCTGCCTCAGCCTCCTGAGTAGCTGGGACTACAGGTGCCTGCCAACACACCTGGCTAATTTTTCTTTTTTTCTTTTTTTTTTTGTATTTTTAGTAGAGACGGGGTTTCACCATGTTAGCCAGGATGATCTCAATCTCCTGACCTCGTGAACGGCCCACCTCGGCCTCCCAAAGTGCTGGGATTACAGCCGTGAGCCACCGTGCCAGCCAGGGGAATATTTTTTATGTATAATTATTTTACATGCTGATCTCAGGACCTTGATTGTCTCTTCTACATGGGAACTACCATGGATATCTAATTTTCTTGTATAAAGGTATACAGGAATATACATTCTTCTCAAGCTAATATGGAACATTCACCAAAATAGACTACATTCTTGGCCATAAAATACACCTGAACAAATCTACAATAAAAATAATATATTGTCTGCTCTGAGATCACAATGGAATTAATCTAGAAGTTAATTACAGACAGATAGCTGGAAAATCCCAAAATATTTGGAGATTAAATGACACGCTTCTAAATAACACATTGGCCAAAAAAGAAATCTCAAGAAAAATTTAAAATATTTTGAATTAACTAAATAAAATAATGAACTAAATAAAAGTAAAACCACTACATATTGAAATATGTGGAATGTGGAAAAAGTGATGCTTACAGGGAAATTTATAGCATTGTATGAATATATTTAAAAAAAGAAGAAAGATCTAAAATTAATTATGTAGGCTCCCACCATAGGAAACAAGAAAAAAAAGAGAAAATTAAATTCAAGGTAAGCAGAAGAAAATAAATAATTTAAAAAAACAGAAAGCAATGAAATTGATAAAAGGAAATAGAAAAAATTAATAAAACCAAAAGATGGTTCTTTTAAAAAAATCAATAAAATCAGTAAACTGCCATCCAGTGTAACTACGAAAAAAAAGATAGAAAAAACAAATTACTAACATCAGAAATGAAAGAAGGGATATCACTACAGATCCAACGGACATTAAAATGATAATAAAGGAATGGTATGAACAACTTTATACCCATAAATTTAATAACCTCGATGAAGTGGACCACGTCCTTGACAGACACAGGTCGCTGTGTCTGTCACGCAAACTCACATGAAAGGCAGACAATCTGAATAGCCCTATGCCTATTGCCGAAATTGAATCAATAAATAACTTTGTAAAGCAGAAAGCATTGGATCTACTGGTAAATTCTACCAAACACTTAAGGAAGTAATTATACGGATTTTTTTCACAATCTCTTTCACAAGACACTGGCAGAGGGAATACAAAAGATATCTGACTTACAATAGTTTTACTTAAGATTTGTTGACTTTATGATGGGCTTATCAGGTTTTGACTTACCATGGGTATCAGGACATAACCCTATTGTACATCAAAGAGCATCTGTACTTCTTAACTCATTCTATGAGGCCAACATTGTTCTAATACAAAAACCTCAGAGACATTACAAGAAAACTGCTAACCAATACCTCTCGTGAGCATAAATGTAAAACTCCTCAATAAAATACTAGCAAATTGAATGTAACAATACATAAAAAGAATTATACACCATGACCAGGTGGAATGTGTCCCAATTATATGAAGCTTCTTCAATATTTGAGAATCAATTTATGTAATCCAGCTTATCAACAAGCTAAAGGAATAAAAAAATGCGTAATTATATCAATAGATGCAGAAAAGGCTTTTGAAAAAATCCAATACCCAATCATGATAAAAAGCATTCAACAAACTAGGAATAGAGGGGAACTTCCTCAATATGATAAAGCATATTTACAAAACACTTACACCTCTTAGTAAAATGAGAAACAAGGCAAGGCTGTCCTCTGTTACCACTGCCTTTCAAGGTGGTGGTAGTGGAAGTGCTAACTAATGCAATAAGAAAATAAAATTTCTAAAATGATATGCAGATTGGGAAAAAATGAAACTCTGTTCACAAGTGATGATTGTCTGGGCATAAGATCCAAAATAACTGACAAAAACAAATAAGTAATTTTAGCAAAGTTGCAGGATACAATATTGACATACAAAAGTCAATCACTTTTCTACATACCAGCGATGAACAAGTAGAATTGAAATTAAAAACATAATGCCTTTTACATTATCGCCCCCTAGATGAAACACTCAGGTATAAATGTAACAAAATATGTATAAAATACGTATAAGGAAAACCACAAAACTCTGTTGGAAAAGTCAAAGAATAATTAAACAGAGATATTTCATGTTTATGGATAGGAAGACTCAATATTGTCAAGATGTCAGTTCTCAACTTGACCCATGGATTTAATGCAATCCCATCAAAATCCCAGCAAATTATTTTGCAGATATCAGTAAATAATTATGAGGTATATGAGCTGAGCATGGTGGCAAATACCTGTAGTCCCAGCTACTCTGGAGGCTGAGGTAAAAGGATTGCTTAAGCCCAGGAATTCAAGTCCAGCCTGGGCAGCATAGTGAGACCTCATCTTTAAAAAATAAAATAAAATAATAAAGTTTATACGGAGAGGTAAAAGACCCAAAATAATCAGCACAGTATGAAGAATGAAGTTGGAAGACCGACTCTAACCAACTTCAAGTTTTACTGTAAAGCCACGGTAAACAAGATAATGTGGCATTGGTGAAAGAACAGACAAATAGCTCATTAGAACAAAATAGAAAGCCCAGAAATAGGCCCACATAATTATAGTCAGCAGATTTTTAGCAAAGGAAAAAAGGTAATACAATGGAACAAAGATAGTATTTTGAACAAATGGTGCTGAAACAACTGGACATCCACATGCAAACCAAAAAAAAAAAAAAAAAGAGTCTAGACACAGACCTTACACCTTTCAAAAAAATTAATTCAAAGTACATCACAGCCCCAAATGTAAAATACAAAACTACAAAACTCCTAGAAAACAGTATAAGAGAAAATCCAGGTAATCTAGGGTTTAGCAATGACTTTATAGACCAAACACCAAAGACACAATCCAGGGAATAATGAAGCAATAAGCTGAAGTTCGTTAAAATTAAAAATCTTAGCCCTATGAAATATGCTGTAAAGAAAGTAAAAAGAGAAGCCACAGACTGGGAGAAATATTTGCAAAAGACACATCTGATAAAGAACTATTATTCAAAATATGCAAAGAACTCTTAAAACTCAATAATAAGAAAACAGCTCATTTAATAAATTGTGCCAAGACCTTAACAGACACCTCAACAAAGAAGATAGGCAGATGGAAAATAAGCATAGGAAAAGGTGCTCCATGACATATGACATTAGGTAAATACAAATTAGTACAGCTGTGATATACCACTACACACCTGTTAGAATGGCCAAAATCCAGAACACGGAGACATTAAATATAAGGATGTGGAGCTAACGGAACTCATTCATTGCAGGTAGGAATACAAAATGGTACAATCACTTTGGAAGGTAATTTGGTGGTTTCTCACAACACTAAACACACTCCTGCCATACTATCCAGCAATCATATTCCTTAATATTTACCCAAAGGAGCTGAACACAGATACACAGAAAAATCTGCACACAGATATGTGTATCAACTTTATTCATTCATATGTGCCAAAACTTAGAAAAAATCAAGATGTTCTTCAACAGATGAATGGAAAAATAAACTGTGGTACATTCAGACAATGAAATATTATTTAGTGCTGAAAATTAATGAGCTATCAAGTCATAAAATGAGCTATCAAACCATAAAAAGACAGAGAGGAGTCTTAAATGCATATTACTAAATGAAAAAAGCCAATGTGAAAAGGCCTCCTACTGTATGATTCCAACTATATGACATTTTGGAAAAGGCAAAAGAAGGTAGACAGTAAAAAGATTAGTGGCTGCCAAGGGTTAGCGGGAAGGCATGAACAGGCTGAGTGCAGAAGATTTTTAGGATATGAAGCTGCTCTGTACAATACCATGATGATGAAGATGTATCATCATAACATGTCTGAATCTGTGTAATGTACAACAAGAGTGAGCCTTAATGTAAACTATGAACTTTGGGTGATAAGTATGTGTAAGTGTAGGTTCATCAGTTGTAACAAAAATACCACCTTGGTGGGGGATGTTAACAATGGGGGAGGCTGTGCACATGTGGGGACCAGGGTGTATGGGAAATCTCTGTGTTTGCTGCTCCATTTTTGCTGTGAACCTGAAACTGCTCTAAAAATAAATAAAAATAAAATGAGATGATAGAAATAGATATAAATAATTACAGACAGATACAGACACAGATAGATACAGATATAGATAGATACAGATACAGATAGATACAGATACAGATACAGATAGACACAGATATAGATACAGATACAAGTATAGATACAGATAGATGATACAGATAGATACAGATACAGATGTAGATACAGATACAAATATAGATACGGATACTGACAGATGATACAGATAGATACAGATACAGATATATATACAGATACAGATAGATATAGATACAGATACAGATAGATAAAGATACAGATATAGGTACAGATACAGATCCGGATGTAGATACAGATAGATACAGATACAGATACAGACATAGATGATGCAAAGTGAGTTTAGAACCAACGTCTGTGCCATAAGCATATTATTATGACTGTGTCCACATTAAAGGAAAAGCGTGCCCTACAGAAAACTTATTGATGCCAATGTAGCTATGATGGTTTACCAACAAATAGAATCTATGCTGGACTATCATATTTTACCCTCAGAGGCCAGTGACCAGTACCAAATTAACCTGTTAATTCCCAAAGTAGAATTATGTGACCAGATGGAAAATTCCAATTGAACATCTGTGTTGCAGAAAGAATGGGGCCTTCCACAGCCTGGCTGAAGATGCAGGATAATACCTGTTAGTAGTCGTATCTCAAAATGAGAAAAGTGGCTATTCCCTTTGGATGGAGCTGTGAATCCTGAACTTTTCTTCATCAGCAACTTCTTAAATATCTTTTTCAGTGGATCTCCTGCTTTGGAACACTGCATCTATGACACAAAGCAAAGTAACAACTCATTCATTTTCTCACTTTTTTTCCTTTTATGGGTACATAATATTTTACATATTTATGGGGTACGTGTTTGTTACACATGTATAATGTGTGATGATCAGGTCAGGGTATTTGGGGTATCCATCCTCTTGAGTACTTATCATGTCTATTGTTGATATCATTTTAAGTCCACTCTTATAGTAACTTTGAAATATATAAACTACTGTTGCTAAGTATAATCACCCTGGTCTGCTATCAAACATTGGAACTTATTTATTTCATAACTATATATTTGTACCCAAATTCTCCTTATTCCCTCAATCCCACTCACTCACCTCCTCTTCCCAGTCTCTAGTAGCTGTGAGTCTATTTTCTATGTCCATGAGAACATTTTTGACTCCCACATGTGAGTGAGAATATGCAGTATTTGTCTTTCTGTGCCTGGTTTATTTCACTTAACATAATGGAATCCTCCAGTTCCACCCATGTTGCAAATAACATAATTTCATTTTTTATGGCCAAATAGTACTCCATTGTGTGTACATACCACGTCCTATTTATTCATTCATCTGCTGTGGACACTTAGGTTGATTCCATATCTTTGCTATTGTGAATAGTGCTGCAATAAACATGCAAGAGCAGGTCTCACTTTGATATACAGATTTATTTTCCTTTGGATAAATCCCCAGTGGTGGATTGCTGGATCTCATGGTAGTTCTATTTTTAGTTTTTTGAGAAATCGCCATACTATTTTCTATAGTGGTTGTACTAATTTACATTTCTACCAACATTGTATTACTTCCCTTTTCTCCACTTCCTTGCTATCATCTATTACTTTTTGTCTTTCTAATAATAGCCATCTTGACTGGTGTGAGATGCTATATCACTGTGGTTTTGATTTGCCTTTCCCTGAATGATTAGTAATATTGAGCAATTTTTCATAGACCTGTTGGCCATTCATACATCTTCTCTTGAGACATGTTTGTTCCCTTCTTTTGTCCATTTTTAATGGGATTTTTTTTTTCACTATGGTGTTGCTTAGTTCCTTGTATATTCTGGGTATTAGTCCCCTGGAGGATGTGTAGTTTGCAAACATTTTCTCCCATTCAAGAGGTTGTTTCTTCACTCTTTTGATTGCTTCTTTTGCTGTGAAGCTTTTTAGTTTTATATAGTCCTATCTGTCTACTTGTTTTAACTCTTCTTTAATCTAAGACATGTGGTTGTCAATCAGAGCTGCAGATTATCCTAAAGTGACCACCACTAGCTGAGTTGATACACTTCAGAACAAAAACTAGGCCCTTGATGGCCTCTTCAGCCTTCAGATACCACTTAAGAAAATTCATTATTCTCCTTTAAAGATTTTGAAGTACTGAAAATAGTTGGAGGCCAGGCATGGTGGCTCACGACTATAATCTCAAAACTTTGGGAGACCAAGGCAGGCAAATCACCTGAGGTCAGGAGTTCAAGACCAGCCTGGCCAATATGGTGAAACGCTGTCTCCACTAAAAGTACAAAAATTAGCCAGGCATGCTGGTGGACATCTGTAGTCCCAGCTACTTGGGAGGCTGAGGCAGGAGGATCACTTGAACCCGGGAGGCAGAGGTTGCGGTGAGCCAAGATCACACCACTGCACTCCAGCCTAGGGGATAGGGCAAGACTCCATCTCAAAAAAAAAAAAAAGTTGGAAAAATTCCCATCCGTATTTTTAAAGCTCTCTATGAGTTTGAAGATGTCCAGGTTAAGAAATATTGAAATACTTGAGTCAAGTAGGTAGAAAGAGAACCTGTTACTTCAGAAGGATTCAGATGTTCCAAGGAAAATTGATGCATAGTGACACAGTCCGTCCAAGATATGGGTTGACTGTTATCTGGATTCTGGGATATAATACTGTACAGTTATTAGTTATCCAAAAAAAGGCATTTATGGTTGTTAGTGGCAAAGAAATATATGATGTTGTCTCCAAATGTTACTAAAGTATCGTTTGATCCCAGAAGAAAATGGAACAATATTTATAAAATTCTGAAAGAAAAAGTAAAACAAAAAATCGTCTCTTAGCCCATCACAAACAGGTTGTTTTATTAAGAACAAAATAGTATAATTCAGCAAGGTTGGCTAAGGGTTTTAGGATATAATAACAATGTATTGTATGCTTAGAAACCACTAAGAGATATTTTAAGTGTTCTTACCACAAAAAAAATAAGTATGTGGGCAATGCATATGTTAATTAATTTGATTTAGACATTTAATAATTTATACATGTTTCAAAACATTATGTTGTACACATTAAATACATGCAATTTTGTCAATTAAAAATAAATAAGTGAGTTTTAGGACATAGTCTGGTTACAATAATGGAAGACAGCCATAGCTGCTAAAATAGCAGCTCATCTTTCCTGTAGTTTTCGATTGCCTAATATTCAATCTCAAGTACATGGTAAACATGGATCCTTCTTATGGAGATGAATGGAATTTTTTATTTTAGTGAACTTTCCTTACATAAGTTTACCTCCTAAGAGTTTACAACATGATTTCCAATCCGTTGTTTCAACTGATGAGGAATTATAGTCCAAAGTGTACTATGGAGTTCTGAGATTTTGACTCACATGGAGTAGCTTATAGAGCACCCAATCTCCCATTGAACTAGAAAATCTAGATAAAATACACAAAGGGATGTCTTCTAGAAGAATCAGAACATTACCAAAGCAATCAGGATTGAGAGCCCATGACCCCGGAAGGAAGGGAAGGGATATGAAAGTTAGCCCAACATTACGTCTACTAATTATCCCCTTGGAGGATTTACCAGTCCTCCTTGGCTGCAAAGAGCAAGAGGCCTGAGATGGCATATTTAATTTTTCCTTAATTTCACAGGGCTAAGAACATAAAAATTGGAATTCAGGACTGCCACTCTCACTAAACATAAACAGCCAAGTTTCCAGAGAGTAGGAGTCACAGACATACATCTGGCACTCTGCACCCATTTTCTCCTTGAGACATTTACTGATTCCAGAGCTTTCTGGGGCTAGAGTCCCTGAAGCCAAGCAAAAAGAAGAAGAAAAGCTGAAGGGAGGTTTTGGCTATCTTACCATGCTAGGAATACAAAAATTAAAGTTCAGTGCTCACCAATGAAGCAAAACACTGGTAAATATTCAGGCTTTCAGTTGAGATGCCTGAAGGACAAACCAGAGATAGAATCAGCCTTACAAACAGTGAAACCCAGACAGGAGTCAGCTCAGTTCTGGACTGATTCAAATTGGTATATTTACACTCTCACTGTCATGCAGAAGAAGATAATCACTGAAAGCTTCTACAATTTTTCAGAGAGTATGCCTGGTATAAAATTTAAAAATTATCAAGCACAGAAGGAAAAAAAACCAAGAGGGGGTATAGAAGTCATACAAATAGGAACATCTCCATAGATTTAAGGTTATCAGACATTGACTAAAATAACTATGGTTAGCATGTTCAGGAAAATAGGCAAGACGAAGTTCTCCCAAGAATATTTTTTAAGAATAAAATGTAATTCTAGATCAGAAAAAATTTAATGGTGGAAATTGTATACTCAATAGAAGTGTTTAGTAGCAAATTAAATACAGCCTTAAAAAATAAGTAAATTGGAAATTAAAACAGGAGCCAATTCACTTAAAATATAACAGAGAAGAAAATATATGAAAAATACAGAAGAAAATGTAAGGGGAACATGTGGTACAGTAAAAATGTTTAATATACTACTGATTAAAGATAATGAAAAGAAGAAAGAGGGAAAGGGGCACGAGCAATATTTGAAGAGATAATGTCCAGTAATAATTCAAGAAAAGAAGTTGCCAACACAACAACATAAATGGGAAAAAGATTTCCAACTGAAAATCAAGAAACTGCAAATGTTAGGCATAATAAATATGAAGAAACTACAACTCAGAATATGAGCGCCTAACTGCTATAACAAAGAGAAGAGTGCCTTAAAAAATCCAGAAAAGAAAAGAAGTATTACCTTAAAAGTAGTAGTGGGTGGACTGACAGCTGACTTCTGCAAAGAAATGATGGAAGCCAGGAAAAAATAGAAAGCTATGAACAACAATTGAGTCAAAGAAGAAATTAAAACATAAATTTTAAAATATCTTGAGACAAATGAA
Source organism: Hylobates moloch (assembly GCF_009828535.3). NCBI lineage: Eukaryota > Metazoa > Chordata > Mammalia > Primates > Hylobatidae > Hylobates > Hylobates moloch. The sequence goes on from NW_026652287.1 coordinate 60,220,173, forward strand.
AATGGAAACACAACGTACCAAAACTTATGAGATGTAGCAAAAGCAGTTCTAAAAAGGAAGTTTATAGCAATAAATGCCTATAACAAAAAGAAAACAATATAAATAACTTAATATTACACCTCAAGGAACTAGAAGAAAAAGAAGCTGACAGGAAGGAAATACTAAAGATCAGAGCAAAAATAAATAAAAGAGACTATTCAAAAATAATTCAAAAGATCAAAAGAACTGAATTGTTCTTTTTTGAAAATAAAATTGGTAAACCTTCAACTAGACTAAGGGAAAAATGAGGACTCAAAGTCAGAACTGAAAGAGGAGACATTAAAACCAATACCACAGAAATACAAAGAATTATAAGATTACTATGGACAATTGTACATCTAACAAATGAGATAATCTAGAATTGAGAAAATTCTTAGAAACATACAATCTACCAAGACTAAATCATTAAGAAACAGAAAATCTGAACAGACCAATGAGTAAGGAAATTGAATCATTAATAAAAAGTCTCCCAACAAAGAAAATCCCAGGACCAGATAGATTCACTGCTGAATTCTACAAAACATTTAAAGAACAACTAATACCAAACTCTACCACAAAATTAAGGAGGAAGTACTTCCAAATTCATTTTAAAAGTCCAGCATTACCCTAATACCAAAGCCAGCCAAGGACACTACAAGAAAACAAAATTGTAGGCCAATGTCCCTGATGACCATAGATGCAAAAATCTTCCAGAAAATATTAGCAACCTGAATTCAACAGTGCATTTAAAGAATTATTCACCATAATTAAGTGGGATTTATTCCTGGGATACAAAGATGGTTCAACATATGCAAATCAATGAATGTGAAATAGCCCATTAACAGAATAAAGGACAAAATCTATATGATTATTTCAATAGATGCAGATTTGGCAAAATTCAGCATTATTTTATGGTAAAAATTCTCAGCAAATTAGTTATAGAAGGAATGAACCTCAACACACAAAAAAAGGCCACATGTCACAAGCTCACAGTTCACACAATACTCAGTGGTAAAATTTGAAAGCTTTGTCTCTAAGATCAAGAATAAAACAAAGATGCCCATTCTCACCACTCCTTACCATCATAGTACTAGAAATCCTAGCCAGAGCAATAGGCAAATAAAAGACGTCCAAATCACAAAGGAAAAAGTGAAATTGTCTCTGTTTGCAGATGGCATAATTTTATGTACGGAAAGTGCTAAACATGCGAAAAAATTGTTAAAACTAATAAACAAATTCAGTAAAGTTGTAGAACACAAGATCAGCATATAAAACTTGGTAACATTTCTTTATAATAACAACAACCTATTCAAAAAAATCAAAACAATCCTGTTTACATTAGCTACAAAAAATTTAATTGCTTGTGAATAAATTAACCTAAGGAGGCGAAAGATCTGTATGATGAAAACTACAAAACATTGATAAAATACATTGAAGAAAACACAAATAAATGGAAAGACATCTTGTGTTCATAAACTAGAAGAAGGAATATTATTGATATGTGCATAACACCAAAAGCAACCTACAGATTCAATGCAATCTCTGTCAAAACACCAATGACATTTTTACAGAAATAGAAAGAAATCCTAAGATGTGTATGGAACCACAAAATACCCCAAATAGCCAAGGCAATCTTGGGCCAAAAAACAAAGCTGGAAGCAACATGCCAACTGATTTTAAAATAAGATACAAAGCTATAGCAATCAAAACATCATGGTACTGGCATTAAAATAGGCACATAAACCAATGGAACAGAAATGAGAGGCCAAGAATAAATTCACACATTTATAGATTTGGTCAACAAATATTTATTTATAAATAATTGAATAAATATAAATGTTTATATCGGTCAATTGATTTTTGACAAAGGTGCCAAGAACACACAATGGGGAAAGAACAAACACTTCAATAAATGGTGTTGGAACAATTGCATATCCACAAGCACAAGGATGAAATTTGACTCCAATCTTGAAAACAGCTTTGCAAAGATTATGACAGTGACCGGAGTCTAGCAAGGCTGACTCTGTCTTGCTTCTAACAAATGATCCAGCAACCCCACTACTTGGTATAGATCCAAAGTAAGTGAAATCAGTACATTGAAGAGATATCTGGACTCCCATGCCCATTGTGTTCATTGCAGCATTATCCACAATCACTAAGATATGGAATCAACAGAAGCATCTATCAACAGAGGAATGAATAAAGAAAACGTGGGATATATACACAATGGAATAGCATTCACCTGAAGAAGAAAATCCTGCCATCTGTGACAACTTGGATGAACCTGGAGGACACTATGTTAAGTGAAATAAGCCAGGCACAGAAAGACAAATATAGTGTGATGTCACTTCTACATGGAATCCAAACAAGTTGAATTCATAGAAGCAGAAGGTAGAATAGTGGTTGCCAAGGGACGAGTGAGAAAGAAAGACAGGTTGGGAGATAATCAAAGTATACAGAATTTCAGTTAGACAGGAATTATTTCATGATATCTATTGTGTAACACAATAACTATAGTTAATAACAATGTACCATATACTTTAAAGTTGCTAAGAGATTAGATTTTAAGTGTTCTCTCCACAAAAAAAGCATGTGAAATAATGCATATGTCATTTAGCAAAATGCAGCAATTTCACAATGCATACATATTTCAAAACATAAAGGTACACCATAAATACATACAATTTTGTCAATTAAAAATTGAAAAATTCTAGAATGAATAAGTAAAATTTACACTTTGATTTTGAATTACAACAAAAAACTAGTAAGTAAAAAAGAAGATAGAAAGTTAAATATAAATGTCAGAAAGAATTATCAAACTAGACTTTATAACCACTGAAAATAACTTTTAAGAGATTGGGCCACTGCACAAAGCAGGACTCTGTCAAAAAAAAATAAAAAGAGTGGAAAGTAGGTTCCACTTGTGATAAAGATGGAGTAACAGAAACTGAATTTACCTTCTGGCCTTAAAAATTAAAAACAAAACAAAACCCAAAATTTGTATCAAGCAAGGTATTTTAGACACTGGACAACAGGCAGCTCGGGACAATGATTCTCAAGTGGATACAAACAAATGAGGCGACCCCTACAGTAGCTTAAGACAGAGATTGTCAGAGTGAATTTAAAAATATAAGCCAATACTTACCTACACTCTATCTCAAAGAACCAAACTTTATATAAATGATAGCCAAGGAAAATTATAAATTATTTTGAACTGAATGAAAATGAAAATCTTTTGAACTAAATGGACAATATATTAAATGTGTGGGACACCACTAAAGCAGGTATTAAAGGAAAATTTGTAGCATTACATTCTAGCACACGAAAGAAGAAATGTCTGAAATTAATAACCTAAGCTTACACTCTACAAAGCTTTGAAAGCTTTGTCTCTAAGACCAAGCTTCCACCCAAAAAAGTTTTGAAAACTTCATCTCTAAGATCAAGCTTCCACTCTAAAAGGTTTTGAAAACTTTGTCTCTAAGATCAAGCTTCCACTCTAAGCTTAGTTTATTAATTTGAGGTTACTTCCTGGAGAGCTTCCAGGTCATAATGCAAGAAAGGGAAATCCAAAGAGAGCTCAGTGAGCTCCCTGAGTTAAGGAGACAAAATTTTCAAGTTAAACAAAGAGGCCAGAATCCACAGGGCAGGATACAGAATAAAAGATTTCTGCACAAAGAGAGTTCTGGAGATCTGGAGAGAGTTCTCCTCAATTCTTCATCTTAGCACTGATCAGCATATTTGTGTGAGGAAAATGCACAAAGCCAGGAAAAATCCAGAAAGGATCACATTTAAAAATAATAAATATCACATATAGCTAGAAATAATTCACCTTCACAGCAGCCAAAGTGGAGAAGCTTCAAAACACACAGGGCTTTGGGTGGAGCACTCAGAAGGTATTGCCTTTGTATTGGAGCTATAGGAGCCCTAGACTAAAGGCTGCTCCTGCCCAGTCTAACAAAGGTTAAGGGTAAGGATATGAAAACAGTGATTATTAGTATGTTGCATCGCTCAAGAAGACAAAACAATGCATGAGTATGTTAAGGAGAGACCTGGAAGATATTTTTTAGACTGAAGTAGAAAAATAAATACACTATCCGAAACAAAACACAGAAAAATAAAGACTGAAAAAACTTACATTGCAGTGTGGGAAAACTCTAAGTGGACTAATACTGGGGGCCCAGAAAGAATAAGGGCAGAAAAATATTTGAAGACATAGTGGCTGAAACTTTTCCAAATTTCATGACAATTGTGAACCTGTAGATTAAATGAATTCAACAAAACCCAAGCACAATAGGTATGAGGAGCACTATAACGAGATCTAATATAATCAAGTTGCTTAAACCAGTGACAAAGAGATAATCTTAAAATCAGCCAGACAGCAAAAAATACATTATATACAGAGAAATAAATAGAATGATAGCAGTTATGCTCAAAAGCATGCAAAAATAAAATACAGAATATAACCATTAAATATATATGTCAGAAAATAGTACATCTTTAAATCACTAAAAGAGAAAGTCTAACCTATAGTTTTATACCCAGTAAAGCTATTTTGGGTAAATAAAGGTGAAATAAAGGTCTTTCAGACAAAGAAAATCTGAAAGAATTTATCATCAGAAGACTAGTATCATAAGAAATGTTAAAGAGAAAATTCTTCGGGAAAAAATACCTGATACCAGATAGAAAACAGAATCTACACAAAGGAATTAAGATGGGAAGGGTATGTAGGAGGATGAAAATTAAAAATTTTTAAAAAGTTTTGCAAATCTTTTTAGAAGATAATTAATTGTTTAAAACAAAATAATAACAATGTATTATGGAGTTTATAACATATGCAAAATATTATCAGAGTAAAATATATTATGACCATAGCAAAGAGACTTGGAAAGGAAGAAATAGAAGTGATTGTGTAAGGTTCCTTGCCATAAGAAAAGTGCTATAATATCATGTAAGGCAGAGCATGATAAGTTACAGATATAGTCTGTAAACCCTAAAGCAGCCACAAAAATAGCACAACAAAGTGTTATAGCTAATAAGTTAACAAAGGAGATGAAATTGAATCATGAAACATTCAATTACTACAAATAAAGAAAAAGAAGAGAATGGGAAGAGAACAAAGAAACTAATAGAAAATAATTATCAAGATGGTAAATTTACACATGACTGTGTTAATAATCACATTACTCATAAATGGCCTAAACACTCCAATTAGAAGGCAGAGATTGTCAAGGTAGATTAAAAATATAAAAAATACACATCTACACTCTATCTCAAAGTATCATACTTTATGTAAGAAACAAATGGGTTAAAAGTTAAAAGATGGTCAAGGGAAGTTATAAAATATTTTGAATTGAATAAAAATGAAAATCTTTTAAACTGAATTAACAATATTTTAACATGTATGGGATACCACTAAATCAAGTATTAGAAGAAAATATATAACATTAAATGCTAATACAGAAAATAAGAAATGTCTGTAATTAGTAATATAAGCTTTCACTCTAAGAGATTAGAAAAAAAAAACAAAAATTAAACCAAAGGCAAAGAGAAGAAAAGAAATAATAAGTGCAGAAATAAATGGAATTAAAAACAGAAAAATAATCCAGAAAAAGTTAACAGAACCAAACTGGTTTTCTGAAGATATCAATAAAGCCAATAAACCTCTAGCCAGATGTACTAAGAATAAAAGAGGGAGAAAGAGAGGAAGAGAAAGAGAATCTCCTGTATCCGGAATAAGAAGGAACATCACTACAGACCCTGCAGACATAATAATAATAATAACAATAAAGATTAGCCTGTGAGTAACCTATGTCTGAATCCACAAGGAGCTAGTCAATAGTTTAGATTCCTAGGGCCCATCCCAATCATAATGAATAAAAATTTCAGGGCTAATCAGAAGAAAGGGACATAATAATAATAGGGTTTGGCATTTTTGCAAACACTCCAGATGACTGATGCAAAGTTGAGCTCAAAGTGCACTGCCTTAGACTAAATACAGTCAACTAGTCTCCAAGATTCATGACTAGGAAAATAAAAAAATAGGTCATGCTCTACTGACTTCCATGTGAAGTCTAGATCTGCACTGTCTAGAAACAACCTGTCAGATAAAGGGGAAGCTGATGTGACCAACAGTGACATATCCGTGAATTTAAGATTCTCTCCATTTTCTCTTTACAAGGTATGTATGTTGAAAGTGAAGCTCAAGTTGGTGGCACCATGCTGTGCACATATTCCAAGAAGCAAAAGACTAAAATTGTCTACCACAATAAAATAGAATACCACAATGATACATTTTGGTATCTGTCCACAAAACCTTCTTCGGGTTCTGCCTGATTTCTAGATTTCTAACTGTAACATAAACCCCTTTTCCTGGAAAACAATTGAAAGCAAGGAAGTTAAAACAATATTATGTGGGGCAAAATATAAGCCTGCTTGATATCTTTTAAGTAAATCACATACATACGTATTTGACTCTCATTAGTGACAAATGATTCTTAAAACTTAGAAAGATGCTTTAGCTAATCACGATGCCCTCACTGCAAGCTCACAGCAGCCAAAGATTGGCTTATCTGCTGCGCAGAGAAGGATATTCTCTGGTCACAGCCCACTCCTCAAACCCCAGGGCTTCCCAGTGGCCCAGGCCGACCAGCATACTGGCATGATACAGCCTGTTACATACTGTTTAAATAAAGATTTGCAAGGAAAATAAATTCATGGCAACATTCATTATTGATCATTCTCAAAACAGTCTGGAGAATTCCCCCAGAGGGCTTAGGGAAGAAATTAAACATTGTTTTCCTGAGTTGTTTCCTGCTGTTTTTCCACTTCATTGGTTTTGCTCCCGTAATTGTGTGTGATCCTATAGCCACAAATTTTAATATGCCTGAATTATTTCATACAACTTCTGGATCACATGTCAATAATTTGGGTGTGAATAACTATAATAATAATGATGTTAATAATAATCACTGTGATAAGAAAAGATCCTTAGACTTCCCTGTTTACTGTTATCTCTTAACTCTTTAATTACTTTTTGTCTGACCTAAATCTATGGCATCAAAATCTGCAAGTAATAAATTCCAAGTTATTTATAGTCTCACTTGCCCACCCTTGACCACTGTCTCTTTCCTGGAGCTCATTCCCCCTTTCTTCCCCCTACTATTGGTCTCTTATGGTTTTCCTTCTATTTCTCTGACCTTCTAGATCCTCTTCACCATTTTTATAAGTTCAGAAATTTGGACTTTTTTTTTTTTCGAGACAGAGTCTTGCTCTGTTGCCCAGGCTGCAGTGCAGTGGCACAATCTTGACTCACTGCAACCTCCACCTCCTGGGTTCAAGCGATGCTCCTGCCTAGGCCTCCCTAGCAGCTGGGATTACAGGCATGTGCTACCACGCCCAACTAATTTTTGTATTTTTAGTAGAGACAGGGTTTCACCATGTTGTCCAGGCTGGCCTTGAACTCATGACTTCAAGTGATGTGCCCACCTCAGCCTCCCAAAGTGCTGGAATTACAGGCATGAGCCACCATGCCCAGCCCATTTCTCAGAATTCTAATCAGTGTTTTCTCATGTCACTTCAAACACTCTCCTTAGCCTCTCACCTCCTTGCCTAGCTTCAAACATCATCAGTCTACATATCCAGAATTCACATCTTTGATGCAAGACTCCAGGTGTCATGCCTTCACAGCTCAGTTAACCATCTGGTGTCACCTCCCACTACTGTCTCATGTGCCCTATGCTCCCAACCAACTCCTCTGCTCATGGCTCAGCCTGCTTTCCCAGTGCCTTTTTATACCCACAGCTTTGATTTCCTGGTCCTTCTTCCTAAAACACTTTGAAAAATCATATCCAGCAGTATATCAAAAGCAGCAAATGATCCATTATCAAGTTTGTTTAATTCAGGGAAAGTAAGAGTGGTTCAACATTAGCAAATATAATTTTAATATAATTTAAGATATCAAATATGACAAAGGAACCAATATATCTTTTGCTGAGGAAAGAAAATTTGAAAACATTCAATCGTCATTCCTGATTTTTAAATGTATAGAATACTGAAAATAAAATGCTGACTTCTTTACAAGATTTAAAGAAAAAAAAACCTGTCTCGAGCCAATCATCACTCATTATACTCAGGAATAAAACATTTGCAACATCCCTTGAAAGGGAAAATCTTTATAAGAACGTTCATTATCACCACCATTATTTAATATTTCTCTGAAGTTCTATCTAAAGCAGTGAGACAATAAAATTATGTACAAAATATAAATTTAGGAAAGAAAAAACAGGGGTTGATATTTATATATTTTATGATTATTTCCCTTAAAAAATTATCTGAAAATCTGGTAGAGCTAATAATAGAATTTAATAAGGTGTCCAAATAATAAATATTAAAAATGAATCACTTTCGTGAATAAAACAAAGATCAGTTAGAAAATACAACCAACAACCTATCAGAATGACCAGGATCAGTTGGGGTAAAAAGAAAATTCCAGACAGAAATACTCTATCTCTCCATCTATCTATCTATCTATCTATCTATCTATCTATCTATCTATCTATCATCTATCTATCTTACCTATGTCTGAATCCATCCACCCATCCATCTGTCTGTCTATCTGTCTACCTATATACACACAGCTAACCCTTGAAAAATGCAGTGGTTAGGGAGAACCCTAACTACTCAATCAAAATCCACTTTTAACTTTCAACTCCCCCAAAACTTACTTAACTCCTAGTACCCTCATTAATCTATCTATCTATCCATCCATCCATCCATCTATCCATCTATATCTATATATCTATATCCATATCTGTATCTATGTATATAGATAGATATACACACACACATAGCTGACCCTGGAATAATGCAGGAGTCAGGCGACCAACTCCTCACACAGTTGAAAAATCCACATTTAATTTTCGCCTCCCTGAAAACTTAACTACTGATAGCCTGTTAACCCAAAGCCTTACCAATAACATAAACAGTCATTATTTTAACAGATTGTCTAGTATCTACATATATTTTAGGCATTCATGACCTACCTAACTTTTTCTTATTTTTTTCAATATTTCTGGACTACATGGCTCACCTGTGGGTTTCTTTTTCAAATTGTTGCAAATCTCCCCTACATTTTTCATTAATTATTGAAAAAAGAATCCATATATAAATGCACCCATGAAGTTCAAACCCATGCTGTTCAAGGCTCAATTGTATGTGTGTGTGTATGTATATACATATATCCATCGCATATACTCAGATATAAAGATATTCATGTCAAGATTATTTCTATATATTCATTTGAATCATGACTATAAATTTTTTTTGAAAATACAATAAATAGTAAAGCATTTTCACAAAAGTTCTTCCAATAAGTTAGTTTATTCTGATGAGAATAAAATAACAGCTTTATGTTGGATGAAAAGTTTAAGGCCAATGAATTATGCACTTTAGAAGGGTGAATTTATGATGTTAATTATATCTCAATAAAAAATTTTAAAATTAAAAAACTACATGTACTACCTCTAAAGAGGTGACTGCTTATTCTCACATGGTATTCTGCTTACCCATGCATAGGGCAGCACAGACATAGACACATACAGCTCTAAGTATGTGAACCAACTCAACACATCTTCCCAACTTGATACTGGCAATAATGAGATCTTCACCTTCCATGCAATTCCCCATGGTACCTGGTAGAATTCCACTTTATACCTTTATATAAGAATCTCACTTTATAACTCATCCTTCGACATCATATATGGCCACATGCCATGCTCATTCGTGTGTGAAAGTGCACATAGTACGATGATTTTTTGTACCCCGTAGTGCCTTCTTTATGCCTCTCCGATTCTGTTTTGAGGAAACAGAAGCTCTGAAAAGGCAAGGGGATTGCCCAAGTTCACAATAGCAACTTCCAGACCTGGGACTTGAACCTAGGTCTCTAGATTGCATGCCACGATTGAGGCAGCCCTACGGCCCTGGGCATGCGGCTTCTCTTCTTCCTACATGAAAGCCCTTCTTACAAGCCTTCCTTGTACCCTATGGCTCCAGGATCTGGCCTCTTCACCTCCCCAGAGTCAGAGTTACCACAGTGCAGAGGTGCACCAGTGGGCCTCGGGCTATGCTGCTCCCACTTCCCACCTTCCAGTGGCACTCACCAGAGACACCCAATGGGAAGAATTAACTGGGGAATGGCCCCGCCCCTGCTCAGGCCAGCTAAACAGAAGCATTGAGAGCAGCAAAAAGAGAGTCTTCTCTCTGAAGACCCTGTAGGCCCTTCCAACGAGGCCAGTTTGGGAAGGAGTGCATCCCCTTACTGGACCTTCACAGCCATGCTCTAGACATTGGCTCCAGAGAATCCATGACTGGGAAAACTCATGAAAGCCTGGACAACAGACAGAGAAATCTAGCCACGTGATTCTGAACATGAATTCAATTCCCAGAGATTATTTCTAGGGGGCGTAAGAACCTGAGGCGCACCCCGAGGAGGCTAGTAGTGAGTGATGTCAGACTTCTGAAAGTTCTATGTAAAGCAATGAGACAATAAAAGTAAGCACAAAATATAAATTTAAGAGAGAAGAAAAACGTGTTTATTATGTACATATTTTATGATTGTCTTCCTAAAAAATTATCTGAACATCAATTAGGGCTAATAATAGAATTTAATGAGGTGGCCATATAATAAACATTAAAAATTAATCACTTTTGTGAAGTAAAGCAATGACCAGTTAGAAAATATAACCAACAACATAGGACGACCAGGAGGAGTTAGGGTAAAAAGAAAATTCCCAACACAAACGCACTTACTATCTATCTATCCATCTGTCCGTCTGTCCATCCATCCATCCATCCATCCGATTATCTGTCTGTCCATCCATCCATACATCTATCTATCTATCTATCTATCTATCTATCTATCTATCTATCTATCTATCTTCTATCTATCTATCTATCTATCTATCTATCTATCTATCTATCTATCTGCCCATCCATCCATCCATCCATCCATCCAACCATCCGTCCATCCATCTATCTATCCACCCATCCATCCGTCCATCTAGCTATTCATCTATCTATCTATCTATCTATCTATCTATCTATCTATATCATCTATCTACATTATCTATCTATGCATTTGTCCATCTGTTCATCCATCCATCCATCCATCCATCCATCCGTCTATCTGTCTACCTATATACACACAGCTAACCCTTGAAAAATGGAGTGGTTAGGGAGGACCACCCCTCACTCAGTCAAAAATCCCCACTTTTAACTTTCGACTCCCCAAAAACTTAACTCCTAATACCATCATTAACAAATAAAAGCAAGCAAATGTGAACAAAGTAACGTTTGGGGGCATATCTAACTAGCAAAGATGTCAACAGTACCCAGGATTGATCAGAGCACAGGAAATGGACACTCTGAAGGGAAATAAAAGTGCAGGCAAACTTTCTGCAGTGATCCCATTGTTGCTCTCCCAGGAATGCGTCCTTAGGAACGGTCGCATGTGTGCAGAACTGAATTTCCAAGCCCGTCTAGTGTTGCAGTATTTACAGTTGCAAAAAGCCACAAACAATCTAGGTATCTAACAGAAGGGGCTGAGGCGACTAAACTAGTGGGTGGATTAATAGAAAAAAAAACTGTATAACTGTTTTTCTTAATGTGGACCTGTGTTCATGGATTCAGAAAAATATCCGTAATATAAAATTAAGGGAGAGAAGAAGGCTGTAAACAGCATATGCATGAGCCCTTTTTGTTTTAATTAATAATTACATATATAATATATATGCATATATTATATTATATTATATTATATTATATTATATTATATTATATTATATATATTTATGTATTTGTTCTTGGAAACAAAGATGCCAATGAATGAATACCAAATTACTAACAATGGTTATCTTGGAATTTATTTTCTTTTCTCTTATTCATTCTTTCTCTCTCTAGGTTTTTCTTTTCTTTTTTGCATGTCTGTGTTTCCTTTCTATGATTATTTTTATATTTATAAAAATATGTAAATATTTTTACATATATGTATATCAGATGAGCTTTCCAGAACCTTCTGCCACTCTCAGGAAAGAGCACACTGACCAACAGCAGGCACAGGTGGAAAGTGAAGGCTCAGAGCATTGCTCTTAAGACTTGTCCTGGGAGGCTCCTGGTCTCCTCTCCAGCTTCCTGCTCACAGAGAGGCGAGGCTGGCTCAGGCCCTGACGGTGACGCTGACGACGGCGACAGGGAGGTGTGCGAAGCCGGGCGCGAGCTGTGCCAGCTCTCGCTAATCCTCTGCAGTATGGTTCGCTGCTAATTTGTCATGGCACATATTTGCCTTATGTCTAATTAGCATCAAATTGCAAACTGCTATTTGCTAACAATTTGTTGCATCAATCTGCTTGAAAATCTATAGTTTAGAATTGGATTGCAACTTATCCTGTCTATCAAAATTCTAGTTCACACATACACAAAATAACTTCCCCTTCCCGCCAAAAACGTCGCAATGTTTGCAGTGGCACAAAAGGAGAGCGATGTGTTTTTTTTTTTCCCCCAAAAGAAAGAATAACTATGGGGTGTCTCATTTTGAATGTCCTGGCTTTGGTTTCCCATGGCCTGGGAAAAGAGCTGGAATAGTGCTCACACTCAAAAAGGATGCCCATCCAGGCCTTTCTCAGGGACTTTCCAGGAAAGTCAAGACACAAAAAAGGCCCAGAAGCCCAGTCTTCTCAAGTCCCAGAAATAGAACTCCCAGGCCAAACTGTGCAAAGAACAAGCCTGTACCTGCTGAGGGACACAACCTCACCCCAGGGTTTTGCCTGCATTCGCTCACATAATGGTAGCAACCTCCTAAGGAAGTAGAGGTTAACATTTTTCTTATTTACAAATTATGAAACTCAAGTTGAAAGGCTAAATCACTCAAGGTCACATGTGTGGCAAGTGGCAGCACAATAATTGAAGCCGAACCATGATTGATGTTTCATTGCTAAGGTGACCCTCTAAATATCAAAAAATAGGCAGTAGGAATAACGATGATATAAAAATTATAAAATGAGATATAAATAAAAATAATAGAAAATGAATGAAATAAAAAGGAAACAATAATTAATCATTGCATTTCACTTGATAGTTTGGCCTTAAGGAGACATCATCTAGTTGGATGTTGAAGATTTTGGTTTGGCAACATGCCCTGTGGACAGATGGAAGACTCCAGGACTCACATGCCCATAGCCTCCTCATGGTCTCAAAAGCTACCTCCTGTGGTCCATCTAGAAGGAAGTACTGAGATAACCTCCCTCACAGAGGGACGATGCCTATGGGTTCCAAGGAGAGTCAAAAGGTGACATTGGGTTGAGACATCCCTTCTTTCCTGTTTCTTGGGCAAGGAGAGACATGTTTCCAACAGATGGAAGTTGGAGCTCCATTGCAGAGCACAGGCACAGAATTTGGGACATTCTCAGCCCAGTAGCTAGTTGACTAAAGATGTGCCATCCATTAAAACTCATTGACCTCACAAGTGGTGACCAAGGGGCAAGAGGCTTTCATGGTGTCCACTCCAGTTCTCCTTGGCATCCCCAAAGAACGACTTTGCTTTGAAAAACAATTCATAAAATCATTGTTATTATTATTACAAATATTCAAAGCCTGGCTGAACACAGTGGCGCATGCCTGTAATCCCAGCACTTTGGGAGGCCCAGGTAGGCAGATCACTTGAGATAAGGAGTTCAAGACCAGCCCGGCCAACATGGTGAAACCCCATCTCTATCAAAAATACAGAAATAAAATAAAATTAGCCAGGCATGGTGACACAAGCCTATAATCCCACATACTCGGGTGGCTGAAGCAGGAGAATTGCTTGAACCTGAGAGGTAGAGGTTGCAGTGAGCCAAGATTGCACCACTGCACTCCAGACTCGGTGACAAAGTGAGACTCCGTCTCAAAAAAAAAAAAAAAATCAAAACCTCTCCTTTTGTAGCTTCTCCTAATAATTCTTTGGGCTGGAAATAAAAGATTATCTAAGAGCACCTTCAAAAAACAACCTAGAGAAATCACAAGGAAAATTTAAAAAGCAGTTATCTTCCCCACGTCCACGAACATGGTCAGGGGCCATGAGTTTGATATGCAGGACTGATATTCCTGCAAAAGATGTTTGTGGAGTGCCTGCCGGCTGTCACAACCTGTGTTAGGTGCTGAGGACATGGAAAAGAGTAGGGTGAACCAAGCCATCACAGAACACAGGACACAGAAGCATGAGGAAACTCAAGGCCCTAAGATGAGTTCTTGATAAGGACAAAGTCTGGTGAATGCACATCAGTCTAGAGACAGACAAACAGAGAAGGCTTCCTAGAGGAAAAGATGCCTGAGCTAAAACACAAGGACAGGTGCATGGGATGAAAGGATCCTTCCAGGCTGAGTGATGCACATGTGCATGCCATTCCCAAGGAACTGAAGCATCTGTGAGTTGCAGAGGCCAACCCCTGGACAAGCAGTGTCAAGGTTGAGACCAGGGTCCCCAGACTGTCTTCTGCCAGTTGAGGAACCCCTTCTAAAAAGCAGGGTCTTAGGATGCCTGCAAAAGACAGCGTTTCTCATCTCCCTTGAGGATAAATCAATCTCTCTGTTGAGCTCATTGGAGGAGTCAAGCAAAAGGAAGGTTCTAAGTCAATTCAGCAAGACACAGGAAGCAGGTTAAGAAACTTTCTTCACATGTGTTCTTGGAATGGCTCTTTCACATAATAAGATGTTCAGTGAGGGTTTGCCCCATACCAGATGCAAATAGAAATGATGCTACCAGCCTCTGTCCAGATGCATGTTTCTCTGTATTTTGACTGGAAGGAGGCCAGACACTGCATAGATCTGTAACCAACAAGGAAGCAAACCAAAAGGTGCCCAGGAAAAACAAATAATCCCCAAACAGTTGCCTCCAGAAGGAAGAAGGAAGTTCATGCTAAAGAACTGTGCTTAGGGCTTGTGTGTTCAAGGCCAGTCAATGGGGCAGATAAACCTTCAGCCTCCCCCCACCACACATGGACATACAAGTTCAGGAACTAGGACAGGCGGGGAACTTGGGGTTTTGAGGCAGCCAGGGAGGGTGATCAGAAGAGCTGTCCGGAGGCTAGACACAGCGGTCCCCCCAGGACAACAGGGTCACCCTTGCTCAGAGCGTGCTGTGTAAAATCCATACCATAAGACTTCCCTCGCCAGCACAGCAGAGTGACAGCACCAGCCAGCAAGCCCAAGACATGGCCACACTGACCTGGCATCCTAGAACACAAAGCCAGTATGTCCTTTAATCAACGTCTGAGTAATCTCTTTGGATTCAGTGTAAGTTAGATATTGTATTAGCCCATTCTCTCACTACTATGAAGGAATACCTGAGACTGGATCAATTGCAAAGAAAAGAGGTTTAATTGGCTCATAGTTCCAGAGGCTGTACAGGAAGCATGGTGCCAGCATCAGCTCAGCTTCTGGAGAGGCCTCAGAAACCTTACAGTCATGGTGGAAGGCAAAGGCGGAGCCAACGGTTCATGTGGCCAAAGCAGGAGGAAGAGAGAGAGGAGGCAGGTGCTACACACTTTTATTTTTTTCCAAGACGGAGTCTTGCTCTGTTGCCCAGGATGGAGTGCAGTGGCACTATCTCAGCTCACTGCAACCTCCACCTCCCGAGTTCAATCAATTCTCCTGCCTAAGCCTCCCAAGCACCTAGTATTACAGGCCTGCACCACCAGGTCCAGCTAATTTTTGTATTATTAGTAGAGACAGGGTTTCACCATATTGGCCAGGCAGGTCTCAAACTCCTGACCTTGTGATCCACCTGCCTTGGCCTCCCAAAGTGCTGGGATTACACTTCTAAACAACCACATCTTGTCATGAGAACATCATTAGGAGATGGTGTTAAACCATTAGAAACCACCCCCATGATCCAATCACCCCCCACCTGGTGCCACCTCCAACATTGGGGATAGTGATTGAACATGATATTTGGGTGGGGACACAGAGACAAATCATATCAGGCATCCAAAAACAGCACTCCTTAGAAGCCAGAGGTACTCCAGCCTGGGAAACAGGGTGAGACCCCATCTCTACAAAAAACTAAAATAAATTAGCCAGGTGTCATGGTGCACACCTGTAGTTCCAGCTACTTGGGAGGCTGAGGTGGGAGGATCTCTTCAGCCCAGGAGTTTGAGGCTGTAGTGAGTTGTGATCATGCCTCTGCTCTCCAGCCTAGGCCACAGAGTGAGATCCTGTCTCTAAAAGAAGAAGAAGAAAGCCAGAGATACAAGACTTTCAATGACCCATTAGCCCACCTGTAGGATCTGCTATATGCCTCCAGATCCCAGCAGAGGACTGAGAGGCAGATAATCTCCCGGTATTTGTGTGTGCCACTTTTGTGTGAGCAAAGACCCAAGGTTGCAACAACAGTAGGTGTGTACACAAAAAAGGACCAGGTACATACTGGTGCATACTCTCCTTATGGTATTAAACAGGGACATGCTGAATCCTAGACAGAAAGGGAGAAGCCCCCCAGAACTTCCTCCAGTAAGGCCAGCCTGTGTCGGGGGCCAGCCCAGCATCTCTGCATCTCATGGCATGCCCCACAGGGAGACCACCTTTGTGCCTCCCTATTGCCAGTAAAGCACACTGATCTTTAACCTTTTCAGCAACTGCAAGACATCTCTGGGACCTCCACACAGCTCCTGTCAAAATGTCGGGCTGCTAACTATAAACTTTATTTTGATGTCTTGCTTTTCGGGAATAATTACTTTGTACCTAAAATGTTAGCCTATTTACTGCTTGTGCAAAAAGATGACAATAAAATCAATGTTGCACGATTCCCCAAAGTGCATCAAAGTCTTTTGCAATGTTAATGGACTGGCGGGTCTGAGAGGTGTGAGCTCATGTTGGCCTGCATGGGCCCCCAGCTCTAGCAGGAGAACAGTTCTCTCCTCATCAACCTGCAAGCCCTTGTCTGCCAAATGTATTCATCCTAGAGAGTTGGCTCAGTCCCTGGGGTGAGAGAATGGGTGAAATGGGGGAGGGGTGACGAGAGCAGATTGGCAAGTACGTGAAGTCACAAACTGTGTGAGCTGAAAGACGCTTGCAGGGACTGACAGATCCAATTCCACCTACCAGAGGCAGGGAAGCAGGTTCAGAGAGCGGGAGTGGATCCCCTAGGGCCCCACAGCAGATAAATTGTGATGCCAGAATAAGAATCTATATCTTCATTTTTATTAGTATTTTTTTTAGATAGAGTCTCACTCTGTCACCCAGGCTAGAGTGCAGTGGCCTGATCTCAGCTCACTGCAACCTCCACCTCCCAGATTCAAGTGATTCTCCTGCCTTAGCCTCCCAAAGTGGTGGGATTATAGGCATGAGCTACCGCGCCTGGCCAGAATCCATATCTTCTAATTCCTGGTCTAAAATTACATCATCCACTCTGCTCTTTGGGGGATTGAATGATTTTTTCCTCCCTCTGGCATTCCCTCCTAGAAAATAGACCAACTGATGTCTTCAGGCAGGAGGGCAGCTAAACAGTGTCGACTGGTCATGTAGCTAATACAGGCACCATGTCCTAAGAAGTTTGGAGAAGGCATCATAAAAAAAAAAAAAAAATCAGTTCCACGAAGTCATAGTGTATGCCGGTAAATTAAAGGTTCTGAGAAGTCTTACAATTTGCAGCGTGTTTCATTTTGTTTACCCAGCATTTCTAAAATGTCTTCAAACAAGTTATTTTGATGGGGAAAGGTGCGTAATATTGGCTGGAGAATTTAATGTGGCAAAGGCAACCTTAAATATATTCACCAGCATCACACTGATTTTTTTGATGGCCATGGAGAGGCAGACCCTACAGGAACAGGTGTGGGAAAGGCTCCGTGTAACATAGCCAGGTGAGGACAAGAAACAAAAAGAGGATTGGTGAAAACAGACTCCACTATGCCATCATCTACAGCCCAGGGCAGCCAGATGTGTCTTCTTGTCTTGGGCCATTTTGCGTTGCTATAAAGAAATACCTGAGGGTGGGTAATACACAAAGAAAACAGGTTTATTTGGCTCACAATTCTGCAGGCTGTACAAGCATGGCACCAGCATCTGCTCAGCTTCTGGTGAGGAATCTTCCAATCATGGTGGAAAGAAGGCAGAGGGGGAGAGGTGTGTCACACGGTGACAAAGAAAGCAAGAGAGCCAGACTCTTTTAAACAGCTAGCTCATGTGTGAACTAACAGAACAAGAACTCACTCATTACCATGGAGAGGGCACCAAGTCATTCATGAGGAATCCACCCCCCATGACCCAAACACCTCCCACCAGGCCCCACCTCCAACATTGGAGGTCACATTTCAACATGAGATTCCAAGGAGACAAACATCCAGACTTTATCACTTCTTCTCCTGGCATGTGTTGGGGCCATAGATGGGCTGGATAGAAGCCAAGTACAGGGACACAGAGGTTGGAAATTTGCAAAAAAAAAAATAGCTGTAGCAGAGCACCCCCCCACCCGCCGCCCCCAGTCTGTCCAGTCTAAGATCACGTTTGACTGACAAGGTATCAGGAGAAGGGAACAGTGGAAGGCAGAGGATGGGACCCAAAAGTCATTTGGGAGGGAGCAGTGCAGTGGGGCTCCAGCCAGGCAGAGCTGATCCTCAGGGCAGCTCTGGGTATCTTTGTGAAGACACAGAGGCCCAAGGCCCAAGCCACAGAGCCCTGGTGTGACTGCAGTGGTCACTGGGGCTACATCCATTGGCCCTTCTGCAGCAGGCCCTGTGCAAACAGAATGTGCTCTCTCTGGGGACTGACTTCATGCAATGCGGCCGATCCCTTGAGAAGATGGACAAGCCCTGTGCTGGGCAGAAGTGGCATGCCTTTGGCTTGGTTTTCATCTTCCATTGTGGCCGCATCAAGAGAACAAGCTGGTGAAACACCCTCTTTACTGGCCATTTTCCTTTAACCACATCCCTGGATATTTTTACCCTAGGAGTCCGCCCACCTCTTTGCTGCTCGCTCACCTTGGTTTGGGGATTTTCTTGCAGCCTTTCACATAAGCTCAGCAGGCCGCTGTCTGCAGAAATGTAACTCTGCATCTAAGACGTAACTGTTAAACCCTACCTTTTGCTTTCTGTCCCCAAAACCAATGTATTTTAATGCAGATGCCCTACAGCGCAAGGGTTTTTAACAATTTTTGGAGGGAAAAATGTCACACAGCTTTTGAAAATCTGCCATGAGATCTACTCCCTGAATTCTCCATTCATTTACTCAGAAAAACTCAATCGAATCAGGGAGGCATGATTCCCCATTAGAGGAATCATTTTTTCTTTCCTCTGGTGGGTTAGATTTGTTTAGGTGTTCACTGATCCCTCACTTGATTAATCACCCCAGCTGCCTTCTCCTTGCTCACCAGGTGGGGCGGTGAAACACCAGAGTGGCATTAGGGTCCTGTAGTCCTGTGGCCATGTGGGGACCCACTGCATCTCTGGGCCAAAATGCCACCATTTCTCATTTGAATTTCTTCAAAGCTCCCAGGTGTGAGCCAATTCCAGCTACTTATTGTAGACTTATCTGTGAATATACTTCACCCCCGTTTCCTGCAATCTACACGCTCAGCCACACTTGAACAAATCCCTCCAATCTGCCTTCCTGAAACAGGATTGGATGAGGGAGGCTCTGGGAAAAAGCAAAGAAAGAGACCACAAAAACCAACAGGAAGAAGAGGTGGAAGAATCAAGGAAGGTGGTGAGAGTTTAATCCAAGATGGTAGAAATGGGAGATGAGACAGAGAAGTAGAAGAGAGAAGGAAAAGGCATAGTCAGACAGAGAGAGAAGTTTTCCTGTTCCTGCTCCTACAGCAGGTCCCGGACCCAGGCATCCATCACCAGGCACATGATGGAGGAACTCTGTCCCCTTACCTATGACCAGCAGCGATGTTTTTTCAGTGATTCCGCAAGAGTCAAAAACCCAACAAAGCGCATCGCCGGCGCTGTAAAGGGAGCATGCTGCCGGTGTCTGTGACCACTGTATGCAAAGCTTGGCATTAGTCACAGCCGGGCCGGCTGTGACAGCCCTGAAGTGAGGGAGATTAATGCGAGGCTGGGGCACTTTATTATTGTCATTCTGTTCTTTCAGACTCTGCCTCTGACTTTCAATTTTGCTCCAGAATTAATTGTCTGCTCCCTGCAGTATGACTGATGGAGAAGGATATGCGGAGCCCAGGCACCTGGCTCTGGCCTTGACAGTCTCAGGCCCGGTGTGGGATGGATTGTGTGCGGTCAGGGCGGGGAACAGACGGGCATCCCTCAAAGAAATCGGCCCAGGCCACAACTGACTTCAATCAGATGTGACCGGAGATTATCCTTTGCCAAGAATCATTTTGGCTTCTAGGGTTCCCAGCAACCTGCCCATTCCCTGTCATGGACCCTCCCTGGAACCCAGAGCTCAGTCTGTTGGTGGAGCCATTCCTAGTCTTTCAGGTTTCTGATTCTTTTCCTTTTTTTCTGGTTCTGGGCAGTATATCAGCAGTGCAGTCTCCTAGGTCTCAGCGCTCCCAGATGTAAGCATTTTTGTGAGCATGTCAAGCACAGAATCTCTGACAATGGGAAACGCAGTGGAATTCCAAAACGCTGGTGCCATTTTCCAGTTGGTGTTGAATACCCACCTCCCTCTTCCTCATTACTCACCCCTGCCCCATCTTCCTTCATTTCAAAAAAAAAAAATCAAATCATATGTTTAAACAGAAAAGTCTTCCTTAATAGCAAATCCTGAAGGAAACCTCCAACAAAATAGCAATGTTCTCTCTGCTTTAGGAGTTTGGCACAAAAGAAATGGTTGTTGACTGAATAAATGAATGTGTGAAGGCATGCAATAATATTTTCATGGATAAATGAATAAGTGGGGCTCCTAAAAGGAATGAAACATAGAAAGGCATATCTTCCTTTTACAAATAAATAAAAATCCTTTCCAGTTATTTTTAAGCCAAATTCAGCTGCTAACCATTTTTCTAAACTTCGGTCAGCCTCATTCCCCATTGCAGATATGTTCGTGAAAACCTAGGTGTAATTCTTTAAAAAAAAAAAATGGAATTCCACTTTAAATATTTAAGAATGCAGGGGAGGAGGGAAAATGTCTGAGAAATACATTTCCAGTGCTAATTTTTATGCGCTGGTCTAGATGTGTGGGTGATTTTCAACTTGGGGTCTAGAGGTTACAGTTTCAATGCATGAGATACAGATTTCCCTAGCCCTCTCAAAACAAAGTTTCATTAAAGGAAGAGCTTATGTTTCCCAGGCACCTCTCCCTCCAAATTGGATAAGATTGACACCTGAGATGAGGAAGAACCAACCAATAATAGAAAGAGCAAGTGTTGATGAGCTGAGAACCATTTAAAGGCTGGTTTTCTGTAGAACTTTCAAGAGTTCCTTCTAAATATGCTGCCTGCCCGTAACCTGCAATAAATTACTACAGCTTTAACTCATCTGGTACTTTCATATGATTACGGTATTATGTTAAAGGGTACAGAAATATATAATATGCTAAGCTGTCTCTATAGTTGATACCAGAGGGAAAATTACCACCACTCAGTGAAGAAGATTCAACCTCATTACATTAATGATTTATCACAATGGGAAAATGTGAAAAGTAACTAGTTGCTTTTATGAAAAGAGGCAGCTTTTCCCACTGGCAACTCCTGCAGGCTCTCCAAGAAGGAGAATTTAGAAGGAGCTCCAGACGGTCACACTCTCCCACTCCCTTCCAAAGCTCCCTCTGCAACATGAAGGAGAAGGTGCACTGGCAAATGTTGGAATATCCTTCAAACTTGACATTAAGTATTCAAATGTTACTTAAGCAAAGTATGAGCAATTAAATTAATCAATCTTCCCAGCCATGTACAGAACAGATGTTCAATAAATCCTCTTTGCTTACAGTGAGGGGGGAAGAGTCCACTTTTAACTGTCCTTCAGCGGTGACACTGCTCAGGCGTCCTCTGCCGGCCTCCTGGGCCACCGTCAGGTGCTTCTGCTGCACTTTCCTTTCTTATAAATAACAACAGGCCACCTGGACTACCTGTGCTACCTGGGAGCCTCAAGTTTAATGATCCTTCCGACACAGGGCTCTGCCCGCGCCTCATCCCAGGTAATGGGGCTGATGAGAATGGCAGTAGAGTGACGGTTGGCAGTGACAGATGACTGCTGGCCAACTTGTGCTGCTGACAAGCGGTGAATATGGGCCAGTGTTGCAGAAAGGTCAGGATAAAAGTATTTGCTTGACTTTCAAAGTTTCTCCAGAAAAAAAAAAAAAAAACAGATGAGCCAAAACCACCCAGACCTCCAACAAGGGTGCAAACTCTAGCTTTGCACCAGAGGGGCTGGCTTGTTCTGGGCTCTAGAAAAGAAAGCAGTCTGCATCGGAAGCTGTGGGGTAGATAAGGAGAGAAACTCAGACACTAGGGAGAGGGAGCCTTGTTTTCTCTGCATGAATAGTTCCCAATGAGGAACTTCACTTCTGGGCTGCCAGGGGACATTGAGGGAATGTTCAGTAAACAATTCTCTCCCTAACCCCCCAAGACGATCATAGAAAGTCTCCCTGTTACATCACCCAGACCCTCTAAGTATCCCTCTTTGCCAATACTCTGCTGCAGAGGCAGCTAACCTCCAATTTACAAAATAATAAAATCAATGAATGTGCCAGATTACCAAATATCGCAGGATTTGACCTGTCCACTGTGGCTTCTCTAACTAAATCTACCATCGTAAAGGAGAGGACTGGTGAATCCCAAAGCATGGGGAAGGCACTCAGCCCTAATCCCACAGTGCCAACCGCCCCCTGGTCCACCCCCAGACCAGGACACTGCCCAGCCAGAAGCCTCTGATCACCACCCACTGAAACCCACAAGGCCACTGACATTCAGAAGTGGCAGATACAATTCCTGCCCTACAGATATATAACTTCAACCTTTTGAAGGCTGCCTTTCCATATATGGACTTTATCCACATTTTAATGAGGCTTTAAAATCTCCAAGATTAAGCTGGTATTTTATGTAGAACTGGCTGCTTTTTATGATATCCTGACATGTTGTACAACATTTGGTGGCTATATTGATCCTTATAAATTCAGCATCTATATATATTCATGAAAAGTACCTTTTCTCCCCATTCGGGCCATGAGATGATCCAGACACACATTTTCCTGAGTGGAGACAATAAAACTGCAATTGTCATGGTTTTGAGCGTGCACGATGTTTCAGTGTTTTCAAATTAAACCCCTTTTACCATCTGCTTGCAAACTCTTCAGTGAGGAAATGACAGCTCCTTTCTAGGTATCTGATGGTGTAAGTGTCCCTGAAGTTTCTCCTTCAGGTGAGCTTGTTATAAATCCTGAGGGGCCTGCCAAGGGCTTCCTCCCGTGTGGGACATTATACATCTTCATGCTCTCATGTTTGCCCAACCACAGAGGCCAACCTTCTCCCATTTCTTTGTGCCATTTTATGCTTTTAATCTGAAACAAATGATTGCAGGGGGGGAGAAAGAGCATTATCACCTTGGCGAAACATCGGGAGTATAAAAAAAAAGAAGAAGAAGAGGAAGAAAGAAAGAAAGAGACTATGGGCAAATTCATCTTCTGCCGCTACAATCAATCTCTCACCTAAAGAAATACACAATAACTAGGCGGGAAAGAGGCAAGATTTATGGCTTAGAAACATCTACACTGACCAGCATATACCTAGTCTTCTTGGCTCTCTCCCTACCCGAATGGCTCTCTTTAACAGTTACAATGATAAACTGTCTCTCCCTACTGTTTTACAAGTACATTAGCTTTATTTAATGAGATCTCAGAGTAATTTAACAGATGTATATAGGACATAAGACCAGGGAAACTCTTGCTACTTGGATACTTTTGCCAAGGTATTCTAGGACAGCTAATCTGAGAGATAGCTTTATATTCTTTGAGAAAGCATTGTTTGGAAGGCTTTTAAAAATGATTTTAATGGAAATATTATATTACAATCAATGAGGAGAGAGCCTCTTTCACACTCACTTGCATTCGGCCCATGAAAATGCAGGATGAATGGGCTTTGTGAAGTCACAGGAACTCACTTACATATTGAACTGTCAGGAAGGATGTCACCGTCAGAAATTAATACTTTTGTTAAAAAAGTTAGTATTTCACCCACCCACCTTCCAAAAAGAGTAAGAAGATACCTGGGTGTGAGGAAACAGAGAGAGGGTAGGCAAAGGGAGAGAGGAAGAGACTATCTGAGAAGGAGGTGAGGCACCTGTTTCAGCCAATGTCGTGTTTTGGGGCCGGGGTCGGGGGTTGGGGACAGGTGCAGTTTCCTTACCACCCTCTATCCGTCTATGCCTGGCCTGCTCAGGCCAGGACCTCCCCTTCCTTGCTGGCTGCCTTCTTCCTTCCCTGACATTCCTTAACACTTGGTTCTCTGAGAACTGTAATGGAGAAATGACAATGGTATTAACTTTTTAAAAATTGCTTTAATAAACTGCCAATTAATAAGTGAGAAGAGGAAGCCACGGGAAATTACCTGGTCGTGCTTAAAATAAAATTAAAGGGGGAAGGGAACGTTTTTCCTCTTCCTTTTTCAGACAGCACAAGGCTTGGGCTCTCATACTCATAGGATGTGATTTCCAGAACCAAATTCTCCGAAGTGTGACAAAATCTACACTGCATGGCACCACATCTTCGTCTATGATACAGTTAACTCAGCTTCAAACCAGCGTGTCATCCCAAGTTTAGTAAATATTGGCAATATAATACATTTAAAAACCAAAATGAAACAAAATAACAGCAACTCAAAATTTCACCCAATGGGGACACCAGTTTTAATTATTAGTGACTTTTTTTTTTTTTTTTGAAACGGAGTCTTGCTCTGTCACCGAGGCTGGAGTGCAGTGGCACGATCTGGCTCACTGCAACCTCCACCTCCCTGGTTCAAGCAATTCCCCTGCCTCAGCCTCCCAAGTAGCTAGGACTACAGGCGCCCACCACCATGCCCGGGTAACTTTTGTATTTTTAGTAGAGATGGGATTTCACCATGTTGGACAGGCTGGTCTCAAACTCCTAACCTCAGATGATCCACCTGCATTGGCCTCCCAAAGTGCTGGGATTACAGGCATGAGCCAACACGCCCAGCCAACTTTTTTTTTTTTTTTTTTTTTTAACAAAAATAGTCTTTTAAACTACAGGTTGCTTTTGATCGAAAATTTTTTGGTTTTTTAAATCCTTTAAATGGTTTGTAACAGACTGCAGTTGATATTTACAATTCTGCAAGTGTGGCAGGTCCTTCTCCTTAGGATTGCTAGAGTCCCTCATAGGCACCTTTATATGGAGTCACCTCTGAAAGTATAGATGTTACAGCGTGTATGTGACAGCAGGTGGAAGTGAATGCAAGAGCTACATGTGTGTCTTCTCAAGGTAAACATATTTAACAACATCCTATCAAACATATACCACTTTATATAGTGTTCATGGCTCCTTATGAATAATTTAGGGCATCCAATGCAGTCTTTTTAAAATATAACATTCATAGTGAGCATAAAAACTCAGTCCAATGAAAGGTTATGAAATTAGTGGTGACTGTACAAAATTGCAATGAGAAATCACAATGAACCTACTCACTTGGGAGGTGAGGGGCTCAGAAAAAAAAAAAAGGGAAAGAGAGGCAGAGAGGTATGTGGTGTTCTTGCACCAACGGGGCAAGAACAAATCTGTTGCATAGAATTTCATTTCTTGAGAGCTATACATCAAGTTGTATTTGTTTAATGAGGTTGGCACCAGAAAGATGTATAGAACATGTCAGACACCCAGTACCAATGCGTAGTGGGGAAAAGATAACATCTCAGACTGCGACCACTCACTTTGTCTTCCAGCCAGTGTCTCTATCTGTTGGCTCTTTGGGGAATAACAAATGAGGGGGCAGAAGAAACAAGAAGCCAAATAATGAAAAACACACACAAAAAAGAAAAATTATAACATGGGAGAGCAAAGTGGAGCCAGATTTACTGACCTCACAACTACATAATCTAGAAAAAGTTATCACTGAAGAAACTTTTACTAAGCGGAGTGATCTTAAATAACAGGGAACCCTGTGAAATTTACAGCACTTTTAAGATATGCAAATTGAATGCAAGGTATAGACATAAGGGTAATTAATTGTAAATCTAAGAATAATGTTTCTTTGTCAGGCTGTCTCCATGTTGTGGAATACATTCTAATGTGCCTTAACTTGGAATATTTTTTCAAGGCTGCTCTAATTATAAGATGTTCAGAATTTCAAAATACTAGTTATTCTTATCGTTTAATTTAGTGGCTGTAACATTTAATAACAGAATTTACTGATTGCATGACAATATTGTAATCTTTCAAGGTTAAAGCACTTATTCCCAAGTCCAGCCCATCAGGATCCATGTGCAGAGAGAATGTTATGGATAAAGCACTTTCCACACATCCTCAATGGGTGTTGGGGGTGGAAGCATCACAGGCCAGGTGAGCCCAAAAATGGGGCTTAGCCCACAGGGTTCTTGGCTTCATCCAGAAAAGAATTCAAGGGCAAGCCAATGGTAGGGTAGAAGAAAACAGCTTTATTGAAGTGGCAGTGTTGCAGCTCCCTGACTGACCCTGCAGAGCAGGGCTACCCCATTGGCAGTGTGCTGAGACCAGAACCTCAGGGCAGTTTTGCAGTCATATTTATACCCACTTTTAATTACATGCAGAGTCAGGGGCTGTTTATGTAGAAATTTCTAGGGAAGGGTAGTAACTTTTGGTTCATCAGGTCATTACTATGGAAAGGGGTGGTAACTCCCGGGTGTTGCCATGGCAACAGTAAACTGACATGGCACACCCGCCGGCGTGTCTGATGGAAAGTTGCTTCCACCCAGTACCTGTTTTAGCCAGTCCTCAGTTTGGTCATGTGCCTGAGCCCCGCCTCCAGAGTCAAGTCCCGCCTCCTGCCTCAGAGAGATCCCAGTGGTTGCTCACTGCTGCTTAGTTGCCTCACTTCATCCACTGGTACGTGCTTCTGGGTCTTATAGTGATTTCCTTATCATGCTGGGAACAATGTACTGATTTGTGCTCTTAGTGTTTAGCTCTCTTCTACCTGCCCGTGAAAACCTCCCACATCTTGGTAATGAAAGTGATGGTGGGATTCTGCAGATGACGGATTCTTAGAAAATTACAAGCAAGAAGACAGGGAGAGAAGTTTTCAAATCAAGGGAACATGACTCTTGACTGTCATCAAGAAATCTTGGTTGTCATCAAGAAAGCTCTTAGTGAAGAACCACTTGAGGAAAGAGCTGGGAAAGAAGGAGTGTGAGGGGATTCCGCCAAGCAAATAAGGAGTGACGGTCCTGCTCAGGAAGGAGACCACTGAAGGGATGGGATGCCGATTCCATCTTCAATCGTTTCTCAGAAAACATTTGGCCAAGAGTGGACTACACAACTAGAAGGTCTGGGAGTGGAGAAGTGGGCACGAGATTGGCCCAAGGAAAGTGCTAGGAAAGATGGGTTAAACTCTCTCTTGGGTTAAAGCCGTGAGGGCAGGGGGCCCAGGCAAGTGCTCTCTCGCCCTGAATGCTTGGGCTGTGTACATGCCTGGCTGCTATGACAACGCCCTCTCTTGGCCTCCTCCTGCTCCACTGGCTTCTCCTCTCTGCATCCTCCACTTGCTCCTGCTGTATTCGATTTCCGTAAGACAAACCTCTGATGCTCCCCTGGGCTCTGTCTGGGGCCCTTTCCTCCTTTCTCCTCCACATCCATCTTGCGATCCCATCCAGTCCCAAAGCACTAAATGCCATCTCTGTGGGTTGAGTGCCCTGAAATCTCCATCCCAGACCTCCCAGGTGCTTACAGCTTCAATGATGTATATTTTTGAATATCTGGTGGACATTTCCAAACTACTGCATTTCAAATGGAGCTGCTTCTGCCCGGAATGCTCTGCTGCCACTGAGAGAATTCTCAGGCTTTGGGTCACAGCTCAGGGGTCGGTATCCTCGGCTCACTCATCTTACGCAGGGTGCCTCCCTCATTTCTCTGTCATATCGCCCTTACTTATTTCTATCAGAGAAACTTACACAATTTATATTGATTTCAATTGCATGTTTATTTTATGCTGCCTGTGTGATCTACTAAAATCAAAACTGAGGTGGGATGGGGAGGACAGGGGGCCTCTTCGCTGTGCCCACTGCTCTAATATCTCTGTCCTGCTGCCAATGGCAGGTGCTTGATAGATCACCAGTGAGTGAAGTGCTCTGGTTACCAACTCAGAAAGTGAGTGTGGTCTGTGCCTCTTTCTAGGACTCCACAATAGCCCCACAGTAAAAGCACACTGCATGCAGAGTGACACCGCAGATAGACAGCATATCTAGGCATGCTGTGCCCATCCCTGGGCATCTCAGTTGAGAAACTAAAGCTGGATCAGAACAGGGCTGTGAGAACAGCACGGAGTTTGGAAAGTAAGCCATTCAAGGCTTGGTGTTAGGAGACCCAGAACATTATGCCTAGAGGGAAAGGATGATTTAACATTTTATGGCACTTATTTACTAGATAGTCTGGAGGGAGAGGGATTTAAATTGCTCAGTACAGCTGCAGAGAGCACACTTAGGGCCCAGGATGTGGATCTGAGGAAGCAGTGTAGATTGGAAGTCAGACTTGGGCCCAGAGCAAAACAGCCGTGGACTCAGTCTAGGCTCTACTACTTGCTACCTTGTGGAATTCTGAACAACTTACTCCATTTTGCTATGCCTGAGCTCATTTCCCTGTTGAGAGGATTTAGTGAAATATTTGCAAAGCACCTAGCCTTCAAATGTTAAAGAGAAGTTTAGGAAAACAAACATCCCCCAAGCCTTGTAGTTGTAGAAAACAGTGAGGTTCCATTGAGACTAATTGTGGAATACTGTTAATCCCTTACCAGCTCATGCAATAACTCTAGTCTTCAGCAAGGTTGTAGCATTCTCTTCCCCATCCTCTCAAATATATCTGAGATTTGCCAAGGGGCTATCTTCACTGTCCTCATAAGCCATTAGCCTGCCACCACTGGCACTTTCAGAAAACTTGGCTCCAGGCCCCAATTGAAATGTAACCATCCCAGAAATTTATCCCAGTTACTGAAGTTCTCAACATTCATGCTGTAAGAATAGCTCTTGCGAGGAAGAAATCCGAGTTTCCCTCTTCCTGCCACAAAAATAAATTAAGAAAAGTAAAAGTCAAACCAAAGCCTGGGAGAAGATATGCATGCTGCATATATCTGACAAAATACTTAGTTCTGTAATATGTAAAGAGTTCCTACAAATCAATAATTTTAAAAGCCAATCACCTCAAGGTATAAAATGGGCAGAAGACTTGAATGGACACTCCACACCCAAAAAAAGATATGAGTAGGCCGGGCACAGTGGCTCTCCCCTGTAATCCCAGCACTTTGGGAGGCCAAGGCAGGCAGATCACCTGAGGTCAGGAGTTCAAGACCAGCCTCACCAACATGGATAAAACCCATACCTACTAAAAAAATACAAAAATAGCCAGGCATGGTGGTGCATGCCTGTAATCCCAGCTACTCAGGAGGCTGAGGCAAGAGAATCACTTGAACTAGGGAGGCAGAGGTTGCAGTGAGCGGAGATCATGCCACTCCACTCCAGCCAGGGCAACAAGAGTGAAACTGTTTCAAAAAAAAAAAAAGATACAAGTAGACACTTTGCACATGAAGAGATGTTCAACATCATTGGTCATCAGTGAGATGCAAACTAAAACCATAATGAGATGTTATTTCATATCTAGTATAGTGGCTAAAATTGAAAAGTCTGAGAGTCCCAAAAGTAGACAAGGATGTGGAACAACAAGAACTCTTGTATATTGCTGGTAGAATGTAATATGGAACAAACACTTTGGAAAACTGCTATAAAGTTAAACAAACACTTGCCATTTGACCCAGGAAATTCCAGTCAAAGCATTTTTCAAAAAAGAAGACAAAGATGACAATGATGATGATGATGAAGAAGAAGAAGCAGCAGCAGAAGAGGAAGAAGAAGAAGGAGAAGGAGGAGGAGGAGGAGAAGAAGACAACGATGATGATGAATAAGAAGCAGAAGAAGCAGCAGAAGAAGAAGGAGGAGGAGGAGGAGAAGGAGGAGGAGAAGAAGAAGACAACGATGATGATGATGAAGAAGCAGAAGCAGCAGCAGGAGAAGAACAAGAGAAGGAAGAAGAACAACAACAACAAAAACAGCAACAAGAAAGAGGAGGAGGAGAAAGAGGAAATGAAATGAAAACTTATTTACAAAAAAACTTATACAAAAATATTCATAGCCACATTATTCCTATAGCCAAAAACTGAAAACAGTCCAATGTCCCCCAGCTGAGGAGTGGATAAACAAGTTGTTTTATGCTGACAATATGAGATACTATTTAGAAGCTAAAATGAAAGAACAAAACCCTAATATATGAGAGAATAAGAGAATCTCAAAAATGTCACATTAAGCCAGACACAAAAAAGTGTGCACTGTATGACCCCTTTCTATGGAGTGCTGTACCAGGCAAAGGCCAGCTATGAGGACAGAAATCAGATCGGTTGCTGCCTCTGCAAGGAGTAAAGAGATGGACTTAGGGGATGGAAAGAATTCTCTAGAGGGAAAGAAATGGTTTATATCTAGAAGGGAGGGTGTCTACATATGTCAAAACTCATCAAATTGCACCCTCTGTTGCATATACATTTATTTTAATAAAGTAGATTATAAAAGGAAAGAGAAAAGACAACAAAATATGTGTCTACTTTAATTATGCTCAGTTGGAGAGAGGGTGTCCCATTGCAGGCTGGGCCCAAAGTGTTAAGAGCTCAATGAAGCATTTCTTTAAGACCAATCATATTGGCTCTTCTCTCCCCTGAGTACACCCCAGGCCACCAAGTAATCAGGTCTACTTCAGTTCTGTTACACTAGCCCCAAGAAAATCAGTTAATGGAAACAGAGAAGAGAGAGAGGAAGACCCTGCAAAGACCTCCCAAAGGACAACCACGTGGGTTGACTGTAAGAGGATCCCCTCAATCTTGGTGGTGATTTCTCCATTTCATTTGACCTGGGTGGAGTTGGGGGAGTACCTGTT
Organism: Hylobates moloch; assembly: GCF_009828535.3. NCBI lineage: Eukaryota > Metazoa > Chordata > Mammalia > Primates > Hylobatidae > Hylobates > Hylobates moloch. The sequence continues at coordinate 60,251,283 of NW_026652287.1, forward strand.
ACCCCCAACCCTTAATCTAGGGAGCTAGAATATCTCAGTGCATCCCTAAAATGTATGTTCAGAATGAAGGAAGGGTTTTATTCTCCACCCCAGGAGATGCCTTAGAGAAACAAGAAGCACTACACCACCACTCTAGTGTCTGGAGCCCTGTCTGGGAGGTTAGGCAGACATGGGGCAAATCCTGGCTCCACCTCCTCACAAGCTGTGTGACTTTGAGTGTGTTCCTGAATCTCTCTGTGCCTCAGTTAACTCGTCTCCATAATAGGTATAGTCAAAGAGCATATCCCTCCAAAGGTTGTCATTAGAAGTAAATAAACTAGTAGAGGTAAAGGGCTTAGCACTTTATTAACTCTAAGCATTGGGAATACTTCATAAAAGTTAGCTACAATTATTATTACATGAACATGAGGATAAAAGAAAGTCTGAGATTCAGAGGTAAATGGATGAAAGGGGAAAATAAGAGATCCAGGGAAAGAGAAGGAATCAAAGAAAAAGACTAAGGTGAGAATGAAATAAAGGCATATGAGAAAAAGGTGGAAACAGAAGAAGAATGAACCCAAATTATACTTCTCTGCCTAAAGCTTGTCGAAGCATTCTGCACAGCTCCCTGAGCATAATTTGGGCTCGGTTATTTAAAAGGCTGTGGGATAATACAGTGGGAAGACAGGTCTGCACTGTAACTCACACAATTTATCACACAGGAAAGAGCCACTAATCTTTTTAGGAAACAAGGTATTCATAGTTATTTAAGGCTAATATTTATGCATGACCACACATTGTGAACACAGCCCAATCTCCATCCTCACCCAGCCAAGATCTGGGAAGGTCTTTAGCAGCAATGTTCCATATTTTAAGCCCCTTACAGAAGTCTCGCCCAGTGGTCTGCACCGGCTCTGTTATTAACTGCATCCATACACCAGATATATTCATTCACACCACTAATTGAAAGAGCAGATTTTCCCGAGGTGGGTGAGTACTAAGCCGAGGTAGGTGGATACAGCCTTGCGTGAATTTCTTACGACCAAAACCAGAGTGTTACCTTGCAAAAGGTAATCAATTATTCAACCTCAGAAACTTCAGGATATGCATAAATACAGTGCAGGCACAGCCCAGCTGGTCTATTTCATCAGCCTACTCTTTACAGGGTGCTGAGAACAAAAGGCTGGATGTAACAATACGAGTGATCCCAGCAACAACTAGAAAGATGCCCATTTCCTGCCCAACCCACAGAGGACCCGATCTTATCTGCCTTTGGCCAGAATATGACCTTCAGGGACGTTTTCTCCAGTCATGGCTGAGGCTGCCTTCTTGTCCCACAGAGGGCCCCTTTCCTTGTCTCTCTCCTTCTTCTCTTTTCTACTCCTCCCTGCCAAGGGACCCAGCTTCATCCTGCCTCAGTCTAGCTGGGTCATGCCATTGTCTCCTGATGTTTCACCAGCATATGTTGGGTCGTCACGCCCTTGCCATTTTAATCTGGGTTACTTGTCTTCCTTAACCCTGGGTGCTCAAGACAGAATCTCTACCGGATCAATAAACTTCATTCTGGTCCATGTTCACCCCTTCTTACTGACTACTCTCAATGCAGCATTATCCTCAAAGACCTCTTCTCCAACCAGGAGGAGAATGAGACAGCCGAGAGGAAGAGGGGAGCCTGAGTCATGGCTAAACAAAGAGGATTACAAACAAACAAACAAAAAATCCAGAGAATTATGAACTGCTACATCTACCCAAGACCAGGATTTTTGAAGCACAGGAAGAGGTAGGGTGTTCACTGCGCTGTTGTCTTGGGAAACAGTTACTTCTTTATGTCTCAGGATGTTAGGACGAGGTGAGCAGCCAATCCCTTCTAGATGGAATTGCAGACCCTCCACCTTTCTTCATCCTTCTTGGTTCTCCTTCACATGCCCATGAGGACCCACTCCCTGGTTTTCCGACCGTCTGTTCTTTGATTTTTGTCTGGAAGCACCTGGACATTAAAGTTCTCCCCCGAGTCACCCTTGTGGCATCTGCCACGTGCAAAGGAGCTTGCAAGGGACCTGCTGGTGAATTTGGGCAGGAGGCACTGGGTGGAGGGGAGGGCGTCTGCAGTGATTCAGTGATATTGCGAATCAGTGATATTGTGAATGCAAACCTGGCTGGGTATCGGAATCACTTGTGAAGGTCAAAACAAAATGAAACCAGACCACAAGGATGCAACTCAAATGTTCAGAATTGGTAGCATCTGCCGCAGGTCGAGTTCTCTGGGAAAGAGGGCAACTCTGAGGTGGGGTTAAGGGTGCAGGAGGTGTATTAAGGTCCACCCTGGACATCAGCACCTGAGGAGGGGAAACAAGCAGGAGTGAACAGCAGGAAAAGTCAACACGCAATGCAAGCGTAGCAATGGCCTTGGCTCCTTGCAAAACTCAGGAGCTAGAATTGCCCTTCAGAGCTCTCCCAAGCTGTCCAAGCCTTCATGGTTCTGGATTGATCTGTGATTGAATGTGGCTCACCCTGATGAGCCACCCATCGGCAGCTGAGACGATCCCTGAAGGGAATAGCAACTGCAGGCTGCTTGCCTGCCTGCTGGGAGTCAGGCGCTATGTCTCCATTGAAGGTGAATCTGGGCAGCACCCACCACAACCCATCCTTTGCCAAGATGTTAACTCTTCCTTGCCTGTGGGTTTCTTGCACAAGGAGCTGAAGTGTTCAGCTGGCAATTTTGGTTTATTCTTGCTCTGTCTGTTGGCAAAGGTCCTTCCTCTTTGGGACCCAGGACCTATAAACCTGCAGAACACAGAGTTGTGGGAACAGGAAGCACGAACTCCCCAAGTGAGTTAATGGGAGTGACAGCAAGGAAGACACTCCTGCTTCCTAGGTGTGTGGATATTTTCCAACTATTGGGTAAATATAATTATATATATTTATGTATATATTATGTAAATATATATGTATATGTATATATATATATATATATATATATATAATGTTAGTAAAACATCAAATAGATATCTTTAAGTTAAAGTGTTTTTTGCATCCCGGAGAATGATTGCTGCCCCATCCTTATAAATGATCACATCTGAGCTGGTACCTCAGTTGTGCGTTGTACAGACATTTTCAACACTTTATTAGGCAATTTTTTTTTGCCAATTTTCTAATTTTTATTTTAGGTTCAAGGGGTACATGTGTAAGTTTGTTACATGGGTAAATTGCTTGTCAAAGGAGTTTGGTGTACAGATAATTTTGTCACCCAAGTAATCAGCATAATGCCTCTATTGGTCTATTTTCATACTGCTATAAAGAATGTCTGAGACTGGGTAATTTATAAAGAAAAGAGATTTAATTGACTCACAGTTCCAAATGGCTGGGAAGGCCTCAGGAAACATAATCATGGCAGAAGGTGAAGGGGAAGCAAGCACATCTTACATGGCAGCAGGAGAAGGGGGAACTGCCAAACACTTTTAAACCATTAGATCTCAGGAGAACTCCCTCACTATCATGAAGACAGCATGGGGAAAATGACTGCCATAATCCAATCACCCCCCACCAGGTCCCTCCCTCCACACATGAGGATTACAACTAGAGATGAGATTTGGGTGGGAACACAAAGCCAAACCATATCAATATCCAATAGTTATTGCCCTCCTCCAACCCTCCATCCTCCAGTAGGCCCCAGTGTTTGTTGTTTCCATGTTTATGTCCATTGGTGCTCAGTGTTTAGCTCCCACTTATAAGTGAGAACATGCATTGGGTGTTTGGTTTTCTGTTCCTCTGTTAATTTACTTAGGATAATGGCCTCCAGCTCCATCCACGTTTCTGCAAAGGATATGATTTTGTTCTTTTTATGGCTATGTAGTATTTCATGAAGTATATGTACCACATTTTCTTTATCCAATCCACCATTGATGGGCATCTAGGCTGATTCCATGTCGTTGCTATTGTGAATAGTGCTGCAACGAACATGTGTGTGCATGTGAGACTAGCAACTTTGGATGGTACGTATATGACATGACAAGGTAATCTTATGGCCATGGACCCCATCCCATACTTCCTTTGCTTTAAAGTGGGTCTCCTGGACCAATGTGACACTATATGGGATCCTATCTCAGTATATCAAGCCCTCTGTAATCACACAAATGGTGGCCGTCACTGAAGCTCAATGGGAAATAAAGTCCCATACATGAAATAAGAACCCACTCCCACAGGAATGAGTCACTGGTCCTTCCGGGGTGGAGGACCCCAGTGTAATCAACTTGCCAACATGTGTCCAGGTGGTCCTCTTGAGGGATGGTGCCATATCAGGAATTCAACATGGGTCCTTGTTACTGGCATTTTGTACAGGCAATGGCAGCAACAGCTAGATTGGCCTTGGTAAGCTGGAGCCTGTGCTTTTCGGCCCATGCAAGTAGCCATCTCTGCCACCACAGCTACTTTGCTCGTGTACTTTGCTATCATGCCATCACTGGGGTTGCTGATGATACAGGGTGGCTAGTAGCATCAGCTGACAAAGTCAGTTTGTCTACGTGATCATTTAGTGCCACTATTATGCTGAAAGCTCTCTGTTGGACATTAATACACAATACACAGATCTTCATATTTTGTGCCTGCTCCAAAATGCCCAGCCTCATGACTCTACCCTGAAGCTCCCAGGTGCAATCTACTCTGGCTACTTCTAGGCCCTGACCAGACAACAGAGCCATTCACCATTCAGCCTATGGCACCGTATGAATATTCTAACCTTGGGCAACTTCTCTTCCCATACACAGTGGATGACCAGCATGGTCTGAACTTTGCCCCTTGGAAGAATGTTCCTCATCACTGTATTTCAAGGCAATCCTTGAGAGGAACCATGGTGCAGCCACCATCTGTCTTCAGCCTGCACCCTCATGCAAGTCTAACCTTTCTGTGAACCAAGCTCAGGCCATTTTGTCTTCCATCAGTTGGTCACAAGGGATCCCCCCTAGAGCAGGAGGGGCTATCTGAGGAAGAGGTGTTGACATAACAGTGGAGGGCGACATGTGGACCTGGACTACATGCTCATGCAAATTCCATGTGCCATCCAGTCCTCCTCATACTGGGTCCCAGGTGGACCCTTTCTACCTTCTGATGGTTTGTTTCCAGGCTTGACTAGCATTAGGTGTTGCTAAGTCTGACAGATGAGCTCCTGAGGGGCAGCTATGGCCACATGTTCACCTGGTGTCCCACGATCAGGTGTGTCATCTCTACCAAGGCCCATAACACAATCAGAAGTTGTTTTTCAAATGGTGTATAATTTTCCCTAAGCAGATGCCATGGCCTTGACCCAGAATCCTAGTGATTCTCTCGCTGGAGCTTGCCATAAACTCCACATGGTGTGTTTTCAAAGCGCTGGGATATACCTCTACTACCAATGGGTCTGCTGAGTTTTATAGCCCAAATGGCAGGGCTGCTCACACTGTAGCCAAAACCTGTTATAGAGTCCTTTCTTGTTCTAGGTCCCATTCAAATCTGGCAGCCTTTGAAGTCACCTGAGTCAGAGCAGTATAGGTATACATTTTGTTGCTTCCAGAATCCAGAGAACCAGAGAACTCACCAGACATTGTGCTTCCTTTGTTTTTTGTTGTTGTTTTTGTTTGTTTTTTGAGACAAAGTCTCACTCTGTCGCCCAGGCTGAAGTGCAATGGCATGATCTTGGCTCTTGGCTCACTGCAACCTCCACCTCCCGAGTTCAAGTGATTGTCCCGTGTCAGCCTCCAGAATAGCTGGGATTACAGGCATGTGTCACCACGCCCAGCTAATTGTGATTCCTTTTTCACAGCAGGAGATGCAACATGCAATCATTTCTTCTTTAGTTTGGAGGCAATGTTGTAATATTTCCTTGACCACTGAACTCCTAAAAATGTTTACTGATGCAGCAGACTCCTGAATTTTCGTAGGCTTTGTCTCTCTAACCCTGGCTCACATATGTCTTACCAAGTCCTCCAACACACTACATATCTTGCTCATCTGGTGCTATTAGTATATTCACTATGGAATGGATCATTGTGATTTTCTGCTGGATGTCAACATGGGACAGATTACTTTGGACCACATTATGACAGAGGGCAGGAAAGTTAACAGAGCCTTGGGGAAATCTATGAATGTATCCTGTTGTTTGTTCCACGTAAATGTAAACTATTTCTGATCATTTCTGATAGGTATGGAAGAGAACACATTTGCTAAATCAATGCTGCATATCATGAATTGAGGCCATGTTAATCTACTCCAGCAAAGACATCACAGTTGCATGGCAGCCGCGATCAGAGTTATGACGTGGTTCAGTTTGTGGTGCTCACTGTTATTTTTCAGGATCCATCTGGTTTTAGCAGGGGCTACACTAGTGAATTAAATGGATGTCTGACACAAACCACTACCCCTGCAACATCTGTTAGGTTTGTAAGAGTGGGGCTAATGTTTCCCATCTCCTTCCCCCTGAAATAATACTGTTTTTATTGTCTTGGCATGAGCGGGGTGAGGGGCATTTTCAGAGTCTTCTCTTGGCTCCCCTCACTATGACAGTTTTTACTCTACAGTCTAAGGGCTCAGCAAGGAACTTGCACCAACTACCAAGTGTCTTTATTCTGATTTTACATTTGGAGGTTAGGAAAATAACCAATTTACTGGGCTTAATGCATTATCATGGCCTTGCTATACAACTGGGGGTACAATGGGACTAAGTAATAAATGGAGCCCTGTTCAAAACCACCCACCCAGGTTCTAGGTCCCATTCAGATCTGACAACCTTTCAAATCACCTGATAAATGTGTAATGCTTTAAGCCAAGTAAATTGGTTATTTTCCCAAACCCTGAATGTATAATCAAAACAGATGCACTTTGGACCAATATAGACCAAAGTAATCTGTCCCATGTTGACATCCACCAGAAAATCACAATGATCCATTCCATAGCAAATACGATAATAGGACCCGATGAGCATATGTAGCATGTTGGAGACCTTGGTGAGATATATGTGGTCTAGAGTTTGGGAGACAAACCCTATGAAGATTCAGGGGTCTACTACATCAGTAAACCTTTTAGGAGTTCAGCCGTCAAGGGCATGTCACAACATTGCATTCAAACTAAATAAGAAAGGATTGCATTTTGTATCTCCCACCACGAAAAAGGAAGCACAATGTCTGGTAGGCTCTTTGGATTCTAGAAGCAAAAAAAGAAAAAAAGAAAATTTATACCTGGGAATTTTGCTATGACCCAGGTGACTTGAAAGGCTGCCAGACTTGAATGGGACCTAGAACCTGGGTGGGTGGTTTTGACCAGGACTCCATTTATTACCTAGTTCCATTGTACCTCCAGTTGTATAGTAAGGCCATGATAATGCTTTCAATCTTCAAGTATTAATGTCCTCTGACACTGCTTGAAATGTTTGCCTATTCCCCTTTTTCTGGAATGTAGTTACCCAAGTATATGGCTAAAGTTCTCTTTGAGGAAGAACTGGATGCTCATAACCATCGACACTTGCCATAGTGCTTCAGGGTCCTCCAGGGTCCTTCCTCTTGAGTATATATACGGTGTGGTATATATATGGTATATATATATGTATGTGTATGTGTGTGTGTGTGTATATATATATATATATATATATATATGAACTAGTATACTTTTTGCATGGAGAACCCTTCCACCGAAGGGTTAAAATAAAAAAAAAATTTTATATTGGGTTATGATCCAGTATATTTTTTATACTGGACCATATATTTTTTATACTGGACCATAACCCTTGGACTGAAGGGTTCCAGTTCCAAAAAATAGCTCAGATCCAAAAACCAGGCACAGTATTGGATCATTTTATTGTGGCAATTCCTCAGCCTCTTTAATCAATCATTCTTGATTTCTTTAGAAATCAAGAAAAACTGAGTAGCAGTAATTGAGTAATACCTGTGTTGGCTGCCCTCAAGGACAATCTTGCTCTATCAACCATCTCCATATCTCTCTGTAGGACAGGCCAACCTGGCTGCCCTGCCGCCATGGCTACTCATTAAGATAATTGCATCTTCTTGGCTTCTGGTGTTTAAGCATCACCATCTGGACTCTACTGTTTTGAGGAATCCTAACATCCCCATTACTCTCAATGAGCCTTATTGTGCAGCGCCTCTCCTAAAGTTTGCCCTGGCCTGCTGAGGCATGCCACCACCAAACTCCTCAGTGACACTGGTCCCTTTGCCACCAGGGCATTCCTGGTGGCTTTGAGAAATTGGGAGCCTTCTGGGTCATCCCATGGGACATCATTCTCTGGAGAGTTTATCTGTCTTACATGGTACATGCTGTCAGCATGTTCCCCTCTCTAAATTCTTAAATATTTTTTATTCTCACTTTTTGCAAAAATACTCACATTTTAACCTCAGTGTGAACTATTCCTTTTTTTTTTTTCTCCTGGGGTCTTTCTCAGGGAGAGACATATTTTCCATGCCTGGGAGAGTGCTCCAGTATTGAAAAAAGGTCTTCCTTACACAACCTACTAATTTAATCTGGTTCTCTTGAACAACCCCTTTCCAAATGCAAGCCCTGCCATTCTCCTCTAGCTTCTGTGGGTACACACTGCCTAGGGTGGGTGTACATTGTCCCGTCCTCCCTCTATCAGGCCAGCATATTCCCCAGCTGAGTTACTTATGCAAGAGCTCACCAAAATGAGTGGCGAAGCCCAGGGAAGAATCCAGTTCACCTGCATTCCCCAGTCTTCCTGGTATATCACTGTGCCTGCAAAAAAATATGCCCTAACCCTATGCATTTGGCATGCCTCTGTTGGTTTGGAAGACATCAGTGGTAATCATATTCACCAAAACAATATAGTTAATTCTTCAACGTTCCGTCTTCTATGTAAATATAAAAGTGCTCCTGGGTAACTCTAAGGACATAGCTGAACTCATCCAAAAGGCTTTCAAACCTTATTTCAGAATACTGTTTTTAAAGCATTATTCTGCTCCCACCTACATTTCAAATCAAGCCATGCTTACTTTGACAAGGATGCTGTTTTTCCTTCAAAGAGCCACTCCCCAAAATGTACTTAGAAAGAAGGAAAGAACATCACTGTTGAGTTGTAACACCAGCTTCCCTGGAGAGGATCCCAGAAAATGCACGGATTTTCAGCCTTTATGTAAAAGCCCAGGACTTCCCAATCCTCAGTATGTGAAACATCTCAAACAATTAGTTTGTGAAAGTGCTGTCATGTGTAAGCGAACAAAAGCCCTAGACCTAAGAATGTGCTCATCCTTCTTTCACCCCTGGAGCCTTTGTTGAGCACTTAGTATGCACAGACCCCACATCAGGGACTGTGGGAAAACAGGAGTGATGCAGCCCTGTGATCCAGCAGGAAAAGAGGGGGTTGTTGGGTCACATTCCTGAATCTGAATCCCTGCCAAGACTCTCTGAATGGCATCTGACGATGTCCAAGCCTTGGTTAATTCTTCTGTAAAATGGAGACGCTTGCCTCAAGGGGCCCTTGTAAGAAGCCAATTAGATCATAAATACAAAGGTACTTTCTAAGTAGTGAAGCACTTTCTGTAGGTTAACACTGGCTACTGAAAGAAAACCCAGGTTGTGTTTCCAAATAAATGCCTATCTAGAAGAGAAAGTAAGACATTGAACAATTAAGGAAAATGTACTATAAAAAGTGAGCCAGGATAATGGCTTCCAGCTCCATCCATGTCCCCGCAAAGAACATGATCTCATTTCCTTTTTATGGCTGCATAGTATTCCATGGTGTATATGTACCACATTTTCTTTATCCAGTCTATCATTGGTGGGCATTTGGGTTAATTCCATGTCTTTGCTATTGTGAATAGTGCTGCGATGCACTTACATGTGCATGTATCTTTAAAACTGAATGATTTATATTCCTTTGAGTATATATTCAGTAATGGGATTGCTGGGAACAGAAAACCAAACACTGCATGTTCTCGTCTATAAGCGGGAGCTGAACAATGAGAACACATAGACACAGGGAGGGAAACAACACACACTGGGGCCTGTCAGGGCGGCGGGGAGCAGGAGGAGGGAGAGCATCAGGATAAATAGCTAATGCATGCTGGGCTTAATACGTAGGTGATAGGTTGATAGATGTAGCAAACCACCATGGTACACATTTACCTATGTAACAAACCTGCACTTCCTGCACATGTATCCCGGATCTTAAAATTAAACTAAATTACAGAATGTTTTAAAGTGAAACAGGACCCAAAGAGAACAAACAGAAGAGCTCTACCTTTGCCCAGAACAAAAGGGGAAGAGGTTATGTTAAAGGAACCCTGCGGCATGATCAATATTTACATATTTTGGCATAACAGGCTGTGGGATGTGGGGATAGGACTCAAAAGCTGGGTTTGGCAGGTCTAAGGATGCTATGAAGTTTGGATGTTAACTTGTCTTGCCCAAGCTTCTGTCATTTAGACACTATCCCATTATCTTTGCCAAACCCGTGTGTTTCCTATCCTGTTATCAACTTAATAGCTCTCTTTAAATTTTTACATGAACTCACTTGTGCTCATTGCCATATCACAGCAGCAATATCTGTCAATGTACATGTTTAATGTGCTGGGTGAACACTTTTCTAATACACATGAAAATTAATTAAATTTTTTTTTTTTCGAGATGAGACCTTGCTCTGTCACTCAGGCTGGAGTGCAGTGTTACCTCGACTCACTGCAACCTCCACCTCCCAGGTTCAAGCAATTCTACTGTCTCAGCCTCCTGAGTAGCTGGGATTACAGGCATCCGCCACCACGCCCAGCTAATTTTTGTATTTTTAGAACAGACAGGGTTTCACCATATTGGCCAGGCTGGTCTCAAAATCCTGACCACAAGTGATCCACCCGCCTCGGCCTCCCAAAGTGTTGGGATTACAGGCGTGAGCCATCGCGCCCGGCCAAAAATTAATTTATAACTATAAAGTGTTCCTTTGTATCCCACTGAAAATCCTATTGTGTTCATCCATGGTAAATGGACCCCACAGGGCAAGGGGAGCCACTGGGAAGGGTTTGGAGGGAAAGAATGATATAATTAGCATGGTCTCTTTTCTGGTAGCCCATGTGAAAAATACCAGTTAGGAAGTTATTTCGATTGCACCCAGGCGTCTCTTCCTGACCTGGGGACAGAGGAGTGGGGATGAGAAGGAGAAGTGAACTCTACAGGGCTGTAGAACGGATACTCAGGGCTGCCAGGGAGATAGAAAGGAGCCCAGAATTTTGAAACTCAGATGCGGAAAGCCCTTGAAGCTCAGGAACTTCCCTCAGTTTTCACTGATTAACTGAAAAGCAGAAGTTAACGTAAATTAACTAACCCTGAAGTAAACATAAACTCTGGGTCACTTCTTTGGAAAATTAAAGTAAATGCATAGAGTTATTTACGTCTTTACATTTAAAAACTATCTAAGGGAAATTGGCTTCCGAGACACCATGTGTTTTCACTCATCAAAGACCTATTTAGGGACATGACCACATCCGGAAAGCATTTGTGAGAGCATTAAGATATCACTGAAAAATGGGTTAAGAATAGGACAAACAAGTTACAAAAGGAGAGCTACAACTCGCCAAGAAAATATGAAGAAATACTAAGGCTCACCAAAAACACTCATGTCAAATAAAGCAACGTGTTACTATTTTCAACTATCAAATGAGCAACTTCTATGACTGTGTTAGTTATTAGGGCCTTCACCAGCTATTTCCAGCTCTCCCTTAAGGACTCACAAAGGACTCCGCCTCCTGGCTCTGCCTGGGTGGATGGGGCCAAGTGATTCGTTTTAGACAATGAAGTCTGAGCGGAAGTGACATTTGTCACTTCTGGGCTAGATGGCTTAGTTGCCAGTTGGAGATGCCCCAGAGCTTTCTTTCCTCCTGCAACAGTGACCAAGCAACATTCCAGATGGCGGCTGCTCAAGCAGGGGTCCCAAGGTGATGGACGCCTGGAGCAAAGCCCAGCTGACACAGGACGGACATGGAGTTTGAGCGGAGGGTGAACTTGGGATGTCACATGCCACTAAAAATGGGGGTTGTTAATAACCCTACCAATGGATTCAATGGCAAGGCTCAATGCTGGCAAGGGGAAAATACAATGGGAATGGAATGCGCATTCCTCTAATTCATGTTAAAAACGGTTACCCCCTTTGACCCAAAAATTCCACTTACGGGGATTGATCCAAAAATGTATAAATGAAAACAAAATATGGAAAAAGCTTTACGGTGAAGGGATAGACTAATGACCAAAAGCATGGCCTTTAAGGCTGGGCACAGTGGCTCATGCCTGTAATCCCAGGACTTTGGGAGGCCAAGGTGGGCAGATCACCTGAGGTCAGGACTTCAAGACCAGCCTAGCCAATGTGGCAAAACCCTGTCTCTTCTAAAAATACAAAAATTAGCCAGGAATGATGGCAGGTGCCTGTGATCCCAGCTACTCGAGAGGCTGAGGTGGGAGAATCGCTTGAACCTGTGAGGCGGAGGTTGCAGTGAGCTGAGATCACGCCATTGCATTCCAGCCTGGGCGACCGAGCAAGTCTCCATCTCAAAAACAAACATGCAAACAAACAAAAAAGCATGGCCTTTGTCAAACTGCTATCCATTTGAATTCTGGAATTGCCCCTTACCACTTATGTAGGTGATTTGTAGCCTTGGGTGATTTGTTTAACTGTCTAAACCTTAGTTTCTTTATCTGTAAGATGGGGGAGATATTTCTTTACCTCATAGTGTTACTGTAAGAATAATATAGATGCTGTATGTACAAACCTTAATGAGGCTAGCTGTGTGACTAGTATCTCACACACACACACACACACACACACATACACACAAACACATCTCAATGTTACTTTCTTAGTCCAACAGGAGAAAACTTGGATGGAACCCAGTAAGCCACAAAAAGGGCTAATAAGGGATAGTAAACCCATGAGATAGAAAATGTTTATGTGACAATATTAATTTTAAAATCATAAGACAAAATTGATTACACAATATAATCACAATTATGGAAAAATAATGAATAGAAACATAATGAGCAGAAATATATCAAGATCATAATGAGTTGTGTTTGAAACATAAAATTATTGGTTTTTTTTCCTACTTCTCTGTTTTCCAAATTTCTTAAAGTGAGGCACATGTGTGGACCCTGAAAGGAGGCTTCTCTAGTTTTGAAGCCTAGGCCTGCCACCTCTCAGCTGTGTGACCCTGGGCAACTTATATAAGTTCTCTGGACAGGGTTCCCCACTTGCTAAATGGAAATCATGATATTGTTTCAGTAATGAATTAGATAATCCCTGTAAAGTTATAAGTATAACTCCTGGAACATAGTAAACAGTCAATAAATATTATCTATTTTTGTTGCAATTATCATTGTATGTTCCTTTTGTAATGTGAGAAAGAATTGTATTTCACAATCTATGATAAAGCTTTTAATAACAGAAGGTTGTCTGTAGCAAATACGATGCTCTTCACTTGGGAAGTTCACAGTCCAGGAAAGATAACAAGGCAAAAGACAAGCAGTTCAGGGCTACAGAGAAAAGCAGAAAGCACTCACCCCCAGGTCAGGACAAAAGAGATGGCCTAAATGCTGTCCCAAGAAAGGCACTTGGCTTGGAGCCTCCACATCCCCAAGGTCAGGGCCAGCGTGTCGGGACGCACACAGAACTCTCTCACTGACAGCTGCCCCTGCAGCAGCTGGCTCACCCCCGTGATAGATGAGAATTACAGCCATTTTCAAGAGACCAACAGAAGGTGGGCCGTGTCCTGATAAGCTATAACAACAGTAGTAAAGTTCTAAGGAGACCAGAGGGTCCCCACAACCACACACTTCCCGCGGCTGTGGCTGCTGTAATTATGGCTGTGACAGCTGGGCAGCCGGGGGACATGACTGGAATAGACTAAGGCATGGGCATATGGCACTGCTGGTGGGCAAGGCCAGCCCATCCCTCCCTCAACCAGTGCCCAAGTTCAGCTGCATCCTCGGGCCTGACTGTCAGGATGCCATGAAATAGGTCCCCAGTGCACCCAGTGGGCAGGTGCAAGAGAAGGAAGAGCTGGAGTGCATCTTTCTGGTGCCCAGGCTTTGCTGGTGCCCAGGGCCAGACACACAGTGGGCACTCCACCCTTGCCAGCACTGTCTGGAATGGCAGCGACACATTCCAGAGCTCACTGCTGCTGGCAATGTGTTTGAACTCCCTGGCCTTCTACAGGAGGCCCATGCTAACAGAACACCCTGTAGTCACTCCTCCGAGGACTTGCTGGCTGGTTCCTCCTCTCTGAAAACCACCCAGAATCATCTGTCCTCAGACAGAATTAATCAGTCACCTCTCCTCTCCTATGGCTGAGTCTTCAGTGCACATCTATCCAAGACCATCCCTTGAATCCATATCCACATATCTGTCTCCCCTCTAAGCTTCTTCCAAAGAGAGGCTGTGTCCTCCTCATTTTAAGTTCAATCATTAAAGAATGATTCATGATTAATGAATCATTTGTTCAATAAATAGAGTATGAACCATACAAGATAGACACACTATCCTGGGACCAAGAGTCCAACTAAATGAGAAATTACAAAGTAAAACTTTGGGATTATAATAGACCATGTTAAGGTGCATTACATGTGGCAATGAGACCTAATCAAGTCTTAAGAAACCAAGGAAGTCTTCCTGCAGGAAGAGTGAATAGGTGTTAAAGAAGTTCATGAAAGTTAATTGTGGAGAGGGGGCGATGATGGAGGAAGATCCAGAGAGCTGCCGAAGAGACAAGCCTGGGTGAACTGTGGAGGCCTTTGCAGGACTGTTAAAGGCCATAGGAAGTCACATCGATGGCTTTAAGCCAAGAAATGGCATGATCGGGTCTGCATTTTATAAAAAGCAGTCTGGTTTTCTTTGGAGGGGAGAAAATGGGGCAAAGTAGCACTAACGGGCTAGGTTTATCTCGTCTTAGCACAAGGCCTGGAACATAATCACTACCTTCTGTTTGTTGGCCTGAACTAAAGGAGGTGGAAACAGAATGGACAGGTGCCCAGGTGGCACATTTCAGGGTTTTACTCACCCTATTATCCAACATGCATCGGGTCAACCCCTCAGGCCCCTGTCTTGGGAGCCACCACCCCACCCTGGACAGCCTTTGAAGATAGTCCATTTCCTTCAAATATCTCCGTGTGCACCTTCCTTGCCCTCTGAGATAGCAACACCTACCTGCAGACGTGAATGCGCTGAGCTCCACGCCCTCTATCCGGAAGGGGATCACCCACCGGGATGACAGGGAAGGAGTGCTGCCAGGAAGTTTTCCAACTCCAGTTTCTGGGTCTGTATTTAATTCTGGATCTATCAGCTAAGCATTTAGGGTGCTGCCACTCAAGCTCTGTGTTTACACAGCTAAATGCCTCTGCTCCTATTGACACAATGTCGATGAAGAGGGATGCGTCAGGCTCCGCCACCACCAAGCACGTCGTGTGTCCCAGATTGATGAAGCTTCCTGACCCACTCCAGCCCCGGCAGCTGCATGGCTCCTGCCACTCGGCCCAGCAAGCTGTTCTCCATCATCTCCATTAATTAAGGACTGTCATAGCGGGGAGGTGACACAGCAAATCCTAAATACTTGCCTCAAATCTCAGCTTCCAAATTCCCAGGAGTCTTACTCTGAAAACAGAAAAGTCAGATTTACCAATGGGGTTTTTATCTTTCTGTTTACAAAATTACTACCTGCTCCTTATAGCAAATGCTAAGAAATGCACACACACAAACATACCCAGAAGAAAATAATAATCACTCATGATCCCCCCATTCAGAGGTAAATGCTGATAGCTTTTAAATTCTTATATATATTTCTTCCATGCATATATACACATGTTTAATCCTGATATTCAGGGACTAAATTCATGTCAGTAAATTGTTTCCTACAACATTATTGTTAATCGCTACGTAGTTTTCTGCCATATGACTGTACTGTACTTCAGCCAATCTTCTATTGCACTCAATGTCGTGCTATTATAATCAATACGGTAATGAACATCCTGGAAATAAATCCTTAGAGAAGAGTTCATTAGACTTCATTAGAATAAATATATGATGGAAAAATAACCTACCAAAAGAAATTTGCTTTTTTAACACTTTGGCTATGCATTGTAAAATCACACTTTAGAAATGTATCAATTTATTTCTCCACCAACAGAATAACCTCTACAACACAATTGCATATGCTACTAACATAGCAACAGCATCTGGATAGTACTCCTGATCACTATCCTGTTACAAAGAGTTAATGCTTACCTAGAACTTTCTATGTTCCTGGTACTGAGCAAAATACATTAAATATATTGTTCCTTTTCCTGTTAGCTTTTTACTTTCTAGTGAGGGTGAACTTCTTTCCCTCCCATTCATTGGCCACTGTGATTCTTTGTTATAAAATTTCCTGCAGTTTTCTTGGCCTATTTTTTAGTGTGTTTGTCATTTCATTATTGGTTTGAAAGCAGTCTGATATAATAAGGATACTATACACTTGTGTTGCAAAAATGCTTTCCCCCAGGTTGTGGTTTAACATTTAGTTTTGTTTATGATCATGTCGACATAAAGAATTTTGTCATTTTGGAGTAGTCAAATGTGTTGGTCTCTTATTTTACAGATTACGCCTTTACATATACTCTGAGTACTTGCATACCACAGCATCAGATAAATATTCATGTGTTTTCCTTAAAATCTTTCTATGGCTTTAAATTTTATATTAAATATTTTATCAATCTGAAATTTGTTAGTGCACGTGGTGCTGTAAAGATCTATTTTTTTTCCACACGGTCAGCAAATTGACCTAATTTGACTTACTGAATTCCTCATCTTTTCCCCACTGATTTGAAATGCCACATTTATCTTATATGAAATTCATATTTACATGGGCCTGCTTCAGCTCTCCTCGTACTGTTCCATTGATTTATCTGTCTATTCCTGCAATTAAACCAGACTATTTAAATATATACGAAGCTGCAAGGACGTCATTGCACATTGCTTACCCAGTAGTATAAGTTCCTTCTCACCCTTCTATTTTTTCAAGACATTCTCAGCAATTCTAAAGTGCCAGATGAATGTCAGAATCATTTTATAAAGCACCACCCCTCCAAAGTCCCACTGATATCTTCATTTGGATCCCATTAAACGTCTAGATCATGTAAAGAGAATCGGTAACTTTATGTTATTTTAATTTTAATTCAATAACATGGCATATTTTTAATTCATATTCCTTATTTTTATTTCATCACATTTCTACATATTCCTTGTAAACTTTTCCCTAGATATTTTATTGTTTTGTTGCTAATGTAAATGGCACTTTAAAAATCATCTTACCATTGGTGTAAAGAAAAACTAACTTTTTACTTATGTGATTATGTTGACCAAACTTTATCTTTAAACTTGCTTGATAGTGTAGTAATTTTTCAGTTTGTTCCCTCGAGTTCTCCAGGCAGACAATTCTACTTCATCCAAGTGTCAGTAACTGTATCATCAACTACTTTCAAATAGTAAATCCTCTATTTTGTAGTCTTGTTTTATTCAATTGGTCAGAATTTTTAAACTGTGTTAAATATGGCATCGATAGTAAGAATTCTTTCATATGTAAATAGAAACACCTCTAGTTTTCCATTCTAAAATATAATTAAGCTGTTGACTTGGGGGTGAGAGCCTCTTTCTTGATAAAGAAGGTTCAATTTCTATCATACTAATATTGTTTTAGATTTTGTTTCCTGGGAATGAGTGTTGAATTTTATTATAAGCCATTTCAATAGGAGATGTGTGTAAATTTTCTCTCTTGGCATACTAATATATTTAAATATATTATTATACTTATAATTAGCATTATATTATTATAATTAGTATTATTGTATTATTATGATTACAATTAGTTTTATATTATAATTAGTATATTATCAAATATACTAATATATTTAAACATATTGGTACATTTCCTAATATTAAATTATTCTTGAATTACTTAATGGAAAAAGCTGAACCAGAAGATATTGTTCTTTTATTCCACTGTCAGATAGTTTTCACATATTATTTAGCATTTTCACAATTTCACATTGTATTCACATTTTCACATAGTATTTTCACAGTTTCCTTTTTTTGAACTATCTTCGTCCAGCTTCAATATTAGAGTCACCACTTCATAAAATGAATTAACTAGTGTTTTTGATGCAGGTCAGGTGAGCCCCAAAGTGAGACTTAGCCTGCGAGGGTTCTTGGCTTTGCCCAGAAAAGAATTCAAGGGCGAGCCGGTGGTAGGGTAGAAGAAAGCAAGTTTATTGAAGCAGCAGTGTTACAGCTCGGTGACTGCCCCTGCAGAGCAGGGCTTCCCCACAGGCAGTATGCTGAGAGCAGCAGCTCAGGACAGTTCCGCAGTCAGATTTCTATCTACTGTTAATTACAGGTAGAGTAAGGGGCAGTTAATGCGGAAATTTCTAGGAAAAGGGTAGTAGCTTTGGGTAATTGGATCATTGCCATGGAAAGAGGTAGTAATTCCTGGGTGTTGCCATGGCAATGGTAAACTGACATGGTGCACTGGTGGGAGTGTCTTACGGAAAGATGCTTCCACCTTTCCCCTGTTTTAGCTAGTCCTCAATTTGATCCAGTGTCCAAGCCCCACCTATGGAGTTGAGTCCCACCTCCTACCTTATTTTTAGGGGTATCTATGCTCCGAAACTATTTGTATAAAAAAATACATTTCCCATGAAAGCATCTGTGGTTTCTTTTGTTGTTGTTGAAAGTAAACTTTTGATAACTTTGAACGGTTCTCTCTTAGTTACTTATTTGTTCGAGAGTTTCATAGTCTTGAGTTTTCTTAAAATTTTCTAACATTTATTGTAAAAATAATATTAAAATGGTATTTGATTATTTACTCTCATTTTTCTCATAATTTGTTTTTATGTTTGAGGGGAAATTTTATCCTCATTTCCTTGATAAATATATTAGAAATTTACTTATATTTTAAAGACACAGAACTTAGATTTATTTGTTGATCCTGCTACCTATTTATTTTTGTTTTGAAAATAATTTATTTCATTGTGGTTAATTTAATTTTTTTTTTTTTTTTAGAAAGAGTCTCGCTCTGTCACCCAGGCTGAAGTGCAGTGGCATGATCTCGGCTCACTGCAATCTCCGCCTCCCAGGTTCAAGCAATTCTCCTGCTTCAGCCTCCCAAGCTGGGTCTAAAGGCATGCACCACCATGTCAGGCTAATTTTTGTATTTTTGGTTGAGATGGAGTTTTGCCATGTTGGCCAGTCTGGTCCCGAACTCCTGACCTCAGGTGATCTGCCCACCTCA
The DNA here is from genome assembly GCF_009828535.3 of Hylobates moloch. Classification (NCBI taxonomy): domain Eukaryota; kingdom Metazoa; phylum Chordata; class Mammalia; order Primates; family Hylobatidae; genus Hylobates; species Hylobates moloch. The sequence goes on from NW_026652287.1 coordinate 60,270,548, forward strand.
GCCTCCCAAAGGGCTGGGATTACAGATGTGAGCAACCGCACCCAGCCAGTTAATTTAAAGACAAAGGATTCATAATGTAGTAGTGATGACTTGTGGTCTGTACTTATCTTCCTCAATATATACATATATAGAAAATCTTTTACATACATAATATATAGTATTATATATATATTTATGTACATATATATCATACATGTGAAAGGTCTTAAATTTGAAATATGTTAAATATTAATTGTGTTTTAAATGTTTAATACATATTAAGGCTTATACATTAAAGCTTTTAACTTTTTAATTCCTTTCCCTTTCTTTTGTACTCTTTATTTGCAATTGCCTTCCTAGTATTTATTTACATAATTGCATTTTATCACCCAATTCCTTTACATTTACACTTTTAGATTGAATAATGGAAGTACACTATGAATTTTCCTACGTTCAGCTTCGACAGCATCCCATGAGTTTTGCTTCTTCATGGCCTCTTTGTCAGTATTTTCCATTGTTTACTATGATTGTGATACACAGTCACAAAAAAAAGATAGAAAGAGAAGTTTTAAACCATCAAAATTATATCACCAACATTTTCTCCTATTTTAATGATTTGTTTTTCTAGATAAACTTATGAATGTATGTTGTTCATAAATTCATTGTAGAAATACATAGACAAAATTAGTAGATCATAAAATAATGATCACATAAATAATGATCTCTATGGCAAATGACACCATGAACCAAGTTTTAAAAACAACAAATTATGAAATTTTACAACCTATGACAAACAGATTTCATTTCAATCAATAAGGAAAAATAACTAAATCTACAAAAATATACACAGAATATAAACAGACCACCGGTCAATATCACTAAACCTGTGCTTTCCAACACAAAATAAAGGAAACGGAGGACTAACGATGATTCAGTGCAACTTGTTCATGCCCTTCCTCCATTTTTGAAATTGGGTTGTCAATTTTTTTTGTTTTTTTTTTTTTTTGGAGGCAAGGTCTTGCTGTATTGCCCAGGCTGGAGTGCAGTGGCACCATCAGGGCTCACTGCAGCCTCAACCTCCCAGATTCAAGCAATCCTCCTGCCTCAGCCTCCTGAGTACATGGGACTACAGGCACACACCACCACACCAGGCTAATTGTTTTAAATTTTAGTGGAGATAAGGTCTTACTATGTTAACCAGCTTGTCTTGAACTCCTGAGCTCAAGCGGTCCTCCCACCTCCCAAAGTGCTGGGATCTCAGGCGTGAGCCACTGCACCCAGTCATGTTGTCTTTTTACTTATTGATTTAAAAAAAACTTTATTTGTGATGTTAATGCTTTATTGTTTATTTTGAAAAGTCTTTTTCATGATTTGTCATTTACATTTTAATATTAAGAACAATTTGCTATATATTTCTTAAAAAATTAGTCAAATCTGTGGGTCTCACCTGTAGCAAACACATACTAAGTGTTTAATATTAATACGTATGTACTAAGCCCACAAGATTTAGCTCAGCATAGGTTTCACTCAATTACTGTAGCCAAAGACACTCAAACTCCAGCAGCTTCTTGAAAATTCTGTCTGTTCATTAACGTACATTGACTCTAATTTGGAGTCAAGCATATAAGTCTTTTTAATAAGAATTATCACAATTCTTCAGTCATTATTTACTTAGAGTTTTAAAATCAATTTTGCAATTTCTATCACATATATTAAGCACATGCCATCAATTTTAAAAAATTTTTTTCTTTTCGTGTCATCAATTTTTATCTTAAAACAATACATAGTAGTGTCGTAAGAATTACATTTTCTTCTGAGGACAGGCTTCTTAAAAAAAAAAACTGCCTATCCCTCTTAAATGTTATATTTAAATCCAAAGAATGCAAGGATATGATTGCTGGATTTATTAAGTGCAGTACTTGAAAAATATGAAATTTCCAATCACACTTGAAGTATGTGAATAAATAAAATGTGTTAATTTGTATTAGCATTTTTAGGTCTGCAGAAATGGCATTGAATATGTTACACCTGCTATAGCTAGGACACCAAGTTTCTTATACACTCAGCTCATTTACATCTTTCCAAAACAATAGCTAACATTGAGCTTAATGGCAAAAAAGTCAAAACATTTATAATAAAATGAGTAAGAAAACACAGGTGTCATCATTCACTACCATTATTTAACATTTCACAAAATGTTAAAAGCTTCTCCTAATTTTTTCTGTAAAATAGATATGGATGTATCTTTCCCTAACTTGATTAACAAATATTCCTGCCTCAAATTGACAGCACCAGGTGAGGCACTAAAGAAATTCTTTAAAATCAGTAATACAGTAAGTATGTGCTCAATCTTTGCATTCAACTCTATGTACCTCACTGTGTATTTAAGGAAAGTACCACATTATTTTGATACCAGTTGCTTAATAATATAATTTGTTAAATATCTCAATATAATACATTTACTTCCCTCCACTCCCATCCTCATTACTCTTTGTTCAGAGTGTTAGTTCTACTCTTCCACTTTTACTTTTCCAGATAAACTTTAAGATTATTTTGTCAATTTCAAAAAGTCAGTAAGGAGAGAAGAGGTTGAGAATGGAAGGGATTGCATCAGGGTGTTTTGTTTGTTTTTGAGGCAGAGTCTCACTCTGTCACCCAGGCTGGAGAGCAGTGGCACAATCTCGGCTCACTGCAACCTCCACCTCCCAGGTTCAAGCAATTCTCCTGCCTCAGCCCCCAGAGCTGGGATTACAGGCATGTGCCACCATGCCCAGCTAATTTTTCTATTTTTAGTAGAGATGGGGTTTCGCCATGTTGACCAGGCTGGTCTTGAACTCCTGACTTCAGGTGATCCACCCACCTTGGCCTCCCAAAGTTGCATCAGGGTTTTGACTGGCGTTGCGTTCACGTTGCAAGTAACTTAGGGGAGTTGCAGTCCCTCGCCTCCTTGCCTAGAACAACATCCTCATTGTTCTCCAGGCTCTTCCCCTAGTTGGTCTTTCCTTGTAGTCTCTATCAATACATGATGTTATTTACAGGAAAGGGGTCCCAATCCAGACCCCCTGGAGAAGGTTCTTGGATCTCACACAATAAAGAATTAGGGTGAGTCCATACAGTAAAGTGAAAGCACGTTTATTAAGAAAGTAAAGGAATAAAGAATGGCTACTTCATACACAGAGTAGCCTCGAGGGCTGCTGGTTGCCCATTTTTATGGTTATTTCTTGATGATATGCTAAATAAGGAGTGGGTTATTCATGTTTCCCCTTTTTAGACCATATAGGGTAACCTCCTGACATTGCTATGGCATTTGTAAACTGTCATGGTGCTGGTGGGAGTGTAGCAGTGAGGACGACCAGAGGTCACTTTTGTGGCCATCTTGGTTTTGGTGGGTTTTAGTCGGTTTCCTGACTGCAATCTGTTTTATCAGCAAAGTCTTTATGACCTGTATCTTGTGCCAACCTCCTATCTCATCCTGTGACTTAGAATGCCTTAACCATCTGGGAATGTAGTCCAGTAGGTTTCAGCCTCATTTTACCCAGCTCCTATTCGAGATGGAGTTGCTCTGGTCCACACGCCTCTTCACAATTACATTATACACTTGGCTTTTTTTCTATGCCACTTGCCATCTCCGCAGCTAAAATACAAACTCCAGGAGAGCAGGACTGTCTCCAACTCACTCCTGTATCTCCAGTGCCACAAACGAAGTCTGTACCCACCAATATTTTGCAATCAAGGGCTGAGGCTCATAGTTTTTTAGTTTTCTTAGGCTTTTCAGCTACGTAATCATATCTTCAACAAATAGTGATGTATGCCTCTTGCTTTTCAATATATATTCTTACGTCACTTTCCTGTCTAATGACGTTGCCTCACAATTCCAGAATTCTGTTAAATAAAAGCAATGATTAAGCACATACTTGTAATATTGATTTTAAAGGATTTCTTTTTATTTATTTTATATGTTTAAATTTATTTTATTTTATTTTTTTTATGAGACAGAGTCTCGTGTCACCCAGGCTGGAGCGCAGTGGCACAATCTCAGTTCACTGCAACCTCTGCCTTCTGGGTTCCAGAGATTCTCCTGCCTCAGCCTCCTGAGTGTCTGGGATTACAGGCATGCACCACCACACCCAGCTAATTTTTGTACTTTTTAGTAGAGATGGAGTTTCACCATGTTGGCCAGGCTGGTCTCAAACTCTTGACCTTAGGTCATCAGCCCGCCTTGGCCACCCAAAGTGCTGGGAGTACAGGTGTGAGCCACCGTGCCCGTCCTAAAGGATCTCTTTAGTGTCTCGCCTGGTGCTGTCATTTGAGATACAAATCTTTGTTAATCAAGTTAGAGAAAGATACTTCTATATCTATTTTACTGTGAAAATTCAGGAAAAGCTTTTAAAATTTTGTTAAATGTTAAATAATTGTAGTAATAGAAGACACCTGTGCCTTCTTATTCACTTTATTGTAAATGTTTTGATTATTTTGCCATTAAGCCTAATGGTAGGTATTGTTTTTGAAAGATTTATTTATGTTCTTTGTGTTATGAGAATTCTCTTGAGAGAATTATCTTGATTTTTCATAGATGTGCTTTGAAAGTTTAAAAGAAGGAGAATGCCTACGCCTACAGCTATTTGAGAGTGGCTCTTTCACAAACGTGTACCACGGTATTTGTCTATTTAGCTTTTCTCCTTCTTTAATCAAGATTAATCTGCATCTTTGCTTATAAAATTATCCATTTCATCCATGCGGTCAAAGTTTTTACATCAGAATTTTACAAATAGTCTATTCTGTCTTTCAATTCTCTGTTTGTGTTTCTTTTACTTTCTCCTTATTAATAGTATGCTTTTATATTTTTAGGTTTTATAGTTTATTTTACCATAGTTTAATCTGGCTCTTAGTTTTCTTTAATTTATTTATTTGGTTCCTCGTTCATCACATTTCAGCTTTTATCACTACTTGGGTCTAATGTGCTGCTTTTTAGTCCCCCTTTTGAGTTGAATTCTTAATTAAGTAATTCTTAATTCTGAATTACTTAATTTAATTTCTTTTTTGTTTTGTTTGACTCTTAAAGGGTAAAGAATATGAATTTTTCCTCTCAGTACTGTACTGAGTACAAGATATTCTATAATTGCAGTTTTGTTTTAATATTCAGCCCAAAGGTTTGGTTTTGTTCTGATTTTTGAACACTAGTGTTATTGTTTTAATGGATAAATGGTTAGAATAACAGAAGGGCATTTTCTATTGTTATCAGATACTATTCCTAAATTGGTCAATGAATATAACTTGTAGTGTATTTAATTTTTGAATCTACTAACAGTTTGATGGCCTAATTTGTATTCTGCGAGAAGGATGTGGACTCCCCTGTAGAGGTCAATGCATCGGTGTAGGGCCAGTGGCTAGACTTCTTTGGTCAGCTTGGTGAGTCAAGGGCTAAGAGATGCATTAGGCACCATGGTTACATAGCTGTAGAGTGTGTCATTTCTCCTTTGTCCTTTATCAAAGTTAGTATTTTGTAATTTTGTTCATAACCACCCAAGACACTTGCTCCTTTGTTTTGAATTGTTACTTACATCACTCTGAGATGCTCTTAGACCTATTTACTTTTTACATGTTAATGTAACAACATTATATAGTGCTAGCTATGCCAGGTGATATAGTTTGGCTGTGTCCCCACCCAAATCTCATCTGGAATTGTAGTTCCCATAATCCCCAAGTTTCATGGGAGGGAGCCGGTGGGAGGTAATTGAATCATGGGGGCAGTTACCCTCATGCTGTTCCTATGATAGTGCATGAGTTGTCATGAGATCCGATGGTTTTATAAGGGGCTTTTCCCCCTTTTGCTAGGGACTTCTCCTTGCTGCTGCCATGTGAAGAAGCACATGTTTGCTTCCTCTTCCTCCATGATTGTAAGTTTCCTGAGGCCTTTCCAACCATACTGAACTGTGAGTCAATTTGAACTCTTTCCTTTATAAATTACCCAGTCTTGGGTATGTCTTTAGTAGCAGCATGAGAATGGTCTAATACACCAGTCATCTTATAAATATTAAGTCATTTAATCCCTGCAACAACCAATGAGCTAGGTATTATTATTCTCATTATACAGATTAGGAACTAAGATACAGAGACATTCAGTTCCAAGCTCTAGGCACCATAAAGAGAAGGTCAGAAGTGTTCTTCATCCCAAGTTCCAGATTTTCTGCTCTTTTTAAAATTATTTGTATTGAGATAGAATTCACTTATAAAATGTGCCACTTTAAATATAATATAATTCAGTGAGTTATAGTATATTCACTGTGTTGTGTAGCCATCACTACTAACTAATTCCAGAACATTTCCATTACCCATAAAAGAAATCTTGTACCATCAGCAAAATACTGACCTCACCCCCACATCCCTCACCCCCTATCAATCACTCATCTGCTTTCTCTCTATATAGATTTGCCTATTCTGGACATTTCATATAAATGGAACCACATGACTGTGGCTTTTTGTGCCTGGCTTCTTTCACCTACCATAATGCTTTCAGGTTCATCCATATTTTAGCAAGTGTCATTACTTCACTCCTTGCTATAGCTGAATAATATTCCATTTTATGGATATACCACATTTTATTTATCCACTCATTAGCTGATGGACATTTGGATTGTTTCCACTTTGGGGCTAATATGAACAATACCTTTATGAACATTCATATACCCATTTTGTGTGAACATATGTTTTCAATTCTCTTGGATATGCACTTTGGAGTAAAATTGCTGGGTCATATGGTAAGACTATGTTTAACTTTTTGAGGAACTGCCAAACTGTTTTCCAGAGTGGCTGCACTATTTTATATTTCCACCAGCAATGTATGTGGCAGAATCTGTGCTGTCAAGGGCTGTAATGTATTACTAATCAGCATTTAACTTGAATTTAACTCGTTCAGATATCATTTTGTTTACCCCCACTTTATTTCTGCTTGTATTTGTACGACATCTCCAAATTTTACCTTCAGACTGGGTCATTCATAGTTAAATATCTCTCTTTAACACAACACCTGCAAAACTTGTGGGCTTTGGACAACTATAAGATTATTTAACTATTAAATCAAGATTTGTTGCTACAGCAGATATATTTACTCTTACTTTGCTGTATTTATTTTATGCTTTCTCTTTTTAATGTTTTCTTCCTCTTTATTTTTTTCTCTTTTGCTCTATATGAGGTCTGTTTTATTTTTTTCCCATCTGGTAATTTGGACGTAGTACAGTTAGATTATATTTCTGGTGGTGGCTATGTTTTAACTTTATGTAAAATCTTTAAACATGTATTATCAATTATCAGTTTCAGATATGAAGCAAGATGTTTTAGTATTTTCTACAAAAGATGAAGATTCTGCATACTATCATTATATCTGGCGCCATCCTCATCACACACTGTTCTCTAAATTGGTATGCTCTGATATTTCTGACCCTACTAATTTTAGCTATATTATAATTATTTCTATATTGTGCAGCTTTTCTCCCTAGAATAAGAATATTTTGATGCTGTCTTGTAATGTTAATTATCGGTGCTATTTGGCTCGGTTCTATGATCAGTCCTTTCATAAAACAGCCTCTTCTTTTGTGGATCTTCTGGTTTGCTAAAATAAAAAAGCAAATGGGCGATACATCCTCTGAGTCCTCGCATGTTGGAGACTTGTTCCTACAGCTTTTACTAAAGACAAACAAGTGGACTGAATATAGTATTCTCAGATCACATGTTTTTCCATCACAAATTTTCTTGACCTATTTTCTCAGACTTTCTGGGATCTGATGTTGCTGAGGAAATTCTGACCAAACCAGGATTTTAAATTTTCTTTGTGATTTGTTTTTAAGACCTGGGCGTTTGTTGGATTCATCCTTGAATTTTAATAATTTTCACCAGGCATTATTGCATATATTATTCAGAACACAGTAAGCCCAGTCATTTTTGTCAATTTAGTTTTTCCTGCATTTCAGGATGATTTTTGTTGTGTAACTGCACGCTATTTTGGTTTCCACTTGTTGTATGCTCTAGGTCGGTCAGCCCACGTGTTGCTATGGCAAGCATGCCCCAGTAGCCTTCCATATATGCCTTCCTTTCTCTCGTGGTTGTTATTTATTTTTCATTTTCCTTTGCATCTTCCAAGATTGTCTAAAGCCTGTTCATACTCCCAGCCCCCGACTCAGGTTTCTGCGGTATTAATTATCTTCTTTGCTACTTCTATTTTGTACATTCTGCACTGGTGTTATTTTTCCCTCAGTTTCTTTCCTTAAACCTGGCAAATGTCTTTTCTTCTCAGTCTGTTCTTTGATCAAGCTTCCTGTACACTTGCAGCTGACCAGCAGAATAATACTGGATAAACATCTCAAAATGGAACTAACATATATACCCTCTGCTTTTTTATTCCCTTCCCCATGTCTTACAATTATGGCTTGTTACGTTGGTTTTTCCATTGGTTACCTTTTAAAGCTTAAGTAACGTACTACAACTTTTATTCCTCTTTCATCTGTGTTTGATGGTGGCTTCTAATCCCCCACTGTGTGAAGTCAGGACACCTGTGTCCTTACTCCTCCTTGTACATCTTCCCCCGACACATTTTGATCCTCCAATCAGTCAAGTCTTCCACATGTCCTTTTTAGGGTGACTCTAAAACATGAAAACCATGAATCAGTATTATCACAATGAAACTATTCAGTGCAGGCCAAAAAATATACCAGAATTCTACCTTCTTCTCAGAAACTCAGTGCCATAGACCCTGGAGATTCAGAGAAGAATATTCCTAGCACAAAAATGAAGTGGAATCTAATTTTTTGCATCAAGTGTTTAAAATAACAGAGCAATTTTGTTGGCTTCCTATTGAATATATGACATTCTTGCAGTTTTTTTGTCTTTGTTGTTTTATTTCTGTTTTGTTTTTCTCCTGGAGTTTATAATTACACTTATTTTTTTGTAGTGCTTTTTGCTTTGGTCATATTTATTTTTTAAAGACTCTTCAGATACTTTTTATTCTATCATATTCTGACATTTTCCTTCCAAATCCCTCTCCTCTATCCCCTACAATAAACCACTTGCCTACTTCAACTGCTGCATGGCTGTCATCCTGGGATCTCAGATCAGTGTCTCCTTGTTTCATAGATAGGTATATGTCTTTCTCTTCTTGATTTAGTTCCTCATAGTCCAGAGACATATCCATACCCCTTTTTAAGGAGGGGCTTGCTTAAACATTACAACATCACAAGAAAGCTACAGACCAATTTTCCTCAAAAACATGGTAATGCTTTAGCAAATACAATCTAGTAATATACACATATATATACACACATATATATATATTTGTGTGTATATATATTTCTATGCATGGGAATACATACATATTTTGTATATATATGTGTGTGTGTATATATTATATATATATATATATATATATATATATAAAATCGGATTTATCCTAGAAATTCAGGATTGCTTAATTGTCAAAAATCCATGTATTTCACCGTTAACAAATTAAATAAGAAAAATCATGATCTCAATAGATGCACAAAACAACAAATTCTAACACCTATTCTTGGTAAAAAATAAATAAACAAAACAACAACAATAAAAATCTCTCAGCAAACAAGAACAGAAGGGAGCTTTCTCAGCCTCTGAATTGTGAAACACTTAATGGCAAAACACTGAACATTTTTCTGCCAGGATAAATTAAAAGGCAAGGGCATCAAAAATCACCACATGTGTGATAAACACTGGTCTAGACAGTAAGACACTACAAGAAAAGAAAAATACTCATACCTAGTGAAAAGGAAGAAATATAATTGTCTTTATTTGCAAAGAATATGATTATCTGTTTACAAATATTAAAGACTCTACCAAAACAAGCTAGAACTAATATGTGAATCCTTTTGCCAGTGGTGGGTCTTGCTTCCACGTTGATGGCTGCTGACTGATCAGGGTGGTGGATGCTGAAGGTTGGGGTGGTTGTGGCGATTTCTTAAAATAAGACAACAGTTAAGTTTGTCACATCAATTGACTTTTTCTTACACAAAATATTTATCTGTAGCATGTGACACTGTTTTATAACATTTATCTACAGTAGAACTTCTTTCAAAATTAGAGTAAATACTCTCAGACCCTGCCACTAGTTTCTCAACTAAGTTTATACACTATTCTAAATCCTTTGTTGTCATTTCAACAATATTCACAGCATTTTCACCAGGAATAGATGCCATCTCAAGAAACCACAGTCTTAGCTCAACCATAAGGAAGCAATTCTTCATCCATTCAATTCTGATCATGAGATTGCAACCAATTCAGTCCCATCTTCAGGCTCCACTTCTAATTCTAGTCCTCTTGCTAGCTCTACCACAGCTGCAGTTACTTTCCCCACTGAAGTCTTGAACCCCTCAAAGTCAACTTTTTCCAAACTGCTATTATTGTTCATTTTTTACTTCCTCCCATGAATTACAAATGTTCTTAATGGCATCTAGGTAGGTGAATCCTTTCCAGAAGGTTTTCAATTTATGTTGCCCAGATCCATCAGAGGAATTACTATTGATGGCAGCTATTGCCTTACAAAATGTATTTCTTAAATAATAAGACTTGAAAGTTAAAATTACACTTTGATCCATGGGCTACAGCACTGATATTGTGTTAAACAGGCAGGAAAATGACATTAATTTCTTTGTACATCTCCATCAGAGTCCTCAGGTGAGCTAGTGCTCTGTCAATGAGGAGTAATATTTTGAAAACAAAAAAGATCTTTTTTTCTGAGTAGTAGGTCTCGACAATGAGTTTAAAATATTCAGTAAACCAGGCTGTAAATGGATGAGCTGTCAATCATATTTTGTTTTTCCATTTCTAGAGCACAAGCAGAACAGATTTAGCATAATTCTTAAGGATCCTAGAATTTTCTGAATAGCTGGTGAGCATTGGTTTTAACTTAGTGTCACCAGTTGAATTAGCCCCTAATGATAAGGTTAGTCTGCCCCTGAAGCTTTGAAGCCAGGCATTGACTTCTCTTCTCCAGCAATGAAAGTCTTACGTGGCTTCTTTTCCCAATAGAAGTCTGTTTTGTCTGCATTTAAAATCTGTGGTTTAATGTTGCCATCTTCATCAATAATCTTAGCTAAATCTTCTGGGTAACTTGCTGCAACTTCTTCATCAGCACGTGCTGCTTCACCTTGTACTTTTATGTTATAGAGACGGTTTCTTTTCTTAAGCCTCATGAACCAGCCTCTGCTAGCTTCCAACTTTTCTGCAACTTCTTCATCTCTCTCAGCCTTCATAGTATTAAAGAGAGTTAGGGGCTTTCTCTGGATTAGGCTTTGACTTAAGGGAATGTTGTGGCTGGTTTGATCTTCTTACCTGACCACTAAAACTTTCTCCATATCAGTAATAAGTCTGTTTAGCTTTCTTATCATTCACATGTTCACTGGAGTAGCACTTTTAATTTCCTTCAAAAACTTTTTCTTTGCATTCACAACTTGGCTGTCTAGTGTAAGAGGCCTAGGTTTCAGCCTATCTACCTCTGCTTTTTGTCTGTCTTCCTCACTGAGCTTAATCATTTCTAGCTTTTTATTTAAAATGAGAGATGCACAACACTTCCTTTCCCTTGAACACTTAGGGGACATTGTAGGGTAATTAATTGTCCTAATTTCAATATTGCTGTGTCTCAGGAAATATCTAAGCCCAAGGAAAGGGAGAGAGAAGGGGAAATGGCTAGCCAATGGAGCGGCCAGAACACACACAACATTTATGGGTTAAGTTCATTGTCATATATGTGTGCAGTTCATGGTGACCTAGAACAATTACAATAATAATATCAAAGATATAAGAATAATGAAAAAGTTTGGAATATTGCAAAAATTACCAAAATGTGACACCAAAACCTGAAGTGAGCACACACTATTGGAAAAATGGTGCTGATAGACTTACTCAACACAGGGTTGGCACAAACCTTCAATTTGTAAAAAACACAGTATCTCCAAAGCACAATAAAGCAAAGCACAATAAAATCAGGTATGCTTGCACAACAGCCTCAGAAATAGAAACTGCTGGGGGATAAATTTAACAAGATTAATGTGATATATATGTGGTGTGTGTGTGTATATATATATATGTATATTTCCGGTATATATATATATATATATATATATGTATACATATACAGCTAGGCACAGTGGCTCATGCCTGTAATCCCAGCACTTTGGGAGACTGAGCGGGGGGGAGATCATGAGGTCAGGAGTTCAAGACCAGCCTGACCAACATGGAGAAACCCCATCTCTACTAAAAATACAAAAATCAGCTGGGCGTGGTGGTTCATGCCTGTAATCCCAGCTACTTGGGAGGCTGAGGCAGGAGAATTGCTTAAACCCAGGAGGCAGAGGTTGCAATGAGCCGAGATCACACCCCTGCACTCCAGCCTGGGCAACAAGAGCGAAACTCATCTCAAAAAAATAAAAGATAAATAAATACATAAATACATAAATAAATAAATAAATATCCGACTGTGTACATGTGTATTTACTTATATGGAAATGCAAAGATCTAGATTAGCTAAAGAAATTTGTAAAAGAACAAAGTTAAATAACTCATATTACCTGATTTCAAGCTTACTATAAAGCTGCAGTAGTGAAGACAGTGTGCATTGGTTAAAGGACAGACTTACTGCTTAACAGAATGAAATAAAGAGGTCAGAAATACACCCACTCAAACATGGTCAATTGATTTTTGACAAAAGTACTAAGAAAATCCAGTGAGGAAAGGATAGTCTTTTTAACAAATGTGCTGGAAAAATTGAACATCGATGTGCAATAAATAAATAAAGGAACTTGACATCACACCAGACACAAGCATTAACTCAAACTAAATTGTAGACTTAAATGTAGGAACTGATTGTGTATATTCTGGAATAAAATATAAAAGAAGTTATTGTGACCTTAGATTAAGCAAAGATTTCTTAGATACACAAAAAGAAAGACCCCCCAAAAATGACCAATTGTATTTTATTATAATTAAAGACTTTTGTACTTCATAAGACAACATTATGAGAATGAAAAAGCAAGCCAGGACTGGGGAAAAATTTTCACAAAACAATATCTCATAAAAGACTTGTAACCAGGATATATAAAGAACCCATACAGTGCAATAAAAAATAAAAATTCATAAAATTTTTTAATTGTCATTTCACAAAAGAATGTATAGAGATGGCAAATCAGCATGAGAAAAAATGTTCAACATCATTAGACATTAGGGAAATGCAAATTAAAATCAAAGTGAAATACCATCATACACCTATTAGAATGGTGAAAAAAATGCCAAGTGCCCAGCCAGAATGGCCATTATTATAAAGTCAAAAACCAATAAATGTTGGTGTGGAGGCTGTGAAAAGGGAACATTTATATACTGTTGGTGGGAATGTAAGTTAGTAAAATCTTTATGAAAAACAGTATGAAGATTTATCAAAGAACTAAAAGTAGATCTACCATTTGATCCAGCAATCCCACTACTGGGCATGTATACCCCAAGGAAAAGAAGTCACTGTATCAAAAAGACACCTGTAGGCATTTTTGTTGCTGCACAATTCACAACTGAAAAGACATACAATCAACCCAAGTGCCCATCAACTGAGTGGATAAAGAAAACATGGTATACACACATCATGGAATACTACTCAGCCAAAAAAGGGAATGAAATAATGTATTTAGCAGCAACTTGGATGAAATGGGAGGCCATTATCCTAATTGAAGTAACTCAGGAACAACAACAACAAAAAAAAAAAAACAAATATTGCATGTTCTCACTTATAAGTGGGTGCTAAACTATGGATACCCAAAGGCATACAAAGTTGTATAATAGACATTGGAGACTCAGAAGAGGGGAGGGTCGGAGGGGATGAGAGATGAAAAATTACCTATTTAATACAATGTCCACTATTTGGGTGATGGGCACACTAAAAGCCCAGACTTCACCACTACACAATTCATCCACGTAACGAAAAACCACTTGTACTCCTGAAACGATCTAAACAAAAAAAAATTAAATGCCAAATGCTGCCAAAAATGTGAAGCAACTGGAATCCTCATCCTTTACTGATGAGAATACAAAGTGGAACAGCCACTTTGGAAAAGAGTGTGATAGTTTCTTATAAAATTAAACATATGCTTCTATGCAGTGCAGCCATTTCACGCCTAGGTATTTATTTAAACCCAATGAAACATTCATTCACACAAAGACTAGTATACAGATGATCAGGGCATATCTCAAAACTGGAAGCAACCCAAACATGCCACTTCTGGTGATAGAAAAACACATTCTCCTGTGGTCTTACAATAGAATACTACACAGCAAGAAACAGGAATGAATTACTCATCCACTAAACAATATGGATGAATCTCAGAAGTGTTACACCATGGGAAAGAAGCCCCAGAAGACAATATTTTCCATGATTCCATTTGTATGAAATTCTCAAAAACAAAAACCAGTGGAAGAAACCATTTTGGAGTGATGGAACTGTTCTGTGTCATAATCAAGCATGTGTCAAAACTCATCAAATTCCAAGATTAAATATGGAAACTTTGATTCTATGTAAATCTTACTTCCATAAAGCTGATTGATTAAGAGAGTGCTTAGCAGATCAGCTTTCTGTGTCTTCACTGAGTCTTTGCCCTTGGACCAAATTCCACTTCTGAGTGATGGTTAAACTATGCATGGGATTTTCGGTCCCACTATTTCTTCTCCTCCAAATGTCAAAAGCATTGTCTTCTAGCATCCAAGTGTTACTTTTGAAAACTCAAATCACAGTCTGATTCTCATGAGATGACTTTTTTCTCTTGTTTTAATTTTTATGACAATGATATTAACAAACCCTTACTGAGAGCTGCAGTGTTCCCAGGCCTGTTCTCCACACCCTACTCCCAGCTCCTTGGGATTGCTGCATGATAACTCCAGCCATAACATCTTTTTCATTGCTGTTCTGAGAACTCAGAGAACTTCTCCAACATAAAGACTACTATCCTTTGGGGGCGGTTTCTTCTATTGTTTCCTGACCTTTTTTTCTTTCTCAGCATCTTCTGTTCTCTGCTGCTAGTACATCCAATAATAGGGATTAGACCTCTTGGGATTGATCCTTTATTTCTCTTATCTCTTATCTTATAATTTCCCCTCTTTCCAGACCTTTTATTGCTTCTTTTATTTTAGCAATCATGATTTTAATCTCTAAGACATTTTCTGTTTTCTGAGTGATCCTTCTCCCTAAGCTACTGTTCTTGTTCTTGAATGTAACCTCTTCTTGAAAGACATTGAATGTGCTTTCAGAACATTTGTTTTATCTTGATCTTATATTGGCCTTTCTCTTTTACCTGCTACACAGACACACACACACACACACACACACACACACACACACATCCCTGATGATCCTTGGTTGTCTACTCATAGATAAGAAGGGTGAGGAAGGTGGGTGAGCTTCCTGCAAGGCAAGTTCTCCAAGTGAAGATTCTGCTAGGAGTTCTTTGCGAGGCAGAGAACAGCAGAAAAAAATTGAATAACAGGTTTTGGATTAGGTGAGGAGGGGGCTGGAAGAGCAGGTAAGTCAGGGGAGGGTGGGGGGAGGAGACACCTGATACCTAACAAAATGAGGCGTTCAGTCAGTCCTATGCATTATCATTCAAACAGAAAGACATAGTCTTTCTCAGGAAATACGTTCTGTTTGTTTGTTTGCTTGTCTGTGTTTTGGTGTAAGGGTCCGCTTCACCTCTCCCCGAGAAATAAATTCCAGCAACCTGAATTCAGCTCAGCATGAAGAAACAGGAAAGGACCATCCTTAGGTTGTACAATGACCTCCAACTAATCCACCTACTTCTAGACCAACTCTACTCCCCTGTTCTCTGGCAGCCAGGTTGTCTCTGAGCCAGGAACCTCTCAGGCCACCTACCCTCCACCTCCTTGCCAATCTCTTGCTGCACATTCTGGTCCATGCTATTTTTGAATTATTCATGCAAAAGCATACTACTATCCACTGTGATTCAGAATACCTTTTCACCCTGGTGGAAGACCTGCTCCCTACTCTCTTATATTCGACTTTCTATAGGATTTTTTGTGTATTTGTTTTATCTTTTTTTCTTTTGTTTGTACTTCCATCTGGTCATCACCACTGGATCTAAGAAAAGCGGAGTGTAAACAACTGCACCTTCATTGTTTTAAGGTAAAAGTCCTCTTCACCCTTCATCTTTTTCCCACCAAAACTGCTTCTGCTAATGGAATCTGTATTAATCTGTTTTCACACTGTGGATAAAGACATGACCAAGACTGGGTAATTTATAAAGAAAAAGAAGTTTAATGAACTCACAGTTCCACATGGCTGGGGAGGCCTCACAATCATGGCAGAAGGCAAGTCACATCTTACATGGCAGCAGGAAAGAGAGAATGAAAGCCAAGAGAAAGGGGTTTCCCCTTATAAAACCATCAGATCTTATTCACTACCACAAGAACAGTATGGGGGAACCACCCCCACGATTTGATTATCTCCCTTTGTGTCTCTCCCACAACACATGGCATTATGGGAGCTACAATTCAAGATAAGATTTGAGTGGGGACACAGCCAAACCATATCAGAATCTACCACCACAGCCCTGTATAGATCACTATGATAAAACGTGGTGAAAAGTTCTATGACCATTTTAAAGACATTAAAAACATTTATATATTCCTTATAAGTTCTACACATTTTTCAAGCAAATCAAGATGAATTTTATAATAACAAAGATGAATCACATAATCAATTTTTCTATATTCTTACTTATTATGGTTCTTGCTTTGCCAAAGACTCAATGGTCAGTTTTAATCATTCACTATAATTTTGGTTTTCCAATAACAACTTTAAAAATTGCTTTATATATTTAGATGTTGTTAAGTGGGGCATAAAAGTTCATGGTTACTCTAACTTTATAATAAAGTGGATCTTTTATTGAAGTAAGATAGCTACAGTCTGTTAAATTTTTTTATTTTACATTTTATTTTCCCAGTACCTAATATTGTCAATGCAGCTTTCTTTGGTTTATGTATTCTTAGCATGCCCTTGCCTATCCCATTATTCTTATTTTTTCTCTGAAAATCTGATTTTGTTGTTTCTCCTAAGCAGTAAAAAGCCTCTATTTCTATTTGGTTTTGATCCATGAAAAAAATGTAATACCACTCATTCATTTAACAAATGTTTTTTGAGCAAATGCTATGTGTTAGATCTCATATTCAAAGGTGGAAAGAACAAAAACTGTCCTAGCCATTATAATTTTTGCACCTTATTTTCTCTACTTAGGTATACAGACATTTTGGTTTTTAGTTCATTCTTCAAATCCTTACCTTTGGATTAAAATGAGGCAAGGAAAAATAATAATACGTTACTTATTCATTATTTAAAAACAAATTTTCTTAAAAAACTAGAAATACAAGAGAGCTTCCTTAACCTGACAAATAATATTGATTAAAAACATACCTATAGCAAATATATACTCCTTGAGATCATAAATGACCAAAAGCATGCCCAATTTTATTAATTCTACTAAACATTTTAATGGAGGTTCTAACCAGTGCAATAAAGCAAGAAAAATAAATATAAGACACGTCAATTTTGGGGAAAAATATTACCATTATTTACAGATGACATGATTGTGTACAAAGAAAATCCAAAAGAATCTATATACAATTAGAATTGACACAGAACCTAGGAAAGGTGCTAAATACCAGGAAATATACAAAAATCAATTTTATTTCTATATACCATCAACAACAGAAAATAAAATATTAAAAATTAATGCTTGCATTAGCATCAAAGTACAAGAAATATCTAGAAATAAATCTAATAAAAATGTGCAAGACGTCTTCACTAAAAACTACAATTATTGAGAGAAACCAAAGGAAAATCTAAATAAATGGAAGGTTTGATTTGTAAAGACACGAAGCTTCCCAAATTGCCCTATTGCTCTGCAAATGTACTACAATCCCCCAAAAATCTAAGCAGAGGTGTGTGCGTGTGTTTATATATAAATTTACAAGATGATTCTTAAATGTTTATGAAAATTCAAAGGGCCTATGATAGCCAAGGCAATTGTAAGGCAGAAAAAAAAATCTGAAAAACTCACATTACCACATATTAAGACTTTTAATAAAGCTATAATAAATAGGTCAGTGTGATATTAGTGCAAAGATAGATCCAAAAACCCCAAGTGAAATAGAAGAAAGAGTTCAGAAACAAAACACACCAATATTCAGCCACCTGATTTATGAAAAATCGACTCCGTAGTGTAGCCTTTTCAATAAATGGTGCTAAGCTAATTGAGTATCTAGAAGAGAAAAAATTTATCTTGACCCCTATCTCACATCATACACAAAAATCAATTCCAGATGGACTGCAGCTGTAAATGTGAAATGTTAAACCGTAAAACTTTAAGAGGAAAACATCTTGCAATTGTGAGTACACACAAACTATTATTTTTTTTTTTCCGAGATGGAGTTTTGCTGTCGCCAGACTGGAGTGCAGTGGTGCAATCTCAGCTCACTGCAACTTCCGCCTCCCAGGTTCAAGCGATTCTCCTGCCTCAGTCTCCTGAGTAGCTGGGTCTACAGGTGTGCACCACCACATCCAGCTAATTTTTATATTTTTAGTAGAGACAGGGTTTCACCGTGTTAGCCAGATGGTCTCTATCTCTTGACCTCATGAAATAGACACAAATTCTTAATAAGGAGACACACACACCACAAATACGAAGAATAAAAAGGCCAACCACAGCATGGTAGAAGAAACACACACACACACATACACACACACACACATCTCCAGCAAAAGTCTTTTATCAAAATACGTATTTGGAACTCTTACTAGTTAATTTGAAAAAAAGATTTTTTAAATAGATAAGTGGTCCAAAGACATGAACAGATACTTCACAAAAAGCCTTCTAACTGACCCATAAACACATAAAAAGGCATTTAATACTAGTCAGGGAAATGTAAAATGTCATCAGGGAAGTGTAAATTAAAATTAAAATACAATGCTCTAATCATCACAGTGGCTAAAATTGAAAGAATAGAAAATGCTGATGTATATTGACGAACTGGAACTCTCATGTACCCTTCTTGATGGTGAAAATTGCAATATTTTGGAAAAGTATTTGGCAGTATCTACTGAACCTGACCATCTGTGTATCTTTGCCTCAGCCATTCTACTCCGAAGTGCATATGCAACCAAAATGCACAGATATTTTTAACAAAAAAAAAGTATTAGTAGATCCATGGCAGTACCATTCATATTAATCAAAAACTGGAAACTCCTGAAATGCCATCAACGGTTGAATGGATAAGGAAATTGTGATGCATCATACAATGGGGTGCCCTCCAGCAGAGAAAACAGAAAATCGACAACTGCCTTCTCCAAAGAAATCTTACAAACATAATGTTGAGGGATAGAATCTAGAAGAATAAATGCATACTCTATGACTCAAAATTATTTTTAGCAAGAGTCTGGATAGTGATTACCCTTGGCGGGGGCAGAAACATCCTTCTTGAGAAGGAAGCAAGAAGTACCCTCTAGGTTTTAGTCATGTTCTTCCTATTGATCTACAGTGCTTATTACACAGCTGAGTTCATTGTGTGCAAATTCATTGAGCTGATCGTACAGCCCTTTTCTGTGTGTGTTATACTTTCATAAAGTTAAACAAAAATAAATAAAAGACACCTTTATTTTTATTTTTATTTATTTATTTATTTATTTTTATTTATTTATGAGACAGAGTCTCTCTCTGTCTCCCAGGTTGGAGTGCAGTGGAGTCATCTCAGCTCACTGCAACCTCTGCCTCCCAGGTTCGAGCGATTTTTCTGCCTCAGCCTCCCGAGTAGAGGGGACTACAGGCAAGTGCCACCATGCCCGGCTAATTTTTGTATTTTCGGTAGAGACAGGTTTTCACCATGTTGGCCAGGCTGGTCTTCAACTCCTGACCTCAGGTGATCTGCCTGCCTCGGCCTCCCAAAATGCTGGGATTACAGAAATGAGCCACCGCGCCTGGCCAACTAACCTTTATTTTTATAATTGTTGGTTCTACATAAACTGAACACAGGAGCTATTATGTTTAGATCATCTTTGTAAAATGAGAACATGAATATTGTTCTTCTCCACCCTTTTTAACTTTCTTCATTAGAAATATTTAGGCCCACACTATTGTCATTTTTAGCAATTGTTATTTTATGTATTGCGCATTATTTTGCATTTTGTGTAATAGCCACGTTGACCCCAATTATATAGACTTAAACATTTAGCTGGATTTCAGTTCTTATTTTAGACTTTTTATAGCTCATACTCTCTATTCCTGACTTACAGATTTTGATTCATCTCCCAATTAACCGGGAAACATCTTTCAAGAGGCTTTTATAGAAAGAATAACTGATTCATGATTTTTGTCATATTTGATAGGATTGGTCTTTCTTCTACCTCCTTATTTAACACTTGTTTTCTGCTTATTACTTGTGGGGGTTTTTTTTTGTTTTTTTTTTTGAGACAGAGTCTCACTCTGTAGCCTAGGCTGGAGTGCAGTGGCGCGATATCGGCTCACTGCAAGCTCTACCTCCTGGGTTCACACCATTCTCCTGCCTCAGCCTCCCGAGTAGCTGGGACTACAGGTGCCCGCCACCACGCTCAGCTAATGTTTTGTATTTTTAGTAGAGTTGAGGTTTCACTGTGTTAGCCAGGATGGTCCCGATCTCCTGACCTCGTGATCTGCCTGCCCCAGCCTCCCAAAATGCTGGGATTACAGGACTGAGCCACAGCGCCCGGCACTTGTGGGTATTTTTTTAAACTTTTGTTTGTGGACCTAGTTTCGTTTGCTCTTTTCAAAATAATTAGTAATATGGAAATTAAGCATCTTATTATTATACTCACATGATTGGACTAAAATTTTGAGAAAATATATTTTTTCCTATTTATCAACATTGAAAATGTACAATATCTCTCTACTCATCCTTATGTAAAATGATAAATTCTGTGAACCTCTTATGTAAAATAATAATTCTGTGTACCCTCTTAATACCATACACTCTGTATTCCCAATCTTAGTTGATACATATGGAATTTAAATATTTCCATTAAATAATTTATTTTTCTCCTTTGCCATAAACTCCATAGTCATATTTAACACAATTATTCTGAATAAATATTGTTTCCTTTTTAGTGCTTTGTGCCATTTCATTTACACTGCATCTTCCCATTTCTTGAGTTCTGTGTTATTTATATGCCCTTCATTCAGCTGGAGCACTTCTTTGAGTTTTTTTTAATGAAGGGCACATGGGTGGTATACTTCCTAAGTACTTTCGTATTTCAAATCTGCAAGGTTGTCTCGGGAATGATAGTTTGAGAGGATGTAAAATTGTGTTTTCAATCAAAAATAACCTTTTATTATTACAAAGGCAGTATATGTACACAGTAGAAAATTAGAAAATATAGATAAGTAAAAGTAAGATAATAAAACCACCATATTTCCACTACTTAAGAGATTACCACTGTTAACACCACAATGATATCCTCTCAGATCTATTGCTATACACATAGATGTGTATTTTATCAAAGTAAGATTATACTGTGTACACTGTTTTGCAACGTGCTTTTATTCAATAAATAAATGTCTACTTGTCCATGGCATTAAACTGTAACATCATTGATATGGTTTGGCTGTGTCCTGACACAAATCTCATCTTGAATTGTAGCTTCCATAATTCCCATGTGTTGGGGGAGGGACCTGGTGGGGGATAATTGAATCATGGGGGTGGTTTCCCCCATACTGTTCTTGTGGCACTGAATAAGTCTCATGAAATCTGATGGTTTTATAAGCGGTTTCCCTTTTCACTTGGCTCCCATTCTCTCTCTTGCCTGCTGCCATGTAAAATGTGCCTTTCGCCTTCTGCCATGATTGTGAGGCTTCCCCAGCCACATGGAACAGTGAGTCCTTTAAACCTGTCTTCCTTTATAAATTACCCAGTCTCAGGTGTGTCTTTATCAGCAGTGTGAGAATGGACTAATATAACCATTAAATGCCCAAGCTGTACTCGAATTTCCCCAATTGTCTTTTACAGTGAGTTTGCCCAAAATAGATGCAATCTGGGTGGCTATTCCCTTATTTTATGGCGATCTGGAACAAGCCCTTTTTCAAGACGATGGTTGTTGAACAGAGTGGGACAAATGCCCATCTTCTAGATTTTTCTACTCAGCTCTTTCTGTACCATTATTGAGAAGCAATCATCTTTCTGCAAGTCTCTATATTCTGCCTGGCCTCCTGTCATTTAGCATCGCAGAAGCAAATTCAGATAGCAACTTAATTTCTGCCCCTTCTTCCTGACTTGTATTGTCTACTCTTGAACTTCAAAAATGTCATGGAGCACTATCTCCATGGGGAGCTGTTCATTAATTATGACTGGTTCTCAGGTAGTCAGTGAGCTTTCATCTAAAAGATAAAGTTTTTATTGAGCTCACATTTTTTTTTTTTTTTTTTTTTGGTCTGCTCTGCTATTTCCTTCTGGAATTTCTAGCGCATGTGACTTGAGTTTCCTGGACTTACCTCCTGAACTTGTCTCCTTCCTGTTCTTTGATTCATTTTCATCTCTTTTCTCTGAGTTATAAGAAAGCATCTCCTAGTTCATGGATCTGGGAATGAACACAAGGGTGGAATTCTCAGTGTTAGCACATGACTGAAGGGCACGGGTATTAGCAACTCCAAGCAGCATCCATTGAGTGCTTCCCTGAATCAGGTTCTAGTCTGCACACTCTACACAGATCACCTCAATCAATCATCACATCAAACCTATTAGGCAAGGATTCTCACTAAACCCATTTTACAGATGATGAAACTGAGACACCTAGGGGATACATAACTTGCCCAATTACATGGCTAATAAGTAGTCAGGGTGGGATTCAAATCCAGGCTTCTCCTCACTCTCTGCACTGCTGGGAACCTGGATTGGTCCCACCCTGCCTGTCTCACAGCCCTATTGCCCCCACCTCTTGTTAGTGGGCTCCTACTTAACTCCTTTCCAGGTAAATTGTTCATTTGAATGCTGCCAATGATGGACAGGCACATCCTTGGTCTGCCACTTTGAGCTCTACATTTAATAGAAACATTTTCAAACTGTTGTGATGTGGCTGGCTACCTTCCCTGATTTCCAGTGTGGACACAGCTTTTCCCCTATATACATTCCTTTGGATATTTCCATGGAAAACCCCATGCTAAGTGTGCCTTTAGAGATTTCTTTATATCCCCTAGCAAAATGCAAGCCAGCATGACCTTCCATTCCTGTTCCCCATCACTCTCATTTATCCTCTTTGGTTATGCAAGAAATTGACCCATATAATGCATTCATTGTGGCCTTGCCTCACAGCCCAGCACCATACTGTCCAAGTGAAATGCCCTTTCCCTCATCCTCCCCATTGAAAATCCTTATCAACCTTCCATGGGCAGCTCAAATTCCAACTGGCCCTTAAAGCGCTCCTTCACCCCATTCCATGTCCTCTCCTTCCTCAGATGTCCCTTAGGAACCTCTACTCCCCAGTGGCCTGCTCTCAGTCAGGATCCCAGCACCAAACAGATGGTGCATCCCAGGGAGGATAATCCAGGGAGAATTTATGCACAAAGGGGTAGACTACAAAACGATAAGTGTCTGTTGTCTGGACTTAACAGAAAGAGAGAAGAAGCAGTCCCCAGGGCCTGGAAGGAGAGAATCCTGCATCGTTTTGAGAATGGCAGAGACTTTCGGTCCAGGGAGCAACTACCCCAAGGCCACCACAGAGGAAGAGAGACTCAGTATATGAAATACTCTCACCTCAGTCCCTCTCTTCCTCCCTCCAGGCTTTTGCCAGGGTTCCCCTTTGTCAGAAACCAACCAGAGGGCACGTGGCCCAGGACCCCTTGATATAATCAAGCACATCAGCCACCTGGGGCTGAGAACAGGGAGGAGAAAGGAAAGGGGTGAGTGCTGACGGGCAAAGGAAGGTATCAGCTACAGACTCTGCCACTTGCATTGTTCATGGTAATCATTTGCATCTTAACTTTCCCTCCAACTCTTGAGGGTAGGCAATACAGCTCTGCATTTCAGTACCCCAGTGTCTAGCATGGCAGTGGGTGTGCACCCTGAGCTCAGCGAAGTTGTGTTGAGTGAGGAAGCAGTCATGATATGACTTCCTCATTTGTTTTGTTATTCTAGAGGTGGAAAAGGGTGGCCTGAGTCATCTTAACTCCATTCTTGTGGGACTGTGAATTCTGTGGGATTGGGAGGTTGGGGGATTCTGGTGAGGCCATGGACAGATTTTTTGCAACATGTATGCCTGGCCTTTTGGATGTGAAATCCTGCAGCTGGCATTAGAATGCAGCTGTGTTGCATTCTAAATGGGTGAGCCAACCCAGGCTCCACCATCTGTACCAGGCACAGGGAGCACCAGCAACCAGCCACTGCCTTGTGTTATCCTTGTATTCCTTCACCAATCCATGTGTTTGTTCATTTGTTAAGCACTCATTCAGCATCTACTATGTACAGCAAGGATTCTAAACCCATATGGCCTCATGGGAAACCATTCCCCACTCTTCTGGTAACAAACCTCGCACATAATCCAGGTCTAATTGTGCTCATGAGAAGGTGAGAGAACGGGAACAAGAAGGAAAGGAATAGGCCCGAGGGAGCACAGCTAATAAGCAGCAAAGCACAGCTTGAGAGCTGAGTACATGCTAGCACACTGCCCAGACACACATCTCAGGGCCCCTGGATAAAGGTGACTGTGTTCACATCAGAGTGAACGTGTTAATGAGAAGAAAGAGGGCCTGGCACAGCAACTCATCATTCTAATCAAAGCACTTTGGGAGGCTGAGGTGGAAGGATCGCTTGAGCCCAGAAGTTCAAGACCAGCCTGGACAACATAGCAAGATCCTTGTCTCTATAAAAAAACTCCAAAAATTAGCTGAGCATACTGGCATGTGCCTTGTAGTCCCAGTTATTCAGGAGGCTCAGGCAGGAGGATCACTTGATCAAGTGAGGTTGAAGCTGCAGTGAGCCGTGATTGCCTGCCACCTCAGGTGATCGTATAATTGTTGTGTCAACTGGACCACTTTGTTTGTGTGGTTATACCATGAAACAAGCATTTACCTTGACAGACCCAGACTAGTCAGTGTGTATGGCCACCCTACCTGAAGGGCCAGGCATGCATGTTGCAAATAATCTGTCCATGGCCCCTCCAGAATCCCACAATCAATGGGAACACCAAGAAGGAAGTTAAGATGACTCAGGCCACCCTTTTCCACCTCTAAAATAATACACACAGAAAAAGGTAATATCATGACTGCTCTGCCACTCACACAACTTCACTGAGCCCAGGCAGCACACCCACCATCATGTTAGGCACTGAGTACAGACACTTCAGCCTGGGTGACAAAGTGAGACACTGTCTATAAAAAAAATAAAATAAAAGAGAGAGAGGAAAGAAGTCCTCCGTTCTGGTGTTCATGCATGGCCCCTGTAAGACTGGATAACTGGGAGGCCAAGGAAGGTGGATCACAATGTCAGGAGATCGAGACCATCCTGGCTAACATGGTGAAACCCGTCTCTACTAAAAATACAAAAAATTAGCCAGGCGTGGTGGCGGGCGCATGTAGTCCCAGCTACTCGGGAGGCTGAGGCAGGAGAATAGCATGAACCTGGGAGGCAGAGCTTGCAGTGAGCTGAGATTGCTCCACTGCACTCCAGCCTGGGGGACAGAGCAAGACTCCATCTAAAAAAAAAAAAAAAAAAAAAAAAAAAAGACTGGATAAGGTCCTTGGCTTTTCTCAGTTTCATGATGTGACCACATCATGTGAGCTTGTGGCAGTGGAAATATGTGGTCGGGGGTGTGGGGCATCCAAGCAGGGGAAAGGGAGCATTCCCATGGCCAACCCACCCACACAGCTTCCACCCAACAGCATCCCAGCTCGGAAACCTGACTTTGGAAGCACAACATGTGAGACTGTGATTTTGATTAGAATGACATGGATATGAGACAGCTACATTTTTTCCCAAGGAAAAAAAAAAAAGAAAACTCTCTCCAAACAAAGGGTGAAAGAGAATCATTGTTTACTTATGCTCCATTCTTCTTAATTTCTGATATTCTTTTAGACAACTGCCAAGTCCGTGCAGAAACAGCTCTTCTGATGTAATAAATGTAGACTTTGATCTAACACTCACCAAAGCCATTCTGAAGAATTTCAGAGCAGAGCAACTTGAGCAACAATTCATAAAATAGATGTGAGCCTTGGCTTTTTTTTTTTTTTTAATTTACCAATAAACTAGGTCACAGAGTTAAAATGAGCTTTTTTCCCCAGAAGTAAACACTTGTACACACTTTAAGTGACATTTTTTATAACATTCCTTTTTTTTCTTAGGATAAGCATTGAGTTAATACCTAGGAGCAAACGCATCACTGTTACTGTCCTTTGAACATGTGCTGATCACGGCCGTGGCTGCACACAGATAACCCTGAAACAGACTCTTTGATCTCGCTCCTTCCAGTCTGTAACTTTTTTGTTTGTTTGTTTGTTTTTTGAGACAGAGTCTCACTCTGTTGCCCAGGCTGGAGTGCAATGGTGCGATCTCAGCTCACTGCAACCTCTGCCTCCCATGTTCAAGTGATTCTCCTGCCTCAGCCTCCCGGGTAGCTGGGATTACAGGGGTGCACCACCATGCCCGGCTAATTTTGCATCTTTAGTACAGATGGGATTTCTCCATGTTGGTCAGGCTGGTCTCGAACTCCTGATCTCAGGTGATCAGCCCACCTTGGCCTCCCAAAATGCTGGGATTACAGGCTTGAGCCACCATGCCCAGACCTCAATCTGTAAATTTAAGTAGGGTTTCCAAGTCACCTAGGCCAATGCCTAAAATGCCTGCCACTTGGGGTGCATATAATTTATTGTGCCAACCAGGCCACTTTGCAGATGGAGAGGGGTGTTATTATGCCAGGAAAACAAGCACTTACCTTGACTGGCCCAGACCAGTCAGCGTGTTCCACCATCCCCCCTGAAAAAAAAAGATGGATACATCAGCGGTGTGTGTATTTCCACCAACCTGGTGGAGACCTCTTTATTCAGGATAACGATACAGGAAAAGGGGCAGGGAGAGGTGTCGTGTGTGGGCCAGCATTATCCTCAGGTCCCCCCACTCCAGGGAAAGCAGAGCAATTGCAGAGTCCCAGAGACTGTGCCTGGGACCCCCATATGTGGGAAGACCCGCCCATATTCCCTGGCATTCATCACTTGGTCAGTTTCTGTAAACACTGGCCCAAAACCCACTCTTGCAACAATATTAATGAGCATACTTGCTCTCTCTCTTGCTTTTTGACATCAATTAAATGAAGTATTGGCTGCAACTAGTTTTTCCAGAAGTTTCTATGTCAGCAAATGATCTGGGTAAGGAGATGACTGGATAACTCTTCACCTTCATTTTCAGCTGAGAAAATGCCAGCTTACCATACGGGTCACATTCCTGGGGCCCTTGGCTAGGAAAGCGTGGCTCCATTTTGCACACCTCCCATTGTTTCTCAGTGCCTACAATGCTCAAATATGTGCAAAATAGGAACACTGTTATTCACATCGTAATGGATACTAACAATAGTAGCTATTACGCATGAAGCACCCATGCTGGGCCAAGCTTCGTACCAGGGACTTACTTACAACACTCTCATACCCTGATAATGAAGATATATCAATCTCCAGCCTACAGAGAAGGACACTGAGGTTCAGAGAGGCTAACTGTTTGCTCAAGGTCACGCAGCTCAGCAGTGCTGGTGTCGACTTCCCCCAGAATCTGCCAAAAGGTGAGAAATTCCAAGTCATATATTTGCCTTTAAAAATCAGTTTACCTCCCAAGTAGCCTCACAGATCCCTGCTATTGGTGACCAGACTTTATGCAGGAGACGAGAAAACAAGTTTATGTCTTTCTCTGTCCCTGAACATTGGGGAATGAGTTGGTAAAAGAGCATGTACCCTAAACAGTACAGCGTTTTTATTCTGCCATCAAATGAGTGTGCTCTTTAAAATATCCCATTTATTCATCGATATGGTGCTGGATATGTCAAAATGCAAAACTAAGAAAGATAGCACAGGAACAATATATTTTTGGTGCCTTTTAATTGAAATAGTAATGAGAATTGTATCCACAGCATGCTCCAGCAGGTATGCAAGATGTAGGTGCTCTGCCTACATCCTCTGTAGACACTGCATACCTGACGGCTAGACACACGTTCTGTTCATGCCTGCTAAGCCCCAAGTCGCAAAGGTTCCCCAGGTACCAGCAACTGGGAGGACACCCTGGGAAGAACCTGGGTGACATCCTTAGCAGAATTTTCTGGGTCCCAGCAACTGGGTTAGCAGAATTTTCTGGGTTTCTCTATTTCCCTTCTATTCCTCCTCTCTGAAAGACAGATCCTACAGGGTGAATGTTTAAGGCTGATGTTTTCTACCCAGTGTGCTCCTGCAGCTTAGAAATGGACATCACGGCTTGAAAGACCAGGCAAAATAAACATAGGGCCAAATTGAGTGACTCCTGGCGTGAGTCAACATGGATGCCCCATCCTCCCATTCTGAGCACAAAGGGTGCTTAAAACTTTAATGAATTGAACTCTATGAGTAAGGGATGTTAATCATTTTAATTACCCAGCAGCTTGAAATCAGATATAACAGTCCAATAATGTATCTTTAAACGAATACCACCCTGCCCTATAAAAAATCCCTTCCAAACCATTCTAATAATTTCTATTTATCTTTTCTGACGTTAACTGTTATCCGGCCCAGCCGGCCAACAGACAGCCTTCCCCTCACATTTGGTTTAAATGCAATGCCGTCTAGTTCTTCAATATCATTAGCGTCCCCCTGGTGGGCAGAGAGCAAGGCGGTGGCACCGGTCACACTTCACTGCTTTATCTCATATGACAAAGAGCGATGATACGCTTCAATCCAGGCCAGCCCAGCAGAGGGGAAGGTGGCCGCACAGAACTCCCCCGGCTGCCGAGAAACGCCCTCCGTGTGACTTGCTAACAGCATGAAGGGGCAGACAAATAGATTTTCCTCTATATTTATAACCAGCATCATTCTTCCTTTCAGGGCGTTCAGTGCAGGTAGCTGTTTTATATGAAATGAACAATCTTTATAGACGTACCAGAGCCATAACAAGCCTGATTTTCAGCGAAGCTGAGGTATATAACTCTTACCGAATTGTCAGGCTACTTGCTCAACAAATCAAGCCTAACTTATGATGTTTGCAGTGTAATTTTTATTCCTGTTTGACTAGCCAACTACCCAGTGGTAATAGGATGTTAGGAAGGGCAGTGGCGATGTTTGTGCATGCTGTGATTGATAGGCCGACTCGGCATTTTTCATTTATATCTCCAGATTCCAAATCAGTTAAGTTTAGGAAAAATGAAACAAAGTGGCAAGAAAAATGTTTGCAGATTGCAGACCGGCGCTCCCGCCGATCTGAGTTCAGCCCACATCTGCCGGGATTGTCTGGAAACATTAAGATATCTAAATGAAAATCAATACTATATGTGCCAGGCATTTACTACCAGGAACAAGCATCAAGAGACCTGAGCTAATCAGACTTCCAGCTTGTGCCTCAGCCCTAGACTGAACCCCAGGGGTGTCCTAATTGCCCAGACTAATCATAGAAGAGTTAAATTTATAACCAAGAAAGACATCTTGTTTTTCTTACCAGTCATCATTTAGGAGCGGAAAGGCTCACCT
The DNA here is from genome assembly GCF_009828535.3 of Hylobates moloch. NCBI lineage: Eukaryota > Metazoa > Chordata > Mammalia > Primates > Hylobatidae > Hylobates > Hylobates moloch. The sequence goes on from NW_026652287.1 coordinate 60,300,298, forward strand.
GTGAAGTGGGTGCCAGATGTACAGTGGGAGCCCCCATTCAAGAGAGGATGGCTTCTCACCTGTCAGGGGAAAGGAAAGACAAATTTACTGTCAGCAGTAAAACCAGTCAGGCTCATAGAAGCCCCGGGTGGGAGAGTGTTCCATCAGCTCAAACACGCACTGCAGTTCTCCTCATTGAAACTCTCCCCACTTAACCCCCGTGTTCTGGAACACGAAAGCCCCGTGCACACTTTGATCCATGGCCTGGTTTTTATTTTAAGGAAACAGCTCAGAAAAGCAACTGGCATCAGTGACGTTAAAAATATATGTATCTGTTTCTCCCTGAGTTCCACTCTGGGCTTTTTTGTCCCTTGGAATCTCCAGAGGAGCTAATAACACTTGGCGACATGTATCTCCCTAATATACTGTACAAACAAGTCACCGATATTATTCACACTCCAACAAACTACAAAGTCACACAATAGCAATTGGACGAGCCCACACTATACTGCTGAAAAACCATAATGTATCAGGGGACTGGATTCCTAATATTTGCATTCTAGATGCCAACTGTGAGCATATTTTGTACTATTTTCAACAAATTACACCAAAATATGCAAAATGTTTATAAGGCTCCATCTTCTATTTTTGGCTCCGATATATTTGCAACTTAATAGTCCTTTAGAGATTTGTTTGTCTCCTTGGTAGAAATAGGAAAGTGGGAAATGAAAAAAGCAGAAAGAGAGAGGGAGAAGAGAAAAGAAACGAAGACACTTTGTTCACGCAAGTCGAGTTCTGCGAGTTTTTCGTAAAGAGCGGAGCCGCTCTCCCTGGAGACCTTCTTCGACAAGATATTTAATAACATTATTCGGATTCCTTGTGTCCCAGATTTCAGATGTATTTTTAATGCATGTGTCTTGAAACAAAACAACCATTGTCAAATGCTGTATCCTCTTCTCACCAGTTTAAATGGTTTCCTAAACAGCACGATTCTGGGAGCATCTTGATGGTGGTGATCAATGAAAAACTGCGCCTTGCTCTCTGTGGCTTCCCAAGGATGTTCACCCCTTACCACAGAAGGTTTGTCAGCTCTCTTCCCAGGAAAGGTGTCTCTGGTCCTTGTGATGTGAACGATGACAGCCTCTTGCCTTCTGTTCCATCATCATTGCCTCTGTGCTCTAGCAACTGGGTGCAGGCATACATCTGTCTTTCTTGTCTTCAACCCTGTGACACCACCATCCCTGACTGCACTGTGCCTGTGTAGGATTAGGGCTGATATGTTGAGCAGAATCCAGGATAGGGGAGATGAAAATGTACATGGGTTGAAGAGGGCAGCAGTTTTCCTGATGCTGGATTACACAGCCAAGTTGAAAACTTTTCAATCCAGCTTCTCCCACTGGAAAAGGTGTCAGACAAAAAACTAATTTTTTTCTAATGTTATGCCTAACGAACTTAACCTAACTTAACCTAGAGATTGGGCCTCATGCCCTTGGTTCCTAGAACAATTTTTCCTAACAAGACTGAAGCTTCAGCCGAATTCATTACTTACTCGGAATGAATAAAGCCAGAGGAAAAGATATTTCATGAACAAATCTGTGTTCTTAGCTGGGCTTCAATGTAAAAAAAAACAAGTGAAAAACAGTGCCTGGCTTCCCATGTCTTTGTACACACAGTAGGCCCTCAAAATGCATGTGTAGGTTGGATAAGCCAACAATACATGGTGAATGAACTGGGAAGTCACTTGAGTTGGACTTACACTCAAGAAAAGGTAAAGAGGCCAGGCACAGTGGCTCATGCCTGTAATCCCAGTGCGTTGGGAGGCCTAGCGGGGGACTGGGCTGGGGGACGAGGGTGGGGGGATAGCTTGAACCTAGGAGTTAAAGACCAGCCTGGGCAACATGGCAAAACCCTAACTCTGCAAAAAATTTAAAAATTAGCCAGGCACAATGGCACATGCCTGTAGTCCCAGCTACTCAGGAAGCTGAGGCAGGAGGATTGCTTGAGCCCAGGAGGTGGAAGCTGCAGTGAGCTATGATCATGCCACTGCACTCCAGCCTGGGCAGCAGATAGAGACCCTGACTCAAAGAAAAAAAAAAGAGGTACAGAAGCATATTCAAATGGAGAGACTGAGGCAGAAATGAGCCTCAGAGCACATCAGGCCTCAGGCTTTCCTCTAGGAATGCTCCACTGCCCTGCACACCAAGCTTTGAATCAGAGGCAGCCAGACCCTGATTTGCCCCCAGGACAAAGGCCAACAGCTCACGGGAGCTGGCCAGAATGACTCCAAACTCATTCCTCAGCCAAACGGGGCCTCTCAGGAAAGCAGGCTTGGCACAGCCAGGTGTGGCTCTCAACTCAGGGGAGCTGAAGCCTTCACAAGCCCTACATCCTGTTTCTCAGCTCCACAGTCCTCATGGGACCTGCTCCTGTGGCCAGGCTCACACGCACAGGGGTTGTTGTGAAATAGCCTGGGTGGTGAGAAAACTCCTGGGGTCTCAGCTAGAAACGCTAACTGGGGTTGCATCTTTTCCAGCTGTTTTGATGGCCAGGCTGGGAAGCCTGCTAGAGGCCAGGGAGCAAGGCAGGGCCACCCAGACAAAACAGTCAGTGGAGATCTCCCCCAGGGAACCCAGGCAATTCACAACAGAAACAGAGCTGCTGCTTCCTGAGGGCTTTCCACGTGCCAAGCACTATTCCTGGAGTTGCGTGTATTTTAACTTGATCAATCTTCACAATGGCCCTGGGAGGTGGGCCCCATTATTAGCCCACAGGGGAGATGAGTAACTTAGCTGCAGTCACAAATTACTGAGGGACAAAATCAGGGTCTTGTCCCTGCAGTCAGGTGTGGAGTCCATGCATTTTGAAGAAGGAAGTCTCCGGGGGGTACTCAGAAACAAAGGCCCTGCCTAAGTAGGTAAGATGGCAGAGAATGGACCCAAGGTAGAAATCAGATCATATTTATATGATTCATAAGATAAATCATAATACTACCATAAAGCCACACCCAACAAAAAGCTTTAACATGGAGGCCAAGCCAGAGCTGAGCTTCCTTAAGTGAGATCCATAGAAGAAGGAGGCTCAAACGGAAATGCAATTGAAATAATTATAAGATAATCACTTGGGGGCATTCGGCAGTGGGACTCACTTGGGCTTCATCCCCCATTCTGACACTGACCAAAAGAAACAGCAGTCAGTTACCAGTGGATCTGGTTTCGGCTTCGTCTCTGGTATTCCAAAACCCTGTGCGCTGACTGTCATCTCACAATCAGAAAACCAGAAAGACAGCTGCTTGCCACTCCTAGAGCCTGCCTGCCCAGCGCCCTGGCCTCCTCTGGGACCACCTGTGCACCCCTATGTCACCGCAGCCACCGCAGCTCAGCAGAGTGAAACTTCATCAGCAACATTTTTCACAAGACAGAGGCCACATTTGTAAAGTGACCCTTCTTCTGCCTTTTGGCTCTAGAACAGAAAGGGGCGAGAGAGCAGGGGAAGGATGAGGGGATGTTCACCCTGCGGATTGAGTCAGGAGGGGGACATGGCTTGTTTAATCCTAATAAATCAGAGCATCCCCGGGAGGTGGAAGCAACAGGGGCTGGTGTGCCAGCCGCGCTGCACATTGACCCAAGGCAGAGCTCGTGGAGAAATGATGTCCTCTTAAGCAGACTCCTGGAGAGATGGTCTGCATTTCTCCTGACAAATTAGAAGTGCCGTGAATGCAACCATTCCTCAGAAAATAGGCCTGATTTAGCAATGCACAAGCTGCATTATCTCGCTGCATAAAAAGACCATTTAAGCAGGGAAGCCTTTAGGACACTGGCCCTTTGGAGCAGCAGTTCTGAAATATTACCCACCTTGACTGCCACCTAAGCTGGTCACTCCCCAAGGGAAAAGCCACATTTACAACCTAGAAGACCAAGCGGGCTTTAGTCAAAGGAAAGGGTCATTTGTCTCTGGTGTCTGCGTGAGATTTCTTGTGCCCCTGTCCTGCTCAAGCCCTCACCTCACCTCCGATGGCCATGCCAAGTGGAGAGCTACTGTATGGGGAACACCAGTTTCATCCTATCCAAGGTGTCTTGCCCTGTTCACGGCAGCCAGAGCCTTAGCCAACCCATTGAATACCAGAGCAATTACAAAGCAGATCTGGTGACAACAATGCTAAAAAGATGAAATAATTTGTTTGCGCAAAATGTGCATGTTTGAAAACTTTGCATGCAAATATTACAACCTGTCATTATCTTCCCCAGAGACATACTACCTTCTTAAAAAGTATCTCTAATGAGATCTACAAATCTGTTGAAGACAGCTTACTTTATTGTGTTTGTAAAGATAAAAATGTTTTAAATAGGTTATGGCTCCTGGGACTGACAGTCCCACCATGAGGGTAAGGTCATTTTGAAATGTTAATAAAAGTTTTCATAAAGTATGACGGTGCTCAAAGAGTAATGTTTGGATGTAAAAATAACTATAAAAGTATAATTTCTACCAGGATACACGTGCAGTTTTTCTGTGTCAAGATATTTGCCCAATTTCTCATTTGACTGGGGTTGCAGCTTTTCCAGCTGTTTTGACGGCCACAGTGGGATTCGATCCTTATTAGAGAGGTTTGCAGCAGGCTTTCCGAGGCTTAGCCGGCTATATTACAGACTTTCCCTCGAAGCAAAGTCTTGCACTGCCCTGACCATTATGCAAATACACAAGCACTCAACCTAGGATTGTCTCAGCTTGCAGTAGACATCGTTGTCCTCCCACCAAAGGAGCAAGACAAGCAAGACTGGTAAAGTCAGCAGGGAGGGGGACCCTGGGGGCGTAGCCTCATAGCTCCCAGTTCCTGGGCTAGTCAGGGGGAACACGCCAAATTGGAAACATTCAGCTGTTTCCTATTCAATGAGCTCCTTCGTGTTTGAAGTTAACCAGCCCAAAGGAAATATCTCAGAAGGATTTTCTAGGTGATGAGACAACTAATGAGACCAATCCGTCCTCTCTGTTTGCCGGATCCCATTGGCTCAAATCAACCCCGATATTTCTATTAAGGCACCTTGGACACGTGGGGTCCCCCAGGACCCAAGGTTGGGAACAAAACTCCCTGCAGACATTCAGTTAGGGGAAACTTAAGCTAGAATCAGGGCTCGTGGATTTGGGACAAGAAAGAGATGGCATCAGAGTCCTACCTACGAACTGTACTGGTTATGGAACCTTCAGCAAGCGATTCCTGTCCACAGCATTATCCAGAATTTTAGGTACTGATACCTAACACATATAAATGTCATGGACATAAGGGGACATACTCCACATTCTTTGTCCTCTCCCCACTCTCCTACACACCCCAAGGAACATTCATCTGAGACCCAACAGATTGGCTGCTCTCCTCTCCAATAACTATAACATGTGACATAAACGTGAGGCCCTAAGCAATTCAGGACTATTATCCACAAAACCTGGCCCTGACAAATCAAAATGCTTTTGACTGTTTGAGCCCAGGAGTTTGAGACCTGGCTGAGCAACATAGGAAGACCCTGTATTTATAATATAAAAACACATAAACATTACTCTGGGTGTGGTGGCTCATGCCTGTAATTCCAGCACTTTGGGATACCAAGGCAGGCAGATCACTTGAGGTCAGCAGTTCAAGGCCAGCCTGGCCAACATGGTGAAATCCTCTCTCTACTAAAAATACAAAAAAAAAATATTAGCCAGCATGGTGACACATGCCTGTAATCCCAGCTACTCAGGAAGCTGAGGCAGGAGAATAACTTGAATCAAGGAAGTGGAGGTTGTAGTGAGCCGAAATCATGCCACTGCACTCCAGCCTAGATGACGAGTGAGACCCTGTCTCAAAAAAATAAATAAATAAATAAAAATAAAAATGAATTGGGTATGGTGGCATGCACGTGTAATCCCAGCTACTAGGGAGGCTAAGGTGAGAGGATCGCTTTGAGCCAAGGAGGTCAAGGCTGCAGTGAGCCATGATCACAGCACTGCACTCCAGCCTGGATGGCAGAGTGAGACCTTGTCTCCAAAAATACTTTAGAAAGTATTGGTTCTGCTCTATCAAGATTCTCTTGAAGCAGGGTAGCAGGATGCCACAGCTCCTGAGCTTGAAGGAATTTGGTTGGCAGGGGGTCAGGGAGGGAGGATCATGTAAGAAAATGAGGGATGGAAACAAAGTTTGGTTAATGTATCAGGTTCAGGAGAATTGTGATAAAATATTCTGAGATGGTCACAAAGCCCTCTCTGGGGGAGGTGGCATTGAATAGAGCCATGAATGTCCGTCTCATTTAGAAGAACCACCTCATTCTCTCCTGTTCACCTTCACGTTACTCTGCTTTCTTTTTCTTCTCGGCACTCATTGCTCTGAGATACTGCAATATAGACTGATGTATGAATTCTCACTGCCCCCCCAGTATTAGAATGGAAGCTCCATGAGGGAAAAGACATTGCCTTGTTCGCTGCGGATTCCAGGTACCTAAACCAATTCCTGACACAAAGCAGTGGTTCAGTAACTATTTGCGAATAAGTAAATAAATGAATGGATCATGTAACCAGGACACTGACCAACGTCTCTGGCTTGCACAACGCTAAGAAGAGACTTAAAGCTGATGGTTAACTCTACTTGTGTCTGCTCATCACCAAAAGGACACCTCTTGTGTCCAGTGTCTGGAGGGAAAAATTCAAATTCAAACACAGAACCTGCTTGCAAACATAGCATTGTCTGTGATGTGGTCCTGTGGAGCCAATCAAAAGTCCTGTTTAGACAGCTTTTTGCTGTGTTCATTCTATAAAATTTCAGACTCAAACCTGACTGAAAAAAAAATGCTTAAGAGATGTTGAAGGAGTCAACAAGATGTTGAATACCTCATGGCAGTGGTGAAATTGCTGTGAGCCTGTGAGCAGATGTTCAATCCAAGGATGGGTGCACATCTATTAAGAATGCCTTGGGGCTCAGTGTGGTGGCTCACGCCTGTAATCCCAGTGTTTTGGATGCCAAGGTGGGTGGATTACCTGAGGTCAGAAGTTTGAGACCAGTGTGGCCAACATGCAAAACCCTGTCTCTACTAAAAATACAAAAAGTAGCCAGGCGTAATGGCAGGCACCTGTAATCCCAGCTACTCCAGAGGCTGAGGTAGGAGAATTACTTGAGCCTGGGAAGCAGAGGTTGCAGTGAGCCGAGATCATGCCACTGCACTCCAGCCTGGGCAACACAGTGAGACTCTGTCTCAAAGAAATACACATGAAAAAGAGTGCCTTGGAAGGAACTCCAAAATGAAAATGAGTGAGAGGTTAGAAATTAGAATCTAAGGTTCCTTATGACTTTGACACGTTACAATCTGCGGTAGGCAGAATAATGGCCCCATCAAAATGTTCACACCCTAAGCCTGGTCCTGGGACTCTGTTAACTCACATGACAAAAGGGACTTTGCAGGTGTGATTAAAATGTAAACCCTTGAGATGGGAGTTTGCCCTGGATTATCCAAGAGGGCCCCAATGTACTACTTAAATTCTTTAAAAAAAAAAAAAGGACTCTTCCTGGCTTTGATCAGAGTGAAAAATATGAAGTGTCAGAGTGATGCAGCATTGTCAGCTTTAAAGATGGACAAAAGGGCCATGAGTCAAGGCACAAGGGTGGCCCCTAGAAGCTGGAAAATGCAAGGAAATGAATTCTGTACTTGAGCCTCTGATGTGACTTAGCTGCATCCCCACTCAAATCTTGAATTGTAGCTCCCATAATTTCCACATGTCATGGGAGGGACCCAGTGGGGGGTAATTGAATCATGGGGGCTGGCCTTTCCCATGTTGTTCTCCTGATAGCGAATAAGTCTCAGGAGATCTGATGGTTTTATAAAGGGCAGTTCCCCTGCACATGCTTTCTTTCTTGCCTGCCACCATGTAAGATGTCCCTTTCCTCTTCCTTCCTCTTCCACCATGATTGTGCAGCCTCCCCAGCCATGTGGAACTGTGAGTCCATTAAACCTCTTTCCTCTATAAACTACCCAGTCTTGGATATGTCTTTATTAGCAGTGTGAGAACGGACTAGTACAGCCTCCAAATGGAACACAGCCCTACTGGCAGTTTTAGTCCAGTGGTACCTGTGCCAGATTTCAACCAATAAAACTGCAAGATGATAAACTTGTATTGTTTAAGCCACCGAGTTTGTGGGAACTTGTTACAGCAGCAGTCGAAAACTAATACACAGTCTTATGATTTCTTGTCCCAAACAAGGCAACGTTGTTTATCAGAAAATTCTACATCCCAAGGTTATTCCGCTTTTGACCTCCAGCATGATAAAAATGAGTGCCCTGAAGGCTGGTCTTACCCTAAGCTGAGCAAAGTAACTGAAGAGACCAGAAGAGAACATGTCAAGTTTTAGAAGGGGCATTCTGACCCAAGGGAGTTCAGTATTCAATTTAAATCCTAGAAAGTATGTTCTTCCACAGAATTAAATTTTAAAATTTAATTTAAATTTACAAATGAAATTTTTCAGAGCAAGAAGGCAAAATAGGACCACCCTTTTTCCTCCTTTTTAGATTGGTGAGATTCGAGTGACTCCCCTGCGTTCACAGCCCACACAGCCACATGTGTTGCTTAAGATAAGAAGGTGGAAACATCATATCTAAGGTGGGGACTAGGCTGGAGAAATAAGCTTGCAGGAAAAGCCCATTAATTCCTCTGCAGAAAGCTGTCCTTCTATATTTCTTGAATCAGGACAACAGAATAATTCCACCTTCAGACTTTGAGGAAGGCAATACTATAAAAATCCATCAATTTCCAGGCCATATTTGTATGGGAAACTTATTTTTGTCCCAACTCCCATGCAACAGGCCTCAGCCTGTCCATTTTGGAACCACAGCAAATATTCAAACATGTTGAATTGGAAAAGGAATAATTGTCCTACCTTGTAACTCACTATGATTTAATGTATAAATATAATATCCTTATATTATTTAATACCATCTGCATGTCTTCCATGTTGGGAAACCCAAGGCTACTTCATCAAACCTCCTGCAGCTTTCTCAGACTGGAACCCAAATTGAACCTCCCTATTCAAGATCTCCAGCTTCTCCCCAGTATTCACCCTCAGTCTGCTTCCTAGCAAAATGGCCTGAGTGTACACACGTAGGGGCTGGGGAAAAAATAGAATCCAGGCCCAGATCCAGCTCTGAGGAAGTCCACCTAATGGTAATTTCCACGTCCCCAAAATGTATCATCGAAATAGACATCCTTGGAACTTGGCAGATCTCCAGAGTGGCTCCTTGGACCTTTGGGCAAGAACCATCATGGCGCAGAAGGTCAAGTGGTAGTCTCTCAAGTTGTTCCTGCACCATCCAACATAGAAAATATGCATATGATGGAAGGGTGGTAGGTCCCATCATACCTCATTAATTCACCAGTCTGATTCCTACAAAAACAAGGTAGATCATGAAGGATGACAGTAGACAACCTCGGTGAGATGCATGCCCTCCAGAGGGTGGGAGATAAGCCCTAAGAAATTTCAGAGACCCACCGAGTCAATGAAGTTCTTGAGGGTCCAATGATCAAAGACATACCAGGGACCAGGTGGGGTGGCTCATGCCTGTAATCCCAGCAATTTGGGAGGCCAAAGCGGGCAGATCTTTTGAGGCCAGGAGTTTGAGACCAGCCTGACCAACATGGTGAAACACCATCTCTACAAAAAAAAAAAGAAAAAGAAAAAATAGCCAGGTGTGACACAGCATGTAGTCCCAACTAGTCAAGAGGCTGAGGCATGAGAATCACTTGAACCTGGAGCTGGAGGTTGCAGTGAGCCAAGATCATGCCAGTGCACTCCAGCCTGGATGATAGAAAGAGATTCTTCTCCAAAAAAAAGGACACACCAGAACATCCCATCCATAGGGAAGGACATCTCACATTTCACACTGCATCTCACATTTCACTTTGTCAGCTACACCTCTGTGGGTTCTGGAGGCAGCTATCCCACATTTCAGAATATTGCTGCTATCCGTGTACTGAGTGACAAGAGTGTCTTCCATTGAAAGGGGCACCAATCAGGAGAGGTCTCTGCAACTTGACCAGGATCTGGGGAATTCCTCATGACCCAGCAGACACAGAGTCACTGAGGCGGAAAACAACTATGCAGAATTTATGCAGTAAGAAATTATGCACCATATGCAAATAAACAAAACAACAACAACTCATGATTTACTTCTGGGCCCTGGTAGAGACAGATTTACTGCCCACAGAATGCCCAGTTACCACCCAGTTACCAACTAGTAGGAGCTTTCTATCATGAACTGGGTTTTGTCAGAGCCACCAAGTCATAAGGTCAGGTAGATCCAGAACTTATCCATTGTAATATGGAAGAATTTTATCTAGAATTGGCATGAGTAGGACCACAGGGCACAAGTAAGCTGCATGAGCTGGTAGCCCAGACCCCTGTGACACCCACTACTGATCCAGCAGCACCTCCTTCCTCAGCTAACACCTGCGGAACGCTGGTGACCCTTCTAATCAGCTGGTGGAGAAAGAAAAAGGCTAATTTTGGTTCTCAGCTCAGTGTGTGAATACAAGCTGCAAACAGACCCCTGCTATGCTATACAGTCCCACAGTCATGGCTTCGAAAGACAGTAGTTAGGGAAAAATTCTTCCCCATAGCTGACCTTCAGGTGGTGAATCTGGTAATTTACTCTGTATGGAAAAATAAGTGGGCTGACATAAGAATACATATAGAGTCATGGGTAGTAGCAAATGGCTTGGCTGGTTGGTCAAGAGCCCTGGAAAAGGAACAGCTGGAAGACTGAAGATAAAGAGACCTGGGAAACAGAGGATTATGAAGGCACAAGTGGGATGATCCTTGTATTACATAATAATGCCATCAGGGAGCATACATCATGGAAGAAGCAGTAAACAGCCAAGTAGAAAGAATGACTTGGCCCATTGATATGGGGCTAGTCTCTGTCATTGGTCATTGGGCTTGCACAATGGCCACATGAATGCAGCAAAGACATGCAAACATTATGCATGGGCCCAACACCACGAACCCCTATTCCCTAAGACTAATCTAGCTCCTAGCACCACCAAATATCCAGCTTGCCAGCCACAGCGACCAATGTGTTAAGCCCTAAAGTGACTTCATACAAAAGAAGGCTAACCATCCACTTGGGGGCAACTTGGTTACATTGGATCCCTTCCACCTTGGAAAAGGTAGGGATTCAAATTGACAGGAATTCACATACTCTGGATTAGAGTTTGCCTTTCCTGGCCACAAGTCTTTAGCTAGCACTACTATCCAAGAGTTTACAGCAATACTAACTCTCAGACAATGTTGCACTGTAGCAAGGGAAGATGTAAGAGTGGAAATACGACCATGAGACTGGAAATATGACTGTGAGCCACACTGGCTCTATCACTTATCACAACACAAAGGAAACTGCCAACTCGGTAGAGCAATAGAATGGCCCTTTGAAGATTCAGCTCAAGCACCAACTTGGGGATGATATCCTGGAAGAATAGGACTTCCTTCTCCAGGACTCAGTGTAAACTCCAAAACAATGAAAATTGTATGTTTGTGCATCCCCAACAAGTGGAATACATGAGGTCAGGATCCAAAGGGTAGAAGCAGGAGTGGCACCGCTTTCCATCCTTCCCACTGATCCATTTACAGAATTAGTGCTTAGCATGCTGGTAACTCCAGGTGCTGTGCATCTAGAGGTTCTGAGTCCCGGACAAGGCACTCTTCCACCAGATAACTTGGCAAGAGTCCCATTATATTTTTAGCCACAGCTGTCATCTGTTCACTTAGGATTCTTATGCTGAGAGTCTAGCAAGAAAGGAAAGGAGGAGATAGAGTTGTTGTTACATGATGGAGGCAACCAGCTGATCCACTAGGGCACCCTTTGTCACCGGGGCCCTATCTTGAAAACAGAACGACTGCAAAAGCAATGTCGAGAAGGGCATGGTGTCCAGAGCACCATACACTTTAGAGAGGAGGGCTTGGTCACTGCACCAGCTGAGCAGCTCAGACCAATAGAAGTGTCAGCCAAGGATAAAGAGCAAATAATGACATAAGAGTATATAGAGAATCGTGGGGAGTAGCAAATGGCTTGGCACTACAGAAGGCAGAGATGATGAGTAATAGATGTGGCCCAAAGACCAGCTGCAGGGGTGGGATTGTGGTTTGTCCCAGTGACACTCTTCTTATAAGTCTCCCCTGAAGAAAAGAACCAACAAAGATCCTGGAACAGCTGCTTATAAAATTTATTATATGAAACAAGTAGTTCTACATAATGCAGGGGGCAGACTGTAGTGTTCTCCGTGTGCCACTAATTCCAGCTCCTGAGATTCTTGGTGGCTGGCAGCTCTTAACTGAGTTCCCCCTTGAAAATTGTCCTTAGCTGAAGAGAATGGCCTTATTCAAGATTACATCTCCTCCCCAGGGGCCGCCCACATCCAATGACTGGTTGATGCAATGGGGATCTGATGGTTTAAAGCCCCAAACTCCATGGCAGGACATTTCTGCAGAGCCATGCTAGCTCCAGCATGTACCATAGCATTTGTTGAGGCCTCTTCTGCAACTTTATGATGGTGCAACTTCTCCTTATGCCCAGTCTTGCTTTTCTGACTCTTCACAGCTGTTGCTCCTAAAAGCATTCCCCAGGGAACACTCTACACAAATTTCTGAGGCTTGGCATCTGATTTCTTGGAAACCTGACTTAGGATAAATACTTCTTTTAAAAGACGGATCTGTTTGTGTTGCCATATGCACACACACACACACACACACACACACACACACACACTCCAAAACCCTTCCTGTGTTCTGTTCCTCTGAGGACAAAGACCAAATGTCTTACCCTGGACCTTGGAGTCCTGTTTGGTCTGGCATCCACCAATATATCTCTGCACCTCCTCTCCCCACACCACTTCCTTCCGTGCTCTCTTTCCCACTTTGCACTGGCCTTCTTTGAGTTGCCTGGGTTTGACAGGCTTTCTCCTGCCCCAGGGCCTTTGAACATCCTGATTCTTCTGTGTAGAAAGTTCTCATAATCTCTATTCTTTATCCAACCTTCAGACCAAATGTCTTCTTCAGGGAAGCCTTTGATCTTCCCCAGATTTGATCAGATTCTCTGTTATGTGGACTCATAACACTGTGTACTCTTCCTTCATAGCACTTACGAGTTTGAATTATTTGTTTGTGCCACTGTTGGATTAATGTCTATTTTGCTCACCATTATAGTTCTAGCATTTGTACCATGCCCCACTCATAGCTGACAATAAATAGCTGTTAAATTAGTGACTAAGATGTTAATTCTCCTAACCCAGACTTAAACCTCTCAACACAAAAATACAGCCTTTTTCACCATACTCTGTCTTTTGTGGGTATTCTCCTTGGCTAGTAACTTAAAAGGTAGTTGCAGGGGCTAAGACACAGCAGGACCTCAGGGAACAAGCCCTGAGTTTACATCTTAGGTAATTAATGCGTCTATGTTTTCTCCCATTAGACTGTGAGCTCCTTGAGAGAAGGTGTTCTCTCTTGCCTAAACCTCAAGCCAGGAGCTCAGCGAATGTTTATGGCTTTAAATCTTCAGGAAGTGTGAATGTAAACATCTGGCTATTTTGAAATGTGTAGGTGGTTTGGTTTTTATTTCTTCCAGAGAGTTTGCATCACACAGGCACACAAATTGCTAACATAGGGTGTTAGAGGTCCTAGGGTGCCAATCGGCTCATATTTACTAATCATAGTCTATGCTCCATAGGACCAAGGAAAGAGTAGCTCTGAGGGAAGTGTGTCCCTGGTATTCACCACTGTGCTAAATTCACAAGTATGCCAGAGAGGTCTCAGAGCAGGAAAGCCATCCAGTCACACAAATGCTGCAATGCTCTCTAGTATAGGGCTGACAAGCTCAAATGCTCCTTAGGCTGAAGGCAAACAAGTGAGGGAGGATTTCGCCCAAAGCAGGCAGCAGGGACTTCACACTGGCTAGATGCTGCCATGCAAGATAGGAGACCTGTGTTGCTAGATATTCTGATTTTTTCAAGAGAATCCAGAACTGGATTGCTGGGGAACTTGCCCAACTTTATATTTGTCCTCAAGAAAGAAAGAAAGAAAGAAAGAAAGAAAGAAAGAAAGAAAGAAAGAAAGAAAAGACATTGTGCTTTCCAAACAAAATACACCAAAACCAGAGCCAAGTTCATGGGAAGCTTTGGGTTGAAAGTCAGAATATGCAGTCTCTTCAAACTCACTGCAAGACCAGGCAGGTCCCTAGAAATGGTGTGCCTCAGTTTCCCCATCTGTCAACTGAGTCATTTGGGCCAGATGTTCCAGCTGTCGCATTGTGGGTATCCTTCTGGATGTCAGGTAGAAATCCTGCTCCCTGCCTGGCAATTCTCTCACCCCAAAACAAATCATTTTCATTTACAATTTGAAGCCAGTGACTTGAAAGGTATTTTGCCAGGATTTCCATTTCTTTCAAGGGCTAATTACAAAAGACGGGGGAAAGCACTCACCATGCTCTCTTTCACATCTCATTACATTTATTCAGCTTTATTACTAAGGCTTTGTTCATATAATTTTCACCCTGGAATCTAAACTTCTGTGCAGTTACCCCAAGTCAGGGAACCCGCCTTAACTCCAGAGGTCTTCATCACCTCCTCTGGTGTTCTTAGGATTTTAAAGTGACAATCTTTGTGTTCAGAAAAGCTTTCTGAGCAGAGCGTTTTTCTCAAGAGCATGCTGTCCTGCCCAAGGATGAGGCTGCCATCTAAGGTCGTCCAAGGGATGCCTGGGGACTTGTTCCCACTATCACCAAATCCCTGTCTCAATCCGGGACACACAGATGCTCCTGGGCTGGCCTGGGTTTTGGAGGCTGCACAGGAGGAGCTGGAGGAAATAGATGGCTTCCAGAGTCATCCTACCCCAAATCTGGACTAGAAGCTATCATTTTCTCCTGAAACTGTCCAGCCCCTTCCACAGATCGTCACACACCTTCTCCAGCACACCACCCCCGGCCACCTCCACTTGTTAGCGGGCAAAGCCAAGGCTCTGATTTTGGAAGCTCGTCTCGGATTGCTTCACATGGATTCAGGAAACAAGTCCCAAAAGAAGCCAAAAAGGAAAACTACAGGAAATGTGCACACCACTCACAATGAAATACCAACCCAAAGGACAAACTCAGTAATCTCACCAATGATGTCCCAAACCCGTGATGGCTAGCAGCCGACAAATACCCGCAGACCTCAATCCATTTTTATTGTATTCAAGCCGCAGCGTTGTATTTCCTGCCTCCCCTTAGCACCACACATACAGTGTACTTGAAAACAAAAATCTATAATATTGATCCCGCAATGTCACCACAATTATTCTTTTGAAACAGCCATTGAAAACAAATTACATCTGCACTGCCTTTTCATCCGCCCGCTGCGAGTGAGCAATGCTCACTGCGGTCTCCAGCACTGTGGCGTTGGCACTGTGTCACCGCCAACAGGACAGCCCAGGGAAAGGCGGCTGGGGGAGGGGTGCTGAGAATGAAAACCAGAGAGAAGGGCCGATTTATGAGGGCACAGGGTCTCTGCCTGGCCAGGCACCTCAGGAGGGGTCTGGATCCAGGATGGCTGCAAACTCGGTCAATCTGAGAAATTCTAGGTCTTCATATAGGGCTACTGTCAGGGCACAAGGACTCCCCAGTAAACCAAATGCAGTAGTTGGGATGATTAAATCAACAAAGATTTAGCCAAGGCCTTTCAGATACTCGCTTTAAAATCTAATGACAGTAAGTGTTAATTGAAGCAACATGGTCGTCACCGGCGAGCTCGTAATTCTACCGACAAATTAAACCTCCTTAAATAGACCATTGAGCTCAAAGCAGGAGAGATGCCCATGCTCCTAGCTGTCTGCCACCCCCACTTCCAACTGACTGCAAGGTGACCCTCCTGAAGAAGGCCATGTTGTCCTTTCCTTCCAGCAAGCTGCATCTCCAGAGCATCCAGAGGTAGCAGAGACCTCGTCAGTTGCCTGCCATCCTGCCACAGAGTTGAGGATTGGTACAAATGTGGTGCCCCGGCCCCCAGCAAGATCCCTGATCCCAGCTGTAACACACCAGCCAGTTGCCCTGGGAATGTCTGTGGTTGGGGGCCTGCTTGTTTGTTTTAGATTGTCATACTTGGACAAATTCTCTCTGTGCAATAATTAAATTCCATGCCACCGAGTGGTAGGCAAAGGGAAATTCTTTTGTTAAGGTTTGACCACACAAGTCACAGCGGTGGCTCTAGCAGCCGGGAAGTGATAACTCTGGAGCATTAAAAAAACCAATAGCCTTGTTGACATGGACATGGGAACCTAACCCCTGAAGCCTCCTGGTATGACGCATTGATTTTCCTGTCCGTGTACAGTTCTAAAGCCATCCATTCTGTATGGTCAGGACTCAAAGGGCCAGAGAGAGGGAAAAAATCTGTTCTTGCCACTGTACCTCCAGGCAAAGTTGAGACATAAATTCTACGTTTTGAGAGATGATTTGTTCAAGCTATGTTTAAGAGAATATGATTGCATTAAAAAAGGGAAAAAATATTTTGTTGCCCTGACCCCCATAACCTGTAGCCACTGATCCTCATGCAAAATCTAGATGCCATGGACAGCACAGTGTAGAGGGAGGATGGTGGTGGAAGGGGTGAAGAGGACCTCAGGAACTGGGGCACATTTTTTATAATTCTCCAAATAATATCACCAAGCTGTCGGATAATTTCTCAGATAATCCTAGCACGTCCACCTGTCATTGCTCCGACCCTCTGCCACTGTTGTTTTGCAAGACTGCTGCTCCTTCTTGTTCAAGGGCCCCTTGAGAAATTGCCACATTCCCTGCTTGATTTCCAAGCCTCTCTTTTTTGCGGCTAAAATAGGCCAGGCAGCTCACTCTTCAGGGTCTGCCTGAGAGGCACCCCAACCCACTGTCCCCGTGCCATGGCAGCCAGGCAGGACGAGGCTCCCCAGAGAGCCTTCCAGCCCCTCCTCCCCTTCTCCCGTGCACCCTGGAGTCCTCATTCAACATGCCTCTGTGTGACCAAAACCCCTCCCTGTTCTCAGTGGTGATGGGGAGAGGGACGCTGGGTGAAGGAGAGAGAGAGAGCCCAGGCTATGGGGAAATTTGCTGAGACACCACAGGGGATTCCGTGTGCAGTCGGCTTCGCATGTTCAGTACTTTTTGAGTGTTTAGCTATTTTAGTTCCAAATAAAGAAACCTTCAGTGCCGGTCAGGAGGTAGAGCTCACAGAAGTAGAAGACTAGTGTTTGAGCTGCAAATTTGCAGTGTCGTTCTGCAAAGTATTACATACATCATTTCCTGGTGCAGAGGAATATTGAGCTATTTCAGTGAAGCCAAAAAGGAAAGACCAAAATCATGCAATTTTCCTGACCTAGACAGAACTACGGACGGAATACAGAAATAGCAAATGCTAAAATGAATGTTCTTACAAGATCTGTCTATATAAACACAGAATCCACATATCCCAAGTGTATGCAATGTGGACTCAATATCAGCATGCATACACACTAGTTAAAGTCATAAACCCAGTCACACAAAACATTCCTACCAGATGATTCCGTCTTGCCAGACCTATAGGAGTATTCCTAAATTAGGTTGGTGTGAATGTGTTTGTATATTTATTATAAAAATACTTACTGTTCTGCCTTTTGAAGTAGATGGACAAATGATTTAGGAGTGGAAATAGACTAGAAACAAAATTAATGCAAATAATGTGTTGATTTTTTTTTAGCTTGATTAGCCAAGCCAATGGAAAATTCTAGAAAACGTATACAATTATTTTAACTGTCACAGGCTGGCAATTGTAATTGACATGATTTGTACGAGATGCAGTGTAATAACTGAATATATTAAAAAAAAATCTCATGCCTTGATTACCAGGAGAACATTACTAGTGCCACAATATTATTAACAACACAATTATCGTGGCATCCCCAGGATACGCTCTTAGCACTTCAATGCATTAGTGAACCTTTGCTAACGAAGAAAAAATTAAAGTACAGCAAATTTCAAAGCACCAGTTGTACCCAATATCATTAAAAATTTATAAAACTTCCCCTGAACATGACAAGTGTTTGGTTTAAATGAAGATCAGCCACAAGGAGAAAGCAGAAATCTTGTTATTCTTTGTCTCCTTTCTTAGCCTCCCTCTCTCCCTCTCTCTTTCCCCCAAACCTCCCCCAACCAGCACCACCTCAATCCAGCTGAAATATGTAACCATTACAGAGTGACAGCTTGACACACAATGACCCGTCAGAACATTCATCTCGCAATGTTTTATTTTAGTGAGGAGCCAAACTGCAGAAAAAATAAGCAAGTTGTTTCAAGGCTTGGAAGGAGATCAAACATTTCTGGCATCCCCACTTACCAGACCTTTGATTTACAATGGACTTGTCAGAGCCCGATTAGACAGTGTGTGCTTAAAAACCTACAGAGGCTCCTCCATGCCCCAGCCCACCACCATTTCCCCCACCAACAGCATGCCTTTGTTCCCCGGAACCAGCAAGCCAGGCTAAACAGAGACTTTGCACCCTTGCAAGAGGACCAGGGACCACGTAAAAGCCAAATAGGCTGCAATTAAATTCTTCTTGCCAAGGTGAAAAAAGAAAGAGATGGTCAGAGATAGGGGGGAGACAGGCACAGAGAGAGGCAAGAGAGAGGAGAGAAAAGGAGAGGATGAGAGGAGAGAAAAAGGATGAAGGGAGAGAAGAAGGTACAAGCTGAGTTCCTTCTGCTAGTCTCTTTACTTGTCCTTCCAAGTCAAAAGTTATCATCTTCCTCAGAAAAAAAAAAAAAAAAAAATACCCTGCCATTCCTACCACCAGTGAGCTTTCTCAACCTTATTCAAACGAGAACACTCAGCTTACAAAAAAATGAATTGGACCAAAAGTGCAGGTGTTTAAAATATGTTCACGGTATTACGATTTTTGCTAGTAATTACAACTATGAAAATGGCTGGAAATATATTGTTTCAATTTGTATGGAGAACAATTGCAGTGAGAGAGAGAGCGGTGTGATCTGTGCCTGGCATTGGAATGTATAATTCCTTAACCCTATATGGCAGCATGGGGCTTGCTGGAGCAAATTACGAATACATGTGTTTGGAGAGTCTGAATAGTAAATTTGGGTTTTGCACATCCGAAACAATGCAATCTGACGTGTGTGATTTATGGAATATTAAGTTAATACAGTATTATGAAATTAGCTTAATGTACTAAAGCTGTAATTTTAAAGTGAAAAACAATGCCACCAGACGTAAACAATATCAACATTAGCATTTTGTGAAAGCTGAAACCAACTCACTCAAAATGTGTCTGGAGAGTCACGGAGTTACCTCGCCCAACCAGGCCCAAGTTTCAGGAAAGTTTCAGACCCCAGAATAAAATTCCCTACTCAGTGGGTACAGCTGCTTTCTCTCCACCCAAAGCCTGCTGTGCCTGCTGCAATATTATTAGCCACACCACCCCCACCCCTTGGGGAAAATCATCAGAAATTATTCTGAGCTCTTCAGACTAGAGGAACTGGCGATAACTCTGCAGGCTGAGCTCAAAGGGCCTCCCTCCTGGCACTGCCTGCCTCACCCACAATAACCCTGGAGTTGAACTCTGAGGAGAGAGAGCTTGCTGCAATCCCAGGAACTCAGGGTTTCAAGCCTACAATGAAAGGAACTCCAAGGCCAAGCAAATCTTGTCAATGCAAAAGAGCAAATCAAGCAGCGTAGTCCTAAGACTCCTCAGAGGGGGAGGTCTGCCAAAGCCACAGAGACTTATGACATAAAAGAGAACTAGAAACCTTTGGGCTACATCAGGATAAGGCATCCTGAAGTGCAGTGTGGCTGCCTGCGGGCCAGCCCAAGATGACAGAAGGCGGTGAGCATGCACACAGTGGCTTCCCTTGGGCTCCGCTATCAAGGACTACAGGCCAAGGGGATGGATTTGGGCCGGGTGAAGGTTCCCACAGTCCCCTAACCCTCTCCCCAATCCCATTTCACCTCTGATCTCCCAAGGACAGAGGATTTATTGGAACAGTGCCTCCACCCCAGACAGATGTCTGAAACTCCAGGACAGGAGAAGGGAATGTTGTGGTGCTTGAACAGTGTAAAGAACCGATTAGAAAATGTTTCTGTGGCTGTCTTTGCTTTCAATCGAGATTGCTAGAAATGTCACAGGTTTAAATGAGTGGATATGTCTGGAACCCAAATATGGCCACGCTTGGGCGCCATTTTCCTTCCTTGGTGCAAGCACGCTGCCCCTTGTAGGGCAACAGTGCTGTAACCCGAACACAGATCTCTGCAGATCCTTGAGGAAATAAGATTAAAGCACTATTCCTGGGTCCCATTGGGCGTAAGGGCCTGGTCATCACAGTTTACTCAGATTCCCAAGACTTAGGATTAAATAAAGACCTCTAGGAGCAGAGAGGCAAAACCATACATATTGTTTCCTGCTATATTGATGAATATTAAACTTATTTGATGAAAGACAGGATTCCTGTCTGGGACCAAAACCAGATTCATTCCAGGAAGATATCTCATATGAAATACCTTATGGACTTCCTTGGCAAAGGTCAGACCCCAAATCCCATGCTATGGTGACCTCCACTTCAGAGAAGGCCCAGTGCATATACATGCTGATAAACACTGACGTTCAAGTAAGTGTACCCACGTTAGATTTGTATAGCATTTTCTTTTTAAGATTCCCTGTGTATGGCTTAATGTGGTAATCAGGATTATTTCATTTATCTAGCATGTCACAGCGTCTTCCTATACCCATGGTAAAAATAAGAGCATTCTACTTAAAATAAAGGAAAAGTATATGTCAAAGTTAGAGATGAAACAGTTGCCCGAGTCCACACTGGAGAAAATCAATTCGCAAATCTTGCAGCGAGGTTCTGTGCCTCTCCTGCCTTGCAAGGCGCCTGGCTGTTTTCTGCTGTTTATTGGGTTTTGTTTTTAAGATGCCCTGCATTTATTACAGGAGCTAGAGAACCGAGAGCTGAAAGCCAATACTAATGTTTTAATTCCATCAAGTATGTTTCAATTCCTATTTTGCATTTTGCATTAGGCACCTGGACTCAGTCAATACTTCACAGCACCGTGGCTTCTAGCCGGGCACAGGGGCTTCACCTAAGCTGACACATGACTATGCTTCACAACGTGAGGATAAACGGGGCTTAGAGTCAGGAGCCTCCTCATTGCTCTTTCCTGCTACAAAGAACAAATACATTGTCTAGTCACAATACGTTTATTTAAAGAGACCACGGTGTAAGTTGCTTCTTCATGTGACTTCCTTTTAAGGAAGCCACCTTTCTTCCTCCAAAATTATTAATCTCCAAAAATAACATAATCCTCCATGGGAGAGTGAGATGTTCTACCTCAGTGTTACAACCCAGGAAATGGAGGCATAGGTGGTAAGTGTCCTACCACCTCTGCGAGTCCTCACTCCAGTCCGAGGAGTTAGTCAACTCTCTCTCTTTTCTCAGCTGAAGAATGACACTGTGGGCAGCTTTCTTGATTCTGAAAGATAAAGATGCTACAAACTTAAAAAAATAAAATAAAATAAGTATACGTCTGCTCCAAGCTCAAATTGCTATTTTTGGTCCCCTCCTTAAACCGGGAAATGTTCGGTATCTTAGCCTCTATTTTATTCTGCATTTATAAATCCAAATATTTTAACTAGAAAAAAGGGGGTGGGTAGTAACAAACTCTGACACAAAGGGTCATCATTAAAGGTCCTCTAAATTCAAACTAATATAACTTTTAAAAAATTACACAAATAAACTCAATAAAAACTATACACAATACACAAATAAAAAGTGTGGGGATGGGGGTGTGTGTGTGCATGGGGGCGTGCATGAAACAGATGGGCTTCTCGAATTCTCTTTATTCTAATAAGACTTATGAAATAAAATCAGAATAGATGCTTTATCTCTAAAAAGCAGTTTTTTGATAAACCTCAAAATCAGTCCTCATGTTCCTACTTGCGTCACACAGTATCAGACCAGACCTTGCTAATTTCTCTGGAGGAGTCAATGATTCAACTCCAGGGCTGACAGTTGTATAAGTAGAATCTTTCTGAAAATCTGCCTCTCAATTGCAGTCACAGGAGTAAACTGGTTTACTTGTTCTAAGAACAGTGGAGCAACATCTGTAGCTCAGAGGTGAGAAGCAATGGAAAGAAAAATACCCTAAGATGGGCTAAATGTCCCCAGACCCGAACCTTAAGGCCTTTCTCTCCCGGCAGGTACATGGCCCCACTCTCGCCCCACTTAGCAAATTATGTATAAATGAATTACCTTCCTGGGCTGGTTCCCTCTGAATTACTCCTTGGCTTCCGAGTGGTTTTCCATCAGGACGAACCTTTTCCTCTCCCTTATGCACCAGCAAACATACTGATACAATTTAAAGGTCATGTTCTTTTCAAACTGACAGAGCCCTCCAAAGTTTTGACGAGAGGCCCTCCAAACCTCACACCCTACAGGCGGAAAGGAATTAAGTAAAGCATCACTTGCTGGAGGCTCAATCATGTGAACTGATTAGAAAACGCATCCGTGGAGAGGGGGGCTTCTAGAGGTGACGGGCTGCTCATCCCGAAAGGAGATGTCACACCGCGAGGCAGAGTCCCTGCCACTGGGGGTACCCCAGGAGGGTCAATGAAGATATAATTACTTTCCCACAAGAAGTCTCTTCTTTTCCCAGTCCCCAGTGGATGCCACTTAATTAGCCTCACCTTTTTTATTTGATGATAGTCCATCTTTCCCCCTACACCCCAAGACTGAATTAATACTGTCATTTCTTAGGCTTAGAAGGACTTTTACTTGATAACTACGGAAGCACCGAGAGGATGGATTCTGCATAAATGTGCGCTGTGTGTAGACATTGACATGTTTATTCACAGGTGTATTTGTAATACCAGGAGGATAGACAGTTCATGGTGTCTTTTTCTTTTTATTTTTTCTATTTTTTTTTTTCTGTCTTTGGGACAAAAAGAGAATGACTGAAACGGCACCATGTTGTTGATGGCATGAGCAGATGCTGCCCTCTGGGAATCCAACCATGGCATTGGACATTCTTCTGATATTATTATTATTATTATCATTATTATTATTATTTGACATTTTTGCTTTGATTACTTTGTTCATCTAAAAACTGCCAAGGTTCGCCTGAGATGTGACACTTGCTTGAAGGTCCGAGAAGCACCAGATGCTCTGTCTTAAATTGTGTACATGTGATGACATTACCTGTCACAGAAAAGGGAACCTTGATGAAAACCCCAGACAGAAATGCAATGGATGGCTCACATGCCCCCTAACCCTGCTGCAGAGTTCCAGGCAAGGCCCTTTGTCTCAGGTTCTCCTTCCTGCCTGGCTTCTCCTGATTGATCTGAGCATCCCTCCTCAAGAGAAGCCCTCTGTGACTCCAGGATTTATCTTTGGGCGGAAAAAAGTGATGCTACCTCAAAACACTTATGCACCAAGAACTGAAATAATTTAGCCCACGGAAAATAAAATAAAATAAAATCCTTGTTTTGTCATGATTTCACATGCATCCTTAAAGTCAGCCCAGGGCTTGTTAAGTTTTTACTGGAATGGCTTTGCTTTGAAACTTCCCTCCTGCTTTAATTGACGGATGCACACAAGACCACAGCCTTGGTTGGCCCTGTCATGGAAAGCTGGGGCTGTGATCCTGGAATTCAGTCATCAAGTAGTTTTTTGGCATTGTTCTTCTGTTGACTTCACCTCTCCCTGTATCACACCAGTTGTCTTTCCAAAAGGAAGTGCCCCTTTCCTTCCCTCTGCAAAAGACACAAGCAGCTGTCACCCACTTCCTCCAGCCATCCGCACCTCTGTTTTCAGACCAGCCCTCATGACTCCAGTTAGAGGTGCACAGCAGTTCCTGCCAGCCCTTCCTCCCAGCCTCCTTTCTACAGATGCTGCCATGACTGTCATGCCTCTAAGGTCTGTGTGTCCTATGAATACAGGTCTAACCTGCGGGACACAGAGAGGACTTCGTAGAGCAGGTGGTCCTTAAATTCAAAATCTGAATTAAGGCATGTACAGCAGCACAGTCATGGGAAGCTTGTTCAGAAACCATAAAAAATCCACAGATGTTCTCATGGAGACCACATTTCATGCTGTTAAAACTTGACCATCAGAATATTTCCTATCACACCTTAGCATGGTCTTATTGCGTGAGTGGAGGAGTGGGGGCGAGGCAGTCAATTAAATGTGGATCAAATAATCAATCACCATTGACTGGGCACCTTTTGTTGCCCAGCACTCTAGCTATTGGCTGGAAATGCTAAAATAAGATGCTGTCCCGCCCTCAAGGAGTTCTCCATGTGACCAGTAGAGAGCCACCTAAACAAACCATTAATTGAGTGCTCCTCCTGGACCTGCCACAGGTTAATAGAAATTGACAAGGACCCCGTGAGAATCTCGAGGAAAAGCAGCAAAGATTTTGGCCCCTCTATTTTAACTGGGTCTCTTTTTTAAGTGACTGCTGCACTGAGTCACTAATTCAGTAGAACGCTGTGACAAATGCTAAGACCAACGCAATCCAGACCTAGACCTCTATCTGCTTTCCTCCTAGAAAGAGGAGTTTCACCTTAAAGCAGGAGGGAAGGTGTTTCACACAAGTGGGCTCTGTGCAAACTTGCTAAATCAGTCTTCCTCCATTTCTGGAGGAAAAAAATCTGCACGGCTGCTCACAAATGCCAGAAAGGGAAAGAATCCAAGACCTTGAAATAGCTGAGGCTCTTTCCTTCATTTAAAACTTTTGTTCCTGGAAGAAGTTGAAGGATGTTTTATAAATGTTTTAAATGCATCGTTCAAAGGCAAAGCTCCTTCCTTCTCTGGGGAGGTGACCCTTCTGTTCTCTCTGCTGATGTCAGGCCTGAGCTGTGACCTATAGGGACAGCAGGGCTGGTGACGTCTTTTTACCCCCACACCCACGAAAGGGTGCTCTGTCAACTGCGGGAAGAGGAACAGGGCTCTGGTTGCTTAAGGGGTCTTAAGAGGACAAACCCAGGCCACAGAGTTTCTACGTTTTAAACCTCTCACTGCACTTTTCCTTATTGTCCACATCTGTCTTTTAAAATACTTTTCATGGAAATTTTATCTAGCTGTTTTCCTGACAGGCGAACCCACCGTGCAACAGCTGAATCTGAACTAAGCATTTGAGGAAAAACGTTCTCAGTTGTGTCAACGGAGAAATGACGAAATGAACACCAGATCATGTTAGTACAGCCTGTCTGTCTGACCGACACTGACAGCCCTATCTCTTGAACGCTTAATGTGTACAAGGCCTGTTTAAGCCAAGAGGAAAGAACTCACAGGGGTAGACCGGGCCTTGAAAGGGGTTTCATTGAGTGGGGATACGCTGGGGATGTGTCTGTACCTTGGACAACACTTGCTGTTTATTTCACCTGCATGCAGATAGCCTGCCCGGACACCACCCCAAAAGGATGAGCACACCCTGAGACCAGCCATGTCTAGAGGCCGACAGGAGAGGGTCATCAGAAACCCACTGTTCTGGTGCTTCACGATAAATCTTGCCTATTTCTTCAAAGATAGAGCATCATTGAACTGGATGATATTTTCTTCTCCTTTGCAAAAGCAATAAAAGCTGCCGGTCTGGGCTGTGTATCCTGCCTGTGCTGCTAACAAGACACATTCCTTTTTGTTCATGGCGAGTCATGTAAGTTTCTGTCTTATGTCACAATTTCTGACAAGTGCTTGAGCACAAAAACAGTATCTTGGCACCAAGAAAATGACCATCACTTAAAAAGATGAAACTCCCAAGGACACCAAAAGGGTAAGATTTCATGGGAGATATGCAACAGGAAAGCCAGCCTCTCCCATGTCCGGAAGACCATCCCTACAAATCATGTCAGAATCATTCTGCTCTTATCAAACTTCAAGGCAGCCACTGCTGCAAAACTTCCCTGATTCAAACCAACCACTTGGCCCAGAGTTGATGTTTAACACCTCTACACATCTCGTGGTTAGCTTATTGGGAAAGCCTGACTTGGTACAACCCTGTTCTTTTTTCCACTTTTTATAATTATTCTAATTCCTTGTTTTTCTTCTAGGTCCCTTAGAAGACTGATTTCTCAGCCAGGCGTGGTGGCTCATGCCTGTAATCCCAGCACTTTTGGGAGGCTGAGATGGGTGGATCATCTGAGGTCAGGAGTTCGAAACCAGCCTGGCCAACATGGTGAAATCGTGTCTCTACTAAAAATACAAAAAATTAGCCAGGTGTGCTGGCATGCTCCTGTCATCCCGCCTACTCGGGAGGCTGAGGCAGGAGAATCGCTTGAGCCTAGGAGGCAGAGGTTGCACTGAGCCGAGATCGCGCCATTACACTCCAGCCTGGCCAACAAGAGCAAAACTCCATCTCAAAAAAAAAGAAAAGAAAACAGATTTCTCAGTTTAGGGTATCTCTTCTCTCTGTTTGTAACACAAAATACTTATGCCTCTGAAGGACGTTGTAGAGAGAATATTGCGATGGGAAAGATACAACTTTGAATTTCATTACATCACAAACTTCCTTCTCAAAAATATAACACAGTTAGTTTAATAAAACATGGCATCTATGGACATACATACCATGCAGAGGTGCAATAAGAAACAATCATATTAACTGAACACCATGGCTTATTTATGTATTAAAGTATATTATGTACATCTGCACCCAAGGCCTCTCCAACTCATTGCCAGATGGAAATGGGGAACTTGGGGCCAGCCTTCACCCTACACTGGGAAGTTCTTTTCCCTGGGAGAATGCATCCCTCCTGCCTACCTTCTCGCATTCCAGGACTCCTGCCAGTTTACACACACCCATCTGGACTTAGTGACAACATGAAATCCAGGCTGGGGAATAGCAGAGCCCTCCCTGCTCTGTTCCTGGTCTTTGCATTTTAGAGGGTGCTGGAAACTTACCAGTCTAAAATCTATGATGATTTTATCATAATCACTAGAAGGATCCAAGAGGAAGTGAAAGCTGAACCTGTAAGGAGAGCACAAGTAAAATTCTCACTCCAAAACCTGACCAAGAAAGCCCTTGGGTTTTGAGGGGTGAGCATGAGGGGGTTGCTGGTTCACCTAAGACCCTCTCCATTCACCATCACATCCCTCAGTCTCCCCCGATGGAGCTGTTTCTGAGTCTTACAAGGCAAATATTAATTTGGAAGTCAAAGTCCTATTTACAAAAGAACAGACAGACATTCTGAAATAAAGTTCAGACTTAATATACTGAGTCTTGTTGGTGTTGTCTGCTGACAGGATATACTGTCTTTAATATCTCTGCTTAAAATATTACCAACAGGCCAGGTGTGGAGGCATGGAGTTTGAGACCAGCCTGAGCAACACGGAGAAACCCCACCTTTACCATAAATACAAAAAAAAATAAAAGTGGACGGGCATGGTATGGTGGCATGCACCTGTAGTACCAGCTACTTGGGAGGCTGAGATGGGAGGATTGCTTGAGCCTGAGAGGTTGAGGCTACAATGAGCCGAGATTGTGCCAATGCAGTCCAGCCTGAGTGACAGAGTGAGACCATATCTCAAATAGATATATATGTATATTCCAACAACTTAAATAAATAAGACCTAGTATTTGCTAGCACAACAGGGTGACAATAGTAAAAAAATAAATTAATTATTTGTTTAAAAATAACTAGGAGTATAATCTAATTGTCTGAAACACAAAGGATAAATACTTCAGGGGATAGATACCATATTTACCCGGATGCATTACACATGGCATGCCTGTATCAAAATATTTCATGTACCCCATAAATATATACACTTACTATGCATCCACCAAAATTAAAAATTGAAAAAAATTAAATTAAAAAAATTACCAACAACTGCTAAAGTTCAGATCAGGTCATTTCCTGCTCTGGCCGAGCTACACCCAAGATAGATAAAACTTCAAGTCTTCAGAGATTCAGGAAGTGCAGGCAGCTTTGTGGAGAGGCAGGGCCGTGTCACCCAACCATGCCTACTAATCAAGAGCCCTGACTCCCAACCAGCCCATCCTCCCTGTTCCACTGCAACACCTAACTCAGAAGACGTGGCCCACTAAACCAGGCAAAACCTAGGTGCACATCTGCACCCAGGCCTCTCCCACCCGTCACCAGATGAACACAGGGCACACGGAGCTGGCCTTCACCCTACTCTGGGAAGTTCTGTATCCCTGGGGGAATACATCCCTCCTGCCTTCCTGCTCATGTTCCAGGACCCCTGCCAGTTTACACACACCCGGCTGGACGCAGTGATGACAGAAAATTCAGGCTGGGCTGCGGCAAAGCCCTCCCTACTCTGTTCCTGGAGGGGAGCATGGCATAGACCCCCACAACGAGCAGAGCCAGCTTCCAGCCTGCACAGACTCTAAGCCTTTTATAAAATCGAAATGAGGCTCCCTTAAATAAGGGAAGCAAGGGAGGGGATTCCAGCTCGTCGTTTCCCAGAGGGCTGGAGCCGATGGCCTCAATGACAGCCTAGACATTCAGTTGGCTTCCCCTGGAGGGAAAGGGAGGCAAACCTGCCTGAATGATTCTCCCCAGGAAAGGGGGAGAGTAGGACACACTTGGGGAAAGAACGTTCCTGCAGGGCTGCAAACATCAGGGAGAGGCGGCAGGGCAAGGAGACAGGCATATGTATGTCTGTGTCTTTCAGCTAGGCAGCTCAATCTCAGGTTATTTTATTTGACAAATAAAACTAAACTGCATATTTATGGACTAATGATGTGAGATATTGCTATTTTATTCGTATCCACTGCTGTTTAAAGACCAACTGTAAATATTCCTGGGACTTTTTGCAAGTTGGTGTGACTTAGGTAGGCAGCCCAGAGCACAGCCTTGCAGCCCCATTGACAACAGCGGCACTGCCTCAAGGTCAAGGTCAAGGTCAAGTTCAGGACGTCACCTCCTTTAGCAAAGTCAGCTACTCACTGGGAGCATTTCCTCTCAAAAGCCACAGATTCACGTGTCCTTTCAGCAACACTCATGCCTGGCTCTGTGCTGGCCTGGGGCTTTCAGAGCCAGCTGGAGGATACTGGGCCCTGGTCCTGATGGTCAAACACCATGAGGCATCAGTGTTGGGGGCAGGAGATGATGGAGTGTGATGACCCTACCCCCAGAACGGGGATAACTCCCCACTCCCCTGCCCTTCGCCACAGGCCAGTGAGAAGACATCAAGCAGAAGGGCAGTTTGTAGGTTGAAGGCATACAGTGGCAACCATAATGTGTTCTCTGTCATTTGATTTAACCACTCCTGCCATTAAAAATAGGACAGGGAGAAGGAAGCCAGGTCACCTTGTCTTTGGAGGAAAGAAAGAGTTCTGGGAAATAGTAAGACAGGTTACAGGGAGGGTCTCCATGGGTCCATGCACCTTGCCCAGAGGACAGTGGGCTGGTGGGTGGGAGTGGGCAGAGGAAAAGGCCGACCCTCGAATCTAGCAGAGTCAAGGCAGGTACTAGGAGGGCGCAGTGTTCTCAGACTTCAAGGGTTGCTAAACGTGCTGCCTCCCAGCTCTCTGCAGGTCTGGGTGGTCAGAGCAGGCTGTGTGCTCAGAACAGGTAGGGCCAGCAAAATAAATGCTGCATGGTGGACCCCAGTGCCACCTCTCTATGGGCTGGAGCTGACACTGGGGGGTCCTTACTGAGGACAAGTTCAGTTTAGGGGAAATCCCAGCCAGACAACCACCTGGTAAATAGGAATAGCCCTTATTTGGGCCTAGAGAAGACACAGATGAGCATCATTCAAATGGAACCTCTACCCTGCTGAAATCCCACCAAGGCTAAGCGCCTGCTCAGGGTGTCAGGCATATGTTGGTAGGGACAGAGGGCTTCATACAGCATTAATCTCTAAGAAGCTGCCTTCACAGCAACTCCTGCTCAAGCATTAATTCATTTTTATTTCCCTTGTTGATAAAGACACACCTCACCACTGGCTCTTCTAATGACAGATGTGGTCCCACAGCCCTGCTGTGGTCCTCAAAGATTTAGTGCCCACAGCCAGGGATATTGTTCCTGCCTCTAGCCTTCTCCCTTTGCTCACCAGTCTGAGTCATCTCTTACCCGGCTGCTCACCCAAAACTAAAAATAACTGGACAAATGCCTAAAACTGCTCCCACCCTAACCCAGGGCTCCTCCAAAGATCTAGAAGAAAGGTAGGAAGCCCAGCTTTGGCCTCCATCTCCCAAGAGCACTCCACCAGCCTACTGCTGGCTTAGAGGAAGACGCCTGAGTACATTCCATGCACCAAGTACTGAGGGACTGCAGAGATGGACACAGCATGGCCTCGGGACTCAGAAACACCATGCAAAGCCACAGAAATGCAGCAAAGAGGGTGTTTTGTCCAACAGAGTCACGTGGGAGAGAAATGGATCCTGCCAGGGAAACTGAGAAGGCTTCATGGAAGAGGAGGTATTTCGGAGGAGCAAAATGTCAGTAGACAATAGAGGAAGGGGAGCTGTGCGAGCCAAGCTGCAGGCACAGAAGGAAGCTGCAGTCTGTGAACTTTCCATGAGAGACTGGGGTGAGAATAAAATCTAGTGCAGCTCCAGGTGGAAGACCCTGCCCGGCCCAGCTCTGCTGGCCTCCCAGACTCATTTTCAGCCACGGGCCTCTGTGTCCTCTGAGCTTCTCTCAAGCTTCCTCCTCTCACCTTAGGGCCTTTGCAGATGCTCCCACTCTCAGCAGTCCTCCCGCTCCAGGCCTTCCCTTGGTCGGCTCCCCTGGACTTTCAAGATTCAACTCAAAGACCTCAGTAGAGCTGACCATCATGTTCATCTGAGGGATTTTCTTCATAGCACTTCCTGCTCTCTGAAATTATCTTATGTGTTTGTTTGCATGGTCAGCATCTTCCCTAAAGTATATAACCTCCGTGAAAGATACCTTGCCTGTTTTGTTCAGAATCTTCAGAGGCTGGGACAATGTCCACTCACAGGAAACCCTCAGTAGCCATCTAAATACTGGGTGAGTGTGTGAGGGCAGGATGGAGTGAAGGAGGGAAGGAGGGAATGGCTAACATAAGGTCCATCAAGGGGCAGGGAGGGAAAACAGAAGGAAAGGCAAATGAGCCTCTTTTTGGACTTGATGCTGGGCACTGGAATTTGTATCTGCATGGCTTCTCTGGGAGTTTGTAAAAGCAGCCTGAGAAACTCAGGTAGGTGGAAACTGGCCAGGGCAAAGCTGATGGGCTCTGTGCAGAAATCACTGCTCAGCCAGGCATGATGGCTCACGGCTGTAATCCCAGCACTTTGAGATGCCAAGGGGGGAGGGTCACTTAAGGTCAGGAGTTCAAGGCCTGCCTGGCCAACATGGCAAAACACCATCTCTACTAAAAATACAAAAATTAGCCAAGCATGGTGGCACGTGCCTGTAATCCCAGCTACTCGAGAGGTTAAGGCAGGAGAATCACTTGAACCCCGGAGGTGGAGGTTGCAGTGAGTTAAGATCACACCACTGCACTCCAGCCTGGGCGATGGAGTGACTCCATCTCACAACAAAAAGAAGAAAGAAAGAAAAGAAACCACCGATAATTTTCCACTTTGGGAAGGGGTAAACCACAGTAGTTGAGGCTTCCTGACCTACACACAGAGGCCATTGAGATTCTGGAGCCGGGCAGTTGATGAAGTTGAAAAGAAATCTGCTCTCTTTGTCAGTCGATTTGCATTGTTATAAAGGAATACCTGATGCTGGGTAATTTATAAAGAAAAGAGGTTTATTTGGCTTATGGTTCTGCAGGCTACACAAACACGGCACCAGCATCTGCTCGGCTTCTTCTGGAGAGGCCTCAGGAAGCTTTTTCTCATGGCGGAAGGCAAAGGGGGAGCTGGCATGTCACGTGGGGAGAGAGGGAGCAAAACAGCAAGGAGAAGATCCCAGTTTCTTTAACAACCAGATCTCCCACGAACTCATTACTGCAGGGTGGGCACCAAGCCATTCATGAGGAATCCACCCCCCATGACCCAAACACCCCCCACCAGGCCCCACCTCCAACATTGGAGATCACATTCCAACATGAGATTTGCAGGGGACAAACATCCAAACCATGTCAACTTCACTCCATCACAAGTGCTTGCAGGATGCTCTACCTAGCATTCCTACGGGAGTCTCTTCAAGGCCTCCAGGTGCCAGATCCTTCTGGAAAACAGGCCCTGGAAAAAGGCCGTGTTGGCTTCCCAGAGCAGGCTACAGCACAGCCCAGCCACGACACCAACCCCCCTGCACGTGGGAAGTGCTAGTTCCCAGCGTGGCCCAGCTTAGACTCACAGCCCCATCAGAACTGGCACACACCCCAAATCTGTGTGAGAACTCAGTGATGGATTTCCCAGTTCATATGAGAACTTCCAGTAGACTCTGGAAAGTCTGGGCCCTCCAGAGAAGGGCGATGTCAAGGATGCAGAGGAGGACACACGGAGAGAAGCCACAGGTCTGTGTTCAAGCCACTGAGGACCCAGGGGTCAAGAGAGAGATTCCCTCGTGCCTAAGGAGTGAGAATTTCCAGGCCACCTGTGGATGAGTTCACAGCTTACAGGAATACCTGTTGGGTAAAGAGTCTGCAATTACTCACACTTCTCAGCCACTCTGAGAAACTTTTAAACACAAGATCTTTAAGTTTCAGTTTAAACACTTTCAAGCTTTTTTGCAATGTTGGGCAAGACAGAACCTTCCAGTGACCTACTGTCTTAATCAGAAAATACTGAGGCTGTCACCCTTTTATGTCTTTGGACTGTTGAGAGAATGAATGAGGTCAGTGTGCACCTATACTAGGGGCTCAGAAATTCTTGACTCCCAGTTTGTGGTCATTGACTACTCATGTCCCTTCTCCCAAATATCTTTTGTGCCTCTCTTGCAATGCCCTGTCCAAGAAAAACCCAGCGAGCCCTTGTGTCCAATGGCTGAGTCCAGCTGAACATCCTCAAGCACCCTCATGACCCACACTAGCTGAAAGTCGAAGCCACTCCCTGTGACCCCCATTCACCCTCTGCCCTCTGGCCCTGGTCCCCTCTGACCACCACTGCCCCATGACTTTTCTCCTTCTCTCTCTGCATTTTTACCCTAATGAAATTCTTTGCCTATTTCTTCTTCATCCCAGAAGAGTGGGTGTTGGAGCTCTGCAAAGTTTGCATTATAAGAAACCAATATTTGGGGCCACAGAACATCAGAGGTTTGGCCCACATGACAACACAGAAAATTCCCACCCACCAGGTTTCCTGCAGCTGCTCCCCTCCTGCAAGGAATTTGCCAAGGGAAGTTGGCTATAGAAAGAGCATTCCAGAACCACGATGATCAAAGTCTCATTGGACCGAAAGGCACAAGGTGCAGTGGGAAGGGAAGGTCCTTGGCAGAACTCTTTGTATTTGGAAAGAAGAAACCACCGGGCAAGCCTCCCGGTATCCTCCCAGCCAGGGAGAGGCTCAGGCTTGGAGAAGTTGGGTGTTTCCCTGAGGAAGTAAAAGATGAAGCGTTTGTGTTTTGTTTGAATTGATAATGATGTCAGTTTCAGTTATGGGCTCATTACAACAAACCTGGGACGTATTAACAGCTCTTTAATTGAATTTGGAAATAAGAAGGAGGGTTTTGAATGGTCTTATAAATAGTGGATGTGCCGGCCTCTGCAGCAACTGTCTTCAACATTAAACAGGGAGAGAGGAGACAGGGGATTCCCCAAGGCTGGCCATTTCTTACCCTCCACAGGGCCCCCACATGCCCACTGTGAGACAATTGTTATCATTCCTGAGCTGAGCTTGTGGGTGCTAAGGAAGGCATTCGGACCAGGAAGCCCAAATTTGGACCCAGAGAGTAAAAACAGGGCTGGTGAGA
Organism: Hylobates moloch; assembly: GCF_009828535.3. NCBI lineage: Eukaryota > Metazoa > Chordata > Mammalia > Primates > Hylobatidae > Hylobates > Hylobates moloch. The sequence continues at coordinate 60,334,115 of NW_026652287.1, forward strand.
TGCGGAGATGCAACCTTTTATCTTCTCTTTTTTTATTTATTTTTATTTATTTTATTTTATTTTATTTTATTTTATTTTATTTTATTTTATTTTATTTTATTTTATTTTATTTTATTTTAGAGATGGAGTTTCGCTCTTGTTGCTGGGGCTGGAGTGCAATGGCACAATCTTGGATCACCGCAACCTCCGCCTCCCAGATTCAAGCAATTCTCCTGCCTCAGCCTCCCAAGTAGCTGGGATTACAGGCAGCCACCACCACACCCAGCTAATTTTGTATTTTTAGTAGAGACAGGGTTTCTCCATGTTGCTCAGGCTGGTCTCGAACTCCTGACCTCAGGTGATCCACCTGCCTTGGCCTCCCAAAGTGCTGGGATTACAGGCGTGAGCCACCGCGCCTAGCCTATCTTCTCTTCTAAATCAGCAATGAAAGATAAACTGCTGACTGTCCAGCCCCCAGCCCCCTCTTATAATCTCCACAGGGCCCAAGGCACATGGTGATGGGATGGCCTGCTTTCCTATCAGCCAGGGGCCCTGGCCACCTCATCTCGGAATCCTGGGTGCCTGCCCCAGGCCCTGAGAAAGGAAATCTAGGCAATCCTTTGTAGAGTGAACAAGAGGATGAATGACCTACCACCTCTGGGCTTTCCCTTTTGCCTTTTCTGTTTCCCTCACCCTTTCCTCCCTTCCACCTGCTTTATCCACCACATGCTCTCATATCAACCCCTATGCAGCCTCTTCCAGAAAATCCATGTTAATTATCCAGGACTCATCCTTCTTTATTTACTCCATGGCTATATAACCACATACAAATATGCGTATTTACTCATTCCTGCATGCATACATATAGACGCAAAAATGCATCATGTCCATAAGCATTACCTGTCTGAGGGGAGGGGAGACAGTTGACAGATTTTGCAAATAAAAACGCAGGACATCCAGTTACGTTTGAATTTCACACAAACGACACATAGCTTTTAAGTCATTTCTAGATTATTTCTTGTTTATCTGAAATTCAAATGTATTGAGTGTCTTGTATTTTTTCTGGCAACCCTGGGAAGAAGGTGGCTTTATTTTTTTGTAAAATCTGATCACAGTATTCACACATGCACTCTTGGGATCCCGTAGCTATCTTTCCAGGTCAACAGGCAGCACCCTAGTGCATTCTTTTTAATGGATGCATAATATTCCATGTTGTGGTTATTCCTCAATTTCTAGATAATGCCCTCTATGTTTGGTTAACTGTACTGCAGTGTTGTTCACCATCAACAAAAGGAACGGAAGACAATATGGCTGTCTCTGTCATGCCTCCTTAAATCAGCTGTCATGGCAAAGTCAGACCACAAGTCACAGTAAGAGAACACATCACTCAGAACAGCCAGCCCCAGGAGAGCCTGTGGCTGCATCAGGCACCCTGAGTAGGGAGGAGGGATGACAAAAAGAACTGTGAAATGCCCCTTTCCAACAAGGAACATAACAAGGGAGACAGAGAGATGCCTCCGACTCCAGGCTGGAAATATGCTCAAATGTAGAAATTCAGACCAACTCGTTTGCCAAAACCCACACCAGCACAATTATTTTGCTCAGCTCCCCCCACCCCACCCCAAACTCCTTCTTTCATCAGTCATATCTTTAACTTCATCTTTGTTGCTGAAAACACAAAAATAAAAAATACATAGCAGCTCTGTTGACATTACAGCAACAGCATAAGCCTCATTTTACCAACCATTTAACTCTCTCTAAGGACCCCGTTCAGAGACACGGGCACGTTGATGGGAGCTGTACAAAGGTCAGTGATTTGGAGGCTCTTTTCGACAATTTGCCAGGATTTTGGCATTTGTAAGCATCCATAGGACAGCTCTCTAGCAAGCTGACCTTGACAGCGAATGGGATAAATAAACCTTCAATTTACCCCCTCCAGCTCTCCGCTAGCTGGGCCAGTCCCCACGGAGCCTTCACCTGTCCATATCGTTCAACTGCCTGCAACTTCCAACTGACGAACATCCACAGCTCCGCGGCCCAGTGACAAACACCATCTAACAGATAAGGCTTCTGAAAAGTCAAAGCCAATACTGCTTCCATTGAAAATTTAATGCCGGCTCCATCTTTGCCCATCATTCTTCCGACTGTTCCACGTTTCCCAAGAGGCCCTTGAAGCTAAAGCACTGCTCTATAACAGGTAATGACGTAGCATTTAATGATACTGTCCAAAGTGATCCTGGTCTTTGAGAAGTAATGTGCACTCATGTACCAGATAAGCACCGCCAAACGTACTGAGCCGCCGTATCTTTCACGGCCCTGTCACCAGATACAATGTGACACATCCCTGGCCATCCTACCTGCTACTCCTCCGACCCCGCCATCAGACAAATCACGCATTTTCAGAGCAGAGCTCCAAAGCGTTAAGTGAATTCAGGCAAAGGTAGGATGGTAACATAGCCTTAATTAAGTATTCACAGCCTCTTTAATACTTCAGTGCTCTTGGATTCGCTACTAAAATCTGTGAATTATACCTCATTGAAAAATGTCCTTAATCGACTCTGACATGTTTTATTGGAGGCAGAAAAAATGTTTCAGTATGATAGATAAGGTTAAAAATGTTACTACTCTGATCATTTACTCTAGTGCCTTGCAAAAAAACTCCAAAGCCGAAAACCATTTACATCATTCATCGGATGCAATGGAGAAAAAAAGCCTTATCTGACAGCCCATTTTAGCTGATGGGACAAAGTGCACATTTTCAATTTTCTGACAAAGTTATGTTGTTTATGTAGATAAGGGTAAAAACAACTGTAACATTTCTACAGCATGCCATGAGGGCTGGAAATGTGGCTTCAAATGTGAAGTGTCTCCACGCCACACGGAGTGCCACACAACCAACAAAAAGCCACTCTTTGGGCATCAGACGAAATAGTGCATGGAGCACCTTCCATCTCAGGAGCAGCTGAGAGGAGCAGTGGAGGGTTTTCAAACAGCCCCAGAGCTCTGCTGAGATGTGTCACCTGACCACTCTACAAGTACCAAAAGTTTCATCCCAGCTTTAGCCCCATTAATTTGCAGTGAGAAACACAGAAACCTTCAATCAAGAGACCCTATACAGGGGTGTCCAATCTTTTGGCTTCCTGGGCCACACTGGAAGAAGAAAAATTGTCTTGGGCCATACAGAAAATACACTAACACTAACAATAGCTGATGAGCTAAAAAATAAAAATAAAAAAAGTCACAAAACAATCTCATAATGTTTTAAGAAACTTTATGGATTTATGTTGGGCCGCACGAGGCCATGTGGCCTACAGGCCTCGGGCTGGACAAGCTTGCTGTAGAAGTTGGTTGTTCACGGAAACACTGAGTCTTGCTGTTTTCTCTGTACTCTGAATAATATGGCTAACCCTGGAGGTAGAGATTCACACTCCAAGGCCTCCACATGCCCTTCTGTGGAAGGGGCTCAGGCAGTGACCCACGCATCTTGTTACATCTTCCTCAAGAGCCCATTCACATGCCACCTCCTCGCAGACCACATGTGCTCCCCTATGCAGACCCATCATTGTCTCATTAGGGTGGCAGAGGCCCTCCGCATAGCATGGAGGCTATCAGGCCAGGTCCTAACCTAGATAGCCAGGAACAAATCTTTGGTCCAACGCTAGATGGCTACATGATCTTGGGCAGGTGACTTAATCTCCCTGTGCCACTGGGTCCTGATCCATAAGAGGGAGAGGATGGCAATGGCTGAAGTGCAGATCTGCCAAGGCAGCACCCATGATGCCCTCCTCCCAGGGATTGGCACGTGGGTGGTGCTCAGGTAATGTCAGTTTCAACTCTTGCTGCTGAGGGCAGATTCGACCTCACATACCGGCTGCTCCAAAACATGTCACTAACGCTCTGTTGGTATTTTCTAAAAGTCGGTCTTTCTCAGGCCAGTTATAGACAGGATTTTTTTCCAAGTAGCCTCCTGCCCTTTGGGATTGAAATTCATTATAAACCTGGCAGACATTCACTTGCTCAGTCCATGCTGGGGAAAGGAATCTTAGCAGAAGATTCCTGATTAAAGCTACCAGAGTCAGATAAAGCCAGGAAAATGGTTACAGATTAAACGATGGGATCAAACAGTGAAGAGTGCCAGAGTGGAGGAAGAACTACACAGAAACTGCAATGTTGCTTCTTCGAATGTGTTGTCCAGGATGTCCTGTGAATGTCCTCCACCTCTGAGCCATATGGCCAAAGTTACATGGCTGAGTAGGGCTCGTGGACGTGTTTCATCTGACAGGTACAGAGTACACGTGTTTTTTCATATGTTCCATTCATTGTTGTTACAGAGCCTTCCTTGACCACTGTGCCCAACCTTAACAAGGCAGCATTTCTTTATTTGTGTGTGTGTGCCTGTGTGTGTGTGTGTCGGAGTTTCTCTCTTGTTGCCCAGGCTGGAGTGCAGTGGCATGATCTCAGCTCACTGCAACCTCCACCTCCCGGGTTCAAGCGATTCTCCTGCCTCAGCCTCTCGAGTAGCTGAGACTACAGGTGCCCGCCACCACACCTGGCTAATTTTTTTGTATTTTTAGTAGAGATGGGGTTTCACCATGTTGGCCAGGCTGGTCTCGAACTCCTGACCTCAGGTGATCTGCCCACCTGGGCCTCCCAAAGTGCTGCGATTACAGGCATGAGCCACTGCACCCAGCACAAGGCAGCATTTCTCTAGACTTTAAGTGGTATCTTCTAGAGTTTTGAGGCACTGCCTGGTATTAACCACCATTTATAAACTAGTAATCAACATCTAAAATTAGGAAATGCAACAGGAAAACACATTGTCTTATGAAAACAAAAATCCCAGGATTTCTGTAGGCCTACCTCCTACTTCTATCAGAAGTGGGAAGGACATTCTACCTACCTGGCCAGTACACGTGGATATTATGAAAGTCATGGGAACCATGAGTAGCTCCTCGGACTGGATTCTGGGACAGAAAAGGGGCATGAGTGGGAAAATGGGTGAAACCCAAATGAAATCTGGAGTTCAGTAATAATAATAATAGAACAATGTTGTTTCTTAGTTTTGACAAATGTACCCTGGGAATAGAAGTTGCTAATGTTAGGGGAACTCTGTGAGAGGTACATTGGAACATTCTGTATTCTCTTTGCAACTTCTCTGTAAATCTAAAATTACTTCAAAATAAAACATTTATTTTTTTTAAGAAAGTGAGAAGTTCTAAACCAAAAGGAATGTGTGCTTCTGAGACATGCTCCACTTCACTCAACACTTTTGGTGCCTGGAGCCTGGAGGCATTTGAATTTAGGACTTCTCTCTTTCCCTGTGAAAGATTAAGTATCTGCAAACACCCCAAGTGATATTATATCCATATTTTCTTCCATGGGGATCTCTGACCATCACGATCAAGCCTACTCCCTTGCCTTGATTTGGGGTCTATGTGATGGGAGGGAAAAAGGATCAAGTCAGGGAACGTCCTGTTTTCTGGGGCTGCTATTTCCCACACCCACCACTGACCAGAAGGAAGGACGTTGAGCACTACGCCTGATCAGTGGAGTGTCTTTGACCCTCTGACAGCTCTTGCATCGACCACACCTGCCTGGGAGCAGAGCTGCTAGGGCCCCTGGAGAAAGGCAGGCGGCAGGCAGCTGGCGGAGGGCAGAGAGAGATGTTGTTGATGGTTTTCCAATTCTCACCTGGAGGTCTTGTTAAAACCTCATCCCCAGAGTCTCTCATTCAGCTGGTTCGGGGTGAAACCCAGGAATTTGCATTTCTTACACTTTCCAAGTGATGCTGAGCCACTGTCCTGGGGTGGCACTTGCAGAACCACTGCTGTACACAATGGAATCCTTGCCTAATGCATGGATATCTTGTTCTTATTGTTTCCAGGGAATGCCTCAATACAGCAAAAGCTGTCAATGCACGCTGAGGTCTCCAGGAAGGGAGTGGTTTGGCCTGTTCCAATGGATAGTAGTACTGCCTTGCCACACAGGCAGTCCAGTGGTTAAGGGGACAAGACTAGGAGCCACCCAGCCCCTGGTTTGAATCCTGACATCACTGCTCACTAGCGGTGAGACCCTTCATCACTGTGAGACCCTTCATCGCTGTGACTTGCGTACCCTCTCTGGGGCTTGTTCTCCTCATGTGCAGATTGTACATAATAAATCTGTCTCTGCAGGGTAGTCAGCCTACATGCTGAGGGCACCTTGGCCAGATCTTCACTCAGGACCATTCCTCTGGACTGCAGATTCCTATCCCACTTCTTACCGAAGTAATGAGCATTGCACACTTGAATCTGTAAAGCTTAATTCCTACCACTTTCCTCCTCCACACCTTCTTCTTCCAGTCTTTCTCATCCCTCAGTCTTCCTTATCTCAGTTACAGGCAATTCATCCATCTGGTTGCTCGGCTCAAAATTACTGAGATCCTTCCACCAGCCAGTCTGAACCCTATGGTCTCAACACGCAATGCCATCACCATCTCGCTACCTACAGAGCCTCTCATGCTTCCAGCTCCAGTTGCACTAGACACTCTCACAGCCCTTACGCAGAGCTGGGAATGGCCACATCCTGCAGGCCCAGTCATGTCACTGCAAGAATCCTGATGTTGGGAGAGAAAGCATGCATGTTCCCTTCTTTGCTGCTCCCCAAAGGAAAGGCCACCTGCAGCCTTATATTTGCAAGAAATTCATGCTGAGCATCTGAGCCTAGGAAGACACAGAGTCCTGTCCTCCAACAGTCAGATCTCAGGCCCTCTCGAACCTCTCCCTTCCCTGCCAGATGTGACCTTGTACTCTGGATACCTGTGGTTTGGCTTTCTCCTCCTGACAAACATGCATGCTGTTCTTCTAGCAGAGGAACTGATGTGTTTATGCATGTATCATACCTTTCCCTCTGAGGATGGGGGCATGCCTTGCCCAAAGCCCCCAGCCAGGGCTGAGCACAGGGACTCAACTCGGAAGACTTTTGCTGACTGATAAGTCCCCACTGGACAGGTCTGAGGGTTCTCCCCAAGCCATGCACTCTGGCAGTGGGCTAGTCTGACCACCCCACCGTGTGTGTGAGACCCTCTGGCAGGCACTGTACACAGCATGGACGTGGAAGACAAACCTGGAGGTGATGACTCTGCTGGAGTGAGCAGCACCACAACACGGGGCAGGTCGCTGGAGGAAAAGATCACCTGGGGGGGCACTCCAGGGTGGAGTCAGGTGAGGGGCTAGAATTTCAGCAGCTCTTGGGGGAAGATAGGGCTTCATCAGACACAGATGGTAATGGGGGAAAGAGGAAGAGAAACGAGAAAGGGGTGGGAGAGAGAGATCCACATAAGGAAGGCGAGGGGGCAGGAAAGGGCAGTGGTGTGTTCATGGAGTGGATTTCCGTCCTGTGTGACTGCAGCTCAGGACAAGCTGGGCATTGGGGACAGTGATGGTGGCAGGATTGGGACCTACAAGTCAGAAGTTCCCTGGCTTCCTCCCTAGGAGGACATAGAGTTATGGAGGCACACAGACAGCCCTGAAAGGCAAAAGTGTTCGTCAAGCAACCACTAACTCAAGGATATCCCTGGACCATGCCCCTGGGAGCAAGTGCACCATGGAGTCACATTAATCCCATAAACCCTGTTGTTGTCCTGTGGCTGGCACCATTCATATATGGCAGTTTTATACATTAAAAATGTCCATCTTTTTGGAGCTGAGTGAAGTGGCTCATGCCTGTAATCTCAGTGATTCAGGAATCCAAAGCAGGAGGATTGCCTGAGGCCAGGAGTTGAGGACCAGCCTGGGCAACATAATGAGACCCCAGTGCTATGTAAAAATGATTTTTAAATTAGCCAAGCATGATGGTATATGCCTGTAGTACCAGCTACTTGGTGGGAGGCTGCAGCAGGAGGATTGCTTGAGCCCAGGAGTTTGAGCCTGCAGTGAGCTATGATTGCACCACTGCACTCCGGCTTGGGCAACAGAGCCAGACTCTGTCCTCTTAAAAAAAAAAAAAAATGTCCATTTTTGAAAAAGCAATCATCTCAATAATGCCTCAGTATTTTGATAGTCCCCTGTTTTAAAATGATTATTGCAGTTTAAACTTACATGAAGCCTCTGATCTTAACCCAGTAAATGGCCACCTCTGTCCAGAGCCCAAATGCTCATGTTTGAAGCTCAGGTTGGCCCTTACCTGTGGGTGTTGGATGCCTTCTGTACCTCATTGTTCTCATCTGTAAAGTGGGGATAATAATAATAATAGTGTCTACCTCACAGGGGTGTTGTGAAGTTCAATGAATCAATAAGCATAAATTGTTGCCCAGAGACCTGGGTACATGGCAAACACGCATGATTGTTAGGGAGGCACCCCCAGCAGGAGAAGGCCATGGGAAACAACTCCAGAAACAGTGGGCAGAGGTGGGGCAATGTGCATGTAGTGGAGTGCCTCAGGAGTCTCCAAGCAGGAGCAACCACATGGGGGCTGTATCTCATGGGGGCCGCATCACTGGAGGGTCGAATTAGGTCACAGAGGTCCCAGGGGCTGGCTCTGAAGCTCCAGCCATATCACACACTTGAGCTGCACCCTGGGGCTAATGGCAGAGCTGTCAATGGGGAGCTGGTGAGGCAGGGGACCCCAGGAATCAGCCCACGCCCTGCCATGCTGGCCCCAGTAGACCTCCCAGCTCCCTGCATCTCCCCCCGACAGGGCTTCAGGTTTCTACCAACAGACCTGGCTTTGATGGAGCCTGCATTTTGTTTTGTTTCAGAAATACTGTAGTAAAATGAGTGTATCTTTCTGGCTATTAATTTTCTGATTTTTTTTATTTTGCTTATTTATCTAAATGGAAGATGTTTTTTTTCCCAACCAACTGCTATATGAAGTGTGAGGAACAATTGGAAATCTAGCTCAGAGTAGCTGAAACTCTGAAAGAAACATCTTTTCCCCATGCAGGAAAGAAAAGGAGACAAAGCAAGGAAGAGAGCAAAAGAAGAGAGAGAGAACAATGAGAAAGAGAGGGAGTGGGAAGGGAGGGAAAAAAGGGGAAGGGGAATGAGGTTCGATTATGTTTTGTTTATTGCTGCATTATTCAGGTGATTGCTCACTTAAGTCCGACTGCCAGGCTGAGCCTCCAATCCCAATTCTTTCCTGTGTTCATAAGGCTCAGCCAGCAAGCAGTGTTTTGCCCCTGATAGCTGCTGTAGATCTGGCTACAGTCAAATGGTACAGATGGAAGTGTGAATGGAGGGTGAGCCCCCAGAGCCATTGGGGCTAACTGAGGTGGAAGAAGATGGGGCTCAGAGCTTGGTCAGAGTCGGGGTAGGGTGGCTTGCTATTAGAGCTGAAAATGGAAATTCCTCAGAGTATTCAGAGCAGTTGCCTTTAGGCTCTGCATTGGCCACTGGCTTGTGATCCTGATTCACATCAAGGTACGGGCCAGGCTTGATCCTCCTGGACAGAGAAGAAACCAAAAGGTACTTCCCTTTTGTCCTTAAGTTCCTGTTCCTGCTCACCAGGTCAGGCAAGTGGTGCTTTAGAAATATGCCTTATTTAATGAAACATCTCCACGTTCATCTTTCAGATGAGAAGTCTGGGGCTCTGGTGCCCAGACAGAGAAAAACACAAGGCCATCCGAAGAACATTCTTATGACACTAATTCCTGCTCTAAATACTGCTGTGATGGTTAATTTTATGTGCCAATTTGACTGGGCCCCAGGGTGCCCAGATATTTGGTCAAACATTATTCTGGGTGTGTCCACAGGGGTGTTTCTGGATCAGATTAGCATTTAAATAGGTAGACTGAGTAAAGCAGATGACCCTCCCCAGTGTGGGTGGGGCCTCATCCAATTCATCGAAGGCCAGAATTAAAAACAAAAGGCTGACCTCCCCCAAGTAAGAGAGAACCCTTCCTGCCTGCCAGCCTTCAAACTGGAATATCAGCTCTTTGTGGTTTCACAACAGCCTGCTGGCCTTCAGACTCAACCTGAGATGTTCATTCTGTAGGTTTTGGACTTGTCAGCCTCCATAATCACACGAGTCAATTCCTTATAAGAAATCTATGTATCTGTCTATCCAACTATTTATCTATCTATCTATCTAACCATCCATCCATCCATCTATCCATCCATCTAGCTATCCATCTATCTATATCCATCCATCCATCCATCTATCCATCCATCCATCCATTCGTCTATTAATCTATCTATCCATCCATCCATCTATCTATCCATCTATCTATTCATCTATCTATCCATCTATTTATCTATTTAATCTATCATCCACCTATCATCTATTTATCTATTATCTACTTATCTATATCTAGCATTCATCTCTTGCTATCTATCTATACCTATCATCTATCCATATCTATCATCTATTTCTCTACCTATTATCTATCTGTATCTATCACTTATCTATCTACCCATTCATCTTTGATGAATTGGATGGATAGGTTCTCATTCTCTGGAGAACCCTGACTAATACAACTGCTGCCCTGAAAAATCACAGCCTGAACCTTAGTATCAGTCTGCTGCAACCTTGCCAGAAGGATTGAGAGAGGCTTGGATCCAGGCATTCTCAAAACACCATCCTCTCAACAAAGTCTTTCAAACCAGAGGACTCTCATCCATGGGAGGCCGGGTAGAGGGGTGGCACCTGGAGCCAAGGAAGAGGCACAGGATGAAGCCACAGGGCAAAAAGAGTGGGTCTTCCTACGTTCACTTTGTGTGACATAACGAAGCTCAAACATTAACTTTTACATAAATCAGATATAGATAGCAATAAATAGAATGCAAATTTTGCATGACTTAAAAATCAATCACGAGATGATAGAGAAACCACAATTGCAGTAGGCTGTGGACCCTGCCTTCAAGATTTCTTTTCCTTTGCAGTGACTTGGAGTAGCTATTTATTTCTCGTTTCCTATCCATGGGAAAATACCTGACCATCAAGGGAAGAGCCCACGGCCACAAGGGGCTTGACGGGTTGGCTGTCTCTCTGACATCCTGAGTCAAATTCACATGGGGGGGACCAGAACCTGGGGCATGAATTTGACCTCCAAATTTCAAAGTCCCCTCCTCTGCCCTGCTTGTGACAAGTGGCCTGTCCCCACCCATCCCAGGGCTCAATAACCGCAACTTTTCTCCAGAGAGGACATCTCAATGAAACAGATCCAGAAAGCCCATCTGGACCTTAAGGGGAGGCCCCCGGGGTTTCCTCTTCTCCTGACTTCAGCCTTTCCCTGTGGAACCCACCCATGCTTCCGGGTAGCACATAGAGCCTCCTTGCACCTCACCTGCCCCCAGCCTCTGAACACAAAGCAGAAACTCAAGCTTTGTTCATCTAGACAAAGGGAAAGGCAGCTCCCATAGCTGAACCGCTCTGGTCTCAAAGGCTAAGTATTTCACACCTTCCCTGAGGTTTTCGTTAGGATGGGGCCATGTGCTCTGCAGGAGCCAGCACTGTGCTGCATGGACTTGGTTGGGGCAATGAATTCCTCCAAAACTTCTTCAGGAGCCAGGCGGGATCTCAATCAGGAGGAAAGAAGCACCAGAGGCTGATTCACAAGCACAAATTTCTTCATTGGCTGGAAGATGGCCCATGGGCACCACGACATGCAAAGTCCTCTTTATTTTACCTTGCTTGTTTCACTGCACACACACGTGCACACACACATAAGAACAGACACACACACACACACACACAAGCACACACATGCAAGCACAGCTCTACATCACTCCTCCAAAACTTTCCAGGGTTGCCCAAGCCTGGTTCACTGGAGAATTCCTTTCTCTGGAACTCTCCAATTGCCATATGGAGCTATGCAAATTAAAGTGACCACATAGCTGCAGTCTCTGTTCAGACCTGCATTCCCACCCCCACTTCCTCTTCCCTCCATCATGTCTTCTGTGGCTACTGCTTTCTCTTCTACTGTCATGACAGGGATGGCCGTACAGGGACAGAGAAAGAGAGTAAGACTGAATCCAGGAGACCTGGGCTCTGCTTCCAGCGCCGGCACTGATTAGGAATCACAAACCCTCCTTGCACTTGTCTCCTCACTGCCTCAGTGGACTTGACATTGGTTTTCCTGCCATCTGTTTCCCTAGGAGATCAGAAGAATTAATGGGCACTTTGTCATCCATGAGCCTAAAGATTATTGGAGTTAACTGCATTCTCTGCGGCAAGCGACACGCTGGCTCCTTGCCGTGTTCCTGCAGCTTTCTGGACTCAATGCTGTCTGTTGGTGACTCTGAGGTACTACCCCTCTCCTCCATTCTCCCCTCTACCACAGGGACTAGAAACCTGGAAACTACATTTTCTGGAACCTCATGGAATGGGCCAATGAGGGAGACAGTTGCCCAGTATTTAATGGGCAGGAGCCATATCGTTTTTTCTGGGACAGCAATGGTAGATCCACAGGCTCTGCAGGATGAGCTTGGTTTACAGCTTGCAAAGTTCCCAGCTATGTGCTAGAGGCAACTGTAGTCATTGCTGGTGGCTTGTAGCAAAGTCTGGAGTCTCTGAAAGCCAGTGGCATGTCTGAGAACTTCAGCCAGTTCCTTGACCTTCACTCCTCCAAACTTTCAAATGGTTTTGGAAGCATTACATTGCCTACATGAAATCCCTTCCTACTTGAGATATTCACAATGAGTTCTGGACATGTCCTGTGCTTGTGTGTGTACATTTGTGTTTTCCTCTTTGATACACTTAGTCCTGAAAAAAATGCCAAGCATCACTTGTGTATTTAACTCAATGTCTGAAATGTTGGCTTACATGGAAATATCCAATAACATTGGCATAAAACAGGGTATGGCTGTCAATTGAGGACTCTTAGCTCTTTGAGGCAATGACAAGGTTAGTAGGAGAAGGCCTCAGTATTTTCAATCACTAGCTTTCCAAAACATATTTCAGTGCTGTCCCATTTAACACATTATATTACATTGTCTTTGGAAAAGAAATCTCTTTTCTTTTTGTATAAATTAAATTCATCTGTAATCAATTCCAAGTGACTAGCTAAACCATTGGTTGTCCTATAACTTTGTAGTGTTAAATATTGCTGACAAACACAGTTAACCCTCAGAGAGTCTGAAAGCTTGTGTTAAAGTGATCAGTTAATCTGACAGTAGCCACAATAAGGGGTTTGAGTTGGTTTCCTCGTGGCCTCCCAGACAGTGCTGGGACTGCATCAAGGCTGGTACCCAGTTCCCTCCGGAATATTCTGTTCCACCTGCTCTCTGGCCTTGAGGCTAAATGCACCATTTTTCTGTTTTCATCAGACTTTATTTTTTCCCCTTCTTTTAACTGATGGCCACAGTGTTTTTTTAAAAAAATGGAGGGGGATTCTCTCTTTGAGATCATCAGGAACAAGCCAAGCTGTTTCAATGCAGAGAAATGAGGACCAAAGGGAAAACAGCTTAATGCCATAGAGAGGTATCTGGGCACTGAGGTGTGCCAGGCACACTGTGTGAAGATGCTGGGCACCCAGCAGTGAGCAAGAGAAGCCCATGGTTTGCACTGGAGACACTGGGGACTCCAAAGTGGAGGAGGAGAGACGGGGGCAAGGATTGAAAAGCTTCCTATCAAGTATTATGTTCAGTATTTGGCTGATGGGTTCAATAGAAACTCAAACTTCAGCATCATGTAATATATTGCGGAACAAACCTGCACATGGACCCTTGAATCTAAAATATAAAATAAATAAATAAATAAAATTTTAAAAAGTCCTTTCACTTCTGCCATGCACCACATCACATTCACAGGTCTCACCCACACCAAGGAAGGGGGTCAGGTTGGGCGTGTACACCAGGGAGCAGGAATGTTGGGAACCACATAACACATTGTCCTGATGGAACTTCCATTTCAGCCAGGGAAATACACTCTCCATGTAACTGGAAGGGCGGCAGGCAGGCGCAGAACAGCGGGCACTGTGGGAGGACATCTGGCTCCATCCCCATAGCAGTAGGGCCTGGCCCAGTGCAGGGCCCCCATTGCCTGCCTCCCTAAAGTGCAGCTCAGCCTCTTCTCTGCTCACAGAGGCGCCTCACACATTTGTGACAACTGGCACTGGCTTATTCATCATCTCAGACAGCAACTCTCTGTTTTCTCAGACACCCACTTTAATACCCTGACATTTCTGTTCAGCCCATAACATTCTGTCAATTGTTTACGATCACCTTTTCTGCCATGCTCTCAGCCCTCCCCGGCCCTGGTACGTGCTGCTTAGCAAGAGGCTGGGTGTTACCCTCTCGCAGTCCACACCACTGGATTTCCAAAGAAGTGTGCTGCATCCCACGCCGCCAATCATCTCCCAAGGCACTCACTGAGGATGCTCCTGTCTCACAGTAGATGCTGCCTACAGAAAGGCAGTTTGTTGGGCTCTGTTCACCCACAGGAGCCTAAGCAGGGATTCCCTTTCTGGCCCTCTCTATTTCATAACCAAAAGGCCTGTTGCCAGAACCTGCACGGGGGCAGAATTGCCCTCCTTTCCATCTACCCCATGTCTGGCCCATCAGTAGGACCTGCTGTCCATCATCTGGCCACCCATCCTGGCTCCCCTCCCTCAGTCTGGACCCCACCGCACCCCACTCACCCCTGCAGGCATTCAGCCTTTATCCAGACCACACACGGCATAGTCGTCTTAAAACACAGTGTGCACCGCTGCCCTGGGAACACCTCGTAAGGGGCTTCCCACTGCCCTAAGGATGCAATCCAAACTTCCCTCCATGGTCTACAAGGCCAGCGTGATCTGCCTACTGCTCCCCTCCCCTCCCTGACCATCTCAACCCCTCACACATGCCAGGTCAGGCCACTCTCCTAAGTGAAGGAATGCAGGTTGTATTTCAGGTCCTCTGCCTCTTTTCCGTGTCAGAGTTGGGGCATGTGCCATTCCCCTCACATGGACTGCTCCCTCCCACCCCTATGGGAAAAGGAGAAATTCTGTAATTACTGGTGTTGGGACAAATGAACAAGGATTTGGGGGAAAAAAACAATAAAAACAGTGTTTGGTTCCTACATGGCTCCTACCTATCCTGCAGGCTTTGACTTAAACATTAGTTTCTGGAATAGAAATCTCCCATATTGATTCTTTGCCTCACACACTTGTTAGAATTTTCAGGCATTTGATGAGTTTGTCTGTTTACCTTTTCTTCCTGTCTGCATGCCAAACTGCAAATCTCAGCAAGGCAAAAACTAGGCCTTGTTGCTCACCATTGAATCCCTAAGCAACACATTGCCTAATGCAGGGCACAAGCTCAATAAACATCTGTGGGATGCAGGAATTAATGAATCAATAAACACTAACTCTGCAGTGTGGACAATGGGAGCCCACTCTATGGTTCAAAATGTGAAAGGGCAGGGGAAAGGATCTCGTCATACCCTATATTAGAAGGCATTCTGAGGTATAATAATTAAAACAATATGGCATTTCTAAGAAAGAGTGAATACAAGGTCGGGTGCAGTAGCTGATACCTGTAATCCCAGCAATTTGGGAGGCCAAGGAGAGCAGACCACCTGAGGTCAGGAGTTCAAGACCAGCCTGACCAATATGGTGAAATCCTGTCTGTCTCTACAAAAATACAAAATTTGCCGTATTAGGGTGTGGTGGCACACACCAGTAGTCCCAGCTACTCAGGAGGCCAAGGCATGAGAATTGCTTGAAACTGGGAAGCAGAAGTTGCAGTGAGCATGGACTGCACCACTGCACTCCAGCCTCAGCAACAGAGTGAGACTCCATCTCAAATAAATAAATAAATATAAAAGTAAAAAATAAAAAAGAAAGTGTGAATTAAAAAAAATCAATGAAACAGAATAAAAAGTTAAGTAAGAAAACATATCACTCAAACATTAAAAATGTTGCTTTCCAAATCAACAGGAAAATAAGTTATTCAAAAGATTGGTATGGACAACTAGCTAACAAGAAGAAGAAAAAGTGAGCTACAGTCTTGCTTCATTACAATGAAATAAATAACTGTGAAATGACTAAACATTAGAATGGAAAAATTAAACCATTACACTATAATATAAAATTTCTGTTAATTACAGTGTAATCTTGGAATGAAGAAATCCTAAGTATAAAACTAAGGGCAGAGCCATAGAGAAAACTTTGATCTCTTCAACGAGGTAAAAATGAAAAACTCAAACTTAAAAACTGTTGTTGTGGTAGCAGGATTTTCAGCCATGGTGGAGAGAAGAGATCAGCAACCCTTCTCCCCATAAAACAAGTAAAAATTGGACAAAACTATCAAAAACAAACACTAAGAGCTCTGGAAATTGACTGTCTCTGTCCATTGGGCTGCTATAACAAAGTAACAGAGACTAAGTGGCTTACAAACAACCTAAATTTATATCAGTTCTGGAGGTTGCGAATCTGGGATTGGGGTCCCAGCAAGGTCAAGTTCTGGTGAGGGCTCTTTTCCAGCGTGTAGACTGCCAACTTCTCTTTGTGACCTCACATGGCAGAAAGGGAGTCAGAGAGCTTTCTGGGCTCTACATATAAGGGCTCTAATCCTGTTCATGAGGGCTCCACCCCTCCCAAAGTCTCTACCTCCAAATACCATCACAATGGGATTAGGGTTTGAACATATAAATTTTGGGGAGACACAAACTTTTTCCATAACATTGACCCAAAGCAAACAATAAACTGGAAGCATTTATTCATGAAAACTGCAAGAATTTTGAGTAAGAACAGTAGGATTTGGTGACCTTCTTGCCTAGGGTTGCTCCATTCTCTTCCCCAGGTAAGTTGGCATGGTATTATTTTTAGGACAAGTCTGGCTGGAAAAACAGCATCTTCACTGCCAAAGGGAGCTGATCTGTTTTGGAGTGAAGAGCAAACCTGTACTTGGTTGTGTTGTCAATAAAAGTTGCAAACACAGAAGAAAAAAAGGAGGAAAACCCACAGCCCTGCTAATGTAAAGTTGCAGTCCCAGTTAGGGCAAATGGGGTGAATGGATAACAAGAAATTTAATGCGAATATCCTGGAAGAGCTAACTAAGCTATCCACACATCTTGGGCTACCTAGAGAGCCTCTAGCATGTGCAGGGAATACTGAAGAGGGCCAAGCAGAAAGTAAAACTAAATCTTAAGGCAGATTTGAAAACTGCCTGAACATGGGGTACAAGCTACAACCCATATACAAACAATCAGCAGAGTGTGGAAGCACTGAGCATCTTCCAATGACTGACTGACTACTAATCTATGCAGACACAGGGGCAACTCTTAGGATGTCAGGCTAAAAATAAAAATAAAAATAAGAATTTAAGAAACGAAACAGATATATCCACCACACATGCTTAGAAGACAGATTTCATGTATTAAATCCAGGCAAGTTACTTTTTTTTAATGCTTAGGGGAAAATTTACAATCCAGAGTTGCATAAAATATTATTTTAAATGTCCAGTTTTCAACAAAAAATTCTAAGAAGCAGTAAAGTATAAATTACACTCAAGGAGAAAAAAGAGAACCTATATAAACTGATGTTGAATGGGCCCAGATGTTGGATTTGGATTTAGTAGACAGAGAGTTCAAAGCAGCTATTAGAAATACATTCATGTTTCCATGGTGTAATGGTGAGCACTCTGGACTCTGAATCCAGAAATACATTCAAAGAATTAAAGAACACTATGTTTAAATAATTAAAGAAAAATCACTGCTTCACACTCTATCAAAAAATGAACTCAAAATGGATGAGCAACCTAAATGTAAAAGATAAAACCCTAAAACTCTTAGAATAAAACCTAGAAGTTAATTATAATCTTGGATTTGGCAGTGGATTCTTAGGACACCAAAAGCATGAGCAATGAAAGCAAAATAGATAAATTAGACTTTATTAAAATTAAAAACTTTTTGTATCAAAGGAGGTTATCGATAAAGACAAAAAGATGACCTACAGAATGGGAGGAAATATTTGCAAAGCACATATCTAATAAGAATCAGGTATTCAGAATACAAAAAGAATTCTTATAACTCAACAAGAAAAACATAAATGCCCAATTAAAAATTGAGCAAAGTACCTGAATAGGCCTTTCTCCAAAAACATATGCAAATGGCCAACAAGTACATAAAAAACACTCCACAGTATTAGTCACTAGGAAAATGGAAATCAAAACCACAAATGAGGTAAAACTTTATACTTCATACAGAAAATAACATGGTGAGGATGTAGAGAAATCAAAACTCTTCTACATTATTGCTGCAATGTAACATGATGCAGACACTGTGGAAAACAGTTTGTCATTTCCTCGAAAGCTAAACATGAAGTTATCATGCGAGTTAGCAATTCCACTTGTACATATATCCCCCAAAGACTTAAAAATAGGTACTCAAACAAATACATTTACATGCATAGTTATAGTAGCACTATTCACAGTAGCAGATAGGTGGAAACAGTGAAATGTTTATCAACAAATGAATGAATAAAGATATCATGGTATAGACATACAATGAAATATCATCCAGCCATGAAAATAAATGAAGCATTGATATACGCTACCATGTAGATAAACCTCAAAAGCCTTATGCTCAGTGAAAGAAGCCAGACATGAAATGTACATATCATAGGACATCATTTATATGAAATATCCAGAAAAGGTAAATCCAGACAT
The DNA here is from genome assembly GCF_009828535.3 of Hylobates moloch. Taxonomy (NCBI): domain Eukaryota; kingdom Metazoa; phylum Chordata; class Mammalia; order Primates; family Hylobatidae; genus Hylobates; species Hylobates moloch. The sequence continues at coordinate 60,352,663 of NW_026652287.1, forward strand.
ACAGAACACAAATTGGTGGTTACCAGGGGCTGAATGAAGGGGGAAATAGGGTTCAACTGCTTAATGGGTATAAGGTTTCTTTATGGAGCAATGAAAATGTTTTAGAAAAATGTTGTGAATGTCCTAAATGCCACTGCATTGTACACTTTTAAATAGTTAATTTTATGCACATTTTAAAATAGTGAATTTCACCTCAATTTTAAAAATCTAAAAAATAATGAAAGGAAAATATAATAACAATGACTCATACCAAGAACCAAAATAGAGAAATATAAACTATAGAAATAAACTAAATAAAAATTATAGATGAAAAATACAATGACAAAATGAAAATTCACTAGATGAGTTCAACATCAGATTTAAGATGGCAGAATAAAGAATCAGTAAACTGAAAAATCATAAATAAAACTTATCTAACCTGAAGAATGGAGAAAAGATTAAAAGAAAAACAGAGACATCAAGTGAGACAACATCAAGAATGCCAACACATGTAAAGTGGGAGTTCTAGAACTTGAGAAGAGAGAGAAAGGTATATAAATTGAATATTCAAAGGAATAGTAGCCAAAAACTTCCCAAACTGGATGAAAACATTTTACAGATCCAAGAAGCTCAAACCAAATGTAGGATAAATATAGTATAATCAGCCTGCTGAGAGCTAACAAAAACAATCAGAAAATCTTGCAAGTAGCAAGAGTAAAACAACTTATTGTGTAGAGGGGAGTAACAACAATGATTAACAGCAGACTCTGCATCAGAAACAATGGAGTCCATAAGGCAGTAGAATAACATATTCAATGTGCTGGGGTTGTGGTGGGTATAAAACTATTAACCAAGAATTCTGTATCAAAAAAATTATTCAAAAATGAAGAGAAAGATGCTCCTAGGTAAACACTGAGAAAGTTTGTTAGTAGCCAACCAATCTTATAAGAAATGCTGTAGGACATTTTTCAGGTTGAAAGGAAATGTCACCAGATAGTAACTTGAATCAACAGGAAGAAATGAAAAGTTTAAAAATAGTAAATACATCATTAACTATAAAAGAATGATTAAATATATATTCTGCTTTTTTCTACTCTTAATTTTTTTCAAAAATATAAGATTTCAAAAAGGAATCAGAACACTGTATTTTTAGCTTCTAACACATATAGCTAAAATATATATGACAATAACACCACAAAACAGAGTGAAGAAATGGAGCTATACTATAGCAAAGTGGCCTATTTTGCTGGAATTAGGTCAGTACTAACTTGAAGTATATTGTGATACCTCAACAGATATATTTTAAACCTACAGAGCAAAAAGTATTTGAAAAAACTTTAAATTAAAAATATATCATTAGAAAAACAGAGGAATTAAAATGGTACATGAAAAATGTTTGTTTAACACAGAAAAGGGCAAAAAAAAAGGAAGGACAGAGGAATTAAAAAAAAGTGAGACATATTGAAAACAAATAGCAAAATGGTAGATGTAACCATATCAATAATTATATTAAGTACTGAAGAACTAACCTCTCTAAACAAAAGGCAAAGATTATCTGAAGGATAAAAAAGCAAAATCCAATTATATTTTATCAATAAGAGACACATTGTAGACTCAAAGACAAATAAAGTGAAAAGACAAAAATAGATATAACATACAGGCATTAACAATAAGATAACTAGAGTGGCTACATTAATATCAAGCAAAGTTGATTTTGAGATCAGAAATTTTTCTAGAGATAAAGAGAAATATTTCATATTAATAAAGCCTTAATAATCAAGATGGAATGAGTGTTGTCAGTGTGTATTATGAATCTAATCATATGTATAATAATATGCGTATTATGAATCTAATAATAGACCTCAAAATTCAATAAGCGAAATCTGGCAGAATTAAAAGAGAAATAGGTAAGTCAATTATTACAGTTGAAGATTTCAATAAGCCACTGTAAACAATAGATAAAATTAGTAAAAATATAAATATATAAACTTTACACATATAAAGATATTAGTAAATATATAAATATATAAACCACTATCAAACCTACTGACCTAACTGACATGTATAGAACACTCCAACAGAAGAATATAGTCTTCTCAAGGGTATAAAGAGCATTCTCCAGAAGGAATAATATCTAGGCCATGAAAAAGTCTTGATGAATTTAAAATGATCTGAATCCTTTAAAGTATATTCTCTGCCTCCAATGAAATTAAATTAGAAATTAAAAACATAAAGAATTTTGAAAATTTGGGAATTTAAAAACATACTTCTAAACAACCAATGGCTAAAAAAGGGAAATTACAAAAGTAATTAGAAAATATTTTGAACAGAATGAGAATGACAACAAAACATAAGAATTATTAGTACATCAGGGAAGGATTGCAGGATTGCAGACGATTACATAGGGCACAAGGAAACCTTTGGAGAAGACAGATGTGTATATTATTTTCAGTGTAAATTCTTGCACATGTATGTATGTCAAAATGTATTAAATATTAGTTTGTACATTTTAAAATGTGCAGCTTATTATATGACAATTATGTTTCAATAAAGTTATTAAAAAGTGCACCTTGTGGTACATTTGTAACATTAAAAGCTCACATTAGAAAAGAACAAAAATCTCAAGACTCTAAGCTTCCATCTTAAAAAAAAAAAAAACTAGAAAAGACGAGCAAATTAAACCCAAATCAAGTAGAAGAAAAAAGAGATACCAGAACAGAAGTCAATGAAAATGAAAATAGGAAAACAATAGAGAAAATAAACAAAAATAAAATTTAGTTTTTTGAAAAGATTACCAAAATTGATAAATCTTTTAGCTAGATGGGTGAGCCTAAAAAGAAAGCACACAAAAATTACCTAAATTAGGAATGAAGAAGGTATCATCACTACCAAACCTACAAAAATTAAAAATCATAGAGACTGTGATTAACTTTAGGCCAACAAAGTTAGACAACTCAGATAAAATGAAAGTCACAAATCACCAAAACTGACACAAAAAGAAATAGAAACATGAATAAAACTACAAGTAAAGAAATATATTTAATAGTTAAAAATCTTCTCACAAGAAAAGCACAGGCCCAGATGGCTACACTAATGAATTCTATCAATATTAAGGAAATAATATTAAGCCTACACAAACTCTTTCAGAAAACAGAGGAGAAGGAAACATTTCCCAAGTCGTTCTATAAGGCCAGTATTATCCTGATGTCAAAGCCAGAAAAAGGCATCACAACAAAGGAAAACTAAAGATCAATATTTCTCATGAAGATAGAAAAAAAAATCCTTAACAAAATGTTAAAAAAATTGAACACAGCTACAGTTTTTTAAAAAAGATTATTATGTAACATTAGAAGTGATATTTATCTCAGGAACACAGGTTGGTTTCACATCTAAAAATCAATTAATGTAATACACAATATTAATAAAGGACCAAAAGCTCACATGATTTTCTCAATTTTCAAAATCCACACCCATTTAAAATAATAACTTTCTGTAAAACAAGACTAAAAGGGAACTTCTCCAACCTGATAAAGTTGGGGAAACCTATGAAAAACCTACAGCTATCAACATGACTGATTTTAAAGACTGTATTATTTCCACTTAAGATCAGGAATAGGGCAAGGATACCTGCTTGTACCTTTTCCATTCACCATTACAGCGGAGGACCAAGTCAATGCAATAAAGCAAGAAAAAAAAAAAAGCAAAGACATACATAGTTGACCCTTGAACAACACAAGTTTGAACTGCATAAGTCTACTTATACATGAATTTTCTTCCACATCTGCCACCCCTGAGAGGAACAACCCCTCCTCTTCCTTCTCCTCTTCTGCCTACTCAGCGTGAAGACAAGGATAAAAACCTTCAAGATGAATCTACTTCCATTTAATGAATAGTAAATATATTTTCTCTTTCTTATGATTTTCTCAATAACATTTTATTTTCTCTAGCTTATTTTCTTATAAGAATGCAGTAAATAATATATATATATAAATATGTGTTAATCAACTGTTTATGTTATTGGTAAGGTTTCCAGTCAACAGTAGGGTATTAGTGTTAAGTTTTGGGGCAGTCAAAAGTTCTATGCACATTTTCAGCTATGCAGGGAAGTCAGCGCCCCTGATTCCCACATTGTTCAAGGGTCAGATGTATATTGAAAAAGAAGTAAATTTCTATGCATTTCTACAGATCGTAAAAAGCTACTGGAACTACTCAGAGAATTCACCAAGGTCACAGATAACAAGATCAATACGCAAAAACCAATTGTATGTCTACAGACTAGCAATGGACAATCCAAAAAACAAAATTAAGAAAAAAAAATCACATTAGTATCCAAACAAATACTTAGGAATAAACAAAAGATTTATATACTGAAACTACAAAATTACAACTGAAAACTTGTACACTGAAAACTATAAATCATTATATGGAATTACACAGATGAAACTCAACACATTATGCTAAGTGAAAAAAACTAGACACAAAAGACCACAGATTGTATGATTCCATTTACATGGACTTTCTAGAAAATGCCAACCTATACCAATAGATAGCAGATCAGTGGTTATATGGGACTGAGTGCTGAGAATGGAAACCCAACTACAAGTCATGAGGAAACCTTTGGGAGTGACGGAAATATTCTAAACCTGGATTGTGGCCACTGTTGCATGACTCCATACATTTATACATAAAACTAAAACTCATTGAATTGTACATTTATAATCATTGGATGCTTTGATTTGTAAATTATGTAAATTATACCTCCATAAAATGGCTAAAAAAATTATTGTAGCCCTTCCACTTTTGATAAGGGTATGATAGATTATTTGAACTGTCATTTCCCCATGATAACTAGAAAAACTAGATAAGACATTAAAAATAAAAAAATACTTTAAGGAAATACAGAACTAACAAAATACAGAAGAATTAACACCCTGTGATCAATGGGAAATGGAGGCCCAGGAGGCCTAGAATTTGGGGTTACCTTTTTCATCTGGGGATATATACCAATTCCAGTTAGGAAGACTGAGAAGTGCTTTTAATAGACTCACCAAAAAAAAGTACTGAAGATTGCTGCCCAAGTTTCAACAAGGTACGACAGAGAAATTGGATCTCAAAGATAAAATATTGTAAGGCTTGCTTTTGAAATTAAGAATTAAGTCAAAAAAATAAACAAAAGAGGATTTGGAAGTGAAGTACAAGTTGTAGATATTTAAAAAAAGAAAGTACAAATTAATACAATAAGTGGGTTTAGCATGGTTGCTGGATATAAGAGCAATATATTTAAAATACGTATTTTTACATACCATCTACAAATATAATTAAAACCATTACAACAAACATCAAATAAAATTATATATCAAAAGCCTAGTAATAAGCCAAACAAAAATGTGGAAGATCTCCACATCCAAGATTAAAATATATCATTGAGAAAAATATAAAAGAACATAAACGGAGCAATATTTTATGTTCATGAACAGGAAGCTTGATTTTGTAAAATATTCTATTTTCCCCAATACGATCTATTCAATGCAATCACAATAGAAATTCCAACAGTATTTTTTTAAGAAGTTGACAAGCTTATTGTATCAATGTTGTATCGCCACAAAACAGATTATCACAATATCATTGGCTACAGAAAACACACATTCATTATCTCAGATTTTTTGTGCGTCAAGAGTCTAAGAGTGGCTTAGCTGGCTCTTTGCTCAGAGTCTCACAAGGTGGCACTCAAGGTGTTGGTCAGGCTGTGTGCTCATCTGGAGATCAGGGGTCCTCTTCCAAGCCCAGGTGGTTGTTGGTAGTCCCTGTGCAGTTGTAGGATTAAGACCTCAGTTCCCAGAGGCTGCACCCAATTCCCTGCCACGTGGCCTTCTCCATAGTCAGTTTACATCATAGCAGCTTGCTTCTTCAAAGCCAGTAGAACTGAATGATAACAAGACTGAGTTTATATATATGTATGTACATATGTGTGTGTGTGTGTATATATATATACATATATATATACACATATATATATACATATATATACATATATATATACATATATATACATATATATATACATATATATATACATATATATATATATATGCATTTGCTCTACAGGAGAAAAATCACACTTAAGAGTTAGACGGAAATGACAATGGAACAACTAGAAATCTATCAGGAAATAAAACTGATCCTACCTTACACAATACTCAAAAATCAATACCCAGGGGATTTTAGACCTGAATGCAAAAGGCAAATTAATAAAGCCACTGAAAAGTAATATATGAGAGTATATTCATGACCTTAGAGTAGATTTTACTACATTAAGACTAAGAATTTCTGTCCATCAAAACACTCAACAGAAGAGTGAAAAAGTGATAGATCATGGGAATGCACCTGTGACACATGAAACTAACAAAGGCTTTTCACCAAAACCACAAAGCTATTGGAAGAAAGACAGGTGAGCCAGAATAGACAGATGGCAAAAAGACATGACCAGGCACTTAGGAGCCAGGATCTCCAAATGGCAAATAAACAGACCAGAAGTGTTCCACCTCATTAGTTACCTAGGAAATGCTGGTTAAAGCTACAATGAGATACCACAACCCACACACCTGAATGGCTGGAATTTAAAAATAAAAATAAAATAAAAAGCTAACAGCATGATGTTTTGGCAAGGATGTAGAGCAACAGGAACAGTCAGACACTCCACGTGGGGTGTAAATTGTACAAGTACTTTGGAAAAATGTTTGTCAGTGTATGCCAAAGCTGAACTTATACATACTTTAACACAATTTTAGTTATATATGCAAAAGAAATACACATGTATGTGAACCAAGAGACACATACAAGAATATTCATGGCTGCACTATCAATTGCCCACAAAACTGGAAATTACTTAAATGTCCATCAACAGAATAATGGAAAAATACATGGTGCTATAGTCATAAGATGGAAGACTGCAGGAATGAACTGCAAGAATGATAAGGAACAAACTACAGCTACAGGCAACAAACACATAAGAACACAGTGCATATTCCCATTTACATAAAGTTCAGAAAATTAATAAAACTATGCTATAGTATTTAGGGATGCATGCTCACATGGTAAACTACAAAGCAAGGAATTGCATACCATAAAATTAGCATGCTCTTTTGGTTTGGCATGGATTTTGCTGGGGACGAAAGAATAGTGATTGTGAAGTACAAGGAGATTTCAGATTGCTGGCTTGGATGGTAGTTACGTGGGTGTTCAGAACGTGATTATTATTGAGCTATATGCTTTTGTTTTGTGCACTTTTCTCTATGTGGTATATTTCATGATAAAATGTTTTAACACCATTAACTAAAAATTTATTGCAACACGTATGATAAAAATCTTGTATCTTTCATATGTAGTCAGCTTTTCCAAATCAAATGGGCAAACAAGTGTGAGATAGAAAAACAGAAAATTCAAAAACTACAAATACGAGTGTCCAATAAACACTTTTAAGTAGCCAATCTCAGAATTCAAAGAAAGGCAGTTTAATTATACAATAGAAATGTACAACAATAAGGGAATTTCTATGCAATAGACAATGATTAGCCATGAAAAGTATGTTATAAATAATATTGATGATATGAAATCATAGTCATGATATAATAAGTGAATAATATGGGTTATCAAACTATTGAATATGGAGGAAAGAGAACCTTGCTTACTATTTTTAAAAAGTCCATGTTGTAAAACTGAATATAACTGTGATCTATTTTTTAAAATAAATCTATATGGAGGTATGTATTTATGTATATGTAAAGGAAACAACAGGATGATTTTGTTGTTGTTGTTATTGTTTTGACACGGAGTCTTGCTCTGTCACCCAGGCTGCAGTGCAATGGTACGATCTCTGCTCACTGCAACCTCTGCCTCCCGGGCTCAAGCAATTCTCTTGCCTCAGCCTCCCAAGTAGCCGGGATTACAAGCACCTGCCACCATGCCCCGCTAATTTTCACACTTTTAGTACAGACCGGTTTTCACCATGTTGGCCAGGCTGGTCTCGAACTCCTGACCTCAAATGATCCACCTGCCTCAGCCTCCCAAAGTGCTGGGATTACAGGCATGAACCATCACGCCCGACCAGGATGATGTATTTCAAAAGGTTCAGTGACCATCTCTGAGTGCTGAGGTTACAGATTATTTTCATTTTATAATTCTCTTTATGCATGTTCTAAATTTTTCTCAGTGAGCATGTATTAGTTATGAATATGGAAAAAAGATTGTACTTTTTTCATAAGCCAAGAATCGTAGAATGTCATCAGCACAGGGAAGCTGTGGGGACGTGAAGGTGGAGAGAGAGAGTGGATATTTTCTCCTGTGCCCTCTCATCCACCACCCATTTGCCCTAGATGTCAGTAGGGAAGATTTTTTTAAAATAAAGAAAATAGATCAAGACCTAACCTGTCTGGCAGCAGAGAGACGATTCTTTGTCCAAATCAATGCTCAGGCAAATGGTAAACAGGAAAATCTCCTACAGAGCCATCATTAAAGCCAATCTGGAGGAAGGTGAAGATTTCCAAATACAAAATATGGCAGCTAAGAGTCAATAACAAAGATGGTGTGGAGGCACCTCATTTCAGAGAAATAAAATCTCCAGGTATTTCTTTGTCTTGTTGCCTTTTTGCCATTGATCAGATTTTTTTTTTATTTTAACTCTCTGTCACTATGAACAGCAGGATGTGAATGAGGACTGTGCTTGAAGCCACCTAAAAGGTAGAAGAACACATCTAAAGCCCCCAGCAAATGAGCACACCTCGCAGGTGTGGATAGTGGCAGCTTTGCACACCCACCTGACACTGTCTTGCAGGGTTAATAAAGGCCATCACTTAATTCCTTCACAAAACCACAGCGCTCCGTAGAGGGGCGCCTTGGTAATTATTACACCCATAAGGTGAGTCAAGATTACAGTTTATGTGCCGCTAATAACCACCTATCAGCAATTTTCTCACTCTCTCTTTCTCAGTCTCTTTCCTGATGAGCTACCCACCTGTGCCCTGGGAGTCACTGAAAACAGAAGCCAGGAGTAGGAGAGAAGAGCAGGAGGGCTGGGGGGGGGCCTATAAGTCTCTCCCAGTATCAGATTCATCCCAGAGAAGGCTGAGCCCCGGCAGGATGATCTGCAAGACTACAGAGCTCCCTGGTTCCCTCTGCAATAGTGCATAACTTAAAACCATAATAGTAGGCCAGGCATGGTGGCTCATGCCTGTAATCCCAACACTTTGGGAGGCCAAGGTGGGCGGATCACTTGAGGTCAGGAGCTCCAGACCAGCCTGGCCAACATGGTGAAACCCATCTCTACTAAAAATACAAAAATTAGCCAGGCGTGGTGGTGCATGCCTTAGATTCCAACTACTCAGGAGGCTGAGGCAGGAGAATTGGTTGAACCCAGGAGGCGGAGGTTGCAGTGAGTCAAGATCATGCCACTGCTCTCCAGCCTGGGCAACAGAGTGAGACCCTGTCTCAAAAAAAAAAAAAAAAAACCCTAAAGTCTTAATAGTAAACCTAAATGAAGTTCAAGAAAGTCCAAAATGTCTTGATTTATGCCCACGATGGCCACTCAGATTTGTTTTTTTTTTCCTACGGTGCCCTGCTTTGTAGTGTCTTAGGCCCACTGCCCGTTACTGACTCTGGGATGGTTTGATCTCCCACTACCTCTTTGGGATAACCTTTAGGTTGTGCTTTTCATCAAAATGCAATGATCATGCCCAAAACTCATCTTAAATTGCAGGCCAATTCCCAAAACATCCTGGGTGGGGAGCCCAGGCACCCACAGCCATGACCTTGTATCCCCAGAGCATTCCCATTTCAAGCACACTCAAGCAGGTGAATTCTCCTGATGGAAGAATTCAAAGGACGGACATCAAATTTTTTTTTTGGCTGTTACTGTTTTCTCCTTGTTCTACATTTAGACCCCATACTTTTTGTTAAAAATGGAAAAGACTTTTGTATCACTGGGCTTTCTCCAGAGCAAATATTAGACTAGATGGTTATGAAGCTCATTTGGTCAGAATATATGACTTTTAAAGAAAAAGGGGATCAGGACTCAGGGACAGCTGAGCTGTCTGCAGAGGGAGAAGGTTCAGGACACTCACCCACGCAGCCATTAATGAGACATCTGACCAAGATCGCCGCATCAGCAGCCAGCTCTTTCTTACAAAAGCAAAGGCCTGTCAATCTGAGGCATAGAGAAGGCCCACCTGCAGTGTATTTCATCGAGTGTAGACACAGCCCTACGTCAGATAGTTATCCTTTTAATTCGACTGCAGTGAAGTGCTCTTGTGGCCCTGACAGTATTCTCTTGTGCACCAAAGGAAGTGAATAATAATTAAAGAGTCCTTTGGACAATATCCTTCTATCTGAGGAATCATATACTCAAATAATTTAATTTGTAAAACCTCTTCACCACCTTACTGCCCAGCTTTCATTTTCTTTTGCATATATTTTCACCACTCAACTAATGATGGATAGAGGGAATTAAGACATGGTTGATTGCATCTCATAAAGGCACTTGGACGCATTTAAGATCACTAGCCTCTTTTTCCTTCCCAGCACCTTCTAATGTAATGTGTTCTCCGAACACATGTGTAAGACACACACTGATATTAAAAGCTGTATTCTACACCATCTAATAAAGAGGATGCCACATCAAAAGGCAGAGTTAACATCAAAAATGCACGAGAATCATTTAAGAGATTAGAATAAAGGAGCTGGTGGAAGGTTGATGCCACTAAACTACCTTCACTCACTACCTCTATCCACAAGGGCAAAGTTAAACAGCCACAGAAAGATGTCAGGGCCACCGTGCCCACAGCCCATCCAACAGCACATTACAGTCTGTCACCATGTGACTCTAGCTATTTCCAAAAGTATGAACAAATGCGTGCAATGATGAAAAGTACTCAGTATATTTTGTGTGTCCTCTAGAAACAAAGGAAGAATGCTCCTGTTGGGGACATGTCATCTATTTTTTTCCTAAGTCAAGCATTCAACCTCTGACTTGAGCCAGTTCAACTGGACCTAGAGTTGCTACTTATTCACGTAAAAACTAGCAATTCTGAGGCAGAAAAAAACTGGTGGCCAAGTGCTTGGGTCCTACTGCAGACTTCCGGGGACTAAATCCCGGTTCTGCCACGCCCTTGCTCTGTGACCCTGGGCAAGTTAATGAGCCTCTCCACATCCTACTTTCCTCACTGTGACATGGGGTCTCAATAATGGCCCCTGTGGCCAGGCACTGTGGCTCATGCCTGTAATCCCAACATTTTGGGAGGCCAAGTTCAGGAGTTCAAGACCAGCCTGGCCAACATGACAAAACCCCGTCTCTACTAAAAATACAAAAATTAGCCAGGTATGGTGGTGCACGCCTATAATTCCTACTCAGGAGGAATGTAATGCCTACACAGGAGGCTGAGGCAGGAGAATCGTTTGAACCTGGGAGGCGGGGGTTGCAGTGAGCCAAGATCACACCACTGCACTCCAGCCTGGGCAACAGAGCAAACTTCTGTCTCAAAAAAAATAAAATGAAAAATAATAACGGCCCCTGCTTCCTAGGATTTCTTTTGTGAGGACTGAAGGAGCTAGTTCATGCAAATCAGCACATTGTCTGTTTAAAAGTAAATGATAAACAGATATTAACTATCAACGTTAGGGCAAAGAACAAATTCTATGTGAACTTAAACTATCATTTTCCAAACTCTGTTCCATAGAACAATCAAGATGTTAATGCTAATAAATGCTCCAGAGAAGGAAGAAAAATTAACCTGGCCTTGGTCAAATGTGGTGGTGCACACCCGTAGTTCCAGCACTTTGGGAGGCCAAGGCAGGAGGATCCCTTGAGCCCGGGAGTTCAAGGCTGAAGTGAACAGTGATTACACCATCACATCCCAGCCCAGGTGACAGAGTGAGACCCTGTCTCAAAAAAAAAGAAAATTTACTGAGTAGTTAAGTGATCAGTTAACTGACCCTTAACTAGTCAGTTAAGGAGGGATGTCATGGGTCCTTGGTTGACCTGGTCTTTAGTTCTCTGTAACTTTAACACGTTAAAGAGTTTATGAATATCTCATGGCTGAACTCCACTTGGAAATGATGAGCTAAACACAACTGCAAAAATTCTTTTTATAAGTTTTTTTCTCTATTTTTTTTTAGAGACAGGGTCTCATTCTGCCACTCAGGCTGGAGTATAGTGGTAAAATAGGTTCACTGCAACCTCAAACTCCTGGGCTCAAGCAATCCTTCTGCCGCAGCCTCCCAAGTAGCTGAGAATGCAGGTGCTCACCACTGTGCCTGGCTAATTTTCTTATTTCATTTTTTTGTAGAGACAGATTCTCACTATGTTGCCCAGGCTGGTCTCAAACTCCTGGCCTCAAGTGATCCTCCTACCTCAGCCTCCCAAAGCACTGGGATTGTAGGCATGAGCCACCAAGTCCAGCTATTTCTTTTTAAATTATATTGGGAAGCAAAAATAGACATAGGAAAGCATGCTTCCTGTCTGAGTGATCTTGGTATATTCTCTGTGAGCTCCCCAAATGAAAAGTCCAGCACATTCAAGAAGCTTCTAAGGCCTAGACCTCTGTCCAGAGATGTAGCACATGGCCAAAACAGAAGCAGGTCAGGAAGATGTTCAGGATGACACTGATGGCACCTCCAAATTCTGAAGGAACAGTAGGAATGTGCAGGGTTCTCTTTAGATGAAGTAACAGACTCAAAAAAAAAAAAAAAAAGCTTGAGTACAAGGAAAATATCTTTTAAGACTGCTAAAGAGGTCAAGAGAGAAACGAAATGGTGCAAACTTGACATTTGTTTTGATCTCTCAAGGAAAGCATGATTTTGAAGGAAATAGCAGCCAATCATAATAGAAAAAAAATTTGTGGATTTTATTTTTTTATTAGTATACTTTAAGTTTTAGGGTACTTGTGCACAACATGCAGGTTTGTTACATATGTATACATGTGCCATGTTGGTGTGCTGCATCCATTAACTTGTCATTTAGCATTAGGTATATCTCCTAGTGCTATCCCTCCCCCCCTCCCCCCCACCCCACAACAGTCCCCAGTGTGTGATGTTCCCCTTCCTGTGTCCATGTGCTCTCATTGTTCAATTCCCACCTATGAGTGAGAACATGCAGTGTTTGGGTTTTTGTCCTTGTGATAGTTTGCTGAGAATGATGGTTTCCAGTTTCATCCATGTCCCTACAAAGAACATGAACTCATCATTTTTTATGGCTGCATAGTATTCCATGGTGTATATGTGACACATTTTCCTAATCTAGTCTATCGTTGCTGGACATTTAGGTTGGTTTCAAGTCTTTGCTATTGTGAATAGTGCCGCTATAAACATACGTGTGCATGTGTCTTTATAGCAGCATGATTTATAGTCCTTTGGGTATATACCCAGTAATGGGATGGCTGGGTCAAATGGTATTTCTAGTTCTAGATCCCTGAGGAATCGCCACACTGACTTCCACAATGGTTGAACTAGTTTATAGTCCCACCAACAGTGTAAAAGTGTTCCTATTTCTCCACATCCTCTCCAACACCTGTTGTTTCCTGACTTTTTAATGATCGCCATTCTAACTGGTGTGAGATGGTATCTCACTGTGGTTTTGATTTGCATTTCTCTGATGGCCAGTGATGATGAGCATTTTTTCACGTGTTTTTTGGCTGCATAAATGTCTTCTTTTGAGAAGTGTCTGTTCATATCCTTTGTCCAGTTTTTGATGGGGTTGTTTGTTTTTTTCTTGTAAATTTGTTTGAGTTCATTGTAGATTCTGGATATTAGCCCTTTGTCAGATGAGTAGGTTGCAAAAATTTTCTCCCATTCTGTAAGTGGCCTGTTCACCCTCATGGTAGTTTCTTTTGCTGTGCAGAAGCTCTTTAATTTAATTAGATCCCATTTGTCAATTTTAGCTTTTGTTGCCATTGCTTTTGGTGTTTTAGACATGAAGTCCTTGCCCACGTCTATGTCCTGAATGGTATTGCCTAGGTTTTCTTCTAGGGTTTTTATGGTTTTAGGTCTAATATTTAAGTCATTAATCCATCTTGAATTAATTTTTGTATAAGGTGTAAGGAAGGGATCCAGTTTCAGCTTTCTACATATGGCTAGCCAGTTTTCCCAGCACCATTTATTAAATAGGGAATCCTTTCCCCATTTCTTGTTTTTGTCAGGTTTGTCAAAGATCAGATAGTTGTAGATATGCGGCATTATTTCCGAGGGCTCTGTTCTGTTCCATTGGTCTATATCTCTGTTTTGGTACCAGTACCATGCTGTTTTGGTTACTGTAGCCTTGTAGTATAGTTTGAAGTCAGGTAGTATGATGCCACCAGCTTTGTTCTTTTGGCTTAGGATTGACTTGGTGATGCGGGCTCTTTTTTGGTTCCATATGAACTTTAAAGTAGTTTTTTCCAATTCTGTGAAGAAAGTCATTGGTAGCTTGATGGGGATGGCATTGAATCTATAAATTACCTTGGACAGTATGGCCATTTTCACGATATTGATTCTTCCCACCCATGAGCATGGAATGTTCTTCCATTTGTTTGTATCCTCTTTTATTTCATTGAGCAGTGGTTTGCAGTTCTCCTTGAAGAGGTCCTTCACATCCTTGTAAGTTGGATTCCTAGGTATTTTATTCTCTTTGAAGCAATTGTGAATGGGAGTTCACCCATGATTTGGCTCTCTGTTTGTCTGTATGTGTGTATAAGAATGCTTGTGATTTTTGTACATTGATTTTGTATGCTGAGACTTTGCTGAAGTTGCTTATCAGCTTGAGGAGATTTTGGGTGGAGACAATGGGGTTTTCTAGATATACAATCTATTTTAACTAAGCTCTACCTCCTAAACCAAGTGGTCTCTGGCCTGTTAGGAACTAGGCGGCACAGCAGACAGCAGAAGGTGAGCAGCGAGCAGGCCTGTGAAGCTTCGTCTGCATTTATAACCTCTCCCCATCACTTGCATCACAGCCTGCGCTCTGCCTCCTGTCAGATCAGCAGTGGAATTGGATTCTCACAGAAGCCAAAATTCTATTGTAAACTGCACATGTGAGGGATCTAGGTTGTGGCTTCTTATGAGAATCTAAAGCCTGATGATCTGTCACTGTCTCCCATCACCCCAAGATGAAACAGGAAAACAAGTTCAGGACTCCCACTGATTCTACATTATGGTGAGTTGTATAATTGTTTAATCACATATTACAATATAATAATAGAAATAAATGAAGTGCAGAATAAATATAATGCACTTGAATCATCCTGAAACCATCCCCCCAGTCCATCGAAAAATTGACTTCCACAAAACTGATCCCTGGTGCAAAAATAGTTGGGGACCGCTGTCCTAAATGGCATCGTCATGATCATTCCTGAGACTCAGGAGCCCTACCACAAAATCCTAAATGGAAATCCACTTTGACTCAATGATTAAAATTCTTTCCCCGACCCTCAGGGCTTCAACATCAGCCAGATTTTCATGAGAAAATCCTAGAACACTGTCCAGATTATTTGACAGGTGAAAGGAAAACACTTCAACTCGCAAATCCATTGCTTCACTTCTCTGGGAAGTGGTTTCTTACCAAAAATGACCAAACCTGACTTGCCCACTTCATGAGGCTCAGAATGGTTTCTGGCCATGCAGAACCCTGGTTAACACTTTCAGAGAATGAAATCGTACCAGTCAAAGTCATCCAGTGGAAAGCAGGAATATTCCTAAAGGTAGAACACAGAAGAAGAGTCAGAACAAAAATTCTTACGGCAATAATAACTTCATTTTAATAAGTATATGGATAAGATGACTATTTTACAGGGGGCGGGAGCCAATTCTCATTGGCTGGTTTTAAAATATCAGCCTCTTCACTTCAAAAAACTGCTTTGATCCCTAAATGCGATACACCATGCCATCTCCTTAATTTTTGTAAAACAGCTTTATTTCTTTTTCTTTTTAAAATATTTTTTAGAGACAGGGTCTCACTCTGCCACCTACCCTGGAGTATAGCGGTGCAATAGGCTCACTGTAGCCTCAAACTCCTGGACTGTAGTGATCCTTCTGCCACAGCCTCCCAAGTAGCTGGGAATACTACTGTGCTGGCTAATTATTTTATTTTATTTTTTTGTAAAGAAAGAGTCTGGTTATGTTGCCCAGGCTGGTGTCAAACTCCTGGCCTCAAGTGATCCTCCCAACTCAGCCTCTCAAAGCACTGAGATTGCAGACATGAGCCACTGAGTCCAGCTATTTCTTTTTAAATTATATTGGAAAGTGGGCCAGGTGCAGTGACTCATGCCTGTAATTCCAGCACTTTGGGAGGCCAAGGCAGGCAGACCACCTGAGGTCAGGAGTTCAAGATCAGTCTAGCCAACATGGCAAAATCCCATCTCTACTAAAAATAGAAAAATTAGCCAGATGTGGTGGCTCATGCCTGTAATCCCAGCTACTCAGGAGGCAGAAGCAGGAGAATCACTTGAACCCGGGAGACAGAGTTTGCAGTAAACCAAGATCAGGCTACTGCACTCCAGCCTGGGTGACAGAGCAAGACTGTGTCTCAAAAAATAAAAATAAATAAAATAAATTATATTGGAAAGCAAAAATAGATGTAGGAGAGCATGCTTCTTGTCTGAGTGATCCTGGTGCATTTTCTTTGAGCTTCCCAAACCCACCTAAGTCAGAGTCAAAGACACACCCTGGAATGCACTTCCAAGTGAAGCCCTTTATGCTCCATGAACCAAGACAATTGTTCAACACCAAAGATTTCAATGATGAGAAGGGCAAATCCTGATGAGTGGAAACAGTGACACCCCAACTTCCCCTGCTCCTCGAGACAAAGCCAATATGATTCTAAGGAGGCCTTTTCTTTACAAAGAAACGTGCCTTCCTAAAGGAGGAACCATGTCGCCGATTAAGACATTTCCCAAGCATTTGCTAACTTACTTACAGGCATCATTGCTCCCTTGGGCCTGGGGACCCCTCCACCTTCCTGAACGGAGTAGCTGAATAGGTAAATGGGTTATATCAGGCCAGGAAATCAATGTGTATACTGTGTTCTCAGCCACAGATGAGCATGTCGAAGCCATTCTATTATAGCTCTAGGAGCCGTATTGATCCAGCTGTAACTACTCGGAGGTGGCCCGCAATCCAGTGAGAACACATCCATCTGTCCATCCAGCCGCCTCTCTCCCCCAGTAGTGCTTAGAGAGTAAGTGTTTGCAGATTGGATTAATTTAATGTTTGCTTAATCAAAACTGACTACCCTGGAACTTAAATGCTATTAATTACTAAGAGAATCCAGAACTAATTCTCTAGCTCTGTGAGGCTGGGGAGGAACAGCCGCTCTGCAGAGAAAGGGAGTTTCTGTTTGTCTCTCTTTCCAGATGTTCATTTGGTGGCCTTCCCCACTCCCATTACCACTTACCCACCTGCTTTCCCTCACAGCCTTCTAAAAAGAAAAAAAGTACTTGCTGCTTTGCTGTTTGCTCTTTGGAGCATGCATGCCGCATGCACGGGAGCCTGCCGGTTGGATACACAGAGCCTCCACCTCAGATGTCCCGGCAGCATGCATTGCTTCACTTGCTTTTCCAGTGTGTTCTGGTGAAATAGCACCCTGTCTTTCATCTACTTCATGGTGCAAATGGTTCTTTCCCAGAGCCCCGAGAGCTCCCCAAAGATAGGAGCTATGACTTGCTAATCTGTAATGCCCCGGCACCGAGCACTGTGCCTGTTACATACTGGCATTAGCAAGTGTTTGCTGAACTGAACTGGGGGAGGAGACGATGGCCCCCTCCAAGGGCTCTATGTTTACAAAGCCCTCTGTGGCACTGACACCTCTCCAGGGAATGTCTCAGAGGCTTCCGTTCAACAGCACCTGCATCCAGTCTTCCATCTTTCCTGTCCTTAAAAAGACAGCAGACTGTTCTTAGAACCAGGACCCAAAGCCTATCTTGCTTATGAATTTAATGCCATCACAAGAGGAGTGTGAAAGGGCATATCTGCCTCCAAATCTATTCCATGGCTTTGCAAAAGGATAACCAAGGACCACAAAATGCCATGCAGTTCAGCCAGAGGGCTAGCAGGAGCCAGGAGAGGCACTGCTATACCCCAAAACGTGTCTTTAGCCCCAGCAATACCACAGGCTTTTGGTAAAACAACTGCATCTGGGCATCTGCAGTTTGGCCATGAGCACACATCACATCTCATGAACATCTCACTATTTGTGGTGAGTGGCGAGTGGTTCCACTATCCACTATGTCTGTGTATTGTACAGAAAAAGTCCACTGCTCTCCAAAGGGAATTCCTCTGCTGAGCACCTGGCCCCTGGGGTGGCCACTCCTTAAAGCAGAGGTTCTTCTGCAAGGGCATGGTTCTCAGCCCCCAGCTACCACTTGGGAACTTGCAGCTATTATTATAGGCATTGCAGACTTAAATCCCTACAAGGACACAGCAGACGGAGAAAATGACCGAAGCTAGTAAGGCATACGTCCTTATGCGGTGGAGAGGAGCAGAGCAAAGTGGGGAGACTGTCCCTCTCCAGGAGGGGCTGCTGTGACTCAGCGCTCACTGCTGTTCCCCTGCAGAACACAGGCTCAGTATGAATAAATCTTCTTACTTCCGCATGACCTCACCCTACAGTAAAATGCTGGCAACCAATTCAATTTTTAAAACATTCACATATCATTCAAATAGGGTCTATAGTTCAGTTAATAATATTGTACCAATGCCAGTTTCCTGGTTTTGATAATGTGCTATGGTCATGTAAGATGTTACCATTGGGGGAAGGTGGGGAAAGAATACGGGAGAACTCTTGGTGCTATTCTTGCAACTTTGTGTGCATCTTAAATTATTTTAAAATGGAAAGTTAAACACACACACACACACACACACACAGTGCAAGCCAAGCTACATAGCTCAACAAGCCATAGGTTTTCTAAGTTTGTTGACATCCCTTGGTGACATCCAAGTGGGCTAGTGCCTCACAGGCAAAATGGGAGAAAGACCCAAAACCTTGACCTGACAGCTTCCACACATGGCCAGCCTCAACTGTTGACCCTTTTATGGAACCAGTGCCCTGGAGGTAACACTGCAGACTTAGCTCACTGAAGTCCTGCCTCTGCCAGATTTCTGAAATCAAATCACCACTGCACCACACAACACCCACTAATTCGTATGCATTTTGCACAAATAATTCTTATTTGATGAATAGAGCACCAGACTTAAAATTCAGCCGTGGTGTGGTAAATTACACTGGCCAGATTAACTGTACAAAGAACACGTCTCAAAACAATGATTTCACTTCGAGCTAAGGAGGAACAAGTGCCCTTTCTTTCATTTCTAAATTACATTTTCAATCATAAATATTGAAAATTACATTTCTGATCACCGCTGTCACCTTGTGAGTAGTGGCACATGAGCCCCACAGACACACTGGTTTTTACAGAAGGAAAGCAAGAGCCATTAGAATACCCCAACCACTTTGAGTTTTAAAGGGCCTGTTCTCCCAGCCTACAAGATTATAAAACGATGGCACCCTTTGGAGCTTGCAGAGGCAGGGAGCAACAGTCTCACTGGCACATTGGTTGTTAAACATATGGAATTATTACTCTGGGTGTATTTTACCACTTATTATACAAGGGCTGTTCCAAGTATATACAGGTAGGTATGGTGCAGCCATTGCCCTAGCGAGGCAGACATGAAAACAGATCATATTTCTGCCTGGTAGACCTCTGAAACTTGTGAGCTTCTGGCTATAAGCAAAATAATTTTTTAATGTAAAATAGGGGGTTGCATGCTCATCTTCCTCTCCAGTAATAACAAAAGTCAGTATCATAAGGACAGCTGGGCGCTGTGGCTTATGCCTGTAATCTCAACACTTCGGGAGGCTAAGGCAGGAGGATTGCTTGAGGCCAGGGGTTCAAGACCAGCCTGGGAAACAGAGGAAGACTCTGTCTCAGAAACAACAACAAAATTAGCCAGACATGGTGGTGTATGCCTGTAGTCCCAGCTATTTGGGAGGCTGAGGCAGGAGGATCACTTGAGCACGGGAATTCGAGGCTACAGTGAGCTGTGATGGTGTCGCTGTACTCCATCCCAGGCAACAGAGTAAGACCCTGTCTCAAAGAAATAATATAATAAAATAAAATAAGACCAAAATAATTTTGAAAAAATAAAATGAAAATGAATGCTGCATGTAGAAACTCGGAAAAATAAAATAAAAAAGACTGTAAGGATGGAGAGGCTCTTCAAAGGAAAGATGAATGGAGTGTTAAAATTACTTGGCTGAGGAGATAGCAGGAAAGAGGCAGAGCTGCCCCCGTGGTCCTGGCTGGGAAAAGGGAAGGGTGGAAGAGACTCTGATAGAAACACAAGGCTAGAAGCAGAGTCCGTCTGAAAGACTTAGATGGTGAGCTAGTTTAGCTGCAGGTATTTTGACATTAAGATGAAAATAAAGCACTTGCCTACAATGAAGAAACCAAACACCCACCTCAACCAGTGAATTGTATCCTTCAAGACATATACCCCTGGTGCCTTTAGATATAACCAACACTACGTTCAACTCTTCTCTGGATCCATATACCTGTCAGGCATGTGGATGGACCATTAATAGACAGTAGCAACCTCTCTACCCACTGGCTCACATCAGGGATGTACTGACCACTCTGCTTATGCTGGACCACACCAAACCCAGGCAACACTAAGCCATGCAAAGTCATACATAGAATATCCCATATCCTAAAGACAAAGCCCATAATATATTCTTGCAACTCTGCATTCCAGAGTCCCCTTCCCCCAAATGTAGAGTATGCTAACAGTAGTCCCTTAAGCATAAAGTTGTACAGACCCTAACATGGTAGTATTTGTACATCACCTCCATGCCTTGCAGTAGCACTCAGAGTTCTAGTACAGGCATCAAGGGTGTCTGCTGCAAGCATGCACCAGAGGGCTAATGCCCCAGGACAGCCCTCCACTCCACCAGTAGCAGATAGGAGTTGATAGATTCATACCCAGCCATTTCCTCCCTTACTTGGAACAACTCAGGATTTTTTTTACATTCCCAGAGCTCCCAGCTGCCAGGCAAAGCAATCTGCTTATTCAATGCTTTCTGTATCAGTCTCCTTCCCTTCCCTTCTTCTCTCAGGCTAGATGGGATTAGGGCCTAAAGACCACCTATGTTAGCCAGAGTTCTCCAGAGAAACAGAGCCAATGGGATGTGTATACACACACTGCATAACAACATTTTGGTCAATGATGGACCACATCTACCATGGTGCTCCTATAAGACAGTAATGTAGCTGAAAATTTTCTATCGCTCAGTGATGTCTTAGCCATCATGACTGTCAATAACATCTGATATGGTTTGGCTGTGTCCCCACCCAAATCTAGAATTGTAGCTCCCGTAATTCCCTGTGTCATCAGAGGGACCCAGTGGGAGGTAATTGAATCATGGGGGCAGGTCTTTTCTGTGCTGTTCTCATGATAGTGAATAAGTCTCTGTGAATAACCATGAGATCTGATGGTTCCATAAAGGGGATGTTCCCCTGCACATGTTCTCTCTTGCCTGCCACCATGTAAGACATTTCTTTCACTTTCTCCTATGATTGTGAGGCCTCCTCAGTCATGTGAAACCGTGAGTCCATTAAACCTCTTTTTCTTTATAAATTACCCAGTCTCGGATATGTCTTTATCAGCACGTAAAAACAGACTAATACAACATTGTAGCAGAATGCACTATGTTTAAATTTGTTTAGATAACACAAGTACTTACCACTGCATTACAGTTGCCTGTAGCATTCAGTACAGTAATATGCTCACAGATTTGTAGTCTAAGAGCAATAGGCTACACCATATAGTCTAGGTGTGTAGTAGGCCATACCATGTAGGTTTGTGTATGTACGCTACGAGGTTCACGCAATGACAACATCACCTAAGGATGCATTTCTCAGAAAGCATCCCCATGGTTAAGCAATGCATGATTGTATATGGAGAGCCAAATTCACTTAAAGGAATTGGTTCACGTGATTTTGGAGGCTGGCAAGTCCAAAATCTGCCGGTTAGGCCTGCAGGCTGGAGACCCACCCAAGGAAGGGCCAGTGTTGCCATTCCAGTTGGAAGGTTGTCTGCTGCAGAATTCTCTCTTGCTCAGGGAAGGTCAGTCTTTTGTTCTATTCAGCCTTTCAAATAACTGGATGCCCACTTTATGGAGGGCAATTAGCTTTACTCAAAGTCTACCGATATAAATGTTACTTTCATCCAAAAACATCCATAACAATTTTCACTAAATATCTGGGCACCGTGGCCCAGCCAAGTTGACACGTAAAATTAACCATCACACCTCCATTCCCCATCCCCTACCAGTGTGTCCTGCAACCACCACTGAAAGAAACAACTTGCACTCTAATTATTGTAACAGTGTCTGCTTCTGGCGGAACCTAATTTAAAACGTTGTATTTTTAGCATACTGTGACTTGGAAAATAAATGAAAGCATAGAAATGCTTAGTCCTCTTTCAAAAACCTAGTGACCCATGAAAGCACTTGGCCTACAGTTTGGGAACCACTGCCTCACAGGTGCTGCAGTTTAATGCCTAGAAAGGCCCACGCAATCTCTAAGGCTATGTAAACACAGATATTTCCAAAGTCGTTGATCATGATTTTGGAAAGACCGCAGCATTCCTAATAGTGACACAGATATCAGGATGGTGCTGTCAAAGAAGTCCCTCTCTATTCCATTGCATACCCGACCTTCCAGACAGTTAGCAACATTCTGAGAGGGTAAAGACTCTTATCTGAAACCCATCACGTCACCAAAGCAGCAACGATTTCATTTAAAAACAACATCTCTATCCAAGGGCTCAGAATCTGTTCACAAAAGAAAATACATCTTTTGACATGCCTAAAAATACGTGATTATATCCTTTGTGGCAAGACGAGACCAAGTGACTCATTGAAGTCATAAAGGCTGCAAATTGCAGTATTGTTGTCTTTGAATGAAAATTGCCAGAGGACTTGTGTTTCGTTGTCTCGAGAAACCTAGGCAGTCATTTGCCGCATCACGAGATCCAAATCATGTGAAGTTGAAGATCATCTCCTCCTTTTTGTATTTCATTAGCCAAGATCAGGTTAATAAAAAGTTTAAAAGTTGACTGCCTTCCCCAGGAGATTTATTTAGACCTCCTCTGCGGGGATGAGCTGGGAATGGCAGCCGACACTCTCATTTCTCCAGAGCTCACTCTGTCATCTCCCTCTGTGGTCCCTGAAGTCTGCCAATTAAAGACCTCCTCGATGACATTCTGCTGCTGAAGTTATGCACACATAAATCACTGTAATAAGAGAAGATTGTTATGTTAACCTCCGCCATGCAACCCTTTTCCTTTTGTGAGAAATGTGAAAAACATTCATTTGTCTGGCACAAAGGAAGCTATTTCCCAACAGATGCCTGGAAGCCTTGCCTGGATGATGCCCCTTCCTGTGGTTACGTAGGTGGTGCCTCCTGCACCAGCAGGCATTACTCAACTCGAAACGCAGAGCAACGAGGCCATAAACCAGGCAGCATTACATCAGAGACAGGGTGCTCTGAAATAAATGGGGAGCTGGTTCTATCTAGAGGAACATTTTTCCATATTTAACCAAGCAAAACTGGAGACATTACTGAACACACAGTCTCAAAGGTCAATTCTTAAGGAGATCGGTGCTGGGGAGGGAAGACACACAGTTTCTACAGCTATGGAGGAACCCTTGAAGTGGCTGGAGTTTCACTGTTAGAACGAAGGGCTGGTGTGCAGCGACTGTGAATTCTACTTTGATGTGAAAGATTGCATCATCTTCTGGTTGAGCCCCTGGGAGTGGCAACCATAGCAGCCATGGGGCTGAAGCTGGAGGCGGTCACCACTGTGTGCTCCCTCACCAGCACCGCAAATCTTCATGGGTTCAAATTCCCCAGAGATTCAGTTTTCAAAAGAGAGACAGACAGAGAGAGAGAGAGAATGTTTTATCAACAACAGAATACATATTCATGATACATTAATGACTTATATCTACATGTTAATTTTAGAAGACAATATTAATTGAAAGACCTGAAAAGGAAAAGTCTGGGCATGAACTAAGCTGTTTC
This sequence comes from Hylobates moloch, assembly GCF_009828535.3. Classification (NCBI taxonomy): domain Eukaryota; kingdom Metazoa; phylum Chordata; class Mammalia; order Primates; family Hylobatidae; genus Hylobates; species Hylobates moloch. Next base: position 60,376,740 of record NW_026652287.1, read on the forward strand.
TCTCTATATTCAGTTGCCCCCAGTTAGCTAACTCAAGGCTGGGGCGCCCCCAGGGGATGGCAAGGGGTGACCTGCTATGCAGATGCAGCCCCTCATCCAGAAACAGGCTTGCTTTGGACACCCAAGTGGGGACACCAACCTTGATCAAAGGACTCATTTGCCCACCCCTACAGACCTGACTTTCAGAGCTGCTATCAAAAGGCAGGCACCTTGCAGGGCAAGCCCACAGTGGAAGGAAGGAAGGAAGGAAGGAAGGAAGGAAGGAAGGAAGGAAGGAAGGAAGGAAGGAAGGAAGGAAGGAAGGAAGGGAGGGAGTAGAAAGAGAGAGAGAAAGAGAGAAAGAGAGAAGGAGAGAAGGAGAGAAGGGAAGGAAGGGAAGGAAGGGAAGGAAGAGAAGGAAGGGAAGGAAGGGAAGGAAGGGAAGGAAGAAAGAGAAATAACAGTGGCTCACGCCTATAATTCTAGCACCTTGGGAGGCTGAGATAGAAGGATTACTTGAGCCCAGGAGTTCCAGATCAGCCTGAGCAACATAGTGAGACCCTCTCTCTACAAAACAAACAAAAAAATTAGCCAGGTGTAGTAGTGCACACCTTTGGTCCCAGGTATTCGAGAAGCTGAGAGGGGAGGATCACTTGAGCCCAGGATTTGGAGGCTGCAATGAGCTATAGTCATGACACTGCACTCCAGCCTGGGAGACAGAGCAAGAGCCTGTCTCTTAAAAAAAAAAATCTAGTTAGAGGGGTTGGTAGGGAGGGAACAGGACACAATTTCTCTTATTTCACAATAAAAATGGAAATTTCATTCTAGTTCACACTAGAGCAATTCACTTGCTGTTGGAATTTTGATATATTCTGTAAAGAGTGTCCAAAAATAACCAGTTGTACCTGATTCTGTTGAACTCTCTGCACCTGTCCATTTTAAATCTTGTTTTCTTATTTACTGTTTTTTCTCCCCCTTCAAACTTAAAGGTGTAAGGTGCTTTGCTTTTCTGCTTTTCTTTTTTCTTTTTTTTTTTTTTTGAGACAGGGTCTCACTCTATCATCCAACCTGGAGTGTATGGCACGATCTCAGCTCACTGTAACCTCCACCTCCTGGGTTTAAGTGATCCTCTTGCCTCAGCCTCCCAAGTACTTGAAAGTACAGGTGTGCACCGCCATGCCCAGCTAATTTTTGTATTTTTAGTGGAGATGGGGTTTTATCATGTTGGCCAGACAGGTCTCGAACTCCTGATCTCAGGTGATCTGCCCACCTCGGCCTCCCAAAGTGCTGGGATTACAGGCATAAGCCACCATGCCTAGCCAGATGCTTTTCTCCTTAACCTAGAGTGACTAGCCATCCTGGTTTTCCTGGGACTGAGAGGTTTCCCAGAACAGGGGGCTTTCAGTGCTTAAACCAGTCCCTTGCAAGCCATAGAGTCATTTGCCTTCTTTAAGTAAACATGTAAATCTTAGTTTGAGCCTACCAAACCATGATCAATTAAACACAGTATATTAGTCCTTTCTCACACTGCTATAAAGATACTACCTGAGTCTGGGTGACATAAACAAAAGAGTTGACTGACAGTTCTGCATGGCTGGAGAGACCTCAGGAAACTTACAATGATGGTGGAAGGCGAAGGGGAAGCTTGCACGTCTTACAAGGCAGCAGGAAGAGAGAAAGAATGAGAATGAGGAAGTGCCACACTTTAAAACCATCAGCTCTCATGAGAACTCACTCAGTATGATGAGAACAGCATGGGGGAAACCACCCCCGTGATCCAATCACCTCCCACCAGGTCCCTCCCTCCACATGTGGGGATTATAATTTGAGATGAGATTTGGGTGGGGACAAAGAACTAAACCATATCACACAGTTTCACGGTTTTGCGGTAGCAGATATACAAGTACATTCACCAGGCTGTGGGAAACTGGCCCTATGGGGTTTCTGAGCAGAAGTGAGGCCACGTCAATCATTGCTGAGAACGATTTCCACCTCATACTGCAGGAAGACGACTGAAGGTTTTCAGAGGCTATTGCACAATTCAAAGCATAAAACAATAAGGGATTAAGTGAGAGGAATGGAAAACAAGGGGCAAGGTAAGCAGACCCTTCTCCATGGAGGTCTTGCAAATTGTTCCAATCCAGTCATTTATACAGTCTTCACCAGTTACCCCCAGGCCCCATCAAAAGCAATATTTCACCTGAGGATCCAACATGGGGTGCCACCTCCTCCCTGGCACATGTGGCCAGAGCATCATCTCACTGTGGTCCTTTTATTTTGAAGCAAAATATATAGGAACAATTAAAAAGGATGGAACCAATGCATCTCAAAATTCTCTTTATAGGCAAAAAAAAAAAAAAATCCAAATTATACTTTTGTTACCCTGACAGCACTGAGAATCATCTGGCTTGTGAGCTTTTAAATACTCAGTGTATAATGAACATCTCCAGCCAGATACAGTGGGCATCACTCGTGGAGACTGGCCACAGGGTGGGCCCACATCTCCCTTGCCTTATTCTAGGCTTTCAAAGGGAGCCTGTGATGCCTACATATGAATTGCACTGAATTGCTCTTGATTAAATCACTGTATTTTTTTTTGTTACTCTATGCTTTACATTATTAGTTGAATACCCGGCCGGGCGCGGTTGCTCATGCTTGTAATCCCAGCACTTTGGGAGGCCGAGGCGGGCGGATCACAAGGTCAGGAGATCGAGACCACGGTGAAACCCCGTCTCTACTAAAAATACAAAAAATTAGCCGGGCGTGGTGGCGGGCGCCTGTAGTCCCAGCTACTCGGAGAGGCTGAGGCAGGAGAATGGCGTGAACCCGGAGGCGGAGCTTGCAGTGAGCCGACATTGAGCCACTGCACTCCAGCCTGGGCGACAGAGCAAGACTCCGTCTCAAAAAAATAAATAAATAAAAATAAAAATAAAAATAAAATTAAAAAAAAAAAGAATACCCAAGGGTTTTTTTTTCCACTAATCCCAGGTCCAAATTAGACTTTTCTCATCCAGAAGTGTTGGGAAGATGGAAAATAAAAATAACAAGTATGAGGAAGAAGAAGAGAAATCGCTGATACTGAGAGGTTTTGCTAAGCACCTGGCATTTTGCTGAGTGCTTCTCATGTTACGTTGTGCCCTGTGAAACTGCCATTTTCATGGTTCCCATTTTTATATTGTTTGACCCAGTACATTGTCTCCTATCATCCTCACAGCAAGTGAACCGACACTGTCATTGCCCTCTTTTTACATGCGGGTACACTGAGGCTGGAGAAGAGTGTGGTCCAAGCATGTGTTGAACCCAGCTTGTCCCAGCTCTGACTCCAGAGACTGTGCTGTTAGCTGATACCCTTGAGTGCCCTGCCCTGACCCAGTTCCCCAGTCTTTTCTTTTCCCTTCTTCCCCAACCTCTACTCTGAGCTGTACGCTGCTGCTGAGAGAGGACAAACAAACAAGATGGACAAGATGGTACCAAATCTAGAGTCACGTGGACAAGGGGATGGTGTGGATTGAGTGGCTGGGGCAGTTGTAACTTCATGCTGCTCGGATTGGAAGCCAGAGGTTATGGAAGGCAAGTGCACGTGGACATTCCCAGCAGAGGAGGGGCAGAGCTCCCAGGGAACCACAAAAGCACCCACGTGGAGGGGCTGAGGATGCGGCCTGGGAAGGATGCCATGTGACCACGTTTCTTCTCTGTTTTCCAGGCCACCATGGCTGACCACCCAAGCATCCAAGTCAATAAGTCTTTCACTGAGAGAGACCTGATGCCCCGCACAATCTCGCCCCAACTGGGAGAGTCGGCACAGGCTGTGTCTTCTCCTTGCACTTACTGAAGTTTATTTAACAGTTTGGACCTTGCCTGTTGAATCTTGAAAATATCACAACTATGCATATACTGTGTTCTGAAGAGCTTACCCGAACACTATTTATTAGTCACTTTGATCTAATTCATCACATGCAAAAATCTCAAACAAGCACTAAGTGTCCTTTCAGGGGGACGTGTTAAGGTAGTTAAAGTACGCCTAAGCCCCTGTTTCCCACGGCTCGGGCCACGGGTGCCATGGGTTCAAAAATGCAATTAAAAGAAGACTGTCAACTTCATCATTGTCAAAACGCCACATCACCCGCTAAAAAAGAGGCGCCCCCTTTGTCAATTTCCCCATCCATGCCAAAGTTTTGGAGAGACCCTTCACTTTATAAATCAACTCACAGCTTAGAACATCCTGGCAGCCCCTTCAAGGAACCGATCGGAATGACAGGGAAAGAGAGGATAACCATCATAGCTTGACTGGATACAGGTGTTTGCGTTTACAGACGAACCACAAACGCCTGGATCTTTGACAGGCGTTGATGCTATCAGTGAATCGCAGCTATTATTGGCTCCGGTCACCAAGGGCTCGGGGGCCTTTCCCTTAGCAACATCTCTGAGGCTGATAACATTTGGCTGAACTTTTCAGATCTTAACCTCCCTTCTGACTTTCTGCAGTCAAACCCGCCTAAACTGATCAGAAGAAGAGACACGCAGTGGGAAGACAAGTAAAATATTATTGACTGGACTGTTTCATGTCTATTAGGAAGAAAGAGCAGAGAGGGGAGGGAGAACCTCACAGTCTGACAGGCGTCAAGATAATCAGGGGAGGAATCGGGGCTGCGCAGTAACCCTCAGTGAGGTTGGAAAGCACTGGCTTACAAGAGGTCATTGTTCTGCACGGGGAACAAACAGGGCGCCGGGCAAACAAGGGCGCAATTGCATTCCTCTACGGGACCGTTCCTTGTCAGCAGGCCCTGCTCCTACAGCAAAGCATAGGATGGGAAACAAAAACAGGAAGTCGCGTGGCTCGAGGAAGAGGCAGGGGCTCCCCGTCCTCATCCAAAGGCTTTAGTTTCAGGAAGCAGCGGGATGTGCTGACCCTCCATGCACCCTGGTGCGTGGGGCCTTTGTGCTGGGCAGAGATGGGACCCAGAGGGACAGGCGATGCTGCTCTGGAAGAATTTGGCTTTGGCAATTGGTATTTTCTTGTGTGTGTGTGTGTGTATGTGTGTGTGTTTGTGTGTGTGTGTGATTTATTTTTTAATTTTAGATTCAGGGGGTGCCTGTGCCTGTTTATTACATGAGTATATTGCATACTGGTGAGAATTGGGCTTCTAGTGTATCCATTACCCAAATAGTGAACATTATCCCTGATGGGAAATTTTTCAACACCTGCCTCACTCGCACTCTACTCCCTTTTGAAGTCCCCAGTGTCTATTATCTCCATTTTATGTCCGTGTGTTCCCACTGATTAGCTCCCACTTATAAGTGAGAACACATGGTGTTTAGTTCTCTGTTCCTGCATTAATTCACATAGGATAATGGCCTCCAGCAGCATCCATGTTGCTGCAAAAGGCATAACTTCATTCTTTTTTATGACTGTGTAATATTCCATGGTGTGTATGTACCACATTTTCTTTATCCAGTCAACTGTTGATGGGCACTAAGTCTGGTTCCCCAACTTTGTTATTGTGAATAGTGCTGTGATGAATATATTCTATAATATATACATAGTGCTGTAATGAATATAAGTATACATTATAATGATTAATATATACTTGATGAATAATATAATGATTTCTTTTCCTTTGGGTAGATATCCAGTAGTGAGATTGCAGGTTAAATGGTAGTTCTGTTATTCTTTGAGAAATCTCCATACTGTTTTCTGTAGAGGTTGAACTAATTTACATTCCCACCAACAATATATAAGTGTTCCCTTTTGTTCACATCCATGCCAACATCTGTTATTTTTTGACTTGTTAGTGATAGCCATTCTGACTGGTGTTGGATGATATCTCATTGAGGCAACTGGTATTTTCAATTTGCATTTCACTTCCCTGCTCCTTGTCCTGCTGTTCCTGACAGACCTCCTTGCTTCTTCAAGTTCATGTCCTCATCATCCTGGCTGTGCATGCCCAGGCTCAGGTGTGCATGTTGGGCAGCAGCTAGAAGGGCTCTGCTTCCTCTCAGTGGCCTTAAGGCCAGTTGCCAAGACCCCCCCCAGACTCCACAAATGGGTTGATGATACAAGACATGCTTCCCACTGCCCCCAAATCTATTGGAGAGGACAACAAACCCCACTTCCTAACCAATTTGCAAGACCGAGCTTGTCATCTGAAGCAGAGATCAAGGTCTTCAGCACTAATACAGAAAGCTGGAATAGTGAGACCATGCCCTGCCCTGCCTCTCCTTCCCTCCCTGGACCACTTTCATTTTTACTCACCCCTTGTTCTGTCAGGTAAGACCAACCACAGACACTGCTCAAGGAGGTCCCAGAAAACCTATGGAACATTCCCCACCATCCTTTGGGTACAATTCACCTTGGAGCCATCTCTCTTTGAGGACTGGGCTTATTTCCCCCAAACATGTTTATACTCTGTATTCCAGCAGCCCTGATCTGTGCAAATGGTTTGCTCATGGCCATCCAAGAAGCACCATCCTTTTGTTAGGGGAAGCACCTGATGCCCCTAGAAGCATGTGACTTGTCCACTTGAGCTTCTCACCACTCAGGGTGAGAGGGTGGGGTGGCATTTCAGAAAAACATCAGGAAAGGGAGACTTGGAATCAGAGAATGGCAGTACAGAAAGGAACTAAAACATCACCTTCTCCAATTACTTATGCCACATGTGGGGAAACTGAGGCACAGGGCAAAGAAGAAAGAAACACTTGGGTTTACACATGGTAAACTCCCCTGCGGCCTATCCCTGCCTCACTGTACGGCCTGGCCTTACAGTACTTTCAGGCATGCAGGTCCATCCATGCTCCAGACACTCTCAGGGCAGGCCCCACCTGTAGGGGCACTCACTGTCTCCCTCACAGCTGACCAGGCTCTACCACAGACCCTCGGCTGGGCCTAGATCAGAAACCTGGAGCCAAACAAGCTCCCATCTCCGTAACACATGCAGTCGGGGGGGCTGCAATGCTTCCTCCCCTTACCCAGCCCCTAAACTTACTCTTATTTCCATCTCTTACTGTGGTCTTGGGTGTCCTCTTTCCTAATTCTTTCCCTGTTAATCACCCTCCCACTCGCTGCCACAGAGCCTTCTAGAACCCTGGTTCTATGACATCATGATGACGATGACGACGACAACAATAGTGGCAATCATTTATTAAGCATTGCCCTGGCCTAAGGCGCCACATGGGTCATTTCTTCCAGACTCCGACTTGCTTCTGCTTTGCCATATGGTAACACAACCCTATCACGGAAGCACCATCATTACCGCCATTTGCAGGGGAAGCCCAAAGAGGTGAAGTATCTCGCTCAATCTCACACAAGAAAGCCGGGATTCGAGCCTTCCAGCTCTTCCACTTCAGCCACCCTCACCCAGCATTGTCCCAGAATAGTGTCGTCACCACAGGGTGGAGGGACGGGTCTCAGAATTCTAACATCCCCATGTCCACCCCTCGACCACAGCTGCCTTTCCTCCCAGTCTTCAGACACCTGGTTTTCTTCCCAGAGACCTGCAGAACAGTGACTTTGCCCCTTGAATCAGTCCCTCCTGGCAGCTCCTCCCTCCCACATAGCCCAGAACCCACACTGGTTCATAAGAACACACTGGTCTCAGCTGGGCACTCAGTTATCCCACATCTCTTCCTTGTCCTTAAACCTACAGAGATTGCACCCTACTCACCCCTCCTCCTCCCACCCTGCACCCAGGCTGCTGGGCACTAATGGTAAGAATCTCGCCACTGTGTAGCACTGCATGTGGGTCCCCATCTCCACTGCACCCTGGGTCCCTCCATCAGGGCTTTCCGCCTCTGTTTTCAGCTTCCTCTTTCATTCCTCCCAGTGCTCTTGTGACCTCATCCTTCCACCTACAAATTTAGCAACATTCATGGTGACACCTTCCTGCCAGTCTCACCAACCACTAAAGACCAACCTTTCCTCCTTGCTCTTCCCTGTTGCCCACGGTCCTCTGTCTCCTCCACTCTATTCTCCCCATCACCACCAGCTAAAGCACACCTACCATAAACCAAAAAACTAACCACCCTTAACATGATGACCTCCTCCCTCTCACTCAATCCAGTCATCAGTGACCTTCCCATAGGCAGATCTCAGACACCCACTTCTCAGTCCTTGTGTGGCTGAACATCTCTGCTGTGTTCATCACCACTGAACACTCCTGCCATCTTGAAACTATCTACCCCCTTGGCCTCGGGTTTTCTTCCTTCCTCCATGACCACTCCAGCTCGTTTCCACCCATGGCTTCCTCGTTCTTGACTTGTCCCTGATTGGTGGTGGTCCCCAGGCTTCCACTGACAACCTGCCCCGTTTTCCCCTGCCGTAGCTTTACCTGCCACCCCAGGTGCTAACTGAAGCTCTTCCCAAAGATCTCAGGCTTAGCTCCAAACTGGCTGGATATCTCAGCTGCCTTCAGCAAAAGAATATGTTCATGACAAGGGCCCACTGTCTTGCTTCCCAAGGTGATTTGATAGTGTGGTTTCGTATTACAGCCTGGCTTCCTGGGGTGATCCATCACAAGTATAAAGAGTATTGATAAGGCCAATGGGTGCATTTCCAGGTCAGGATGGTTGTGTTTCTCTCAGCAAATGAATGGGTAGTTTCCCCAGCACCTGCAGGTGGTGAGAGTTGGTCTCAGCTCTGATAACCCAGGCTCCGCCAAAGGTGTGACCTTGGGTTTTGGGGGATTGAACGGAGTCAGTGATAGTGTGTGGTGGTGTCCACCTGTCCTTGCTCAAAGCCAATCTCTACCTGCATCTGTTCTGAACCCTAGCTCTGGATGAAGAGAGCAGTTGAGAGTTGATGAATGGACAGAGACAGCCCCCAGCTCTTCTGGGCTCAATATTTGCAGGGGACTTATGGGCATGCTTGAGCCATAGGTTGGTTGCACCCCGGCACACAGGGCAGGATCCCCATCCACAGTCACCCCACTAGAAATGAGGCCGCCCATACGGTGTGCAATGTCACAGCATGGGGGAGTGGCGGTAGGCCGCCACTGGGAAGAAGCACCCTCCTCAAGTAGGTTTGATGTTTCTTTAACTCTCAAAACTGCTGCCCATGGTTTACAAGGTCATGAACGGGAAATGACACACAGCACATGCCTCTCATGGCAGCACTTCCTGGATACTCCATCTGGACCTGAAAACGCAGAAGGAACAGTGGGAGGAAGTCTAACCAGGAAGCCGCCATTCAGATGCCCACTCTGTCACTCACTCACTGCATGACCTTGAGACAGTGACCAGCTCTTCCGAACCTTAGGATGCTTATCTATTGGACATTTACCACAATCCCACCCTGCCTTCTCACCAGGTTGACTCAAGGCTCTCCTGTGGTTACCCTCAGAGCTGTCATGGGTGAGCCCAGAGGATGACGGAGCCAGTAGGGTTAGTATCTTCGCAATCCTCATGCTAGCAGTCCCGATGTGGTCCCCTCTGCTGCTCCCCCATCCATGACAGGCTCCTTCTCATCCAACAGGCTTCAGCCCAGGAGTCACCACCTCAGAATGGACTTCCCACCACTCATTCCAGTGCAGCCGCCAACTCGAGGCACTTTCTAAATGATGCCTCTGTTCTGTTTTTTGAAGAAAGTCTCAAACTTACCTTCCAGGGAAACTGACCAAACCAAGGAATGCTGACCCTAAGTCCCTCCTGGAGCCAAGATCAATGAATTCCTACATGGATCAGATGACGTGGCCTCTTCTTTGAGCCTCTCTCCAATGCTAGTCTTCTAGTTATCACCAACTAGAGGTTTTTTAACTTATGTATTACATTGCTTGCTTGTTATCTGGTGGCCTGCAAGGTATAGGTGTATCTTAGTCACTGAAGTAGAACCTGCCTGGCTCATAGTAGGTCCTCAATAAATATTGACTGAATAGCTAATGAGCGGATGATTGAGTGGACATCCCCTCTCTGAGGCTGGGATACCCGGACTTGATAGATCCTGGTTCCCAGGTCTCAGTGGGTTCTGCCTCTTGTCGCCTCCTTTGCCAGCCACTTCTTCAATGATGGAGAGAGCCGAGGTTCCCCTGCTGGATGCATTTTCCCTGAATTTGGGGAACCCAAGATACTGTCAAGCCTACAGTGAGCTCTGAGCCCTTTCAGGAGAGCCAACCCTTGATACAGCCCCCCAGGTACCCCTGTGAGTTTTTCTCCTATAAAAAAGGAGAAATCTGTAGCTGGGTGCAGTGGCTCATGTCTGTAATCCCAGCATTTTGGGAGGCTGAGGTGAGTGGACCATTTAAGGCCAAGAGTTCAAGACCAGCCTAGCCAACATGGCAAAACCCCATCTCTACTAAAAATACAAAAATTAACCAGATATGGTGGCACATGCCTGTAATCCCAGCTGCTCAGGAGGCTGAGGCACAAGAATCGCTTGAACCCAGGAAGCACAAGTTGCAGTGAGCTGAGATCGCACCACTGCAGCCACTACACTCCAGCATGGGTGACAGAGCGAAACTCTGTCTCAGAAAAAGAGAGGATCTTCCATTGTAAACATGACCAGACCTTACCCATGAAAGAAGCTCCTTTTGATGCCTTCTTAGAGCAGTGTGCTCAACTACCAAACAGAGCTGGGACTTCTGTCCTTCCGAAGCCACTCCTGTAGAGCAGAGACAGGCGCCTGTGTCTTCATAAGCCCTTCTTTCTCTGTAGTCTGATTTGATTTTCCCCAAACCGGTGAGGAAACAAAGATCTGGTGTGTCATTTGACTTGTGCGATGACTCCTATCCATGTCTGGTATCATCACTCGCATCTCCGAACATTTCACAGCAGTGACTGATGCCCAGACCTCCGGCTACACGGGATCCCTGACTGTCTGTTCTCTGTGCACCTGGTCAGCCTCTCTCCACTTGGACTGCAGCCTCCTGAGGAACTAAGCTTGCAGCACCTCACATCAAATAGACCAATGAGCCACCTTGTTTGGCTGAAATATATGTTCATTCTACAATTTGGCCATCAGGGGAAGGTAAGAAAGAAGAGAGGCAGAAAAACAGATGAAATGAAAGGGAAAAGACACACACCCGGGAGCAGAGAAAAGATATAGGAAAAAGAAAAAAAAAACTAGCTTAAGGGAGAGGGGAAAATGAAACATATACAGAAGCAAAAGAAGATTACGGGAAGAAATTCTCTAAGATCTGCTGTCTATAAAGGAGTGATGGACATGAGGGGAGGATTATATGGTGCTGTCCACTTGGCACAAAGGGTGCAAAGTCTTAACATCCCCCTGCCACCTGCACCTCCCACTGTGCCATGCTATGAACTGCAAGAGGCTCCGTTCCAGCTCAAACAACCCTGTGAGCTCAAAAGTAGAAAACTTGTCCTCAGATGCAACAACAGTTGTCAGAGCAATGTTACCCTGAGTTGTGAAGAAACCCAGGTCTGCATGGAAGAAACCTGGGCTGCCCCAGTCCCTGGCCAAAGGTTTGCCAAGCACCCTCAGAAGAACTGCAATTGTCAGAGGAAGTGAACTTGGTCCCCCATCCCCCAAATCCCTGCCCGTTCTCATTGCTTCATAGTCCAGTGCAGTCCCCGACCCAGACCCAGGCCTCCCGAGAAGCCAGTGAGGTGAAGTCATTCGAGGGAGCCTCATCCCTGATGGGTGGGCACAGGGCCTGTCTGACTTGCCCACTCACATCACTCAGAAATCTGAGGAGGTGGTGGTGCTTGGGGGGCAGTAGAATGAGGCTCCAAGAAGTCACTGTCATTTCTGTGGGCCACGCCGGAGTTCAAGACCAGATCTTCCCTCCCATGGCCGAGGGATCTCTGGAAGGTCCTCTTTGCCACCAAAAGCCTGCCCTTTTCTGCATGTTTTGAAAGGAGTTTTCCTAAACACAGCCTCCTCCATCAGGAAGTTTGAATGTATAGACAGTGACTCTTATTCAGAAAAGCAGCGACGAGCAGTTTTATATAAAAGTTACATCTCCATTTAAGAAAGAATATATAATTCCACATTCCACTGTCCCTCGAACTTTATTCCCGTTTATGTAGATCTTAATACAGTTATATAGTCGCGGGGCTAATGTCCCCTCCGGATGGTAATGAGGTCCTCTCGAACCCGTTAGCTGCTATAAAGTATGCAGAAGTTAAATGCACAGATGGAAAAAAATTTGTCTCAATTTTATACTTCTGCAAAATGGTAATTTTATACTTAAAATGTACAAGATGGATGTTCAGAAATATAGGCTGATAGCCTAAATTATATTTGGTCATAATTTATGTAGTACAGTCCCAAAGAGATACAAAAAGGCAGAGCATAATTTATCTGCTGGAATCAGCGATAGCTTTGCTAAAACTCCCATTTATTCCATCCCCCATAGTTTTAAGCAGGCTTCGTCCTCAGGGCTCACTCTATTTAAGTTTTCCATACTGCTGTTTGATCACATATTGTACTCTATAATTTGCCTATCATCTGAAGCAAATTTAGGTCCCAGAAGTTATGATCTCTACATAGCAACCACTTTATTTGGTAAATGCAAAATATTTATAGCAATATAAAAACCAGATGAAAATAAAATTCTTATAATCATTGGAACATACACACTTTATCATTGGGGCTCTTAAGACCATTAGAGTAAGACTAGTATGTTGCCTAATACAATTACCTTTGGACGCTCACTCGAATTTGCTGATGCTTGGGAACTGGAGAAACTTTTTCTCCAGCATCCTTTCCATCTTGCCAATGGTGGGAAAAAAAAAAAAAAAAAACATCTGGGCACGGGCTCCAGAGAGAATTGCCCCAGAGGAAATGAGTTGAAAAGCGAGAGTCAGATGAGTCATCACTGTGCCTCAGATGTGGAAAGGAATTTCCAAGTAAAAACACACTGCTTGGCAACGGCACTGCCCTGGATGGGTTCACCCCTTACCTTCCAGGGAAACTGACCAAACCAAGGAATGCTAACCCTAAGTCCCTCCTGGAGCCGAGATCAGTGAATTCCTACACGAATCGGATGATGTGGCCTCTTCTTTGAGCCTCTCTCCAATGCTAGTCTTCTCACACCTCTAACTTCTTTGTGTGTGTCTGTGTGTCTGTGCTTCCAAAATTGTTACTTGGAGATGTTCAGGCTGGAACCTACAACATAACACAGTCCATCAGCAGCTCCTCGCAAAGCAACGAGCTCTTCAAAACAGAGTGGAGAGAGAAAACAGGGAAGGGACAGGCCCCAAACTGAAATGTGCACATGAAAACCCGAGGAAATAATGTTACTATGCATATTCACGTACACTTGTTGAGTGTCTGTTCTCTGCAAGCACTGTCTAGGGCAGAATGCTATTAGGACAGAATGCTGTTCAAATATGTGTTCAGGTGACTTCCGCTTATGCGTAGGACCCTGCCCTAGATTCTCTCTAGTCCTCAGAAAAACCCTGCACAGTAGGGCTTACACATTACCAGTATTAAAAGGAGGAAATTGGCCAAGCGTGGTGGCTCACGCCTGTAATCCCAACACTTTGAGAAGCCAAGGCAGGCGGATCACCTGAGGTCAGGAGTTTTGAGACCAGCCTGGCCAACATGGTAAAGCCCTATCTCTACTAAAAATACAAAAATTAGCCAGGCGTGGTGGCACGTGCCTGTAATCCCAGCTACTGGGGAGGTTGAGGCAGGAGAATAGCTTGAACCTGGGAGGCTGAGGTTGCAGTGAGCCGAGATCACGCCACTACACTCCAGCCTGGGTGACAGAGGGAGACTTCCTCTCAAAAAAAAAGGAAGAAACTGAAGACGGGAGAAGTCACCCAGTTAAGTAAGTGGTAGAGGAGAGAGTGACACCCAGGACTGATACCAGTCAAGCCAGCAGTGTCTGATACCAAACAAGCCCCCTGTTGTACTTTTCTGTATGCCAACACACAACACCAAGCTTCCCGAGGTGCCTATGCTGGGATATTGCTTCTCTGTCTTCAGACTTCTCTCCACCCACCTCAACCCCCTTCCATCCACCCTCAAGGTTGCCTTCAGCTGAGTGAAGATGAAATAAAACCCCAGCTGCATCTCTCTGATAAAAACTTCAACTGAAGCCTCATATATTTTGTAGATACTAAAGATCTCATGGCTCTTTGAAGACGAGTGTTGTATTAATCATCGTGGTTGTTCAGATTATTTCCTCATTTTTAACGTTGTTCGAGCCCTCTACCACAGAGCCACCATTTCTGTGTCCAGGGTAGTGAGACCCTAAGAGATACCCTAGATTCCTCTTTATAGCCACTTCCTCCTTCCTTGCAACTTAGCTCCAGCTCCAGCTCCCTAAGTCTAAGGGAATCTCCCCATTTTTAACTTTTTTACCCAAAACATGCTTAGGCAGAAATCAACAACGCATATTTGAGTAGCATGCTGTTCTAATCCAAATATTATTCTACAAGGTCCATTTTAAAGTCTGTTTTTTCATGTATCACACTGGAGGGAGAGAGAAAGAATATAACTCAAAATAAATGCGTAAAAAAAAAACGAAAGAGATCATAAGGGCAGAGGAAATACCTTAGTCTAATTTGTCTCCTGATTCTATAATTATTTCAAAACCAAATACAGGTTCCTAAAGTACCAGAGTGGAAAGGAGCCCTAATGCACCAGAACTGCTCATTTCACAATTGGGGAAACTGAGGCTCATAAGAGAAGTCATACATACACCAGTAAGGAGAAAAGCTAGGTCTCTATTTGGGTCTTGCTTGGTAGCAGGTGGACAATGTGTCTGTTCTCAAAAGACAGAAACTATTGCAATCAGTTGGGAACTCAAAAATATCTGACATATGGGACCGTCCATGACTTGTCTCCAGTCCTATTCTAGCCTGTGGGCAGGGAGATGGGTTTCATTTGCCTGTTGTCCGCTCATCAGCACTCCTCCCCATGCAAGGGTAGAGGAAGCAAGAGGGTATGTTGACTTTTATCAAGAGCCTGTATGCTGGGCATTTAGTTTGAGCTTTCTGCCTCTACCTTCAGGCAGTCCCATGCATGGCTCCAATGTGCGGGTGAGGCTCAGTCAAGGGCAGTCATTTTCCCAAGGACACACACAACCGAGCCCAACTCATAATACTACCGTAGAGGTTACTTCAGAGGAAGGAACTATTAATGTTGCCTTGGGGGATAGGAAACAACATGCTAGTTGAATCTTCTAGGACGGGATGGTATTTGCATGCAGAGGACAATTTGTGGGCAGAGGTGCTAAGGTCCCAGTAAATATTTAGGATGGTATTTGCGCACAGAGGACAATTTGTGCGCAGAGCTCCTAAGACCCCTGTAAATATTTGCTCCATGTTCACAGTCCAAGGAGGGAGAAAAACGTGCAAATGCCCCGAAGAGAAAGGCTTTAAAACCCCACAGGAAGCTCTTTCCAAGTGTTGCAAAGGGAATGGTTGTTCATCCCCTTCTTAGGAATCATTCAACCTAGCCCTGCCTCCCAGCCACCCTGCAGCCAGGAGCTCTGATGTGTGATATTATATAGAGTTCAGGAATGTGAAAGGCACCACAGAAAATCAAATTCTCTTCTATTTTAAGTTGAGTGGTGCACCAGTTCAGCTTTAAAACCTAATTTCTTAAAAGTTTCAAAGGGGAAAAAAATGTTCCTTTGCAATTGGAATCGAGTCCACATAAATTAGCAGGCCAGCTCTACATATCCATCTTTCCGAACTTTCCTGGATTGTTCATTTTAATCAAGCTGCCCACATTCTTGACTTTTCATCCTTCACTGCCCAGAATGATGCACTGCGGCTACTGATGACACGCAAATGTTAATTTTGTTCAAGTTCAAACATCATCCAAAAAGGGCCTATTTTAAAGACTGCTTTGCAAACACCAGCTAAAAATGAGGATGAACCGAATCAAACACCGCCAAGAAATTCAGAGGAGGGAAAGCTGTGGTCTTACGGAAACTCACAAGTTTTTTGTCTCTAGATCCTCAACGTCTCCAAAGCCAAGAGTAGAATCCTTGATGTCTAGAGCTGGAAGAGAAATCAGATTTCACCCCAGCCCTGCCCAAGGTCATTCACTGTGGTAGGGAAGGGACGAGATAATTCAACTCTCCCCCTGGGTAAAAGAGCCTTCCTAAAATGTGAAACCAGTGAAACCATGCATTTCAAGTCTTTCTGTCATTTAGTAGGTTTCGGGAACAGCAGGATACATCACACACACACACACACACACACACACAGAGGCAGACAACAGGCTTATTTTAGAACCCTGGCTCACCCCTTAACCAACTACCACTCCCTCTATCCCGTCTCCTCCAGTATAGGATGTCACTATTGCCCAGTGGGGGCACAAGAGTGACAGTTGTTCAGAGATGCTTCAACAGGAATTGTGCACTTGAATAAGGAGAAATCAGCCAAGTTCCTATTTCTTCATGGCTGAAATTGTCTGAGATTTGGCATCTGCTTGTTTGCCTTTGCACCCAATGAAGCTGCGTGAGAAAAGGACATCATCTGTATGAGTCACTACCGCATCCCCCTGGAGGCCAAAACAGGGCCTGAGTGCCTCATGAGCACCCAGTGAATATTTCTAAACAAATGAAGAAATGAAATCACTCTGGTCTATTATTTACCAGGATCCTTCAAAGAAGGGCGGTACTATGGAAGGTCTCAGCATAGAGGTTAGAGGTCTGAGGGTCCCTAAGACATTGAGCGTCATCTCACAGCAACATGGCCCTAGAGAATAAATCCATCGGAAAGCTGTGGTCCCAGGGATCTCAATGGCCTTGCCTCTAGAACACCAGCCTCGTGTAAACAGGCCATCAGCAGTGACAAGCACCAGTATTCGTGGCCCATCAGACTAAACTGTTCACAGTGGCGGCCGATCTTCTGAAAGAACAGAAGAGACACTGCAACGTCAAGAAAAAAATGACTGCCGCTATTCCCTGAGCGATAACAGCCGCTCTTGAAATGCAGGACATGTTTCATTTGGCTTATAATAATTGTGTACTGTCTTTTAACCCTCAAAGTGTTAAGCATTGTCATATCCTCTGGGGATGAAAAGATCTGGGGTTAACAACTTTCTCTTTTAAAAATTCATAAAGGTGCAAATAAACAGCATTGCATCCAGTGGCTATGCGTTGCAAGAAGCCAAGGGAGAAAGAGGAAAAAAAAAGATGACAACAACAACATTACCCCCCACAGGATACTTGGCAATTAACTGCAGCTATGTCAGCAATTTTTTGAAAAATTTCCTAAACATGGAGAAGACTCATCCTCACCATATGAAAAACAAAGCTACTGCAGTGACTCTCCCATGCATTACAATGTGTGTGTCTTACTTCTTAACCAAGCCGCTAATCACGCAAATTATTGCAACTAATTACATTTGAAGGTCTAATTAATTCTTTCAGTACCACATCATTTAGTACGCATTCACAACACAGCACCTGTTTTGAAAATCCTTGCAGTTAATTTGTTTATAAACAAACACTATTTGCATAAAATGTTTAATGAATGGTTTAACAGTTAGTACAATACTCCAGTTTTGTCTTCGTAGATCTGAGGTCATCAAAGGCCACGATAAATTAATTTTAAACTATACAAATTAATTTAAATAGAATGTGTGAATTTCTCGTTAATAAAGAAAACATTTTCAACATGTTAATTAATATCTCTGTAACAGGCTAATTGCTTCCTGCACAACAAGTACATCTCACAAGCAAACCTTAAAGATTTGGGGGGCAAAGGGGTGGGGACTATTTTAAAACTGCAAAACAAAAAGTGCAATTCAGGAAAAACACACACAGCCCGATTATACTGGAGAATTCGCCACTTAGGATAGGCAAACCGAGAAAAGAAGCTATTGCCTTATGTTACAAATACAACACATTTTAGTTATCGAGAACGGGACGGTTGAAAAACGTTTCTATCACAGGTGCAGTTACACTGCAAAGATGCTTAGATGATGTCTGCCTTCTGGTAGAAAGACACAATTAATGAAAATATTAGTTCTGAGAGTGAAGATCTCTCCTTTGAATGTAGGGCATATTAGCTGTGTTTGTAACCCAATGGTAAATACGGATTTCATTAAACAAATCTGCATCTTCACACCAGTGTCTGAGGCTCAGCCATCATAATTCTCCCTGTGGCAAACCATGGAAAGATACTTCATGTAGAAACTAAAGAGTAACAACATTATAGCCCAACATCAAGCACAGCCCTTGCAAAAGCCATCACTGAGATACGTTCACCCTTAAGTTTGTTTCTGATTTGCAAGTGTTTTCACATTTGATAAGCACCTTTTGTAAATTTACATCCACGCAGGAAGTATTCTTATGCTAGGGAGCTGAGAATTGTAAAGCATGTTTATACTCTTACCCTTGCGTGGTGTTGCCCCTTAATGCACAGGCTGATAAAATGACTAGCTACACAGGACCCAGAGGGATGTGCCACTCCACCTGGTTCCCGCCGCATCTGCCCCCGAGGAGCCACTAGTCCCTTCCTCCTGGAAGAGGTTGTCAGCACTGATCAACAAGCACTTGGTTTTTGTTTTAAGTTCGTTAATTTGGAGAGGACGTGGAGAGACAGGCAGCGAGGGGGAGAGAGAGAGAAAGAGAGAGAGAGTGTGTGTTCAGGGTGTGGGGGTAGAACGACAGAAAGACAAAGAGAAGCACAAATACAGACTTCCCAACACTTCTCTGGGACCTGCCAATGTATTTACAAGAAAACAATGGAAAAATAGTAGGAGTTCCATCCTGATAGCACCAGGCGAAAAGAAGAATTTGCCCAACCTCTGACTGGACCCAGATTTCCAGTGTGGTGCTGCTACTCGTTAGAAAACACTTGGCCACGTGGCCCCTTGGTCCTGATATTTCTATGGAGGTGTATATAGAATAAGACTATCCCAAGCACCCTGCCCCCAAACTACCCCAGTGAACCCAGTACGGTGTGAAAACCCCTTTGCTTTACTCTTTTGCCAGACAAATGCCAGCCAGCATCCCTGTCTCTGGGGCCTTGGAGAGGCCTTCAGCACACCTGGCCTCACTGCCCTGTGGCTTCAACAAAGAGGCCGAGCATCTCCTATAAACCTTGAGGTCCACGGATGACGTAGCGGAATGATGGATTTCAGAAAAGGCAGGTGCTTCCCACTCTTTAAATTTTTTTTTTATTCTTTCCAAGTTTCCCATCAACAGCCCTGCAGTAAAAAATCAGGGGTTCAGAGACAAACATTTCATGAGTACAGACTGTAATGAGGAAAAGCAAGCCATTCCTTCTCTATCAGGACCCAGAGGTAAGCTGCTGTTTTGCTCTTAAAACGCAAAAAAAAAAAAAAAAAAAAAAGTGATAATGGTTGGCACAGGACTCTGGACTACAGGCCATTTCCATTTTGAACGCAGGACAGTCATGTGAGGAGTTACTCCAGGTTTCGGCCCCATAGCCAGCTAGGAGAACTGAGGTTCAAGGGGCAGAGGGTGAACTCCCCAGCGGAGACAGAACGGGGCAGGAAGCGGGCAGGAGGCGGGTGGCTGTCAGACAAAATCCTTCCATCGCAGAACAAGCAGAAACAGGCGCACCACGCTGCAATATAAAAGTCAGAAAGCCTTGCAACATAGATGCAACCCAGGGACTTCCCCCTTGCAGCCAGCAGCCAAGGCAGCCACTGTGTGGCTGTATTTAAGCCCAACTTGGTCCCTAACTTCTCTCCAAAGCCGGTCAAGTTGCCCCACCCGAAGCATCCAGATGACAGGCTCCTGCCTCCCCTCTTGCACAAAATCATTCCCGGATGTAGAGCCTGGCTTTTTCTCTTTCCGCATTAAAAACCACTAGCGTTTCGCAAATAAAGGCGATCACCATGTGAAAAATTATCTTTTAAAATGGAGTTTAATTTGCATATAAGGAACGAGAGATTTATGACAAGCAACATCGTCCAGTACTGCATCTGCCTAGTATCAGTCGTAATTTAGATTGTTTGTGACTGATCTTAAATTCTAAAGCTTGGAGAAGATGAAGTGCTCTGTTGCTGTATTATTGTCAGGAGTCTAAGACTTACCAGAGATTTATTAGTAATCTTATCACAAACATGTCTCAAGTTTTTGCTTTTAATATGTGCCAAGCTCCTCTGAGGAATTTTCCTCACTGCAATTATATTCCTCAATGCCTGCATTCTGAAGCTGAGTTGATTTCCTTCCCAAAATAAAGCGACCTATCATTACACCACAGCCGCTCTTGTACATTTTTCCTCTGCTACTTAATAATCAATGTATTCATCATTAAAATCTGAGCCCTGAAGCAATGGTTTTTAGCATATTCTAATGACTAGCGACTTGCAAATTACAATGACCTTTCATGTACATTCTGTAAGCACCTTGTTCTAATGTGTACTGTATTTATAGTTTGCCAATACAAACTAGCCAAAGATTGGATAATTACTGTAATCTATTAGCTCGATTGCTTTCCCTGCTCATTTATAGCATGTGCCACGCAGGCCATTTTCAAAAACTGGCCTATCTTTCATCTCCCGCAAGCTCAGAAAGTAAGGGATACTTCATCTTCACAATATACACACTTACTAATGTCTGAAGAGGAGCCCATCTCAGCTCAAGGAGGTTTCAAAAATAAAGAACCTTCTTTCCTATTAGTGTCATAATGCTATTTGTGACTGACAAAAAACACCGCTCCGAGAGTGTAAACTTTCGTTGAAGAATGTCAAGGCCAGTCCCATTTTCTGCCCATTACTCTGACCTCCAAATAGCATTTAATAAGATCTGCTTTGAAAGAAAAAGATAAAGGCACTTCCCTTAAACAAGAAACAATTTTTTTGTTATAAATAAATGTTTCAAGTGAAGCATGAAACTTTTTCTTTTCTTCTTTTTCGTTTTTTCTTTTCTTTCTTTTTTTTTTTTTTAAAAAACACACTGCTGTTACGACTCCAGAACCGATAAGGAAGCTATGTGTGGAAGTATGAGCTCGGGTCGCCTTCTGACCCTCTGTGACGGTCTATTTCAGGCAGTTATGGATAGATAACATTACAGACACTGGTAATTAAAACAACACTAATTTTGTCTCTGTGGCCACGCTTTGTTGTTAGAAGCCATCTATCATGGCCTTCACGCATCACACAATGAGAAGACATTTGTCTACGTACATTGTGCTTGGTCAACGGTTTTACCGATCTCCCCCCGTACCTGTACACCCAGGCACTTTTAAAGACGTACTGCCTTGATTTCTACTCTATTACTCTGATTAATAAAACATTTTGCATGCTTCATCAAAACACCCTGCAAGCTTTTCACCACATACATTCATGGGGGGAAAAGCAATGTTAATTTCTTACCCTTTTAGAAAGAAACTAACAACAACAACAACAAAAGAAATTCTCTTTTGGATTGGAACAGAGAAAGAAAAATTCAAATATGGAAATGTTTGTCTTTCCTGTAAAACAGAGTCCAGCCTAATGAAAAGCATAATATTAAAACACACACACAATGCCAAGCTTCTCCTTTAAGGCTACACGTATTTTTGACTATATGTATCGTTAGTTCTTTTCTGTGCATTCATTTGCTTGATTTATGGACACTCAATTTCACTTCACCTTTTATTACAAGATCTACAGTTACATTAAGAGTAATAGCAAGTCAAATGTTTTTATATTTGGGCAATTAAAAAAAAGAAAAGATCTATTCCATGGGCCCTTATAAGAAATTAGGGACAGCTGAAATGCAAGATGACTAGTTTAGTTCTGTTGTGATCAACTAAAAAGAAACTGTAATGGTGCATTTCAAGGGATCTTTAACAAGTGACACAAACAAGAGAAGAAGCAGACAGGACCATTTAACTTCAAACCCCACCGAAGAGAGCCAAATTGTAAGCTTCCTACAGCAAGCCTGGCTGGCGGCTATGTGGCAGTCTTCATTTCTCAGCGGAAAAGCCACTCCCTTGAGACTCTCCAGGCACCCCCCCAACCACATTTTTTATCAAGTGTCTAAAAGGTAGGAGCTGTTAGAATTCTTTTCTCTATTCACAGATGATCACAGCCCTTTTTTCCCCTTTAGCTCGCAGACGCACATGTAGTTTCAAATATTAGCTAGAACTCCAGCCCTCACCAGCCCCTAATTGCTCTCTCAGGGAAGGTATCATAAACGCAGGTATGGCTGACACAGATGTAGCTTCAACTTTATGCAGGCAGGAATGCTACATCAAAGCTATTTGCAAAGTGACATAACTAGTTATTTAAAAGAACATTTTTATTATATTCCTTGGAATTTGCATTCTTCTAGAAACCAAGTGTATTTTTTAACACGGCCGCAGACATGTTGGGGCAATTGACCATTCATGATGTCTGCAAAGGAAAGGCATCTAAATATTTTTCAAGCCACTTTAATAAATTTGAGTGCGTCTGTCTCTACACGTAACCTGATTATTTAAATAAGTTAATATTATCACGTCTCTTTTGCCAGCTGCTGTAAGCAGTTGGCCGCTGTCATTAAGCAAAAAGGCCAAGACAATGTGAGTTTATCTGGTCCTACCTGCATTTCTTACTCGTCGTTGGACTGAAACAAATGGGAAAGAAAAACTTACTGACTTTTGGCGAACTACAAAGGTTAACTCTATTCATCATGGAGAAACTGATACTAAGTGCTTTCTGTCTGTCCATATATTTTAAAGATTTAGAAGGAAACTGGTAGTGTTCTTAGGAGACAGAAGACAGAGTATTCATCTTTGCCATATGCAGAGTGTCTCTTGCAGTTTTCTCTTTACCTCACTGGCACTGCTGAAATCCTTCTTAGACTATAGTTTTGGAAACAAGGTTATTTTTCAATGAGTTAAAAAGCCAAAGCTTTTCTTTCTTGGGACCTTTAACTCTTTTAAGGTAAGTGGCAGGGTTTGAAGCTGCCGTTAACCGTTTGAGGAGAAGGAGCTCAATAGTTTGCAATGATAGGAAGGGAATTCTCATCACCCAGGTTGCAATAAAACGTGCCTCTCCAGATACCAGTAAAGCCCACTCTGGAGATTTCCAGAGACTGTTGGAAGGCAGTGGAAGGTAAACCCAGAGCAAACACAAGATAAAAACAACCAGGTGGCCTGGTTCTTAAATCTTAAAGCAACAGTTCCAAAGTTGAGAGCCCGCATTGCAATCTATTGCACAGCCTGACAGGAGAAGGGACGAGGAAGTTCAGAACCTGGCAACTGGAGTGTTTCCCAGCTCCGGGTCCCACCGCGCACCGCACCGAACAAGAAATGTTTCTCACTTTCTATAACTCATTTGCATGAATTTACTTTTTTGCCTTAAGAGGTTGTTGTAATGTGTGTTAAAACACACAGTGCAATTTTATCTCCATAATATCACAAAAGAAATATTATGTTAGTATAAAGTTAAAAAAAAAATGCTGCGAGATCCTGCAGCACGGCGAGCGGCAAAGCGTTGCTCAAAAGCGCCACCCAAAGGCGGGAGGGGTGTAACGGCATTCAGGGAGGGATCGTTTTTGTTAATTTCAGCAATCCGAATGTAAAAAATGACAGCGCCACGCAAGTTGACGGAGGCTTTTGATTGAATTGACTGATTGCCTCAGCTGCACCTGCGGAAAATTGATGACAATGCTGTCTAAACCATTCATTAGGATTTGAAACTTCACGCAGATGAATGCTGGATTCATAAATTTGCTAGACATGTGTTGTAGATAATATGACAAAGCACTGTTTTCAAATGAACATTTCTTTGACCTAATTTTATCAAAATCATGCAAAGGAATGAAAGAACATTTGTACCCGAACTCTTTGGAACAGCTGCAACTGAGGTCTCTCTCTCCATCTCTCCCTCTCTCTTTCTCTCTCTCTCTCTTTACCTTTTTTGTCTTTCAAATAAATTTAAATGAACTATATTGTTTGAAATATATCTTCTAGTTTATTTAAATTATTTTTAGAATGGCAAAACATTTATTTTTACTTATCATGAACAATGTTACTCTCTGCCAGATGAAGGAAAATTATTTTGAGGTTTTTTTTCAAGCTCCAAATTTGCTAAATTGAACACAAGTGGTAAGTAGATTTTTCAAATAATATTAATAACGCGATCTCCACAGACATGTTGGGGGGAACCGTTTCAGCTCCAACTGGACATGCATTCTGTGAGAATTGGACTTCTTGCAGGTTTTGAGGGGAAAAGAAATCCCTGTAAAATATTGACGCTTTTGGTCAAAAATGGCGAAACAAGGAAAAAATGACATCTGTTTACATTGTATATAAGATTTCTGACTTGCTCTTGATTTTAATGTATCAAAACACTATCAATATTGAATGAAGCTTTCTCTGTGTGTCCAAGAAAGGAAAACAAGATGTCTGAGAAGGGGAAGGGAGCACTGTTTTCATACCTGGCTTGGCTTAGCTGCACGAGAGAAGAAAAGGCCGTGGCTGAATCCATCTCCAGGAGCAGCTGTCCCCCTGCACCGTTTGAATTGCGAGGAAAGAGTTACAGTTTTAGAAAAGAATACCTGGTATTTAAGAATTCGAATTTCTCACTGTAGAACTAGATCTCACTTCTACAACAAGGACCCTCTGCTTAGTACTTGGACTCCCCCCCAAAAAAACAAAATGAATATTTATTAACGTAAGAAGAACCTGGCTCAGGTCGGTCCATGCATCCCAACCTGCCAAAACGCTTCCAAATCTCTTCCCTGGCATTTAAAAGAAATCTATTTTTATACATTCTCATGAATTTGGGCTTTACTACCAGTAAGGTAATTTCTGATTAGGCATCTTGGGTTTTTCTCTCTTTTTTTTTTCTTTTTTCCTAAAGAATCCCTGCAAATACACCCAAGGTGCTTGCGTTAACCCCACACCTGGATGGAGGGGAACTGCAGGTGTGAACAGCAAGGCTAATAGACTTGAGTTTTGCCACACATTTACTTTTTTTTTTTTACCATTCTAGCAGTTACTTTGAACTGGAAAACATTATTCCAACAATCCAAACAAGGCTCTTTAAGGCTGCTATGACCAAGCTGCTACAGATACAAAATTATGAAGTAGATATATGAAACCCCCTAAATACAGAACAATCTGAGTCGGCTTCTAATTGCTATGTTTCAATTTCTAATGGGGAAAATGTGTAAAACAAATAACTGGGCATTGGGAGCTCTGAGCAGTAAAAGCAGAACTTTCTTGTATTTCAGTAAATCATATAACTCTACAGATGGGTTTGGAAAGCCTGAAGCTCCAGCCACCTTTTAGACTATTTGGATCCAGCGTTTGCTTCGAATTCCAGGCAATACGCTTAAAACAAGTTACCTATTTGTCTTGGATGGCCTTTGCAATGAGAACCCTAGGCCTGCAAGACCTCTGAGATTCGTTGACCTCACCAGCCCACCCACAAAGAAAGATACGTGGATACTCCCTGTATTGCCCAGTCCTGGCTACAATGGCAGGGAGGAGCAGGGAAACAGCCTCCCCGTCAAAGATGTTACAAGCTGGTCAATGTACACTGGGGTAGGACATACGGAGAGTCAAATATACATCAATTTCTGGCAACACACGGCAAGAAAACACAGATGCCCAGAGGGACATCAACTCAAGGTTAATTCTTAGCTCTTACAGAATGGGGGGACTTGGGCTTAGTTAAGCAGCAAAAGCTTTAGGGGAGGAGGTAGCAGAGAATGTGTAGGGCAGAGATGTGTATATATGTGAGCCTCCAAGCACGCACTAACTGTGCCTGGTTCTTCCTCCCTTGGTTACTACCTTTCCTGCTCTTCTGGTAGGGTTCAGCCAGGCACAGACAAGAGTGGGCGAAAGAGCACCCAGCCTTGCTGTGCTCACGCACCCATATGTCCTGCCTGGCCTGGGCAGTCACCTGAGTTTGTAGCCCTTGGAGATGCACCTGTCACCTTCTATTCTGACACCTTTATAGGAACAAGCTGTTAGTCTCAACAATGAGAAAAAAAATAAAATGCCCTTCCTCAGAGCTTCAGCTAAGAATCATTTCATTCATCCTAGGCATTCTGGCAATTTCCTTTTTCCAGTTCCTTGTTCTCAGAAACGCTGCATTGTAGGCATATTTAAGGAATCTACCCTTCTCCCACCCTAACCTCCTAGGCCAGAGGGGCTTTTTGTTCCCTTATCCTGTGTATACCCTCAAAACTCACTCAAAATCTTCTTCTTGTGTGGTCAGAATGGGGATCCTTTTGAGCTTTTTATGAGACAAGCTCTGTCCTCACTGGGGTCTCAAATGCTAAACTAATCTTTATTTCTCTTTAGACACAATGAACAGAAACCAGAGCTTTTGAATACAGATTTCCAGTAAAACTAAACCCAGCTTGGGTCATATGCACCTTTCCAGTGACCACCATCTCAGCAACAACCTGCCAGCTGTTGATCAGAAGTTCAGCTTCCGGGAACTTCAGCCCCCTTCTCAAAGGAGCAAGGTCCTAGCACCAACAGCACCTGCAGCGGAGTCTAAGTATGGCTGCTTCATGGAGAAGGCAGGTAAAGAGGGGTGTGCACACAGTCTCAGGGTGGCAACTTTTATTGATAACGTAGGCATTGTGGCCTTCTGACAGGTACTGCTGCCCACTGACAGGTATGTGACAGTACCTCCAGCTCAGGTCAGGGTTAGGTCTCAGAGACCCTTAAGAAAATGGTGTTCCAGGCCAGGCGTGGTGGCTCACTCCTGTAATCCCAGCACTTTGGGAGGCTGAGGGGGCAGATTACTTGAGGTCAGGAGTTCAAGACCAGCCTGGCCGACATAGCAAAACCCCGTCTCTACTAAAAATACAAAAATTAGCCCAGCATGGTGGCAGGTGCCTGTAGTCCCAACTACTCATGTGGCTGAGGCAGGAGAATCATTTGAACCCAGGAGGTGGAGGTTGCAGTGAGCCAAGATCATGCCACTGCACTCCAGCCTGGGTGACAGAGTTAGACTCCATCACAAAAAACAAAAAGTGGTGTTCCAATCAAACAATCGATAATTAACACTGTGTTCCAGGGTCAGATCTGGCAGTTGTGTTGGACAGACAACACAGGTAGAGGAGAGAGAAAAGAAAGGAAGAGGTTCAGGCCAGGCATGGTGCCTCATGCCTGTAATCCCAGTGCTTTGGGAGGCCGAGGTGGGAGGATGGCTTGAGGCCAAGAGTTTGAGACCAGCCTGGGCAATATAGTGAGAATCTGTCTCTCCAAAAAATGAAAATAGCACAGCAAGGTGACGCACACCTGTAGTCCCAGCTACTTGAGAGGCTGAGGCAGGAGGATTGCTTGAGCCCAGGAGGTTGAGGCTGCAGTGAGATTGATCACGTGCCACTGTACTCCAACCTGGATGACAGAGGGAGACCCTGTTGAAAGAAAGAAAAAAGGAGAGGGAGTGGGAGAGAGGAGAGAAAGAGAGAGAGAGGGAGGAAAGAAAAGGAAAGGAAGGGAAGGGAAGGGAAGGGAGAAAGAAGAAAGAAGAAGAGAAAGAGAAAGAGAGGAAAGAAGGAAGGAAGAAAAGAAAGAAAGAGGGAGGGAGGGAAGGGAGAGAGGGAGGGAAGGAGGGAAGGAAGGTGGAGAAGGAAGGAGGGCACGGTGGCTCATGCCTGAAATTCCAGCACTTTGGGAGGCCAAGGCGGGCAGATCACGAGGTCAAGAGACCAAGACCATCCTGGCCAACATTCTGAAACCCCGTCTCTACTAAAAATACAAAAAATCAGCTGGGCATCGTGGTGCGTGCCTGTAGTCCCAGCTACTTGGGAGGTTGAATCGCTTGAGCCCAGGAGGTTGAGGCTGCAGAAGACTCGTTTGAACCCAGGAGGCGGAGGTTACAGTGAGCCACGATTGCGCCACTGCACTCCAGACTGGCGACAGAGCGAGGCTCTGTCTCAAAGAGAGAGACAGAGAAGAAATGAAAAGTAAAACAAGAAAAGGAAAGAAAGAGTTTCAACAGGCAGAGTATCCTTAAAAAACTCACCCAGCCCCTCCTTCATTTAGATAAGAAAATGGCTGAGATGTGGCAGAGTCAAAGTTCCGATGCAGGCCCATGGGCCCTCTTGGTTCACCTCCTCCAGCCCAGGCTTCTAAAACTACCTCCCATACCTGCTGTATTGCAGCAACCATGCTAATTTAGCAACTTCCCATCCCAGATGCATAGAGAAGATGGAATCAATTCACCATGAATCTATCCATCCAGGCATTTAGACACAAAGATGAAAATAACACAGGCCCTGTCCTCAAGAAACTCCTAGTCCAACAGGAGAAGGGGGAGAGTGTCAGTAAACAGGGCCGTTGAGCTTTGTCCCAGCAGTGGGGACAGGCTTGCATGGAACCACCCTCACTCCTGCAGCAACTTCCCTCGTGCCAGACAAGAAGAGGGTGAAAGGAGACCCCCACCTTAGCTTTCTTGGCCTGGGGCTCCATCCTGCTGTGCCTAGCAAGAACACAACACACAGACACACACCAATAGATACACGTATCTTACCACTACTGGGGGAGAAAGAAAGGAAAAAATAAATCACTGGGAACCGCAGCAGGGTGAGAGCCCAGACCTCAGCAAGTCCCAATTTCAGAGATGACAGCATCTTTAAATGCCGCAGGAATGCGCTCCTAGCTGAGGCAGGTGTGTGGATTCAGTGCTCGACCCCAGCTGTTGCAGAGCGCGAGGAAGCTGCGCAGTAAACCCCTTACACATCAACCTCTAAGGACCGGTTTTTCTGCACCTGGTGGTCCTTCCAGACGTCTAGGAGGATCGTGTTCTCAGGAGAGGGTTCTTCAGCATACATGCCCCAGCGGGTCACGTGCAAGATTCCACCTTCGAGCAACATAGCTGACACTCTGCAGCACAGCTGTCACTTGTAACAAACCTCAGTGGGTCACACAGTGAGGGGAGGCAAGGCTGCATAAGGCAGTGGCTGAACTATCCCAGAAAACAAGGATCACAGGCCCCCAGTGACACCAATGTTGCAGAAACACCTGGAGTGGCAAGTCAGATGTCCACCAGGGCCAGGCAGATAACAAGGAGTAGCGGTCTGCAGAGGCCTCGGGAGGGTTGGCACCATCCAAAGAAATCAATTGTTCTGCACAGTGGTAAGGACCCAGTG
Source organism: Hylobates moloch (assembly GCF_009828535.3). NCBI lineage: Eukaryota > Metazoa > Chordata > Mammalia > Primates > Hylobatidae > Hylobates > Hylobates moloch. Next base: position 60,405,647 of record NW_026652287.1, read on the forward strand.
TTCCCAGCACTTCCAAACATTTGAATGAAGCCAGAATTCCAGATAATTATGTGAAATCTCCAATTACTAAATATTGGCAACAAATTCATATTTCTTTCAAATAATCTGTGAATCAAGCAAAATACATCTGTGGGTAGATTGGGCCCCCCAGATATTCGTTGTGTGACCGACCCTAGTGAAAGCCCTCCCTCCAAGGACCCTGGACACTCACACAAACCATTTAATTCCTCTCCTTCCTCCCAAGCCAAGCATCACACCATTCAACAGATAGGACTAGCAAGCTCAGGCCAAGGTCACAGTGTCCCGAGCAGGGTGGGCGAGGGGACCTTTTGCATGATGTTTTCCCTTGGGCTGTGGGACCAGGTCATCTGGCCAGAGAGCAAAGGCTTTCCTAGTAGAAGTGACCCTCTGAGCTTGTGACATCGAGGGCCCTGCCTCTGGGCAGATCCCCCAAGCATCCGTGCAGGGCTGCCCGAGAAGCTGAACCAGCTCTGACACAGCCAGTGGGATGTTCCACAGCCTCCCAGGGCAGAAGGGCTTGTGGGAGATTCGCTTAAAAGTGACTGATTTCCGCTCTCTGGTTCTCTGTGGAAGGTGGAAGAATTACCCCCTGGTCATTAGGGAATCACCCTTTCACAGCAGCAGAGCGTGTGTGACCTGGGTAATTTAAATTTTAGTTTTGTCAACATGTGCTTTCATCAGATCGTTCTTTTTATATATTTCATACATATTATATATTTATAAATAGATACTAAATAGACATAGATATAGATATATTTAGGTATGTGCATTTATTTTTATATTATATTTTTTATCTCATAGTTCCTCGCTAATGCATGTAGACTGAGTCCAATACGATAGTTAAAATGTCACATTCCTCCAGATGGATTTCCAGATATTGAAATGTGATCACTGAGGCTCAGTGGGAATCCCTTTGCTCTCAAATTCCCCAATTCAATGCCTTCTGATTTCAACAGAAAAGCAAGAGGCTCCAGGCACCCCATTCAGGGGCTGCCACCAAAGCACCGGCAAATCCTTCGTGAAAGGGGAGACATTGACACATATTTTTTTATTCTCTGGTAGGTATCTGTTTGCGTGCACATCCGTTAGTGTTTGCATCTCGTGTATTCGAAAATCCTGTTTAAGAATGCAGAGGTCCATATAGTGTCATTAAAACAAATGAGTATAACCCTTTGGTCATCTAGGTGAAAGCATTTTGTTGGTTTTTTTTTTTTCAAATTGCTATTGCTATATATAAATGTAACGTATAGCAATAACCGTAGAAAGATACTGTGCCCTTGTGTATGGATAATTAAAATAGGAACATCTCTGGACTAAATTAAAATGTGTAAAAACCAAATCCTTATAGCATCCATGAAATTACAGAAGCTACAAGTGAATCACTAGCCCAGGGACGAAGCATTTCTTTCATTACTTCATGAACCTCTTCCGTGATCACAGTTTTACATTTTCACAAATCTACATGGTTCTTTTTATGTCACTAAATATCTCAGCTCACTTTTACTGCCCTCCTTATAGATATGCGAATTGGTAACAGCATGCAAACAGCCTCCAATCATTTAAGAGAAACCAACACTTTCAGTGCTTTTGATGACACTTATTACTACAAATTATGAACTAAAAAACTGAGCAGGATATAAGGAGATAAATTACATCTTTAGAACATAAAGGGGGGAAAATGCATATTTTTCAGTATCAGAAAATCAAAACCCATGAGTCCTAATCTATGAATTAAGAAGACCTGAATACCTGAGAACGTGTACACAGATTTTTGCCCTAACCCATGACCTGCTCAACTGTGTAACTCCCCTCGACAGAAAGATCCTGATTTGCCCTTTTCTCCTCTGTACTTTGAATATAAGAGGTGTTATTACCCATAACTTTTTATTTAAAGGAATTGTGCAGCTGGGAAAATGAATGAATTTAATTATCAATGCAGTGTGAAAAAAATCATTAGAGCAAGGGCCTGGAACGCCACATATTAAAAATAAACAAAGGCTATTAAAAAACAGTCCCAAAAAGGAACGTCAGTTTTTCTTCAATTCTTAAAATGTAAATACCAAAAAGAAAACCATATGTAAACATCTATAGTTACAGAAGAAATTACTCTTTAAGAAAATGTTAAATGACTGACTGGATCATTTAACTTTAAATCTATACTTTATGTGGCAGTATAGGAAGGTCATTTGATTGCCATGCATAGAAAAATGAGAATTCTAATATGTTCTCAAAGTTTCACCTTCATAAGACAAAATTTTCATTATGAAATTGTATTTAATGGTGAGCACATAGAACTTCTTCCTCAATTGCATGAGATGACACTTCTGTCAGAGGCGTGTGAACCAGAGCGACTCCATCTTGAATGGAGGCTGAGTAAAATGAGGCTGAGACCCACTGGGCTGCATTCCCAGGCTGTTAAGGCATTCTAAGCCACAGGATGAGATAGGAGGTCGACACAAGACACGGGTCATAAAGACCTTGCTGATAAAAACAGGTTGCAGTAAAGAAGCCTGCTAAAACCCACCAAAACCAAGATGGCCACGACAGTCAGGAAGTTACCCTCTATGGTCTAAAAAGGGAATATATGAATAATCCCCACCTTGTTTAGCATATCATCAAGAAATAACCATAAAAATGGGCAACCAGTAGTGCTTGGGGATGCTCTGTCTATGGAGTAGCCATTCTTTTATTCCTTTACTTTCTTAATAAACTTGCTTTCACTTTACTCGACGGACTGGCCCTGAATTCTTTCTTGCGCAAGATCCAAGAACCCTCTCTTGGACCACTTTTCTGTAACATCTCTCTGGTGACCGCAGAAGGGACTACAGTGAGGAAACCCCCAACACAAAGGTTAACTTTGGGTAAGTGTTGGGATCCTGTAGCACTTCCATAACCAAAGGAAGCTTGTCTTTACCTTTCTGAAAGACAGTAGAATTCTATCTTTTAACTAAATTTTTAAAAACAACTCTAGAATAATATTCCCTCCATGACTGGAGAGTGAAAGTGCTGATTTAGCTGAGTATTAGGGAAAAATACTAAGCACAGGTGCCCAAGAAAGGCCTTTCTAGTGGGCAAAGACTATGGAGAAACGTGTTCTAGGCATACAGGGATGCTGAACTGCTTATTTGAGGTTCAGAATTTTCTGCTTGGGACCAAATTTGACCTGTAGCTTCAGACTTCCCATGGGGTATTTACAGCAGGGCCACTTACAAATTGGAATCTGGGGGAGTCCAGGAAAGATGAATGGAGGCTCAGTTCTTTCCATCTGAAAGTGAATGGGGCATCTGAAATTGAATGGGGCCCTGGATCCTGTAAACATAAGAGATCTTAGCCTCTGATAGCCAAGTTTGGAAAATTAAGGAAAGCAATAGGCTTTCTCCCCTGCCCAATGCACACACAAAATAATAATAATAATAACGCAATGTTGCTTACACTTTCAAGAGGTTTATGGACCACCTCAAAGCTCATGCATGCACCCTTTCCCCCAGCCCCAAGAGAAGAGACAGGATGACAGATCCACCCAGAACAGAGTGTGGCCCGATGGTGGTCTATCTCTAGCTAAACAGAGCAGGAGCAAATCTCACAGGAGCAAACTAAGGGAAGACAAAATAATTCCACCTGGGAGGAGAGGAGCAGGGGGTCTTTTCTCCCATCAGCTCAAGGAAGGCTACTTTCTGACCTTAGCCACAAGAGTTAGACACTGAAGAGAGGAAGAGCAGTGCCACAGAAACGAGACGCCTTCTGGACAGTGAGTCCGGTCTCCAGCAAGAGGGAGGAGAGCCCAGGAGTTGCCACATGTCCTCAGCTATAGCCTCTCCCTCTGGTGGACCAGAGCCACATGTTGGTGCTAGAAGAGAGAGGTGCAGGCTGAAACCCACATCAAACAATTGTCACTAACCAATATCACGCAGTTGTTTTTACTTTCATCAAAAGCTTTGGTGTATGTGTGGTTCTTGATTTACTTATTTCCACGTCTCTCCTCTCCCCTGGGTTTCCCAGTGCCTCTCTGGAAGGTCAGTTTCTAAGACAGAGTCCAGCTGGTTCTTCCCAACCTCTCTGGGCCTGGATCCCTGCCTGGATCTGCCTTCAGGGATCACCATCAGAATGGCACACACCACCTGCAAGTCACCTCTCTGAGCCTTAGTGGCCCCATCTCTAAAACCAGAACATTGAACAAAAGCATCTGAAGGTGAATGGGGCCCTGGCTCCTGTAAATACATGAGAGCTTAGCCTCTGATGGCCAAGAGCCTTTTGGAAATTCAACGAAAGTGATGGACTTTCTCCCCACCACAAAAAGATAATAAAATAATGCAATGTTGCTTACAATGTCAATTTCATGGGCCACCCCAAAGCTTATGCACACACTCCAAGCTAAGAGCCCCTGACTTGGCTCAAAACAACCATCCTCACCACCATAAGTTTCAATATGAAGGAAACTGATCCCCAGAGAAGAGGATAGAGTGTCCCAAAGCCACACAGAAGGAAAATGACCAAACTAGAAAGATAACCCATTTCCTACCTCCCAGGCAACATCGTTCTCCTGGGCTCTTCTGCCCTCTGCACTCCTTCATTCTCATCAATGCCTTTCTGATTACCCCAGGTGTTGCCACCTTTTTGGCTCCCCAGATAGGAATTTGATATCTGGGCCCCACAGGTCACCCCCACTCCAGAGTTCACCTCCCAGCAATGGCAGGGACTTGGGGAAGGAATGACAAAGGTGGAACATGGGAGCCAGAAGGGGGACTGTGGCCAAAATGCCACAGCCAACAGGTAAGCACTGGATGACCCTGGCTGAGAAAGGAGACAATGGAGACAGAAAGGGGCCACCTGTCCCTTCCACGCAGAATAGGTGGCCCTAAGCTGTTGTTTCAAAAAGCACATTTGCTGTCTTCAAAAAAATATATATGTGGAGGAGGAGGAGGAGGAAGAGGAAAAAAAAAAAAAAAGATGCTCAGGCTAGATAAATTCAGAATGATTTGAATACATTACTGTAGTTAAGTTTAGTACATAAAGTACTGAGGATGGCTCTGCCGTGCATTTCAATGAAGCCCAAAATAATGAGGCACTAGCTGGGCTGTTGCAGCTTCGTCAGAGCGATTCTGCCCTAATAAGTGGGAAGGAGGTGGCTACGGCTCCCTGCCTATGAATTGTCCTCATGGGATTTGGCCCAGCCTCTGAGGGGAAGACAAATGGAAGATGAGAGAAGCTGGGCAGTGGGATGAGAGACTGAACACCTGGAGAGAAGGATGAGCCCACGTGGAGCATTTCCAGGCTTGAACCAGCCAAGGAGTCCTTCAAGGTGCAACCAAAATCTGTCCCCTTAGACCTTCCAGGTCTTCCCAAGGGAGGCTGTGGAGGGACGTGGAGTCCAAATACCAGGAGGGCAGCCTCCAACCTGCTTCGCCCAGCTCTCTTGTCTCCACCTCCTCAGACCCTACACTCCCACCCAGAGAAAATTGAAAGACATAACTTAGAAACCAAGAGGCCCAGAGGACACCAGTGATTCCCTCCAGGATCCATCACAGGGAGGAGGTGAAGGAGAGGAGGAAGGGAAGAGTGAGAAGAGGAGGAAATGAGGGAGGGCGAAAGAGCAAGGGAAGAGAAGAAGGAAGAAAGAGACAAAACAAAGTCCCCCATCTGTAGCTGCCTCAGCCCCTGAATGGAGAGAGATGCTGTGTGTGGCTTTCTCCAGCATTTCTGGGGCCTGAAATGGCTAAATCTGCAAGAGTTAGAGGAGGAGAGACTGACTCCATAACCACTACATGAGTCATGTGTTCCAGACAACAGCCTAGGAGCCAACATCCAGGTTGTGGGGACAGGCGAATGCAGCTGTGGCTCAGAAAAAGAACACTAGAAAACATGATGGCCCTCTGGGAGGACGCTTTGTAGAGCCTGGTCTCTGACTCCATAAGCAGGCATTTGACACTCAGACGCTGGAGCAGAAAGAGCCGTGAAGGCAGCAGACCTGATCCCTACGCGGTGACAAAAGAGGGTTTCCTTTCCCATCAGTCTCCAGCCAGAGAAGCTGGGAGTTCTCTCAGGTGAGCCCAGCAGATGTTACGAGCTTGCAAATAAAGGGTGAAAGTGACTAGCCTCCGTCTAAAGGGAAACCCAAGCCTATGGCCAGCCTCTCACTGAGAAAATATAAATAGTTAAATCCGTAAAATCAGCCTCCTTTTCTGTTCTCTGGATATAACTTGCTCCTGGACGTCTGTGAGTAGTTAGCTGAAAAGCTGTTGGGGTGGACATCTGTTGTTTTTGCCTGCCCAGCCGCTTTTCTCCTTTTACTGGAAATAGCATCCCGATTTTCCTTGAGGAATCACTCCTCCCCCATGCCCAATCCATGTGGTCTTGGGTGGAGCTGAACCCACGCCCAGCTTCAGGGACAGGCAAGTGACCTAGACCAGGACAATGAGGGCATCATATCCCACGGGCCACCATGATTGGCTCACGGGTTAGGATAGGAACTAATACGGAACAGCCTGACTCAATAACAGGTCTTTGTGTAAAAAGAAAATCTTTTCACTGAAGTTCCAGAGAAGATAGATGAATGTCTGGTGCTGCTGACAGCCATCTTGCCACCACAAAGAAAGACTCCAAGCTGCCTGAAAATGGAGTTAAGGCAGAGAACACCAGAGCTGGAGCCTGCTGACAGCATTCTTGCCCCTGGATCCAGCTATACCTGAAGCTGTACCCCCTGGGATTTTTAGTTACAGGAGTCAAGTTCATCTGTGGTTTGACAAGCCCATCTGACATGGGCTTCTTGCAAAAGCCTTGACTAAGATAAACTCACCTATAGAGTCTTTTTTTTTTTTTTTTTTTTTGAGACCTTTGGAGCCTCTATAAGTGAGTCTATCTTAGTCAAGACTTATGGAATCTACCATAAGTTCACGGATGGACTGATAAACATATAAGGTGTCTTTGTCCATTTGTGTGCTATAATGATACCCGAGACTGGGTAATTCATAAAAAACAGAAACTTATTTTCTCACCATTCCGGAGGTTGGGAAGTCCAAGATCAAGTGCCAGCAGGTTCAGTTTTCTGGCGAAGATGCTGTCTATCTCCGAGATGGTGCCTTGCTGCTGCATCCTCTGGAGGGTGGAACCATGTCCTCATGTGGCAGAAGGTAGAAGGGTGAGCCAGTTGAACACTGCATAAAGCCTTCTTCATAAAGACCTTAATCCTACTAACAAGAAAGGAGTAGCCAGGCTCAGTGGCTCATGCCTGTAATCAGCACTTTCAGAGTCCAAGGCGGGAAGATCGCTTGAACCCAGGAGTTTGAGACCAGCCTGAGCAACATAGCGAGACCCCATCTCTACAAAAAATTCAAAAATTAGCCAGTTATAGTGGTAGGCACCTGTAGTCCCAGCTACTTCAGAGGCTGGGGTAGGAGGATCACTTGAGCCTAGGAGTTTGAGGCTACAGTGAGCTATGATTACACCATTGCACTCCAGCCTGGGCAACAGAGAAAGACTCTGTTTCTGAAAACAAAAGAGAGACAGAGAGTTGCCCTCATGGCCTAATCACCTCTTAAAGGCTCCACCTGTTAGTAATATCACATTGGCCAAAACACTTGAATTTTAGAGGCGACACATTCAAACCATAGCATAATGGCTTCTCTGAAGTCACAGGGCTGATGAGAGGCAGAAGAGCCTCCTCTCCCGGTACCATGATGCCTAGCAGGTTCCCAGGGTCTCCAAAAAAAGGTATGCACTGGCCCAGTTGCACTTCAGGCTGCACTGTGAGTGAAGGACTCCTTCCCCAGGAATACATCAAGCTGTGAAGTATTCACAGTTTTTAAATTACTCATCAAGAGCTGGATTTTTTTTTTCTCCTCTGCTACCTTAGTTACTGATTATTTCCAGATCCATCAGATACACAAACTCTTGTTTTTAAAATGCAATCAGCACACCCACGCACCCATGTATAGATAGTAAAGAATAGGTGCTGAAGCCCCTGGAATGTATTGCTATCACGCAGGATGAAATGGACAGCATTACAAATGTACACTCAGCAGGAAAATACGATTTACCTGGTAATTCAAGCTGGGGATGGATAATCAGTTCATTTCAAATAACGAACCAAGAAAGCACTGCCATTTGGAAAACTTGGGGGTCCATGCTTGTCTGTGGGATCTTGGTGTGGCTGTGTCATTCTTATGCAGAAGGGTCATCACCTCTTCCAGAGAACACAGGACACCGTCTCCAGTGGGTCAGACGCAGCTGATGGGAGACCACCCAGGCAGACTCCCCAGGCACCAGTTTCTCATCTGGCTCCAGTGGTTTCAGAGCCCACAGAGAGCTCTGTCGTTTCTCCAAACGCTGACTCTGTGGAGGGGCAGATGGTGCACAGTTCTGTCCCTGGTCTCGGGACAGGTTTAAAGGTCCCGTTTGTTGATTTCCTCTCTTGTCCTCTGTGCATTCAGTCCCATCACTGAGCTGCTCATGACTGGGAGCTACAAGATCCTTGTAGTGGGGGATCCTTCCAATTTATCCTGACATGGCTCCAGAAAATGCTCAGGTAGGTTATGGACAATGCACTCTTAAGACTCCGGACCAGCCACTAGAGTATAGACCAGGGCAGCAGCGATACAGGAAAACATCTCAGGAAAATAAATTCACACAGAACCCATTATAGCTGATTTTGACCTATTTTGAAGAAAATTGCACCGTTTCTAGGTGTGGGGTTGATCTGTTGCAGGTGGCCTACACTGTGACCTCTCTTGTAGGCATGGAGAGGAACATACTTGGTATCATCCACTCTCCTGCACTGTTGGCTCAGTCACCAGCCTTTTCAGGCACAGGGTCTGCAACCTCTCTCATGGTTTGTGCAATATCTTGAGTCAGGAGCCACAGACCTCATCCAGGACTTACAGCCTGCCAGACTAAGGAGTCTGATAAATCTACACATTCTGAGTTGTTATGCTGGGCAAAAGCCATGCCCATCCACGAGCCAGACTCTTGGCCTCCACTGGAAGCTTTGAAGCTTTATTCCCATGAAACACTGACCTAATCCTTGCACTGAGACTGCTATTTACATTAAAATTGGCCACATAATAAAAAAAAAAGGTAGTTCATTAATATGCTAAGAAGTGCTAATTTGAACATTGCCGAAAAGCAATTGCAAATTCCATTTTGCAACTTGCAAATGTGATGCAGTGCAAATTAGGGTTGATGGACCCATCTTCAGACATTCAAACTTCATCTGGGTGTCTCTGAGTTCTCCAAGCCTTGGTGGCCGAGATTGGCTGCAAGACTAGTGGGGGTGATTTCTCCTTCATTGGAGATGAAAGAATGTGCTTCCAGTGGTGGGTGGACAACCATGAGCCCTTCTACACAGACATCAGGTGAGTCCAAGGAAGGCTGTCTCAAGGGGCTTGCTGAAATGACCCGAAACAGAAGAATAGGAATGACCCCAAATGCACACAACACATGTCTTCAGAAAGCTGGAGCTGTGCCAGATGGACACCCTGCACCCAGTGCAGCCCCCACCCCCCAGCCCCAACTCCATCTTCCACTGGGTGGCCTTCGATGCTCTGTTGACCCAAGCTGGGTTGAGAGGTAGCCTGAGGCCCCCTCCTTCAGCAGGAGAAGCCAGTGGGAATCAGAGCCAGCTTTGGCAAGGGTTTGCCATTTTCCTCCCAGAGGTGCTCTAGAGGCAGCTCTCTCCATGGAAAATAAAGCCCCAGAGACTGTGCCAGGCTCAGTTGCCCCTTCCATCTTCCTGCCATCCTCTTCCTATCTACACAGGCAGTGGAGTAAGAACTTACATGACTGAGCTTCCAAAGTCAGAAGACACCCAGAAATTGATGTGAGATGAAAAACACACTTGAAAGTCCCTTAGGACAGTGTAGCATCAGAGACCAACATACCTTCCCCTTGGTAAGTGGACGTTGTCAACTTTACCTCCATCTTTGGCTGTCATTCCTTCTTTCATTGGATTCTAGATGAAGTGGGTGGCCTGCCTTTGGTGCCATGCTGTTTCCTTTTGTTTTTTTTTAAGTGTGTACCTTTAAACATGTAACAATCCATTACACACAGCAAGATGTTCCAGCTCTAAGAGACACCGGCCACAGTCCCTGGTATCCATTGCCAAGGTCTGCCAGCCACAGAGCCAACACAGGCAACAGCTCCTCCTGGGTCTTCACACCACTCTAAGCTACCTTCCCAGAAGTGGAAGACCAGCACTTCTGCCAGGATCTAACTCCAAGGCAGAAGTGTCTCTCTCATGAATAAATCCTCAGGTGCAACTTCCTTCCTTCCTTTCCTTCCTTCCTTCCTTCCCTCTTTCTTTCCTTACTTCCTTTCCTTCCTTCCCTCTTTCTTTCCTTCCTTCCTCCCCTCCTTCCTTCTTTCCTCCCATTTTTCCTTCCTTCCCTCCTTTCTTGCCTCCACCCTTCTCTTCCTTCCTTCCTTCATCTCCTCCTTCCTTCCTTATGTCCTTCCTTCCTTATGTCCTTCCTTCCTTCTTCCCTTCTCTTCCTTCCTTCTTCCCTCTCTCCCTTCCTTCCTTCCCTTCTTCCTTCCTTCTTTCCTTCCATCTTTTCTTCCACCCTTCTCTTCCGTCCTTCATCCCCTCCTTCCTACCTTCTGCCCTTCTCTCCCTTCTTTCCTTCCTTCTTCCTTCCTTCCTTCTTTCCTTCCTTCCTTCTTTCCTTCCTTCCTTCCTTTTCTTCCTTCTCAGCTACTTCTCAAAAGGGCACAAAAGGGTGAAGTAAAGAGAAAGAGGAAGCTGGCTAATGTAAGGAGAGGCAAGTCCACCTTGGAGCCATAAACAAGGTACAAACATAGTCACGTGGACATGCAGTGCCCATGGGGACACTGAAAACGTGGCCCTGAGCTTTCCATGGAGCTAAAGCCAAAAGGAAAACAAAACCCAGTAAGGAGCACCTTGTCAGCAAAACTGAAAAGGCAGCGATCCTGCTTTTCCTGCAGCTGAGGCCTGGGAGAAATTTCTCAGGTGGGTCCCCTCCAAGGTAATGGACAATGTCCTCACCATAGATTCTATGAGGCAGCTTCTTGGCCCGAGCCAGAGCCTGACTTAGCTCTCCAAAAGTGTCTGTTTGCTGGGGGATTTTCTACTCAAAGGTGAAAGTGGAAAGTAGGGAAGGCAGGCCCAGCCCCAGGCATCTCCCACCACAGCCTCCCAGACCCCATTATGTCTCCTCAGCATTGCTCATGCCACTCTCGGGCCACCCATGGGGCTTTGGCACACAGACGCCTTCCTAATCACCCAGACATCTTCTCATGTGTCCCCCGCTCAGGGAGGCTTTCTGTGACCACTCTGTCCAAAGTGGATCATTTCAGCCGGGCGAGGTGGCTCACGCCTGTAATCCCAGCACTTTGGGAGGCTGAGGAGGGCAGATCATTTGAGGTCAGTTCAAGACCATCCTGGGCAACATGGCGAAACCCTGTCTGTACTAAAAATACAAAAGTTAACTGGGCGTGGTGGCCCGTGCCGGTAATCCCAGCTACTTGGGAGGCTGAGGCATGAGAATTACTTGAACCCAGGAAGCGGAGGTTACGGTGAGCTGTGATCACACCACTGCACTCCAGCCTGGGGACAGAGGGAGACTCCGTCTCAAAACAAACAAAAAACAAAGTGGATTGTTTCTTCACATTGCTTATTACAATCTGAAATTACCTGTTTCTTGTGGTTCCATACAGAACACAAACTCCACATGAGCAAGAAGTTTGTCTTGCTCAAGCTGAATCCCAAGCTCTAAGAATTTTACCAGGCATGTGACAGATACTTAATAAATATTTGCAGAATAAATGAATTGACATGACAAGTCCTTTGATAGCATATTCTATATGCCACGCACTTCTAAGCAGTTTGAAAATATGAACCGTCATGTAACCTTTAGAGAAGCCCTTGGATATAAGTTCCATCACCAACCCACTTCACAGATGAAGAAATTGAGGCATAGAGAGGCTCGGTAATTTACTGGGATAACACAGCTAGTGAGTGGTAGGATCAGGAAGTCTGGCTACACAGTCAGAGCCCTTGACTTCCATGGCTGATGTCTGATTGGGGCAGGTTGCCCAATGCGTGATGAACAAAGTTTGAATCTACTTCTCCGCACTCAGAAATCTTCCACACCCATTGCTCATTTCTCTCTCATTGTTCCTGAACGCATTATCTAATTTTGGAGATAAGCAGCCTAAGCCATTTAAATTCTCCTTTCTTTAATGTTGTTGATTTTAGCTAAAATGCAAAGTGTAGTGCGGAGGAGCCCAGACGGCATCCACTGGAGAGTCTGGGATTAGTTCATTAATAGGTTCGGCTGCTGCCCATGCGGCAGCATAACATTAGGAGCTAACTGCTTCTGACCACGCACCACTTAGAACCCCACATTTGCAAATCAGCTCAAGATGCATGTCACCATGAGAGATGACAGTGTTAAAGAAATGCATTTTTCATTGATTCTATTAATATTAGTAATACCTCTTATTGGATATGATTGGTGTAGACAATGCAAAAAGTCGTTTTTCTCATTTATTTTCTAAATCAGCCAGCATGCCCCAATACCAGCCTTGCTCTGTGGACAGCTGCTGGCTGTGAGCATTTTATGGAGATGGACGTGCCTGGCCTGGTCTGGCCTCTTTTAGCCCTGCCTGTACCCCCAACACATGCCCAAGTCCAGAGCAGGAACTATTGGAACCATTTACAGCCTATTAAGAATGCCCGAAGCTGAGCACCGTGGCTCACGCCTGTAATCCCAGCACTTTAGGAGGCCGAAGCAGGCAGATGGCTTGAGCCCAGGAGTTTGAGACCAGCCTGGGCAACATGACAAAACCCCATCCCTACAAAAAATACGAAAACATTAGCTGGACATGCACACCTGTAGTCCCAGCTTACCCAGGAGGCTGAGGCAGAAGGCTCACCTGAGCCAGGGAGGTCGAGGCTACAGTGAATCATGATTGTGCCATTGTACCCCACTCTGGGCAACAGAGGGAAACCCTGTCTCCAAAAAAATATCTGCCTGAGAATTGAATGGAGATTTCTGGGGAATTAGGTTCCTCTATACCCCAGGGAAGCCTGCAAAGGAGCCCCCTGATCCCTGAGACAGGTGTTCTGGTGTGATTGTGTTGGGTGAAGTCCCAGATGCAGTGCTGGCACATTGGCACACAGAGCTCAAAGGAAAGGAGCAGGGGAATGAGTCGGACCTGTGTGTCCTGTGCCAGGCCTGCCACTCTGCACACCGGCCCCAGCCTTACGAGTCTCCCTCACTGTGCAGTCCTACTCCGAAAGTTTCCACGGTTTTTTTGCCTCCTAGTTTCTGCTTCTCCTAGGTTCCTGCCTTCACACATCACGACCTCCTGTGGCCCATCCACCTTGTGGCAACTTTGCTGCTTTTAGCTTCAAATTCAAAATGTGGATTGCCACGCTGAGAGAAAGCAATGCCTAGGAAAATATTCTTAAAAAAAAAAAAAACCAAGAAACTACACCGCTCTTTGCTTCACTGCCCCTTTTCCTTTCTCTGCCTCTTGTTCAAAGAGGTATCCAGGAAGTGTGAAGTCTCCCAGGATCCAAGAAGGCTGAGGAAACCAGTATAGTTTTCCCTGAGCAAATTTCAGTTTACCAGGCTTGTAGGAAGTCAGAGCCAAAAAAAGAAATCAACATTTTGGCAAGGCCCCGCCTGGATGAATCTCAAATGAGTCATTTGAGAAGAATGTAATGGGCTGGCCCATTTTACCTAGTGGTACAACTACCTGCCCAAGAAGAGAGTAGAAAATGCTGCTGCGGGAAAATTGCCTAATCTGAGCTTGAGTTGATGCAAGAAGCCCAGTTTCATACTGATATGGTTTGGCTGTGTCCCCACCTAAATCTCATCTTGAATTGCAGTTCCCATAATCCCCACATGTCATAGGAGGGACCCGCTGAGAGGTAGTTGAATCATGAGGGCAGTTACCTCCATGCTGTTCTCATGATAGTGAATTCTCATGAGATCTGATGGTTTTATAAGGGGCTTTTCCCCCTTTTGCTCAGCATTTCTCCTTGCTGCTGCCACATGAAGAAGGACATGTTTGCTTCCTCTTCTGCCATGATTATGTTTCCTGAGGCCTCTCCAGCCATGCGGAACTGTGAGTCAATTAAACCTCTTCCCTTTATAAATTAACCACTCTCAGGTATGTCTTTATTAGCAGCATGAAAATGTACTAATACACATACCATTTTCTTTTTCACTGTTAAATTACACAATTGGGTTTTTGGGTTTATACATCAGTCTCATGATCTTGACTAATGTGAGTCCACACCTAAGAGACAGATCCACTCTCAGAATGAGAATCAAATCTTGTTTCTAGATTTGTGAGGTGGAGAATCAAACTACAAGCTGTGATAAATTTACCACTAACAAATGTCAACCTGCAGAGGCAGCCACCATCCTCCCCAACCCCACCAACAATCCCTAGTAAGTCCCGTTCTTGAGAGGAGAAGGCAGGAAAGGGTACACATGTGCCACAACCTAGGACAATGATTCTCAACCCTGGCTGCACAGTGGAATCATCTGGTCTCACCACAGAATTTCTTATTTAACTAGTCTGGGGTGCCACTTGGGCATCGGGGCTTTTTGAAGCTCTCCAGATGGCTCTGCTCTGCAGTCAAGTTTGAGAACCACAGACTAGAGCTTGGAAGCACCCAGTCTGAATAAAGACCAAGAGTGGCTGGGTGTGGTGGCTCACACCTATAATCCCAGCACCTTGGGAACCTGAGGTGGGAGATCCCTTGAGCCCAGGAGTTCAAGACCAGCCTGGGCAACACAGTGAGATCCCATCTCAGCAAAAAATTTAAAAATCAGTGAGGCGAGTTGTCATGTGCCTGTAGTCTCAGATATTCAGAAGGCCAAGCACGAGGATCGCTTGAGCCGGAGAGTTCAAGGCTGCAGTGAGCTGTGATTGTGCCATGTCTCTCCAGCCTGGGAGACAGAGGGAGACTCCACCTCTAAAAGAATAAAATATAGTAGAATGACTTATAATCCTTTCGGTATATACCCAGTTATGGGATTGCTGGGTCAAATGGGATTTCTGGTTGTAGATCCTTGAGGAATCACCACACCGTCTTCCACAATAGTTGAACTAATTTACAATCCCATCAACAGCGTGAAAGCATTCCTATTTCTCCACAATGATAGACTGAGTAAAGAAAATGCAGCTTATATACACCATGAAATACTATGCAGCCATAAAAAAGAATGAGTTAAAATTAGCTGGGCGTGGTGGTGGGCACCTGTAATCCAAGCTACTCAGGAGGCTGAGACAGAGAATTGCTTGAACCTGAGATGGGAAGTTTGCAGTGAGTGGAGATCATGCCACTGC
The DNA here is from genome assembly GCF_009828535.3 of Hylobates moloch. Lineage (NCBI taxonomy): Eukaryota > Metazoa > Chordata > Mammalia > Primates > Hylobatidae > Hylobates > Hylobates moloch. The sequence continues at coordinate 60,420,989 of NW_026652287.1, forward strand.
ACTCCAGCCTGGGCAAGAGAGTGAGACTCCATCTGAAAAAAAAAAAAAAAATGAGTTCATGGTTCATGTCCTTTGCAGGGACATGGATGAAGCTGGAAACCATCATTTTCAGAGAACTAACACAGGACCAGAAAACCAGACACTGCATGTTCTTACTCATAAGTGGGAGCTGAACAATGAGAACACATGGACACAGGGAGGGGAACACCACACACCGGGGCCTGTCAGGGGTTGGGGGGCAAGGGGAGGGAGAGCATTAGGACAAATACCTAATGCGTGAGGGGCTTAAAACCTAGATGATGAGTTGATAGGTGCAGCAAACCACCATGGCACTTGTATACCCATGTAACAAACCTGCACATTCTGCACAAGTATCCCAGAACTTAAAGTAAAAATTTTTTTTAAAAAGAAAAAGAATGAAATAAAATAAAATATAAAAGACCAGAGGGCAGAGAGTCGGAGCAGCCTGCAGGAGTGCTGAGCAGAAGCCTCTAGAGACAGAGAAGGACTTCCACCAAGGGAATGCCGCTCATCCTTCTCCATCACTCCCTCACTGAGTTCTGCCAGGAGAGCACCTCGCTGTTAGTCGGGCCTCTGTGTCAGCCGCCAAGAATAACTGCTCGCCCTCGCTGAAGTTCATAACTGCCTTCAGAAGCCAGTTAGAGCCTATAATTAGAATTCACTGCAACTCCGGCAACACGCAGCCCATCCACCGCCCAGGACTCTGGCGGCATCGGCTGTAGCCCGGTGATTTAAAACCACGGTAGACAGATTCGCCACACCTAATGTGCATCTCTTGGTGGGTTGCCCCCTCTGATGTCCACTGGGAAGGAATTGAATTACGGCCTTAGATACAAGACTGAGAAGTTGCAGGAGGAAGTCGCAATTATGCACAGAACTGGATGGGCAATTTGAGGAGAAGGTGACAAGAGAAGCTAAATCTGCCTCCCTTTTGTCCTTCAAGTCTCCTTCCAGAAACCCGTTCCAGCACCCGCGCCGACAGAGACGCGGTCTGCAATGCTGCAAGCAATGTAAGGGGTGGAGGGGTGGGGGGTTGAGCTTGCATTTGAACCTCTCTTATAATGCCAGAATGGAGACAGCATAATTAGTCTTCACTTTCACAAGTAATAAATACACTCAAATTAAAAATACATTTGTACCACTCATTTTACCACTGCATATATCATAACGTGTAAATACACATTCTGCTTGTCTTTTGCTAATCATTTTCTTTATATTTTCACGTTGGTCAACAGGATAAATAACTGTCTTTCTATGTATCTCAGTATCATTAATATTCTTTAAAATGTGTAGGTTCTCATTTAAGGCTGAATGAGCGCTCTTGCCTATGGCTGTGGAAACAATTGGGAAATTTGTGAATTACATGACTGGTTTGCTTGCATTTCCCAAGCTAAATATTTAAGAAAGCCTTCCTGTCATGAACAACCAAAAGTTTTTGGTAAGCGCAATCATTCAGTGAGAACTATGGAAATACCAAATTTGGAATTGGAAGCCTCTGGTTGGAGTCCCAGCTCACGCATAAAACTGTTCCGTGACTTTGGCCATCAGCACCTCCCTGGGGTTTAGCTTCCTCATCAAGCTGGGAACACCCTTATCTCACCTACCTCCCTTTTTAAATTTAACTCTTATTTTAGGTTCAGGCGTACAAGTGCAGGTTTTTTATAAAGGTAAATTTGTGTCATGGAGACTTATTATACAGATTATTCTGTCACTCAGTTTATTAAGCTTAGTACTCATTAGTTATTTTTCCTGATCCTCTCCCTCCTCCCACACTTCACCTTCTGACAGGCCCGAGTGTGCATCGTTCCCCTCTATGTGTCCATGTGTTCTCATCATTTAGCTCCCACTTATAAGTGAGAACATGCGGTATTTGGGTTTCTGTGCATTAGTTTGCTAAGGATAATGTCCTCCAGCTCCATCCATGCCCCTATAAAGGACACTATCTCATTCTTTTATATGGCTGCATAGTATTCCATGGTGTATATGGACCACATTTTCTTTATCCAGTCTACCATCGATGGGCATTTAGGTTGACTCCTTGTCTTTGCTATTGGAAATAGTGCTGCAATGAATGTATGTATGCATGTGTCTTTATGGTAGAACAATTTATATCCGTTTGCATATATACCCAGTAATGGGATGGCTGGGTCGAATGGTAGTTCTGTTTTTAGGTCTTTGCGGAATTGCCATGCTGTCTCGCACAATGGTTGAACTAATTTACACTCCCACCAACAGTGTATAAGCGTTCCCTTTTCTCCACAGCCTCACCAGCACCTGTTATTTTTTGACTTTTTAGTAATAGCCATTTACCTTACCTGTCTCTTACTAATAGGAGTATTAGTAGATGCTCGACTAGAGAGAGACCACATGAGGCAGGGAAGTGCAGGAAAAAGAATGTATCACGGATGGGGCCAGCGATGGACCAGACAGCACCCAAATGGCCCAGGGACGACGTAGTGTTCCCAGAGCCCCATGAGCCGGCCCAGGAACCTCAGAGGAAGGCCTCTGTGACAAGAGCTGAAGCTCTGCCAGATACCTGGCCCCAAAGCACAGAGGGAGCTTGAGACAGCGCACCTGCCTTGTTCTCTGATTCCCTTTTGCAGCCTCCCAGTGGGCAAATCTAATTGGCACTGGCCAGCATGGGCAGCCTGCAGGGCCAGCCTCCTAGGGTGGGGTGGGGGGGTGGCAGGGAAAGCTGGTAAATGGGTGATGGAGGGTGGGGAACAGAGGCCTCTCTAGAGTGAAAATCTCCATCCCACCTCAGGAATGAAAAACATACCCCTTCCCTTCAAGGTGCCTTAGAATTCAGCTCCCTTCAGCCAAGGAAGCCCCCAGTGCTGAGTGAGAAGGGAAGCACAGCTTTAATCAAAAGAGTGTTGATGAATTAACCCCATCCTGAAAAAGTTCACTACCCCAGAAAGCAAAGTTTTTCACATTAGATTAGAAAATATTGTTTTCCCTTAAAGGTTCTCTAAGTACTCTGCCCAGGGACCTTTCCCAGGGAAGCACCCCCCATCCCCCCACCTCGCCCCCTGCACCCTGAGGTCAGAGGCTGGCATGGGCTGGAGGAGAGAATGACCAGCAAGCAGGTGGGCCAAGTAAGAGAGTGTGCATGCCCACAGGAGGTCAGTCACCTGCCACCGCAACCATCCTGATTCTCACCACATACCTGTTGGTTTAGTCTCTGGCAGTCCAGTGTCAATGAAGAACAATGACACTGATGCGGTTTTGCAACACCACAGGCAATCAAGGCATCCCCAAATGCTCATTTCACCCTGCATGACCTCAGGAGATGCCCCAGTCAGGTCCTGAAGTTTCATTTTAGGAGAACATCCTGTTCTGGTACCTGGGTGGACCTCAAGGGTTTATCCAGTCCAAGCCTCTGTTTGATAGACAAATAAACTGAGACCTAAAGAAAGGATGTGACTTGCTTAAGACCTCACAGCAAGCAAGTGGAAGAACTCAGGCTTCCCAGCTCCCAGGCCAGGGCTCCTTACTTATCCCCCAACTCCCCAGCCGAGCAACTTCCATGAGAAAGTGCACGGGGATGTGGTCTTTGATTTAGGGAAGCAGGGAATGAAGGCTCTAAAATTAGACTGCCTGGGTTCAAACTCCTGTTCCACTAGCTCTATGAGTTTGGACAAAATATGTAATCTTTTTAAGCCTCAGTCTCTGCATCTGTAAAATGGATACAAAAAAAAGAATCTTATCTTATCTCAGGGAGTCATTAAAAGAACGAGATAGGCCAGGTGTAGTGGCTCATGCCTGTATTTTCAGAACTTTGGGAGGCCAAGGCAGGTGGATCACCTGAGGTCAGGAGTTCGAGACCAGCCTGGCCAAAATGATGAAACCCCGTCTCTACTAAAAATACAAAAATTAGCTGGGCATGGTAGCACATGCTTGTATTCCAGCTACTGGGGAGGCTGAGGCAGGAGAATCATTTAAGCCTGGGAGCAGGAGGTTGCAGTGAGCCCAGATCAAGCCACTGCACTCCAGCCTGGGTGACAGAGTGAGACTCCATCTCAAAAAACAAAACAAAACAAAAAGAATGAGACAGAGCATGTAAAGTGCTAGGTACAGAGTAAGCAATAAAAAAATGTCTGGTGTTGCCAGTTCACCAGAAGATCACTATTAACGATAATAGCTCTATGTTCTGCATTTTGTCAGCCAGACCTAGCACCTGTTCTTTGCTGGAACTTGGGATCCTACTGGACTAGAGAACTCTGAGTCAGCTAAGAGCAAAGCTCCTTCCATCATTTCATGGGGAGTCAAAGCACAGGGCGCTACCCATCTACACGGGATGAGAAGACCCATGCCCACCTGCAAAGGCAGGGCAGAGAGAGAAGCATGAAGCGTGGATGGGCTTCCCCAGTTACTTTGCCTGGACTTTGACAAAGCTGGGAATCTAGTATGTCCACATGCTACCAGCCTCCCAGGGGGGGCAGAAATGGGGTCATGCTCACTTTAAATACCAAACTATAATGACTCGAGCCCCACCATCTTGATTCTGGAACTCAGCTCTCTCCTCCTCTCCTGCCCTCTGCAAAGCACCCACTCAGCAGCCACCATGTTCTTCCCCTGTCTCTGGCTCCCTTGGCCCTTGTCTGTTTCCATGGAAACCACCTAGCAAAGCCCTGGACCAAAGAGCTGTCTCCAAGCCTCCTGGGGGCACCCCGAACAGGACCTCTGATTGCGCTATAGGATGGGAGACCAGGTCTGGCCGCTCTCTGTCACGAGACCCTTCTTGCTTCTCCTTATCCTTCAACAGCTCTCATCTCCACCCCTCCTTCCCCACACCCCCAATGGCCCCCTGCAAGTTCTCTGTTATCCAGCTGCACTTTTGGGTCCATTCCTGCACAGGGCAATCAAACAGGGCCCAGCTGCCTGGAATCAATGAGTCTTTATGGAGTCAGGCACCCCGACATCCACTGAGGCCAGAGCGAGGGAGCCCCTATGAGCTGGAGGACTAGGAATAAAAAAAAAAGAAAAATAATAAAATTGCTATTGCTTCTGGATGAAATATCCTGATAGTAACAGGAAAGGAGAGCTTGAAATCATAATCATAATCATCTTTGGTCTTTGCCTGTGTAGACCTGGCCTAAGGCTTTAATGTAAACCCATGGTGATTCTAAAAGCTACATGAATAGTTCATTTCCCAGCAAAACTGCCATACGGGGAGACAAATAATTTAAGTAGGGACGATGCTTCACCAGTATGCATGTATTAGAAGTTCAAAATCACAACCCAGGGAAAGCCAGAGAGAGAAAGAAGGAAAAACAAACTTTTTTGTTTCAATTTCTGCTGGCTGGAAAGATCGTTCCATTCTGAAGCTGTCGTGGTCTCCCTGGCAGAGCCTCTTTTCCCTCCGAGAGAAGGAGCTGGGAGGGGGTGCCTGCACACACATGAAACATAGAGACGGGAGCCCCTCCTTGGAGGGGCAGGGGGGAGATTCAGAGGGAGAGACACCTGGCTATAAATTCACAACTGGAAATTTACAGAGGTTATGTCTCCACTCTAGAAAAGCAACCAAAGGCTTATTAACATGAGATTCATGTAAATGAGGTCTAATTTCTCACCCTGGGTGCACATCATCACTTCCCTGGGACGTTGGATTTTCTGAGCGTTTCACCCCACATTCCACCCAGAATCAATATATGCGTTATAGATTATTGATCACTGAGGACCCAGGACCCAGGCCCCAGCCTCTCTTTCAGTGTCAGAATGAGAGCTATTGTTCTCCTTTCCAGGCATTTAACCATGAGTCATCATACATTTTCAGACATAGAGCAATTATTTATTGTCGTGTTATCCTACCCAAGCTTGTCAGGAATTTAAACTGGAGAATATGTACACGTGCCATCCTGAGGCAGTATTCTAGATACATGAGGAAAGTCAGAAAAACATTACTGGTCCAAGAACAAACTCTAAACGTTTGGCTTTTGATTCTCTGTCTAATATATGGCAATTTCAATGAGACTAATATCACCATTCTGTGAACCTGCCAGCAGATAGAAGTTCCCACATTATTGTGGTCTGTTTCCGAGGACAAATAAAGTATGCTGCTCTCCAGTGTTCTGTAGAAGCACGCCACGCTATAGACAGAAGTGTTTCAAGTCAACACAATATGAAAAAATTCAAAATAAAATGAAAAGTGTCTGAAAACAAACCAACATAAATATACAGCAGTCCTGTTAATTATGATTATTTATGATCATAAGAACTGGCATCATTACTGTGGTTTCCTTTCCAAAATCTCACAAACTTGTTACTATACAGCAGTTTCGGAGTTCTATAGGCTTAAAAAGGTGGCGTGCTGGAGGCAAAAGTCATTTTTGGCAGGGATGACGTACGTCCCGAATGTGAGGGCTTGCACCCACGCAGGCACGTGTGTGATGCTGGCACACAATAGACTCAGCTTGGACTTCCCAGGGTCCCCCAGCGTTAAACCACTGGCAATGCATTACAGATGTCTCTGATGAGCACTGCCAATCTATTAAACAAAGTGCTCTCATCGCCTCCGAGGGGCCTGAAGAATGATCTAGAAATCCACCCCCTGGAGGGAAACAGCCTATGAAACATCACCAACAACACTGAATATTTCATCAGGGATGACAGGACTTTTCTCTTTGCAGTCCCCCCCCCACCTCCCGCTTTTCCACTGCCCTGCCTGCCACTGTCTCCCCCCGCCCTCCCCGATCTTTTTCTCCACTCACTTGACAAGTAGTCACGGCCACATCACTGCCGTCCCGCTGTCCTTGCACGCTGACCTCTGTACTGTGTGGTGCCCAGTGGTCATGCTGTCCTCGTCTCTCGCCAACCACATCTGACAGGAGACGAGGCACTCGTGGCAGCGGCTCCTGGCACCTGAGATGCCCTGGGACTACACAGGTAAACCAGGGGGGTCCGTGTTGTCTCCAGACTAACAACAGAGGGAAAGACATGACATCTCCAACCAGGAGCCCACGTCCGAATATTCAAAAGGTTCATCGTGCGGGAGATGGGGGCGGCCCTCCCGGCTTTCCAGGATGAGGCCTGCAGAAGTCAGGAGGGATGACGGGAGGAGGAGGGAGGCCCACACCTGGTCCTGGCCCAATCAGGGGAGAAGAAGAATGCAGGCGTAACAGACCAGCGATGTCAACTCCGGGGTGAGGGCACAGGGGAATGTCAGCCCCTACCCTCTCTAGGGACCCCTCCCAGGCAGGCTCCAGACCCCTAGACACGTGTAGTCACACAGGCAGCTGAGAGATCGGCTCTTCCTCGGGGCCACAGTCGCCACCCAGTCCTGTGGCTCCTTCTGTACCCAAGGAGACGATGAAGGTTGATTAGTCAAAAAAGAAAATAGCTCCTTTAAAAATGACATGGCGGTTTTGAGTTGCTATATTTTCTTACAGCTCCTTTTTGGTGAAGTGTTGGAGTGGAGAAAAAGCATGAAGTATTTTGACTGAAATAAATGCTTTCATGGAAAACAGAGAGCCCTAGAGAGTATTCTAAGACTGGAAGAACGTCATACTATTTTAAGCAGGTGACAGTAATGTCACTGTCTGAGGGGTTAGGGTATTTTTTTTTTCCCTAGAATTACAAGAGGAAAAAATAAGTTTGCTTTGAATAGAGAAAGTTAAGTAAAGAAACACACTTCCCAGTTGCATGGATAATTCATAGACTGCAGTGACATATTTCCCTGCTCTTGGTCTTTGACAAAACTAACCAGTACTATTAGGCAGAGAATGTTTGCTAGCTCCAAGCAGAAAACTAAATAAAGTACAAACATACTCTTCAAATCACTCTGATTTTTCCAACTTTCATTACACCACCCACATCAACATGGCTGCAATGCAATTGTTCAAAAACCTATCCCAGCTCTCCCTCTGTTTATCATGGACAGAGAAGGTCTGGGGAAAATCCAGACAGCACACTTTATCTAACTTGAGCTTAAAGCTTCTTCCAGGCTACCGGCTATTTTCCTTTTCTTCCTTGATAGTACTGAAGAGTCAATAGAAGGGTAGGTGGCATTGCATGTTACCTTCTAGTACCACCAGCATTAATGGAGATCCTTCCTGTTTCAGTACACAGCACTGAAATATACAAAAAAAAAAAAAAAAAGTCTTGCAGGCCAGGCACGGTGGCTCACATCTGTAATCTCAGCACTTTGGGAGGCCAAGGCAGGCAGATCACTTGAAGTCAGGAGTTTGAGACCAGCCTGGCCAACATGATGAAACCCCGTCTCTACTAAAAATACAAAACATTAGCTGGGCGTGGTGGCACATGCCTGTAATCCCGGCTTCTCGGGAGGCTGAGGCATGAGAATCACTTGAACCTGGGAGGCAGAGGTTGCAATGAGCCAAGACTGTGCCACTGCACTCCAGCCTGGGTGACAGAGTAAGACTGTCAGAAATCTTGTTAGAAGACTTCACTAGGACCACATCCATTTACTGCCCTCCTCTTCACCCCGGGTTGCTGGCTGCCATTTGGCAGCTGTTTGAGAGTGGCTCTTGGGAGGCTAGGAGCAGTCCTGTGGCAGCCTTGTTCTTGGGTTCCATGGTGAGGCCATCATGAAGCCATGGTGAGGCTCCTTCTGGCCCAGGAGCTGGAACAGATGAAGACCCCAGCTCAATAGGTCCCATGGTGGAGTCCCCACCCCCACTATCGCCACCTCTCACCTTCCCACGCACAGGTACACCATGTGTCATGAAGAGAAAATGTGCTTTCCACTCCCAGCTCAGCAACAGCACCTGGGGCCACAAGGAAGAACAGAGAGAACAGGGAGGTGACTTCGCTGGGCCCCTGGTGCCTCTGAGCTCAGGAGAATACCCAGAAGATAATAGGGACATGTGAAGAGTGGTTCAAGAGCACACCTCTGCCAGCTGAACTGCTGCTGCTGCTGCTGCTGTACAGTTCTTGGGGCCAGACCAACCTTGAATGCCTTTGAGGACAAAGCCATCCCTCCCTAGTTGAGACCCAATAATCAGTCTCCTTGGAAACATCCAGCTGCCGGCAGCTACACCCACTCAAGCTGGCCCAGCCCCTCTTGGGGGATGGAAGAGCCCCTCAGATGGATTTGCATCAAGAGGCTGTGCTCTGAAGCCCCTTATGGGGTCTTGCTAAGCTGGAATCCCACATGAAGTCACACCGTCACAGGGCCTTCTCCACTGGGGCCTCCACCACGCTGATGCCACTCAAGGTCAGGGACTCACCAATTACAAAAGTCAGATTTTCCTCTGAAGAAACCTCACATCCCAACAAGCTCAGAAGGAATAAGATAAGTGCTTTCATAACCATGCAGTGTCTTTTTTTATTATTTTTTAAAGGGACAGAGTCTCACTCTGTCACCCAGACTGGAGTGCAGTGGCGCAGTCATAGCTCACTGCAGCCTCCAACTCCTGGGCTCAAAGGATCCTCCTGCTTCAGCTTCCCAAGTAGCCAGGACTACAGGCACAGGCCACCACACCCAGCGAATTCTTTTAATTTTTTATTTTTTTTAAGAAGAAAGGAGAGACCCAGTCTTGCTAGGCTGCCCAGGCTAGTCTTGAACTCCTGGCCTCAAGCAATCCTCCTGTCTCAGCCTCCCAAGTCTCTGGGATTACAGGTATGAGCCATCCTGGCTGGCATCTTGTGTCTGTAAAGCGAGGCCCCAGAATAGTGCACCAGAATGGCATGGGACTTCAGAGCGCTATGTCACCCTGATGCTACAGACCCCTGCTTCCCACTAGCACAGCACTGGCAGTGTGGCCTGCCACATACACAGGTCATCAGCCCAGAGAGAGGGCACTCCTCAGAGCTGAAATCCAGAGGAGGGTGGCTGTGCTGCATACCCTGGGTCCTCATGGGGCTCTAGGAAGGCGGAACTGAGGCCAGCAGCATTTACTCCAGAGCAGAGAGGAGTTTCAGATTCACATGAAATAAAACAAAAATCTAAATCCAAGCTGAGATTTCAGTGCAGAATCCCTCTCTAGGGCTGCAGGAGCCCCCATGCCCCCTTTCACCCCACTCCCTTGGCTGTCCAGATGTCCAGGTTGGGTCACCAGAAAGGCCAGTTGCCGCAAGCCCCCAGAGAATGTTCTGCTTCTAGCCCAGAGCACCATCCCCAGGACTACTCTTCATGCATGGCCACCTGCCTGGTTGAGTTTCACCTTGGTTATTTGGTGAATATCTATTTGGAGCATGTTCTTATCTCAGGAGACACCTCCAATAAGAAAATTGAGCCACCAGGCAGATGTTATAAGCAATGTGAGCTTGTGCTGGAAGTAGAGCGAATCCACCAGTGTCCTGGGCCCTCCAAGGCCTCTCTGAGGGAAAGACATTTGGACAGATATGCCAATGACAAGGAAGAGGCAGTCACCCACCTCTGGGCAAGGTGCAAAGCCCAAGATTCATGTTCATGTGTTGCAAGCACAAAAAGAAGATCCTGTGGCTGGAGTAGAGTGAGGAACAGTGAGAATGGTAGGAGCAGAGGACAGAGAAAGGGGCAGAAACAAGGTCACACGAGGCCTTGTAAGCCATGGTCAAGAGGTGATATTTTATTGTAATTGCAAGGTTTTGAGCAAGTAAGCAAAATGCTCCTTTGCAAAAAAAAACACTAGGGCTTCAGTAAGGCAAGCAAACTGTGAGTGGGAAAAAGTGGATGCAGGACTTTTAGGCAAGGGAGGGATCAGGGAAGGTAGAGAAGAGAAGACATAAGATGTTTGGAGGTGGAGCCAACAGGATGCATTATTGACTAGGTTGCAGGTACCTGGCAGGAGACAGGGGCTTTCTCGACCACTCATGCAAGGGAAGAGTCCAGGATGCTGCTTCAGTCATCGGTCTGTCCACAATGATAATGGGGCATGAAAAAATGCCCCAACTCAGGGGCATAAAATAATAAGCTTTTATTTAGTACACAAGTCTGAACTTTGCATTTTAGGCTGGGCTCGGCTGGGAGGTTGTTCTGGTTTTGAAAGAGCTCATTCACATGCTGGTGGTGAGTTGGCTATTAGCTGGGATAAGAGGTAAATGGGCCATTTGGCTCCCACCCTCCATGTGAGGCTGGCCCAGGCACATTCTCATGGTGAAGGCCAAGGTGGAAAACCGGACCAGTGCAGGCAGAAAGTATTTTTCACGCCTCTGCTCCTGCTTATTTGTTATCGCCCCTTTGGCCAGAGCAAGTCACAGGACAGATCTCAGCATCAGAGTGGGTGGCCCTGTAAAGATAGATGGCCAGGGGTGGGGACTTAGACCACTGATGCAATCTGTCTACCCGCCACAGAAGGTCCTAGATGTTTGACTTGAATAACAGGGTAATTAAAGGTGACTTTTATTGCCATGGGGCAAATTGGGAGAGGAATGCATTGGAGACTGCAGGAATCAGGGATTCTATTTTGGCTTAGGGATCTGCTGGGCAGCTTTATGTTCCCTAAAGCACTGAGTGAGGGCTCATGGGAACTGCTCCATGCTTATGGGTAATTCTGCTCTTCTGGTTTTGAATAAAATTAGCCAGCCTGGAGTTTCAAAATCCCAAGAAGGCAAAACCTTTTGATGATGATGCCAGTGAGCCTGCATTCAGGTGACAACAAGGCAGAGAGCAGTTCCTCCCCAGTCCCAAAGTGACACCAGTCGGACAATAATAAGTGAACAGTGATGGATGTTTGTCACTTGCCAAACAGATTCCTTCCGTCTGTCATGTCCCCATCCTGTCTTCACTGCAGAAGGAGCTGGAGCCTCCTTTTACTGAGAGGCTCTCCAATTTTATGCTGATCGTTAACTAAGATATTTCTCTCCAGAGACTTATTACATTAATGAGCTCTGAAATTACTCATAGCAATTAAGTATATTGTTTTTAAACTCTTCAGAAATCATCAAAACACATTGGTTGTTTTTTGGGGAAACATAAGTAAAGGGTACAACTTGTCACCCAAATAAATCCTTCAGCCTGCTCTCTTCATGTTGGTTTGGGGAGTTTCTGGCCCCTAGTCTCCAAGGTACATGTGTGCCTTCACAACTGAAAGATGTTCCACTAGTGAAACTTGTCCTTTTTCTTTCTTTCGTCTTTCTTTCTTCCTTTTTCTTTCTTTCTTTTGTTCATTTGTTCTCTCTCTCTCTCTCTCTCTGTTTCTCTCTCTCTCTCTCAACTTTCCTTCTTTCTTTCGTTTTATTGTTTTACTTTTTAGAGACAGGGTTTCAGCTTGGCATGGTGACTCAGACCTATAATCCCAGCACTTTGGGAGCCAAAGGCACAAGGATTGCTTGAGCTCAGGAGTTTGAGACCAGACAGAGCAAATGCAAATTAGCCAAGCATGGCAGTGTACCTGTAGTCCCAGCTACTGGAGAGGCTGAGATGGGAGGATCACTTGGGCCCAGTAGGCAGAGGCCACAGTGAGCTGAGATCATGCCACTGCACTCCAGCCTGGGCAACAGAGTGAGACCCTGTCTCAAAAAAAAAAAAAAAAAAAAAAAAAGAAGGAGAGAGAGAGAGAGGCATAGAACACAGGTCCTTCTAGATCTTCTAGATATTAATAAAAAGGAACTTCTTACAATCTGTTTCATTTAGTTTTCACAACTAGAAGGTATGAACTCTTGTTATTCCCCACCTTATGAATAAGGAAACTGAGACACACAGAGGGTAAGTGATTTGCTTAAGTTACTGTAGGCTTGGAGTTTTGTATCTCTCCAGATTCTCTCTCCATGCTCTCTCCAGATTCTCTCTCCATGGGAGGCTGCCCCCAAATGGACTACATTATGGGCTCTGGGTCAGTTTCAGCCAATGAGAGCTGCTGTATCAGATCAGAAGGTAGGAGGAGAGGGAATGGGGGTATTTGTTCTCCCAGCTCCCTCCTGGAAGGGATGCTACTTGCTGGTCTTTCTTTCCATTAATCCTTCTCTGTCTTCAGGCTCCAAACTACTCTTTCCCAACATCCATGTCTCGGCCTCTCCCTACCCAAACCCTATCCCTGTGGACTCATAAACTCCACCTGCTCCTTTGTCAATGGCTCTTTCACTGTTTCATTAAAGCCTTTTTTTTTTTTTTTTTTTTTTTTTTGAGACAGAGTCTCAACTCCGTCACCTGGCTGGAATGCAGTAGTGCAATCTCGGCTTACTGCAACCTCCACCTCCCGGGTTCAAGTGATTCTCATGCCTCAGCCTCCCAAGCAGCTGGGATTACAGGCACATGCCACCATGCCCCACAAATTTTTGTATTTTTGGTAGAGACAGGTTTCACCATGTTGGCCAGGCTGCTCTCGAACTCCTGACCTCAAGTGATCCACCCACCTCAGCCTCCCAAAGTGCTGGGATTACAGGCGTGAGCCACCACGCCCAGCCCATTAAGCCCTCTTTGATTTGCATACTTTGAGCTTTGAACATGCCATCTGCTTGTTTCTAGGCCCCAAACTCCCAAATCTATACTCTAACCACTACTCCACATTCCCTTTGTCCTGCACCCCAGAAAACAAGAAGCTTGACAGACGGCAGGGAAAGAAAATTAGTGGTACGTTTTTCTTTCACTCTTGAAGTTAAAAAAAAGACTTGAGAGCTTCTTACATTCTGAGCCCTTTGGCAGGACTTTGTTCACCTTGGTGAGTGATGGGAAGGACAGAGGAGCCCCGTCAGGAACACCAGCATGGACCCTGGTGGCCCACCAACACCAGCACAGCCCTGCTTATTTAAATACACCAGAGGACAGTCACAAAATCTTCGCTAGGCTCTGCCGTGGGCTGTGCAGTACAGAAAGAGTGCTGATAGTGTGTACAGAGGAGAAAGGAGAGACCTAAAGTCCCAGGGCTGGAGAAAAACTCACCAGCCAGCCCTTCCTGGAACCCCATGTGCAAGGAAACTAGCTTACTTTTCAGCAGGAGCCTTTGAGTCTCAAATTCAACTGAGTTAGCCCTGGTCACTGCAACCCCTGCACAGCCAGAGGGAACTCGGCTTGGAGGAAGGGAAGCGTCTTCCACTCTCCAGCACACTGCAGACCCCCATTCACAGCACGGGATGAAGGCCTTGCTCTGGCTCAGGGGGATGGCAGTGTCCTGAGTGAGATCATAGGACAGGAAAAACAGAAAGAATGTGGGTCCAGCTCCCTTTTCCCATTGGGAAGTGTCTTTGCTTCCCAACTAGAAACTGTAGGCTGCCTGGAGCTCCCCTCCCCATCACTCCCTGGCACCAGCCATACTTACTTGATGGGGATATAAAATGTCGCAGTTGTGTGCACCTTAGTTTCTAGCACTGTTAAGGACCCAGATCAAATCCCTTTTCCTCCAGGAAGCCAGGCTATGGGAGGCCTCACTGAGTTCCATTTGGACTTGCTAAGGTGTCTCATGCTGCCTCAACCACCCCACAGGAGCCCCTTTAGGCAGGGGCTGGGCCTTCATAGCTCTCAGGTCTCCCCACCTCACATGGACACATAGGCCACACTCCAGAAACACTTGCTGATGGTTCCAAAAGGCAGCTGAAACAGAGAAAATTGCAGATTACTGGGGCTGGAAAAGACCTCAGAGACCATCTGGACCATTGTACAGATGGGAAAACTGATACCCAGCAGGAGAAACTAGACAAAAAACCTAGGTGCAAAGCTAGAAGCTCCTAATCCCAATCCATGGTTTCTGAGCTATTGCAAGCCCACCCCAGCCTTCTTGCATCTACTTGCATTTCTCATTTCCCCGTTTGGACCCCCAGGAGTAGCCAACCCAAAGAGCATTGATATTAGAGCTTCTCAGAGAGTGAGGAAGGCAGTCTGTAAGTATCAGATGCACAGTGGCCCAGGGATTTTTTTAAGTTTAGTAATAACCAAATAATCAATGTTTGCTGCCACCACCATTGCCTCAAGGATTGTAACCCAGAGCCCTTTGCAAGTCCAGGGCTGTGTGCCATTTGACCTCATTGGTAGGGTGGTAACTATAAAAGGTAGTTGTCTTTAAAATCTGTCCATTAAAAATTAAAACCCTCCAGGAGGTTAACGCCAAATGTGCAGATTCCACCTCCTTCCACTCCCTGCCAAGCATTCCATGCAAATAAAGTGTAATCGTTTTACTATCCTTCTAGATTAACATAGGATAAGGCAAACACATTAAAGCAGCAACGAAAAACTCCCTCCCCCATCCCCCCAAAATAAAGAAACTAACAAAAGGGGATGATTAAGGCTTGGTGGGGTGAGTCCTGAGGACAGAACTTCTGGTTACTACAGGATGTCTCTGAATCTACACTTGGGAAGAGCTGTTGGGGTATCTCTTGCCGGGGAGAGAGGAGTGTGAGAATGAGATTGGGGTATTGCAAAAGCTGGGGTGGCTTGCTAGTGCCCATTCAGAAAGCACCCACTAAAACCCCAGCACAAATCAATTCATCCTGAACTGAGCTCCTGCAAAGAGCCATTAAAATTTGTCTGTGCATAAAGATGGGAACAGCAGACACTGGAGACTATAAGAACGGGGAGGGAGCAGGGAAGGGCTGAAAAACTACCTATCCAGTATCATGCTCACTACCCTGGTTACAGGTTAATCATACCCCAAACCTTAGCATCATGCAATATATCCACATCACATACTCGCACCAGTACCCCCTGAACCTAAAATAAAAGTAATGAAACTATTCTAAAATTGATTTTGGTGATAGTTGCAAAATTGTATGAATATAATAAAACCATTGAGTTGTACACCTTGGAAAAACAGAAATCTAGAAGTTAATAAGTAAATAAACAAAAACTTTTAAAAAATTGTCTATGAATAGCATCCAGCACAGCAAGGCCAGGAAGAGGAGCTATGGAGGAAAAGTGGGCCCCACCCATCCTCAGGCTCAGCTCTAGCCCCCCACCCAGCCCTCCTGCAGCCACAGAACCCAAGATTCTGAACCTCATCATCCCCCCACCGCCAGCTCCAGCCCCATCATACCTCCCACCTCCAAGCAGGTGTATCTTCATTGAAGTGATCCCTTGAAGGAACCAAACAGCTAAACTCAAACAAGACCAAGGATTAAAGTGGGGACCGCTCAGACCCATATGAACAGAATTGGCCACAGTGACATGTCCAAGAAAGCCCTTGTCTAAGAGGAGCTAACAATGGCGCCACAGAGAGGCCACGGCCAGGCTCACAGGCACCATGATACAACAGAAATAAAACTAAATTATACCACTTGTCATCATTAAGAAAAATTTTCATCTTCGTTCTTCATTTGAAAAGCACTGTATTTAATGAATGCGTACTGAGTCATGACACGCAAATGACTAAAATACAGGAATTATACTGGGGTCAACTAACGTATTTTAAAACCTTGAAATTAAGGGACTTATTCATGCCTCTCACCAATGTGACTCCCAGTCATTAGGGCATGGCTGCCTCTGAGCAATGGGGAATGGTGGATATTTCTACAGGGGGTAGCCCAAGCTTCCTCGCAAATTCCATCACGGTCAAGATGAAGAAATCTTGTTCACCTGTTTGCCCTCCTTCTGTGGGTCTGTGCTCTCTTTGGGTGTGTATCCAATGAAGGCATTGCTGGTCTTGTGCAAGGTAAGCCCCACTCCAAAGGCATATTTTGCAGATTCGTCACTAATGAAAGGTGGAGCTTTGACACCTCCTGTGCTTCCAAAATGGGGGCCCATGCCAGGTGTGCTCAGGAGACTGGCTCTTTCTCAACTGCATTCATCTTTAATTTCTCCAGGAAAATTAAGATACCTCAAAGTCTGAACTCTGCAAAAGTTTGCATGAAAAATGGCAAAGAAAAAATAAAAGATGGCAAGATCAACCAGGAAACCTGAAATGAGGCAGTTTGAACCGTCTCCCAAGGTCTTGACACCTATAGGTTGAAGTGGGCATATTTTTGTTTTTCCATCCTCCAGCTATCAGCTCTTTTCTTGGTAAAGCAGTATTCTGAATTTCCTTTGGTGAAGCCACAGCTTCCATTCTCAAGCATGAAGTTTGAGTAGGGTTGACCTCACATACAGCACCAAGGTTGGATGCCGTTGTAAGGCAATCAGTGTATGCCTTTACCTGACCATAGGAATTCATGGCCCAATTCTGGTCAAGTTATTGATGATCGCGTATAGATACAAAGATTGCATCTGCCAGAAACACATATATTCATGAAAGGAGGGCTTAGAGATATTGAAAGGGGGAGGTGATATTGTGTGGAAGCTGATGATGATGCCAATACCAAGAGGGCCCTTGGGCACATCTTTTAATCTGCTGGATCAAACCTCACCTGAAGTAGATCTTTGTTGTTTACAAAGGCCAAGACAATATTCTCTCTTTTTTAATCCAGTGAGAGTTGGGTGGGTTTTATGGCATGCAGTGCTTCCAGAATGTGGAAGGTCCTGTCCAGAATCCTATGATCTAGAGCATAGAGAAGCTTTTCAATCGCCTTGCCTCCAATAAACACAACGATTACTAGACTCAAAGCAAGTTGCAGTAAAGAGAGTCAGTACACAGTAAAAGAGAGGCAGCTGTATCAGCACCAAGACACATGGAGCTCCCAGCTTCCTGAGAGCTAGGGGTCAGGTCACACACAACCTCATTGTTTGTGGCTGACCTCTTTTCTTATTTATCAAATCCCAAGCCATCCTAGTCTTTTGTACTTGGAAACTACCCCTGCCTTGAACTGTCCAAGCCTGTCACTGATTAACTTCTCCCTGCTAACTAGGCTCACTAGTATCTCTGGGATTCTGATGGGGACACGCAAGCAAGAAAAATGACCAAAATTCCCCCCACCCAAGTTCTCCATAAAACATGACATTATTCCACCTGAATTTGATCACATACTTTGAGGCCACTGCAGTGTTAAAAGATGAAGCTTAAAGAATGGGAAAAGAGAAAGCTATGATAGAGGAGTCTAATATCTTCAACTGTGGCAAGAAAGAGAGGTTGAAGAAGACTCCACAGTTGTTTCTGTCTTCCCAGCATTCAGATGAGGATACAAACATGAAATTTCAAGCTCTACCAAGGTGGAAAAAGTCTTAAATGTCATCTACTCTGACCCTTAATTTAACGTTTCATTTCCTCTCCCAACCTCTCCTACAAATTTCCACATAGCCTGTGTTGAATACTTCTGGTAATGGGGAACTCACTCCCTACCTCCCTCAGAGACAATACCTTTTTTGATTAGTGTTGAAAGTCTCAAGTTTTCCCTTGCTCTGAGCAAATATCCACATCTCTGAAGCTCCCACCCATTAAGGATGTCCAAAACTCACTGTTCTCTCTTCATCTGGAAGCTCTCCAAATATAGAAAGCCAGAAATCATGGTCCCCTAGGTGTTCCTATGTCTGGATTGAATATTCTCTATTCATTTCTCACATTGCCTTGGTTCAGCGTGTCTAACCCTGTCCCAGGCTGTACTGATCACAATGCTATCTAGTGTGGTCTGGTCAGCATGGCAAGATAGAGATCCTTCTCATCACCTCCATGTTCTTTACACTATACTCCCATTAATACAGCCACAGTTACACTGTGGTTAGACAGACCAATAGGGATTTAGACCAGTGGAATTTCTCCTCCTCATTTTTCAACAAAGGTAAGATATGCTCTGCTTATAAGAAATCCACCTTAAAATTGTAATCGATGCCCCCGCATTTTGGGCTGGTGAGAAAGCACATTGCCTGGTGGTGAGTTAAGAGCATGCCAGTCTCCATGTAGTGGGAGGGGAAAAAAGTGTTTTCAGCTTCAAAGATGAATGTGTAAGTAAAAGTGAAGGCTACCAAATTGAAACTGATCAGTGTAGGCCACCCATCGCTAATTGTCACCCAGCTATTTTGCTTTCACCAGTCACGTGGTGGGTGACAGCCACAGACATTGATGGATTCTGACCTAGACTAGAAATCTGGTTTGTAAAAAAGAGAGAAAGGAAAGAGAGAAAGATGCAATGAAATTAATGGCCCAGCATGAAGAGAAGGGAGTGGGAAAAAGGCGGTGTCTTTGACAGCTCAAGCTGAGGAGGAAAATTAGAAAAGAAAGCCGACTCCACTGCCATATGTGTTAGAGCTGGCTGGGACAGCTGGAAGAAATATCGCCCAGCCCGAATCCCTGGCCAGGATTGTGATCCATGTCTGCATACGGCTATCAATAACCCTGCATGATTAATGCTAATGATTTATGTTAATTTTGCCATAAGCTTTATTTGTGCCCGGTGTTGAGCTTAAGGATGTCAAATCATTCCTTAGGAGGTTGCTAGAGATTTTTAAAAGCAAAGTCTAGAATATAACATCTGACATTCCATATATCACAGCCCCAGCCTCCCCAACATTCTTTGTGAGATGAGGGTCACCATCTCCCATATAATTGCCTCTCAGTCAGCAAGAAGTCTTTGGGAAGGGCTCCACATTACAGGAAGGATAGCTCCACAGGGACCTGCAGGTTCCTCTATTTGGGGGGTTGGGGTTGCAAAGTCCATCCCTGACACCCCACCTGTCTCCATGGGCTACCATTTATCCAGGAGGTAGGGGAGTGCACAGTGAGCTCCTTGACTTTCATCAGGTGGCTGTGAACCAGTCACTTCACTTAGAGAGCCTCACTTTCCCTTCTGTTACATAATGTGGTGGGTGGGGGGGTATGCTCAGCCCACTTGCAGGAAACCTGGGAGGCTCAAACTCTGTAACACCATGTGATGCTTTGTGCTCTGTAATACCCCCAATACTCAATGCACTGCATTCTCCAAGACTGCTTTGAGGGTCTGGTTGCATCTCCAGAACCAAGGCATTGGGGCTGGGGGTCCAGAGGAGATCTGAAGATCTGGCCTTTCAGGTCATCACCTGCCCACCTTGCGTCTATCCAAACATCAGTCACTGATCCAGATGACCCCCCTTTGATACCTCCTCTATTCACTCCCAAAAGCCAGTCAACACCCTTCTACAAGGCTGGCCCTCTACAAGATTCTGGACACTGTGGTGTGCAAGAAAGATGGGGCCAGACAGCAACTTCAACCTCTCAGATGAGCTGAAACTTAAGCCTCAAGGACTAACCCAGTTACAGGGCCTAGTACCCGACGGTGGTGCAGCAGAATGCTTCAGGTGTCTACCCTGCAGAGGACAAAAGGAGGCCAGGTCAGACAGATACAGTAGAAATGGAAAGAGGGTGTCACTAGCTAGCCCAGTGCAGCGGCACTGGATGGGACAGCCATCCAATATTAATGCAGCTCACCTAGGGGTTCAAGCTGAATGCAAGTCAGGGGACCTAGGAGCTCCAACCTAGCACCTCTGCTCTGTCTGTCCCTCACTCTTCTCATGAAATCCTGTCCAAGACTGCCACTGTCCTCTGCAACCACAGGATTCCTCCAGCCTCCCCCTTGGCTCCAATAATCAGGATTCCTTCAAAAGCCCACAGAAGACCCAGGGACCAGTAGCTTTTCCACCTGTAAACCACTCACCATGTCAGCAGCTGCCCTGCCTTCAAAATGAAACCAAGATCCAAGCCAGGACCCAAATAAAAACCCAAGCCATAGGGGAGGTAAAGCTCCTCCTCCTCCTCTTTTTCCCCCCATCTCTTGCTAGAAAGTCATTATCTATAGCTTAAAAGCAGCAATTTCTCTATGGGTTTGTACCAAGAAGGAAATATTCTATCTGCTTTCTTGGCTTCCTGTGATGGGGCTCCACGAAACCAGTTTGGTCTGGGCTGTACGGCGAACACCTGTCAAAACGTATGGACCATGCCATTTATCAAATAATCTGCTCCAAGAACAGATAGGCACTATCAGCAATCTGGTATTGATCTGTACAGGCCCCTGCTATTGTTCATCCCTGCATCCCGAATGGCAGCAGGAATTAATGAAAGAAACAAAACAATGCATACCAATCACTCAGCCGCACAACTTTGTTTGCTGCTCTCATTAAGTTGGGCAAAGTTTCCCCAGCTAACCCAAAAGCTTGCTTGGGAGGGGTAGGCCGAGAAGGCCAAACCTCTGATTCACCAACAGCCCCTCTGGCTGTCCCAGTTCCTCTTCCTGACCTCCATGGAGCCCTTGTCAGATGCCCCTGCACATTTGACACCTATGGAAGTGGAGGTGCTAATGGCAGGCAAGGACCCCACCTGGGTCTCTACCAGGGTCCAAGCAGATATAACCTTTCTTCTGACAGCCCCTTTGTGGTTGTGTTTAAGCCACCCTTGTGCAGGGCCTTATTCCACACACAGTCTTGCACTGGGGAGAGATCTGTCCACAAACAACACCTATAAGCCCCCAAGGAGTGTCTAGGCATCGGGAAGAAAGAGTGAGTCAAACCAAGTCTTTCCCCTAAAGGCAGGTCCTGCAGAGAGATACACACCAATGCCCAACTGTGGGCCTCCACTAAACAGTGAGCCCTTCCAACACACACACAGTCACTCCTTCCTCACCATCACTGTCCATACCTGAACAGGCTTCAAGGCTCAGCTTAAATAGCACCTCCTGAACCCTTCTCCAACCCCTCCAGCCAAAATTGATATCGCCCCCATCTGAGCACTCACCATGCTTTACCTGACCTATAAAAAGTAATACTCTTTACATCTCCTCCATCTATAAGACTTTTGAGTAGAGGTCCAGGTAAAACAAGCAAAAGGAAGCCTCTGAAGTCAAAGACATAGTTGCAGTCATCATAGCAGCCCTACATAGCATCTAACACTATTAACAATGGGTGAATGGATAAATGAATGGATGCATGGATGACAGATAAATGAATGAATGGATGGGTAGGTGAGTGGGTGAATAAATGGATGGATAGATGAATGGATGGATGAATGGATGGGTGGATGGATGGATGGATGGATGGATGATAAATGGATGAATGGATGAGTAGGTGAGTGGGTGACTGAATGGATGGATAGATGAATGGATGGATGAATGGATGGATAGGTGGATGGATGGATGGATGGATGGATGGATGGATGGATGTGGAATGGGTGACTGGATGGATGGATAGATAGGCCAATGAATGGATGGATGGACGGACGGGTGGATGGATGGATGGAATGGATGGATGGATGGATGGATGGATGGATGGATGGATGGATGGATGATGAATGGATGAATCTGAACCACATGGGACAAAAACTCAAGAGGGCACCAGTTCCATAGCAATGAGCTCAGAGTGATGGCATCCTGATGATGGGCAGCACTGGGGATTTCACTTTTCTTCCCAAAGCACAAAAGTATCTCCTCCTACTTTAGCCATAGTGCCAAAAAGGAGATACTGAGGTCCAGAGAGGATGAAAGATTTGCTTTGGATCATACAGAGCCAGCCTCAACCACAGACATCCTGAAAGTAAAGAAACTTACTCGCTGTCTGGTATAATCAAGAACCCCACCCCATCACCCCTTCAGGACAAATATCTGAACCCCATTTCCAGGAATTTTTAAGGCTGCGGCAGAACGAAACCACCACCATAGACCTGCTAAGTCAGTGAGTGCAGCTGAGCTCACACCACACCTGAGAGACCTGAAGTCCTGTTCTCTTTGGAAGCATGCCTTGGAGGGATGCCTTGGTTGTCCCTGTTGGGGGTTCAGAGGGTCCTGCATGTCACCCGTACTAAGACAGTGAGGCCTTTCTTCTTTGGAGGACCCTCCTTGGCTTGCAGGAAGCCTCAGCAGAAAAATTGCCAAGAGTGAAGCTTTGGCAATTTCCAAGAGTGGAAAGCTTTCCACTCAGCTCAAGTTTTCAAGAGCAGCCACTCACCCCACCTTCAGGAGATGTAGCAGAGACAGAGTGGCACTCACCGAAGTCTCACTCAGCTAAGTGGGGCCTCGAGGGGGCCAAGAGACACTTAGATTCTGGAAAGGCACAGACCAAAGGACCAGGCTGGGCTAGCCAGGCATGTGGCATGCAATTCTCTGAGGACAGATGGCAAATCTCCACTCATGCAGGGCCCAGGCGTGGGGGTCATTCCCCCTTGCTCCCACCCAGAGTCTCCCTACAATATCATCTGGACACTGGGTCCTCCCCATGGGCCACATCACACGTCTGCATTGCCAGGACAGGAGAAGCAGCAGCAGCTTCTGTTTCCAAGTGAAGATGACAAGTATGGATGAGGAGGATGGGTAGGCCGGTGGGGGGGGAAGAGAAAGGAAGGAGGAGACAGTCAGAGAGTGACAGGGAAACGAATAAAGCTAAAGCCTTGGTTCCTGCCCTTAAGGATCTCAGAATACAGTAGAGAAGGAGAACCATTAGATCACAGACTTAAGCAAGGACAAGAAACCAAACCAAAGGTCCTGTAACCAAATGCAGGTTCAGTCACTCACCCACTCACCACTGGCAAAGTCAAATAATAAGGACGAGGTGTGGTGGAAGGAAAGTGACTTTACTTCCAAAGCTAGCAGTGGGGAAGCAGCCAGGTGCATGCCTAAAGAAAATGCTTCAGCTTTTTGGGTAAAGGGTAAGAACTTTAAAAGGGGATTTTGGTATGTAGGGCACGCAGGAGTGACTGGGGATGCTAGTCTATGTGACTTGTTTTAATGACTGTCTTGAGCTGTTGCCCCATCTGGTGAATGGACTGGCACCATCTCAGGTAGAACTGGGTTGCAAATTAACTGCAGCCTTGAAGTAATCTCCAGGAGGGGAGAATTCCACAGTGGCTTGAATTGTTTTAAGATGTAGTCTCTGGAACTTCCAAACAAACACAAAATTAAATAAGGGAATCATCACGCAAGCAGTGCCTGGCAGAAAGGAGAACAAAGGCTATTATCTCATTATTAGAGGCAAGACCAGGAATGAGCAGGAAGGAGAAAGAGAAGAAAATAGCGTTTAAAAACAGGACACTCGCTGGGCATGTGGCTCACACCTGTAATCCCAGCACTTTAGGAGGCTGAGGCAGGAGGACTGCTTGAGCTCAGGAGTTTGCAACCAGCCTAGGCAACATAGACTCCATCTCTACAAAAAGAATTTTTTAAAAAATAGCCAGGCATAGTGGCACATGTCTGTACCCCCAGCTACTCGGGAGGCAGAGGTGGGAAGATCACTTGAGCCTAGGAGAGTGAGGCCACAGTGAGCTATGATCACACCACTGAACTACAACTGAGATGACAGAGCAAGACCCTGTCTCAAAAAAAAAACAAAGAAAGAAAGAAAAAAAGGTCACACATTCCCACACTCAGGACTACCTCTTCTTCAGGAATTCTGGGGATGTTCAGAATGTTGGGAGGGATTCCCCAAATCCCTCCTTTCTAAGCTTCCAAATATCTCTTGTCCAGGGCTCACCAGTGGGTGGGCCAGGATTTGGGGATAGAACTGTGTCCTCTTGAGTTCCTGCAGGCAAATGCCACAATGATCAAAGGTGGTACCCACCCCCAGTCCAGCTGACCTCAGCAAAGTCCTGTCTTCCAAAGCAGGTCAGTCCTCATCTGCTCTTCTGCCACCATTCAGGTAGAAGTACAGGTTGAGTATCCCTTATTCAAAATGCTTGGGACCAGAAGCATTTTGGATTTGGGATTTTTTCAGATTTGAGGATATTTGCAAATATAGAATGAAACACCTTGGGGATAAAACCCAAGCCTAAACACAGAATTAATTTGCATTTCATATACACATGAAGGTAATTTTATACATTTTTGTTGTTTTGTTGTTTTGTTTTTAGAGCAAGGTCTAGCTCTGTCACCCAGGCTGGTCTCAAACTTTTGGCCTCGAGTGATCTTTCCGCCCTAGCCGCCCAAAGTGCTAGGGTTACTGGTGTGAGCCACTGCACCCAGCCTACAACATTTTTAACATTTATTTTGTTTGTTTTTTTTTTTTTTAGACAGAGTCTCGTCTGTCACCCATTGGGTGCAGAGGAGATTTGGTCCACAACCTCCGCCTCCGGCTTCAAGTGTTTCCTGCCTCACCCTCAGAGTAGTGGTTACAGGATAACCACAACACCAGGTAATTTTCTTTTTTAGAAGAGAATGGTTTCATATTGGTCAAGTGGTCTCAAATCCTGACCTCAGGTGATCTGTCGCTCGGCCTCCCAAGTGTGGTTACAGGTGAAATAAAGTTTTGACTGTGATCTGTCAGATGAGGTCAGGTGTGGAATTTTCCTCTTGTGGCATCATATCGGGGCACAGAAAGTTTTGGATTTCAGAGTATTTCAGATTTCGAGTTTTGGGATTAGGTATGTTCAACCTGTTCAGCATTCCTGAGCAGGCCGGGACTGCTGGGACTCACGGAGGTAGGAATGAAGGATGGGTCCTTTTTCACTGACTCCTGTCCCATTATAGCAAAATCCCCGAAACCCCGAGAATGTGCCGGAGAGCAGGGGTTCCAGAAGGCCGGGAGAGGGCCTCACAGGGCCTTATCCAAGGAATCCTACCAAATTCAAGAATGCAGAAACGGAAGAGCCTCTGGCGTGAGCCCCAGGCCACTCAGCAATGTCATCTGCTGTCCCGGTTAGTGCCGGAAGCACCAGGGCTCCGGATGTGAAAACCCACTCTGCGCATCCACTCCTGATTGCACTGGGAGCTGATAATGGGAAGTTCAACCCACAGCAATGCTGCTCAGTGCTCCGGAGAAAGCCATTAGGCCAGGTCCCCATGCTGTCATCAGCCACTGAGGGTTGACACCCACGTAGAATCCGGAGAGCCAATGGGCACAGCCTGGCCACGCAGTCACTTATGTCACCTTTGGAGGCAGAGGCCCTGCCATGCTCTGGGACATGAGCAGCTCAGGACAGAGCACACTGAGCTCAGCACTAAGGCTCGCACATTCACCAGGTGACTGCCACTGCCCACACATGCCCCACCCTGCCCTTCCGGCGTCCACACACACCTCTGGGCACACAGCCAGTCCCACAGAGGCCTGACACCCTGACACTCTCAGCCTCCATCCCAGTGCCCACAGGCCCGCTCATCTAGGCCAACTCCAAGAAAGCTGACAGAGCAGCAAAATCCACCTTCGTGGCCCTGGAGCGGTGACACCAGGTGCCTCCCAGATGGCTCCAGTGAGCCCGGGAGCCATTGCACCAGCACGCTGCAGCTGCCTCTCTGTAGGAAGATACCACTTTAGAAATAGGTCATGTGTGCTGCCTGCATCTCCTTGAATCAAATGGGATGGTGGCTTGATGGGTTCTTCTCAGGACCCTGAATGCCAAGGTCTCCATCCTGCCTTCCTTTCCATGATCATATAACATCTTCACCTTGGAAATAAGCTGTCAGCTTGCTCTGCAGGCTTGCTTGGGAAGGGCTGATCTCTTCTTTCTCTCTCTCTCTCTCTCTCTCTAATGCTAGCAACTCATCAGTGAACCCCTCCCTAGGAAAGTAGCCATTTCAATCAAATATCTGCAGGTGCAGAGCCTAGGGCATGATGCTGAGCAAGATCTCGGAACATGGTGGGAAAGAAACTCATAAGATCACAGAGTCGAGCAAGGACAAAAAACCAAACGACAGCCCCTAACCTGGCAACATCTCTTTGGGAATGTCGAGCGAGATCCCCCCCAAATGACTCCATTCTGAGCTTCCAAATGTCTCTTGCTCAGCGCTCACCCAGGCTCTGACATCCCCTGAAGACCCCAGCAAAGCCTGGATCTGGAACACCACCATGGGTGGAAGGTTTGCAAGGAGCTGTGCTCTGTAGAGGGAGGCACAGGAAAGAACGTTTAGGTAGGACTTGCTCATCCTCCCAGGCAGCACTGCTGTCACGGGAATGGGGGCCACTTCCTGGCAATTAGGATGTTTCATGCTGCTCAGCCCTGAATGCTCCAGCACCCATAAGGACCCATTCGATGAAGGCTGGATGAGGGGGCACCTGATATGGTTTGGATATTTGTCCCCTCCAAATCTCATATTGAAAGGTGATCCCCAGTGTTGGAGGTGGGGCCTGGTGGGAGGTGTTTCAGTCATGGGGATGTATTCTTCATGAATCCTTGGTGCCCTCCCCATGGTAATAAGTGTGTTCTCACTAAGTTAGCTCACGCAAGAGATAGTTATTAAAAGGAACTTGGCACCTCTTCTTCTCTCTTTCTTGGTACCTCTTTTGCCATGTAACAACCCTGCTCCCTGTCCGCTTTCCCCCATGATTGGAAGTTTCCTGAGACCTCACCAGAAGCCAAGCCGATGTGGCTGCCATGCTTGTATAGCCTGCAGAACTGTGAGTCAAATAAACCTCTTTTCTTTTTAAATTACCCTGTCTGAGCTATTGCTGTATAGCAACACAAAATGGACTAACACAGCACTCAAGCAATTTCCACCCCCACATCCCCTCCTCTGAAGCCATGACTGAGGTCACACAGCAACGCCAGGATGTGGAAGAGGTTAGCCACTGGAAAGTCACTGTCTCTCTGTGGCCTGGCTTGGTTTGACATGCACGAATTATTTTTTACTTTAATTATCCACCATTTAAAAATCAGAAAGTTTTGCTTTTTAGTCTGTACTACCACTTCTACATAAATAATGGAGGACTAGGCAATTCTGGGTTGCATTCCTACCTGGCTAGGTCAGCTGGGGCAGGGCAGCAGTAAGTGGCCCTCTCTAGCCCACACCACTGATGGCACTACCAGCCTGGCCCCTACAGGTGTCTGGTTTGCAACTCTGGGGTGAAGCATGACTGCAGATTGAGACATGATGTGGAAGTTTCCAAAAGGCCAGTGGGGTAATAGTTGGCCATGGTAAGCCATGTTTCCTGGTGACCCTAAAATTATGTGAGTTGGAGAGCTTATTCCCCTGTGAAGGATGCTCTCCTGCACGTTACCAGGTCACCTGGAAGCCAGGAAAACTTTGCTGATTGGGAGAGCAGAATTTTCAGAGAGGCAAGGCCAGCTCTCTGGGAGTCCCTTGGCAATGAGGCCAGCATCCTGGCTATTCTGGATTTTACTGCAAGTGTCCACAGCCGGTGCCTGTTTCCAGGAGTCAGGCAGGCTTGCTTTAAATGCAAAGAGGGGCCGTGATTGACTGCAGAGATCCAGTAAACAAAGAGGGTTAAAAAAATAAAGCTAGGCTTCCTGTCTGCCCTTTGCACACTAACAGCTGCTGTTTGCTCGGGCTTCCACATGAGTAACACGGGCGCGCTGATTTCTATTATACAGAACATTAATAAGAGGAAGCACTGACCCTCGATTGCTGAGAACCAGGTAAATGACGGGGAGGGAAAGGGGCCGAGAAATGGTAGGCATTTTACACCGCACGACTTGAAGGGGAATGCGTTGACTATAAAGATGACGGGTGTTGTAGCACCGAGGAAAAAAACATAATTTTTCATTGATGTACGGCAGCCAGGCTGGAAGGAACACAAATACTACAGTAGATCCATTAACTGGATGACAAGAAACAGTGTTCACATCCACTCACTAAACTGTTTTTGATTCTTTAGTACCAACATGCAGAATGATCCTTACATTATGTTGCCAGGGAAAAACCTTAAAATGCATTTATTTCATAATGTAACTTTCTTGTATTATCATAATAGAGCCATAACAGTTGTTGCAAACACTGTGGGGTCTAAAAAAACACCTAAGGACAGTTATTAAAGGGGAAATTTTTTCAAAGGGGGAAATGTGGTGTGTCTACAAAAGTAAGGGGAGGGAGGGGGCGGCTACGGCTCACCTTCCACCTCTCCTTCTGGCCACAGGAGTTCCAGACCGTCAGCACCAGCAGTCACTGCGGGGCAGGGCTGGGGAGGACCTGGGAGAGGGAAGTGGAAGACTTGAAGGTATTCGTGCCCAGTCACTCTGTGAAATGGAAGATTTGCAGGGAGGGATAACAGTCACTGCTGCCATCTAGACTCTGGCTATTCCATTCCTACCCTTCACATGCCCCTGTACTTCCTCATCTACTCCCTGTACCCTGGAATGTATGTCCCACCTATATAATGGGGACAAAAATGGCCATTTGGGACAAGGTGCTGTGGCTCACATCTGTAATCCCAGCACTTTGGGAGACCAAGGTGGGAAGATCCCTTGAGTCCAGGAGTTCAAAACCAGCCTGGGCAACACAGCAACATTGTCTTTACAAAAAAAAAGTAGCCACATGTGGTGGTGGCTCATGCCTGTAGTCCCAGCTACTCAGGAGGCTGAGGCAGGAGGATCACTTGAGTCCAGCAGTTTGAGACCAGCCTGGGCAACATAGTGAGACCCTGTCTCCCCAAAAAATTTAAAAATAAGTCAGGTGTGGTGGTGCATGCCTGTAGTCCCAGCTACTCAGGAGGCTGAGGCAGGAGGATCCCTTGAGCCCAAGAGTTTCAGGATGCAGTGAACTGTGACCGTGCCCCTGCACTCGAGCCTGTGTGACAGACACTGCACTCCAGCCTGCATGACAGACACTGCAC
The DNA here is from genome assembly GCF_009828535.3 of Hylobates moloch. Taxonomy (NCBI): domain Eukaryota; kingdom Metazoa; phylum Chordata; class Mammalia; order Primates; family Hylobatidae; genus Hylobates; species Hylobates moloch. The sequence goes on from NW_026652287.1 coordinate 60,450,141, forward strand.
AGCAGCCTGTGCGACAGGGCAAGACCATAACTCTTCAAAAAATGTTTAAAATTAGCCAGGTATTGGGTGATGCAGCCTGTAGTTCTGGCTACTCAGGAGGATAAGAACTACCTGGGATCCCTTGAGCCCAGAAGGGTGAAGCTGCAGTGAACTATGATTGTGCCATTGCACTCAAGCCTAGGTGACAGAGTGAGACCCTGTCTGGGAAAAAAAAAAAAGAAATGACCAGCTCATGTCACATGCCTAGCAGTAAATGGAAGGTTCTAAGGGGCATTCAAATGCACTGTTCTGAGGGCCACTGATTTCTATTATACACAACATTAATAAGAGGAAATTGTAAAAAAATAAAACATTAGATGGGTATGTACGCTATTGTAGTCCCTTAAAATGGGACATTCCAATGATGCTCTCCTGGGCCTCACCAGGTCACCTCAAAGCCAGTAAAACTCTGCTTCCTGGCAGAGTAGAATTTTCAGAGAGGTAAGGCCCAGATCTCTGGGAGTCCCTTTGCAATGGGACCAGCATCCTAGTTCCCTGGTCTTAACCAAAAGGGCGTCCTCAGGAGGCAAGAGTAAGTTTCCAGGAGGCAGGTAATTTGTCTTCCCCACTGTAGCCACCAAGCCGGCAGCCCACACCCAGCGACTCTACCATAGCTCATTAGTGGTACTACTATAGCCAATACACTCCATTTCCAGCACTGAGCTCTGGTGTGAGGGGTGCCCCCCACCAGGAAGAACCTTGCCTGCTGCCACTGAAGGCAGTGAGGAGAGCTATGGCAGATACAACAACAAAGTGTGTGGCAGTAGAGGAGCAAGTGAGGAAGGCTTCCTGGAGGAGGCAGCACTTTGAGACTTGGGGTTTAACAGACACATGAGTGGCAAAGGCATTCTGATAAAATGAGCAGGTGGATGGAGACGACGTGTGCAGGTGGCAGGTGGGATTTTCTGAGGCAGCCAGAGCCCAGCCCGTGCACGGAAGACAGCTGGACCCGAGGCTGCAGAGAGGAGGGGCAGGGTAGGAGGTATGGAGATCCTGGTGCTAAGGCCAGCTTGCAGGCTGGCCTCCGTGACTGGCTGGAAATAGTTTAGTGGGATAAGAAGGAAGGGACAGGAGTGACCTCTCAACTTATTTTCTTCCTTGGATCCCTGGGTGGTTGGCCTCCACATGGGGAAGACAAGCCAATTTGGAGGAGACAATGAGATCACCAGGACAGGTAATAACACCGAGGATGATGGCAATGCCAGCACTACAGACAACATCGGTCTTTCCATTGAATGAGGCAAAATACAAAAAGAGGTTGGGTGCAGTGGCTCATGTCACTAATACCAGCACTTTGGGACCCTGAAGCAAGAGGGTCGCTTGAACCTGGGAGTTTGAGACCAACCTGGGCAACACAGTGAGACCCCCAACTCTACAAAAAATACAAAAATGTTAGCCAGGCATGGTGGCTCATGCCTCTAGTCCCAGCTATTCAGGAGGCTGAGGCAGGAGGATTGCCTGAGCCCAGGAGGTCAAGGCTGCAGTGAGCTATGATCGCACCACTGCAGTCCAGCCTGGGTGACAAAACAAGACCCTGTCTCAAAGAAGAAAAGCAGAAGAAGGAAAAGAGGAAGGAGAAGACAGAGAAGAAGAGGAAGAAGAGGAGGAGGAGGAAGGCAGAGAGGAAGGAAAGAAAATCCCAGGTAGCGTGAAGATGTAAATACGGCAAAACAAAAACCATAAAACCCCAGGTGAATATTGGATGAACATTTTTATAATCTTGGAATGGGGTGGATTTACAAAATATCCTTTAAAAAAAAAAGTGTAATTCTTTTTTAAAGGGGTACAAGTGCAGTTTTTCTCCTTGGATATATTTCAAAGTGGGGAAGTCTGGCCTTTTAGTGTAGCCATCACCCCAAGAGTGTACGTAATACCCATTAAGTAATTTCTCATCCTTCACCCCTCTTTCACCCTTCAGAGTCTTCAATGACTACTATTCCACACTCTGTGTCCATGTGTCTAAAATGTCATTCTAAAGTCACACCTGCTGCCCAAACCATCACCATGACCTGCTCCTCCCTTGGGCTAAGAACAGCTTTGTCGTTAAGACTCCTTTATTAAGATGCCAATTCTCTCTGGGAGGTTGGGATCACCTGCGGAGGTGGTTTATGGGCTTTCTTTCCAATCCACAGTGCACAGGATAAGCGACAGCGCTTGGCAGGAGATATCTTGGTTTGGAAGTGAGGAGGAGAGCTGGGGAGAAGACATGATCCTTGGAACCCCAAGGAGGGAGGGCAGCTCCCAAGATTTCTGGGTTGCAGGAGGGAAATTTCTCTGCCACCCCCTCCCCACAAGGAACCCAGTCCTGTGCCCTGAGTTGTAGATGATAAAAAGATCGTTATGAGTCAATGGACTACATGAATAGGTTCAGTGTCTAGGGGTGAAGGGAAGGCCCAGACTTAAACTCTTCTGACCAAGTTAGTCTAGGAATCAAACATGTCCTAGCCGAGAGAGTCCCGTGGCATCCAAAGGACTCTGAAATCCCTCCACCAGCCAGATTCCCTCTTTCATGAGACTTCACGGAAGTTGCCTGTTGATACTACTTCACATTTTAACATCAGATCACCTAGCTGGTTACAAAAGGGAGTCAGTAGAACCTAAAGAATGCAGATAAAGTAGCCGTTTTCTGCTTTACTGCTGTGGTTCAGCTCTTAGGATTTGACAAAGGTGATGGCTTCTGGGGCTGGGTGTGGTGGCTCACGCCTGTAATCGCAGCACTTTGGGAGGCTGAGGTGGGCTGATCACTTGAGATTAGGAGTTTGAGACCAGCCTGACCAACGTGGCGAAACCCCATCCCTACTAAAAATACAAAAATTAGCTGGGCGTGGTGGCTCATGCCTGTAATCCCAGCACTTTGGGAGGTCGAGGGGGGCAGTCCACTTGAGATCAGAAGTTTGATGGCAGTCTGACCAATATGGTGAAACTCCGTCTCTACTAAAAATACAAAAATTAGCTGGGCATGGTGGTGGGTGCCTATAATCCTAGCCACTTGGGAGGCTGAGGCAGGAGAATCACTTGAACCCAGGAGGCAGAGGTTGCAGTGAGCCAAGACCATGCCACTGCACTCCAGCCTGGGTAACAGAGCGAGACTCCATCCCTCTCAAATAAAAGAAAGATAAGGGCTTCTAAGGCCAGACTTCAGCCCCAAATCTCTACTGGCTGCCTCTTGGGATATACAGAAACCTAATCTCCAGTAGGCATTCCTTGAAGCAAAAAATACCCTATTCCTTACTTTTTTATTTCATTTTAAGGGGCTTTTTTGGTTTTAATTTTCCAATGAACATGGTTTGCACTAATATGATAATTGCACTGAATATATATATATATACACACACACACACTGTTTTCTTGGTGTGATTTCCATGAATGATTCAACATGAGAGGTACACCTTGGAAAATTATCACATGAATTCACAGAGAGAAGCTAGAACCAAGTTGGAGAGTCAGCTGTCCAACATCTTGTTATCTGTCCAGAAGTAGCCGTAAATTCACTGCAAAAAGCAAAATCTCCAGTTCCTGGGAGCAGAAGGGTCGCTGGAAGCCAATCAGGAGGACACGGCTTTATTTAATTGAGGACTAAATATCTTTGGGATTGTTTTTTGTCTCCCAAGGAAGGTCACTTTGCTGTAAAGGCAATGTCAGTGTTTCCCTGGTGGTTCCGTTCCCTGGTTAGACCCAGATTTCCTCTCTGCATTACATATTCCGTATTATAAGGGTACAATCTGCCAAGCCAATATTTGGATTCTCAGCATTGTACCCCATATCCCGGAGCCCATGTTGCCCCCTTCCCCGCCTCAGTCAGGTACTCAGAGGCCCCCACGCATTAGCCACAGAGTCACAGAGACTCTCATGGTATTAACACAGCAATATCATCTTATTGGCTATTAGCACAAATGTGCCAATAAACATAGTGCATAAAAATTATACATATTCCCTCAGAGTCCATAATCCCGAACTGATATGGCATAATGCAAAACACACTTCCCCAAAAGTAGTGCTTAAAGTCACGATGTACAAATTGAATTTTAAATAAATTTCCTGAAACATCACCAGTGGTTCTGGCCACATTAGCAATACACATTTGCTAAAAATAAAGTGCAGAATGGCTGTGCCCAGCCCAACCCCAAAGGGATGGGACCAGTGGGCATTTATTTGCCCTCAAGTGGTTTCAGAGTTGGGCTCGTTGCACATGTGTTCGGGTGCAGTTGTTAAAACAGTCCAATAGCTTCCCCTAAAGGGTTTCCCCTAATTATCAGTGATCATCAGGTTCCAAAAGTCAGCTTGTCTTCACCTCATTCTCTATCAAACAGGGAGATGTTAATTGCATTATCGCCTTGCCAACACCCTCTGAAATGATGGCAGTGATCAGTAACAGCTTATCACTGAGCCAATCAGAGTCCATCCAAATTCAGAAGCAGCCAATGGAGTGCTTCCTAATCCCACGTGTGTGTAAACGCTAAAAACATAAAAACACAAGGCAGCCATCGTGGAGAATGGGGTGCTGGGGGTGCTGAAGACCAGATCCGCCATCAACTCCATAAAATATCCCACTGGTTAATGCAAACACACACACACACACACACACACACACACACACACACACGCACATGATGCAGTGAAAAGCTAAAACATCCCCACAAGCCTTATGATTTTTTTTCCCCAGCCCTCTGCATCCCAGACCAAACTAACTGACCAGCAAAGAAATTCAAAGTAATGCCAAGTTGTCTGGTTTTATTTAATGAAGAACCTCTCCAAGAATGCTGTCAGCATGCCACCTTTCACAGATAAATAAATATTTATGGTTCCCTGCATGTTAGTTTCGGCAGACACCAAGACCAAAAATAATTTGCCCTTGTTCACTCGACTTCCTTTCTTAAATGTACAAAGTAAGGCTGTGGTTTTCCTAAGTGTATTCTCGTTCATGGCTCACCTAAGAAGATGCCTTTTGGACTGACCTAGAATCCAACTATCAAAATCCTGCTCACAACTACTCAAGCCCTGGTTCAAACCCCAACCCCCCATATCTCCTTTTTCAACCCAGTTCAAAGAGGGATGAGTCGTTGAACAGTTGATATCTTTCTGCTGTGAAGAGCGCTTTCAAAGACTTAATCCTCAAGAGAAAAGTGGGCAAATAAACAAAGCACAAGAGAAAAAATATACACACAGAGAGACATATGGAAATGTATTCAACCTCCACCATAAAAGAAATTCCAATTTTAAATATTTTGATCTATCAAACAACTTTGCAGAGACTATCTCTTATTTGGAAATCTAGGCTGTCACTCTCCCACAAAGCTCACAGAGCCAAACTTACCTGGGGGATAAATATTTCAAAGTAAAGGGGACTCACTACATAGGATTTTCTCTTCTAGGACTTCGCCTTAAAGAAATATCTACAGGGCACCCAGTGATCGATGGTAAAAAAAAAAAAAAAAAAAAAACATTGGCCACAGCTTCACTGGTAATGTGAAAAAATCAGAAGCAACTCAATGTTTGCCAAAAAGGAAATGGTCAAATAGTATGATGCATCTGTCAGAAGACAAAACTGCAATTGACCCTTGAACAACATGGATTTGAATTTCTTGGGTCCACTTACATTCAGATTTTCTTCCACCTCGCCATCCAAGACACCAAGACCAACCCCTCTTCTTCTTCCTCTTCCTCAGCCTACTCAATGAGAAGATGATGAGGATGAAAACCTTTGTGATAATCCATTTCCACTTACTGAACAGCAAATGCATTTTCTTTTCCTTATGACTTTTTAAATAACATTTTGGCTCTAGCTTACTTTATTGTAAGCATACAGTATGTAATACATGTAAATTTAAAAATATGTATTAAGTGACTGTTTATGTTATTGGAAGGAGTCCAGTCAGCGGTAGGTACTAGTAGCTAAGTTTTAGGGAAGTCAAAATTATATGTAGAGTTTCAAATGCACGATGAGTGGGTGGAGAAGGGTGGGCATCCCTAACCCCCGGGGCATTCAAGAGACAACAGCACAACAAATGAGTTTAAAGTGCTCAATTGGCTTTATTTGTGATTCTAGAACCAGGCAACACTTTATTCCAAAACACGGAATGAGTAATCCAGTGAGCCCTGCAGAATTTGCTTTATTGACAGAGAAGGCTGAAGAAAGCAGAAACAAAGAACAAAGGGAGGATTCATTACTTTTAGACAGAACAATAGAAAAATAACTGATTCGTTAATATCAGGTTACTCCAGGCTTCCTTTTTTATGTGAGGATTAAAGCAGAGGGAACTTCATTATCATGCGGATTGAGGATTGAAACAGACCTGTTTGGGAAAGTGGCTGTTATCTCTCTCCCGATTTCTGAGAAGGTCAGATAACAACTGAGTTTAGTTTTGGTGACAAGGAACTGAAACAGATCCAACACTTCCTTAGACAGTGCTTTCGGATAAACGTAGACACTAACTCTTCTGCTCTTAAAGCTTATTTATTTTTTGTTTTGTTTTGTTTTTTAAATTTTATCTTACTTTATGTTCCAGGATACATGTGCAGAACGTGTGACTTTGTTACATGATTAAATGTGTGCCATGGTGGTTTGCAGCACCTACCAACCTGTCATCTAGGTATTAAACCCCATGTGCATTAGATATTTGTCCTGATGCTCTCCCTCCCCTAGCCCCCCAACAGGCCCTGGTGTGTGTTTCTCCCCTCCCTGTGTCCATATTTTCTCATTGTTCAACTCCCTCTTATAGGTGAGAACATGCAGTGTTTGGTTTTCTGTTCCTGTGTTAGCTTGCTGAGAGTGGTGATTTCCAGCTTCATCCATGTCCCTGCAAAGGACACGTTCTCATTCCTTTTTATGGCTGCATAGTATTCCATGGTGTATATGTACCACATTTTCTTTATCCAGTCTATCATTGATGGGCATTTGGGTTGGTTCCATGTCTTTGCTATTGTGAATAGTGCTGCAGTGAACATACGTGTGCATGTATCTTTGTAAAATAATGATTTACATTCCTTTGGGTTTATACCCAGTCATGGGATATCTGGATCAAATGGTATTTCTGGTCATTTGTTTTATCTGAATTCCTTCCTCAGGAAAATACTCCCAGACCCCTCAAAAAGTATGAAAGAACTGAAACTCACCAGATCACCATGTCCAGACAAGGAGATGCCAGACCCCTCACTCATCATGATTGCCTCCTCACCATTCCTCAGTTCCTATTTTCCAACACTTGTTACATTTATTCCCTGCTGTATAAGCCCCTAACTTTAGACAGCCAGGGAGAGGAATTTGAGACTGACCTCCCATATCCATGGCTGCAACACCCGATTAAAGCCTTCTCCCTTGGCAATAATTGTTTTCTCAGAAATTGGCTTTCTGTGTGGTGAGAAGCAGGGCCTAGAGAGAACCCCTGGTGTTTTGGTAACAGCGTGTTAGCATGAGGAATTCCATTTTGATTTTTAGTCTGGTCTGTTGAAGCCTAGTGCAGAAGCTTAGTCGAAAACAATAGCCTCCTGTAACTTTTATTTAACACATCTATAAAATGCAACTCTGTGAATTCTTAAAATCAAACCAAAAAAAAGTCTGAAAACCATCAAGGACATAGAAAATGTTTACAATATGTTAAGGGGGAGAAAAAAAAGGACAGGATATAAAAACTATATGTATAGTTGAATCCCAGTTTTGAAAAAATAATAAGACATCTAAATGCCCACAGGCCTGTAAAGAAATGCATAAAAAATTTAACAAGGTTTATCTTTGGATAGCGGGATTACAGGCAGTTTTTATTTTCTGCTTGAAACTTCCCTGTATTTCTGAATGTTCAAAAATAAATTTGTATTACTCCTATATTCAAAAAGCAATGTTTTGATTTTGTTCTTTACAGGCTCTGAACCCCCACAGCTCTTGCTGTCAGAATGACTTACCGCAAACTGCATGCGACCCCCAGCTCTGCAAGAACTCGTTCTGGCTTCTGTGCCTGGCTCAGCCTCCTGAAGCCCAGGAATCAAGGCTTCTCCTCCCTTGCTCCTCACCCAAGGTCTATGGGCTCAGCTCTTCTTCTTGTTCTTTAGATTTAAGGGGTACATGTGAAGATTTGTTACATGGGTATATTGTGTGATGCTGAGGATTGGGGTACAAGTGATTCTGTCACCCAGGTAATGAGCATAGTACCAAACAGGTAGTTTTCAGCCTTTACTCTCTCCCTCCCCTCTAGTAATCCCCAGTTGTCTGTTTTCCATCTTTGTGTCCATGAGTACCCAATGTTCGGCTCCCACTTGTAAGTGAGAACATGTGACATTTGCTTTTCTGTTTCTGTGTAAATTTACCTAGAATAATGGCCTCCACCTGCATCCATGTTGCTGCAAAGGACAGGATTTCATTCTTTTTTGTGACTGTGCAGTATTTCATGGTATAAATGTGCCACATTTTCTTCATCCAATCCACTGTGGAACCACCTGGGCTGGTTCCATGTCGCTACTATTGTGAATAGCACTGCAGTGAACATACATGAGCAGGTTCATCTTGTTAGTTCAGTTCCTTATTTTTGATGTTTGCCCTCAATTGCCCACCCTCTGGCCACTTAGCTCATACCAGCAAACCCCAGACAAGGTGTCTTGTTTCCGAGGAATTAGAGGGCAGGAATAGGGAAAGGAAGAAAGAGGAAGTAAGAGGTGTGAGAAAGTCTCCTTGGTCATGACGGAAAGCTGTAGACTCAGCTTGGGCGCACGTTTCATTTACAGGAATTTCTTTTTGGGGGGTTATATATCCAGCTTTATTTTTTATGATAATCTTTTTTATTTGTATAAATGTATGGGGTGCGAGTACAATCATGTTACATGCATAGATGGTGCAGTGGTGAAGTCAGGGCTTTAGAGGATCCATCACCTAAATAACATGCATAGTACCCAATGAGTAATTTCTCATCATCCACCTCCCGTCCACCCCACCCCCTTCTGAGTCTCCATCATCTACTTACCGTTCCACACTCTACATCCATATGTACACATTATTTAGCTCCCACATATCAGTGAGAACACGCAATATTTGTTTTTCTGTTTCTGGCTTGTTTCACTTAAGATAATGACCTCCAGTCCCATCATATTGCTGCAAAAGAAATGATTTTTTTTGTGGCTTAATAGTATTCCATTGTGTATATGTACCAATTTTTTCTACCCATTTGTTGATGAACACTTAGGTTAAACAGTACTGCAATAAACATACAAGTGCAGGTATCTTTTTTATTTAATGATTTCTTTTTACAGAAATTTCTTGATAGTTATTTATCATAAGATTGAGGGATGGGGTGATGCTGTGGCCTGCAGTTCCATCTGTGAGCCTCTGCCTTGGGTGGCCTGAAAAAGAAGATGAGGATTTTCAGGCCAGGCATGGTGGCTCACAACTGTAATCCCAGCACTTTGGGATGCCAAGCCGGGTAGATCATCTGAGGTCGAGGGTTCAAGACCAGCCTGGCCAACATGGTGAAACCTCATCTCTACTAAAAATACGAAAATTAGCTGGGTGTAGTGGCAGGCATCTGCAATCCCAGCTACTTGGGAGGTCAAGGTGGGAGAGTCACTTGAACCCAGGAGGTGGAGGTTGCAGTGAGCTGAGATCACGCCATTGCACTCCAACCTGGGAGACAGAGCGAGACTCTGTCAAAGAAGAAGAAGAAGAAGAAGGAGAAGGAGGAGGAGGAGGGAGGGAGGGAGGGGGGGGGGATGGAGGAGGGACCCTGTGAATGTGCCATTTTGTTTGGTCCTGAAGTGTGTACTTTCCCCATCCTGTCAGTTCCCTGGGAAGACTGTCAGTGCCCCAATGCCCTGCCCCTCCCTCACAGTTTTCCTGCCATTCTCCCACCCTGGCCAGCAGTGGGAGCATGGCCCAAGCAGCAGGGGGGTCCTCCCACCATCATTGCCATTGTCAGCCTGAGATGACAGATACCATTGTGGAAGGGACAGAAGAGCTTCCATCTAGCCGCTCCCACTGACCTCACCATCCATGATGCAGATGTACTTGTCACATCATAAACACTTGGCACCCATTGGCTCTTCCCCAAATGGCTATCAGAATTGCAGTTTCAGCCACCAGCAGCTCTCCGATGGGCACAGGCTCCGCCTATGGCTGGTTTGGAATGGCAAATCCATCACTCTCTTTGCCTGTAAAATGCCAAGCAGACTGACCTAAGCAGGGGAGTTCCCATCCATGGCCTGCTCTAGGCCTGAAGGAACACAGATGGCATTTGCAGGAAGATGACGTCTCACCATCCCCATCAGAGCAAAGCCTGCCCATCAAACAACCAAAGGATAGCCTGTCCCCCGCACAGTGTAAAGTGACTTGCAGTGATTCTCTTCCCCAAGGCCAGCCCCAGCTCTCAGACCTCCAGTCCCAACAAGTCCTTTTTTGCAGAGGATGCTCACCCTGGAACATGGCTCTCCCAAGGGGAGACGGGAACGGATGTTGACTTCATCCCAGCAGCTTCTGACATGATGCCACTATCTTTCAACTTTCTCCACCAACAGGGTCAGGCTGTCAACTGGCCTCGACCGCAGTTAGCCTGACGCGGCTAGCAGCCTCAAAACAAATTAAATGAGGCAGGGATGCCGTGCAGTGATCATTCCATCAAGTCCCCTCTGCTTCCACACGTGACTCACACTATCACTTTTAGAAAGTGAAGCATCTTATTGAATCAACACCTAATCTGCGCACAGTGTCACGGAGGAGGGGCGAGGGGACGGCGGGAGCATTTTCTCTGATCCTTTTCTTTCCTGAAGAACTCGCTGGAGACAGGCTGGGTGGGGGCAAGGATGAATTGCGAGGAACCCTTACCCTGTTTCAGGTAAGTTTCTGATTTACTGCTCTTTGTGCTTTCTAGCGAATAATTTTTATATAATAATGCCACCAGTAAGCACCAAACCCTTCTTCTTGGGAATGCAATTAAGGGAAAAATTAGCAATAAATTGTTTTCAGTACTTAACCCAGCTCCAAATTTATGGCTGCTGGAATTTATTGTTTCAGGGGCCTGAAAAATGGCGATTAATTTTATCCCATTTCCTGCCATTCACCCTCAAAACTGAAATGTAAAGAAGGAGCTGTTCTCGGCCTCGGGTTTTCCTGCCTGTTACAAACCTCAAAACTACAGCTCTACAGACAGCTACCTCTGAAGGCTCCTGAAGCTTAGAAACAGAGAGGAAAACACCCCTTTATCTGCACGTGTCTCCTCTACGTCTTCCACCACTGCAGTTGCTGGAAGCTTCACGAGTGCCCTCAGTGCACAGATGTGCTTTACAACAGAGTGACTGTAAATGAGAAAACAGTAAGTTAGGCTCTGACGGCCAATGCTGGATGTATCCGTTTGCCCTATAAATAAGCACTGATCACCTCCATTTTATTGAACTCATTTTCCAGGCAAGCAAAGACCACAAGATTCTTCTGCACATTTTCTCTTTACACCCTCTAGTACTGCTGCTACTGTCAGCTCCGACAGATTTATAGCCCATTCATTCATGGGAACAAAAACCCTGCCACGGCTGGTCATGGGACACGCAATAGCAGTTAGTTCAAAAGATAACAGCTGCAATACCTCACCTCTCCATTCAGCACTACAGAGCCAGCACTACTTCGGAGGTAATAAATGCTTCTTGTTGGTGTGCTTTGAGTCATAATCCTGGAATAACTGTGGTGGGCCTCACCCCCGGCCCCGCCCCTAGGAAAACCGCTTTCTGCCACTCCCCAACACCCACCCCGCACCTTCACTCCAGCCCCTTTCTGCCAGAAAAGAGGGGAGTGGGAGGTTGAAGGCAGCCCACTGCGTAACCAAAACGTAGACCCCGTCTCCTTTTTCCAATCCACCCAACACAAGCTGGGTTGCTGAACCTTCGCAACTCAAGCAATTAGGCAACGCTGAGAAGCCGAGCTTCCTCATGGTAAGTGGCAATGTGGGTATATACATTCTCCTTGCAAACTGATCAGAAACAGAGCTGGGGCATGAGCCCTGTCCCAACAAGAGGAGGCAGCTGGTCTGACTAGTCCACCACCATCCTCAGAGCCTGGACACATACAACAAGCACGTATTAAAAGAATCCATGGATTTTTTTTTTTTAAAGTAGTGAATGACCTGGGAAGGAATAGAGGATCTGTTCCACCCCGCTCACTCAGAGCATGAAAAGGTTTAATGCAAGAAGCAATATAGTGGTGAAGCGTTCTGCCCCATTTTGAAGTCAGCCTTTCCTACCCACAGGCCTCAGTTTACTCATCTGTAAAATAGGGCTGTTAACTGTACCGATTCTACCAACAAATCAGGGATTTGTTGCTAGAATTAAACATAAAAAGTAAATACTTTTAAAAATGTATCACAATGCTAACCAAGTAGTGTTATCAAATAAATTAATTAGTTTAATTGGAGAAATCAGATATGCACACAAGAAACTTTAAGAAAGATCACTAGAAGACAAGGTCATTGACGATCAAACTTTAGGGAAATGCCTTCCATTTTTGAAACCCTCCAACAAGACACAGACACCTGCCCCCACCTCTACCTCCACCAGCCCTCTGTGGCCCATATTTTGCAGAGATGTGTTATTGTCGCTGTTAGTCTGATGTCCCAGCAATTAAACTGCAAAGAGAAAAAGGCCAGTCATGCAGAAATCCAAGAGCCTTGACTCTGGGATCCGCCCACCCTAGCTACGGGTCCAGGTGGGAGATGGGGCATGGAGATATGGCTGTCCCAGGTCAGGCAGTTGAAATGGAAGTTGAGAGCCTCCAGGCTGCAGAAGGCACCAGAGAGAGAAGCCAAAGCCAAACTCCCCATGAAGACACACAGTTCAGTGGGGAAAGAGAAGGCTGTGAAATGCACAGAAAATGACACCGGGCATCAGTAGCTATCAGTACATTCCTCCCTAATCAATCAGCTTTTATTGTGACGCCTCTAGCTCCACTCATAAGGCCTCAGCTCATAAGGCCGGAAAGCCGCTTCGGCAGCAGTTTAAAATGTTTCCAGTTTAATAATCCCTGCTAATTGAAAGCAGCTCAGAAAAGGGGGGAAGATGGGGGTTGGAAGCAAACCAGCACCGTTTATGGCAACAGTGCTGTTCCTAGGGGAAACAAAATAACCTTTGATGCTGCAGGGGGAACCTGCCTCCCCGTCCCCAAACAAACTAATTCCCACAACTGTCTTCTTTGGCACTAGGGCTGTTTCTGCTTATGTTTTAATTGTAGAATGTTATAGCAGCTGAATTGCTGTGAAACCTGTTTTTAATCTGTGGAAAGTTAACCACCCCCTGCTGCAAAAACTGGATTACTTTTTCTTCAACAGAGAATTACATTCATTTTTATAATTGTTCTTCCCTTTCAAATCACCTAATATGACAAATGCTGGACAACCTTACAGTTCATCTGCTAAAGAGTGTCTTTATGAATTGAGGCTTCAATGCTTTAATGGAGAAATTGCCTGATTTAAGTAAATCATGTCACTTTCACCCTTGCAATCGTGTTTGTTTCAGATGTCTGCTGACCTAACCTGCAGAGCAAAAACAAAAACACATTTACATTTCTAGGCTGAGATATTTGGTTCAAATGATGTACAAATAGGTCATAATGAAAAGTAATTTTAGTACACGGCAAAGGTACCATTTAAGTGTACTTTTGACAGTTTTTACACATACATAATTATTCCAATATTGTAATTTAAATGGATAAAAGACAGATCTTAGCACAAAAGCCTCCATCCTGGTTTCTTGGAATTCCCTGGCAGAGCTACAGTTGGGGACATGGATATAGAAGAAGGATGTCATATGTCTGATGTAACACGAATCAGCTGGGCTCAACCTTCACCCCTTGGATCCATGAAACTTACCCTAGAAGGTGGATCCAGACATCTAGATCTTATCTTTTTTCTTTTTTTTGGGGGGGGGGTATTTTTTTTTATTTTTGTGGATACACAGCAGGTGTATAGCTCTATGGGGTATATGAGATATTTTGGTACAGGCACGCAATGCATAATAATCACATAATGGAAAACCCATCCCCTCAAGTATTTATCCTTTGTGTTACAAACAGTCCAATTATACGCTTTTAGTTATTTTTAAATGTACAATTAAATTATTATTGATAAGTCTGACAAACACAGCCTCGGTGACGTGGTCTGGCTGTGTCCCCGCCCAAATCTCATCTTGAATTGTAGTTCCCATAATTCTCACATGTTATGGGAGGGACGCACTGGGAGATAATTGAATCATGGGGGCAGTTTCCCTTATAGTGTTCTCGTGGTAGTGAATAAGTCTCACGAGATCTGATGGTTTTATAAGGGGAAACCCCTTTCATTTGGCTCTCATTCTATTCTCTCTTGTCTGCTGCCATGTAAGACATGCCTTTTGCCTTCCACCATGATTGTGAGGTCTCCCCAACCATGTGGAACTGTGAGTCCATTAAGCCTCTTTTTCTTTATGAATTGCCCAGTCTCGGGTACTTCTTTATGAGCAGCATGAAAACAGACTAATATACTGGGCATCCACCTGCGACCACAAGAGGATGGCTTTGTATTGAGAGACATGATATGTAAGTAGCAACAGAGGTGTAAATCTGAGTATTCCTCCTCCCTCCCAGAAAGACTTGAAACATGGAACTGGAGGGCACTGAGTTTTCTAGGGTGATTGCTAGATGTGTTGATTAGTGAATTAAACAAGGCTGCATTCACAGGAAGGCAATGTCCAGCACTGAGAGGTGCCCCCACTGTCCGGGCTGGAGTAGTTCCTTTTGCAGGGAAACAAACCAGTTGGAGTATGCCTGGGAAGGAACAAACAGGACAGTGAGAAGTTTTCCAAGTGTCATAGCTGAACAACAGGGGAAGAAACTAGAGAAGAGAGAACTCTAGGAAATAGGCTTTCTGTCTACAAATCCCCCTGGTTAACCATTCCAGAGCCCTTGCTGCCTGCTGGAACTGAGATGAGAGCCTTGCCCAAGAGCTCCCTCATGCCTCACTGCATTGTCAGTTGAAGATAAGCAGGACCATGGTCTTCAGGTGACAGATGAGAAACTGAGACTTTGGGAGGGCCAATGACTCACCCAGGATCATCTGCTATGACATGATGGAGCAAGAGTTCATACCCAGCATCTTGTTTTGATTCTCCAATGTCACCTGAGGTCAGGAGTTCAAGACCATCCTGGCCAACATGGTGAAACCCCACCTCTACTAAAAATACAAAAATTAGCTGGATGTGATGGCTCACGCCTGTAATCCCAGCTACTCGGGAGGCTGAGGCAGGAGAATCGCTTAAACCCAGGTGGTGGAGGTTGCAGTGAGCCGAGATCACACCACTGCATTTCAGCCTGGGTGACAGTGACTCTGTCTCAAAAAAAAAAAAAAAAGAAAGAAAGAAAGAAAATTACTCAGGAGACACAGCCAGTGAGAACAAAACCAGAATTATTTTTAAAATTTAATAGAGCCAAGATCTTGCTATGCTGCCCAGGCTGGTCTCGAACTCTCACGCTCATGCAATCCACCTATCTCAGCCTCCAAAAGTGCTGGGATTACAGATATGAGCCACCACGCCAGGCCAAAATCAGAATTTTATACCAGGTAATTTGACTCCATAACTTTTGGTCCCAACCTCTGTGCTGTGCTGCTGCTTCTGTGTGTATATTTATGAATCAGTTTGTCTTGAGGAATTAAGAACCTAGGTGTGCCATTCATTGTGTGTAGCAAGAAGCTTCATGCTGTTTTATCACTGAATCATCCCAACAATCCAATGAAGTTTAAATGTTTGTCCCACATATCAGAGGGGAGATTGAAGCACAGAAACTTGACCAGACCCTACTGCTAATAAACTCAGAACCGGGATCTGCCTGAGTCCCTCTGTTCTCCCAAGGATGAGGATCTGCTATCTAAGGATGTTCACCAAGGCAGGTCTTGGGCTTAGAAGGCGACCCAGCCCCATCTGGAGCCTCCTTCCCAGCCAAGTCTGGCCTGCAGTCATTTGTCTCCATCAGGCACAGACATTGTTCTCCAAACTTCCTGGATCCCTCTTCCTAAAACAAAAACCTCCAGTTCCAAGGAAACCCTCACTTTGGAGAGAACAGGAAGGCACGGTTTCATCTTTGGCACTACTCAGGCAATACTTCCTCACTGTCCAAGGGCAAAAATAAGGTGGATATAGCCCAAAAAAGGGACACAGTGCTTTGAGAATTTAGCTTGGCTTGGAGAGGCCTGGGAATATGTTTGCATGCACACATACACATGCACACACACAAACACACACATACAAATGCACACACACAAATGCACACACACACGCAGAGTTTCCTATGTTCCAAAACAAACCAGACTTTATGCTTTCACCTGGTACCCTGCAGCCCTGGAGTTTTCTCACTTTCAGCCTCAGACCCAAAGAGGAACAAAGAGAAAGGGAAAGAAAATGCCTTTGGGTTGAATCCGTTTGACCCTGATCCATCCAGAGGAGGTAATGAGGGCATGACAAATTGGTGGCCAGACAGGGACAATGATAGCACCTAATTCTCTATGTAGAGCCACCTTCCATTCAAGGAACTCTCTGCTAGTCCTTTTTTTTTTTTTTTTGAGACAGTCTCTCTCTGTTGCCCAGGCTGGAGTGCAGTGACGTTATCTCAGCTCACTGTAACCTCTGACTCCTGGGTTGAAGCGATTCTCCTGCCTCAGCCTGGGGACTACAGACGCCCGCCACCATGCCTGGCTAATTTTTTTTTTTTTTAGTAGAGACGGGGTTTCACCATGTTGACCAAGCTGGTCTCGAACTCCTGACTTCAAGTGGTCCACTTGCCTCGGCCTCCCAAAAGCGCTGGGATTACAGGCGTAAACCATCATGCCTGGCCTCTGCTACGAGTCTTGAAGCTTAGTTTCTCTGCTATACACTGGGAGCACACACACATTCTAGAAGGTTGACATCATTAAATACCTCTCTTCTTCTGTCATGGTGGCAAAAAGAGAAGGAGGACATGCTTCCCTTTTGCTTGGGGCTGCCATAACAAATAAGAAACAGACGCTCTTCAACACAAGGAGAAATCCCGGGCTTGAGGAGCCTCTGGTTGTGGGTCACAGAAGCTAAATTTGGGGCCAGGTGTGGTGAAGCATTCCTGTAGTCCCAGCTACTTGTGAGGCTGAGGAAGGAGGATCACTTGAGGCGAGAGTTTGAGGCTGCAGTAAGCAGTGATCCAGCCTGGGGGACAGAGCAAGACTGTCTCAAAAAAATAAAATGGAATGTTACAAAATAAGTAAATAAAAATGAGTTTTAGACTGGGCATGGTGGCTCACATCTGTAATCTCAGCACTTTGGGAAGCCAAGGCAGGCAGATCACTTGAGGTCAGGAGTTCGAGACCAGCCTGGCTAATATGAGGAAACCCCATCTCTACCAAAAAATACAAAAATTAGCCAGGTGTGGTGGTGCACCCCTGTAGTCCCAGGTACTCAGGAGGCTGAGGCAGGAGAATCTCTTGAACCTGGGAGGCAGAGGTTGCAGTGAGCCAAGTTTGCACCACTGCACTACAGCCTGGGTGACAGAGTGAGACCCTGTATATAAAAAAAAAAATTTAAGAGTTTTAATAAAATAAGTTAACTTGGCAAAGGAAAGCAACTGTCAATGTACACTTTTCCCTCCCCTCTTTGACTGGGCCTGAAATGTCTACATAGGCATGCCACACTCTCTCTCAGAACCCCCTACTGGATAACCCTACGACCTCCCCCGTGTGGGAGAGAAAAAACAGAGAGATCACAAGACAGGCGGAAATATGTAACCATTCAAGATGCATACATAAATCTGCGCAATTAGAGCAAACGTCACATTATATGGCAGAAACAGGAGACAAGTGCAAAGATGCTCTAGGTGTGTCCTTCCAAGACATTTCAACTACGAAACTCTGGCAGGTAGTATAAAAGAGAAAAATCTTAAAATATTGCTTTTGGAGTGAGAAATATGATTGACAAATTTTTAAATGGAGAATTAGAAGACAAGCTCAAAAGATAGTACCAGGACTCAAAGATAAATGCAAATGAGAAAGAAATAAGAAATAGCAGGCAAGGGGGGTGGATCATGAGGTCAGGAGACCGAGACCATCCTGGCTAACACAGTAAAACACCATCTCTACTAAAACCACAAAAAATTAGCCAGGCGTGGTGGTGGGTGCCTGTAGTCCCAGCTACTCGGGAGGCTGAGGCAGGAGTATGCCATGAACCAGGGAGGAGGAACTTGCAATGAGCTGAGATCGCACCATTGCACTCCAGCCTGGGCAACAGAGCGAGACTCCGTCTCAAAAAAAAAAAAAAAAAGAAATAGCAGGCACTTATCCTGGATATAACAGTGTTTAAAAGGAAAGAAAAGAAGAGTGGAAAAGCAATAATTAAAAAGAAAACAAAAACCTTCCTTAGGGCACATGAATAGGAAAGTCTTCAAGGTAGAAAAGGACCTCTGGGAACAAAATCCTTACCCAGAAGGAGCTGATACAGGCTATGTTTCAATTTCCCAGAAAAAGACAAAAGCCCTATAAGTAACTAAGCACAAAATGTAAATGAGCTGGAAGCTTCTATTAGAAGACTTAGTTTGGGTCAAAAACAAAATCCAGCTTTGAGCTATTATAGAGGAACACACCTGTAATAAAATGTTCTGAAAAGCTTTAAAAATTTATGCATTTATTCTTTCAACAAATAAATATTGAGTTTTTTCTATGTGCCAAATAAAGTGATGGGCAACGACTTACCAGGCAAACACAAACAAAAATAAATCAGAGACTATAATATTAATATTTAACAAGGTAGAGATTAAAGCAAAATGGTCAAAGTGAACATTTTTCTCTTGATCTTTGCCAGGTATACAGAGAGAAAAAAAGAAGATTTGACCAATATTATTAACAAAATTGAATATATATATATGGTATATTTACACATATATACATACACGTATACAAACCATATACCCAAAGGTCTAATACAGTATTTGAACAAAATACATTTGAATAGTATTATTAATAAACTTGAATACACACACACACACAAACATTTCAAACCTATACTCAAAAGTTTAATATAGTAACCACTCACCATGAGTGGCTATTTAAACTTAAATTTTAACTAATTAAAATTAAATATGGCTCACGCCTGTAATCCCAGCACTTTGGGAGGCCGAGGCGGGTGGGTCACGAAGTCAGGAGATCGAGACCACGGTGAAACCCCGTCTCTGCTAAAAATACAAACAATTAGCCGGGCACGGTGGCGGGCACCTGTAGTCCCAGCTACTCGGGAGGCTGAGGAAGGAGAATGGCGTGAACCCGGGAGGTGGAGCTTGCAGTGAGCCGAGATCGCGCCACTGCACTCCAGCCTGGGTGACAGCGAGACTCCATCTCAAAAAAATAATAATAATAATAATTAAATAAAGTAAATAATCAGTTCTTCAGACCCACTAGCCATGTTTTCTGAGTCTAGTGGGTACTCCACCAGTCAGGGCGGATATACAACATTTCTATCATTGCAGACAGTTCTGCCAGATCATGCGGCATAGAGAAGGCAGTTTTTAAAAATGCTACATAGCATCTACAAAGTGTTCCTGTAATATGAACAAAAGAAGGATAAACTTTTTAAAATTTAACTGAGATTAGTAATGAAAAAATCCGGATCTTAGCACAAGATGTGCTCATTGTTACTAGCGCGTCATTGTTTCTAGGACTTCTCAGCAGACAGAGCTGGGAAATACATGCACACACACACACACACATTAAATAGGCATTAATATTTATTTCTGTATCTATAGATGATGGTAGATGATAGATAGATAAATAGATAGATAGATAGAAATTAAAAACCATGAGTTCACCTGCCCCTTTTGATTCCAATTCAGCACAACAAGGTACATTTCTTTTTCTTTTTTTTTTTTTTTTTTGAGACGGAGTCTCACTCTGTCACCCAGGCTGAAGAGCAGTGGTGCAATCTCGGCTCAATGATGTAACTTCCACCTCCTGGGTTCGAGCGATTCTCCCACCTCAGCCTCCGGAGCAGTGGGACTACAGGCATGTGCCACCATGCCCGGCTATCACCAGCTACATTTCTAACCTCCTCCTCTGCATATTTCCCCAATAGTGAGAAACCCAGTTCCCATTATCCTCAATACATGGATTCACTTGCTCATCCTAGAAGTCACAGAAGGTGGGTTCAAAATTCCAACCCATTACCATTGCAGGAAGGAAACCAACTGGAAGCAACACCAATGAGGAATCTGCATTTGTTTACCACTGGTTGGTTGGTCAGTTAGTTGGTTTGTTAATTGGTTGGTTCCGGGTAGGGCTCCTTGGAGAAATAACTGAACTGGGGCAGGGAAAATCCAAAATGACCCTGAAACAGCTTTCTGTGTCAGAAATTAAGGAAGCACTCAAAGACTCATAAGGATTTGTCAAAAGGAGACAAGAACCAGATTGAAGGAATCCCAGCTGCCAAATCTAGGACCCAACTGCCAAATCTAGGACAATTTGAACATCAAAATATATTCTTAGAGGCAGAAGGATCACTTGAGGCCAGGAGTACATATAAGACCAGCCTGGGCAACACAGCAAGACCCTATCACCACACAAAAAAATTTTTTTTAATTAGCCAGGCATAGTGGAACACACCAGTAGCCCCAACTACTCAGGAGGCTGAGGTGGCAGGGTGGCTTGAGTCTGGGAGTTTGAGGCTGCAGTGAGCTACGATCACACCACTGCACTCCAGCCTGGGTGATAGAGTGAGACCCTGTTTCTAAAAAAATATATTTTTAATGTAATGATGGTAATGTATTATAACCCATTGAATAAATTAAGTGTTCATGCATCCATACTGATATAAATAAGTAAATGGTTTTTTTAAATTAAGTAAGTGGGGAGAAAAAGCTCTTCCCTACAGTAGAATGCTCATTGATAATATAGAATGAACACTGAGGTTATAAAACCATCAGTGTATAGTAAAACTAGTGGGTGGGAATTTGATGAAGAATATTTACAGAGTACAAAAATATCTCTCCACAATTAATTACTAGTTACAAAGGAGAAGATAGTAACTTTACAGTGGAGGAGCCAGCTAGGCACCACCTTAACCAAGTGATCAAAGTTAGCAGCACCAATATTGGAAGAAACCAAGTTCTGTGCCTCTTTGTAAGATGCACTCAGAAAGGCACGATGTCACTTGTGGATATTCCTGTTAGAAGTGCATTAACCGAATCTATAAATGAAGAGTCATGAAATACACCCAAATGAGTAACTGTTCCAGATTAACGATGGCTAAAGAGACAGGACAACTGAATGTAATTCTTGCTGGACCAGATACCGAAAGGGAAAAAATAATAACTAGAAAGGACAATATTGGGACAATTGACAAAATTTGAAAATGGATTATGCTTGCTTTGAACAATGGACTGGGAGAATCTCCAAGTTTCTCTTTCCTCTGAAACAAATGGCACAGGGATTGTCCATGCCTTGATGTTTGGAAGAAATTAACCTTAAAACTTTAATCTAGTGTCTTGTTTTGGAAGCAGCCCTTTGACAGTCTTTCCAGTACTTCTAGGACTACTTCTAGGATACTACTATTAATAGTAGTATCTTTAGATTTTTTCAATATTTCTTTTGTTGACAGTTTTGGTAATCCATATATTTCCAAGAAACTTTCAAATTTAGTTAATAGTACCACATCAGTGTCAAATTTCCTGATTTGGGTAACTGAGCTGTGATTATGTAAGAGAATGCTGTCTGTTTATTAGTAGTGGTATCTTTAGATTTTTCAATACTTCTTTTGTTGACAGTTTTGGTAATGGTAATCCACATATTTCCAAGAAATGTGTAAATTTAGATAATAGTGCCATATCAATGTCAAATTTCCTGATTTGGGTAACCGAGCTGTGATTACATAAGAGACATGCCCTCTGTTTATTAGTAGTCTATCTTTAGATTTTTCAATATTTGTTTTCTTGACAATTTTGGTAATGCATATATTTCCAAGAAATTTGCAAATTCAGATAATAGTACCATATCAAAGTTAAATTTCCTGATTTGGGTAACAGCTGTGGTTACGTAGGAGAATGACCTCATTCTTAGGAAATAGCAATGAAGTATTTAGGGGTAAAGGGAAATGATGCTTCCAGTCTATTCTCAAATGGTTTAGAAGGAATATTAGTATACATACTAGTGTATACTGAATATTAGTATGTGCATATTAATTAGTATATGTACAGAAAGGAAGAGAGAGAATACAAATGGGGCGAATTTACTCAATTGATGAAGGATATGTGGAAGTCCGTAAACTATTCCTATAACTTTTAAGTAAGATGGAAATAATGACAATAAAAAGTTACGGAAAATTTTAAAATTATTGACAGTTTGATTTTTTTTAAGTCGAGCTACTGAATAAATTCAAGGATGAGTTTCTCAAAACAAATTCCTGTCAAGTCTAATCAACAGGATAAAGGAAAAAAAAATCTCTGCTGTGGCAGGATGGTGTCATCCTTATAAAAGAGTATGATAACTCCATAACAATACTTTTTTAAGTAAATTCCAGACTTTATTTAGATGTCACCCATTTTTCAACTGACATCCTTTCTCTGAACCAGAATCTTATCCAAGATGCCCCATTTCATTCAGTCACCGCGTCTCCTCAGTCTCCTCTGATCTGCGACAGTTTCTCAGTCCGGCCTTGTTTGTCACGGCCTTGGCAGTTTAGAGGAATACTGGCCTGGTATTGTGAAGAAGGTCCCTCAATTTCACACCCGCAGTTTTTAAAATCTGAATAAGATTTGCAAATTTCTTGGAAACATATGGGTTACCAAAACCGTCAATAAAAGAAATATTTAAAAATCTAAGGATAATAATACTACTAATAATAAACATAGAAGAACTGGAAAGACTGTCAAAGGACCAATTCCAAAAACAAGACACTAGATTAAAGTTTTAAGGTCAATTTCTTCCAAACGTCAAGGAATGAACAATCCCTGTGCCATTTGTTTCACAGAAAAAGAGAAAGTTGGAGATTCTCCCAGTCCATTGTTCAAAGAAAGCACAATCTTGTCATCCAAACTTCCCAAAGATATAACAAAAAATAAAACCTATGAACTAAGCTCATTTGTGAATATACATGTAAACATCCCAAATAAAATATTACAACTCAGATCCAACAAGATTAAGATTTTCTTGCCCAAATGCAAAATACCTCAACATTAAAAACATCTATTAACTATAATTCATTTCATCAGGAAGTCAAAGAAGGAAAATCACAGTCATCTTGATTGATGCTGAAAGGTATGAATTCAATATCTCCTCCTGATGAAAACTCACTAAATTTAGAAGCATCTGATCTCAAAACAATACAAAATAGCTACCTCGAACCACAGACATTGTCACACATGACAGCGAAAAACCAGCATCATTTCCATTCAAGTCAGCAATGGGACAAGGGTATCTATTATCACCATTGACAATATTCCGCCTGTTCTAGGCAATTCAATATAACAAAGATAAAAAACAAAATGTGTGACTATTGGAAAGATAAGATTTTTTTTTTCCTATTTCTCAATATGCTTGTTGACCTAGAAAACCCGAGAGAATTAACTGGAAATAAAAATCAGAAAAATCAAGAAAGCACAGTCTGGTGGCAATTTACAGAGTAAAGATAATAGATGATAGACAGGTAGATAGAAAGATTAGATAGATGATAGATAGATAGATAGATAGATAGATAGATAGATGCATAGATAGATGATAAGATAGGTAGATAATAGATAGAAAGATAGATACATAGATATATAGATAGATAAGATGCTTTCCTATTTATTCACAATGGCCAGTGAAAACTAACCATAATTAATAACTCAAAATAATATCATCCACAAAACAACTGGAAATCTGAATGCACAGAATAAACTAAACATGAAAGGTCATAGATTCCTATTAGAAAAAACAAAAATTAACAGTCTTCAAAGAAGATCTAGGTGAATGGAAAGATATATCACATTCTGACAATACTATAAAGATAGCACTTTTTCAATTAATTTACAAATATATTGCGATTTCAGTCAAAATCCTTATAGGAGAAAAACGTTCATAACATTTTTAAAAAAACAAAATAGGTATTAGAAGAGGCTTACCCTACCATATATTAAAATAAATTACAGAACCATCCTGTTAAGACAATATGGAACCCACTCAGAAAAGACAGATGTAAAAGAACATAAATAAAAATTTATCTGAGAAAAAATAATCAAAGAATATACTAAAAATATATTGAGTTCATTTATTATTAAAGAAATGTAACTCAATACAAAATAACATTTTTTGGCTTTCAAATGCACCAACAGTGGAAAAGAGTGTAAAATACAATTGCTGATGAAGAAGTAGGAAACTATACACTCCCATACACTATGGATATGAGGGCAAATTTCTATAACCTTTTTGGAAAGCAACTTGGAAACATGTAAGAAAAACTTTAAAATGTGGCATAAACTTTGATTTAGGAATTTTATGTTTAAAATTAGAAGCAGTTTTCTTTTCTTGTGATGTCCTTGTCTGGCTTTGGTATCAGGGTAAAGCTGGCCTCATTAAAAGAGTTTGGAAGTATTTTCTCCTCTTCAATTTTTTTGGAGGAGTTTTTGGAGAATTGGTATTAGTTCTTTACATGTTGGGCAGAATTCAACCATGAAGCCGTCTGGTCCTGGGCTTTTCTTTGTTGGTTGACTTTTTTATGACTGCTTCAATCTCCTCCCTCGTTATTGGTCTAATCAGATTTTTCTATTTCTTTATGATTTCAGGTTGGTGGGTTGTATGTCTCTAGGACTGTATCCATTGCTTCTAAGTTAACCAATTTTTTGGCATATAATTTTTTTTTGAGACAGGCTGGAGTGCAGTGTCACCCAGGCTGGAGTGCAGTGGTGCAATCATGGCTCATTGCAGCCTCAACTTCCTGGGCTCAAGCCTTGGACTACAGATGCATGCCACCATATCCAGCTAATCATTTTTTTAATAATTTTTTTTTTTTTTTGTAGAGGCAGAATCTCACTGTTACCCAGGCTGGCCTTGAACTTCTGAGCTCAAATGATCCTCCCACCACAGCCTGACAAATTGCTGGGATTACAGGCATGAATCACTGTACCCAGCCAGCATATAATTATTCTAAATAGCCTCTTACGGTCCTTTGTATTTCTGTGGTGTCCGTTGTAATGTCTCCTCTTTTATTTCTGCTCTCTTTTTCTTGGTTAGTCAAGCTAAAGGTTGGTCAACCTTGTTTATCTTTTCAAAAAACTAACCCTTATTTTTATTGCTTTTGTATTGTTTTCTAGTCTCTATCTCATTTATTTCAGCTCTAATATTATTTCTTCAGCTGCTAACATTGGGCTTAGTTTGTTCTTCCTTTTCTATTTCCTTGAGGCATAACAATAAGTTGCTTATTTGCAACTCTTCTTTTTTGATGTAGGCATTTATTGTTATACACTTTCCTCTTAGAACTGCTTTGGCTGCATCCCATAAGTTTTGGTATGTTGTATTTCCCTTTTTGTTTCTTTCAAGATATTTTTAAATTTCTCTTTTAATTTCATCATTGACCCAATGGTTGTTCAGGGGCATGCTATTTAATTCCCATGTATTTGTGAATTTTCTGAAATTCATCTTATAACTAATTTCTAGTTTTATAACACTGTGGTCAGAAAAGATACTTGACATGATTTCAACCTTCTTAAATTTGGTAAGATTTGTCTTGTGGCATAACATCTGATCTATCCTGGAGAATGCTCTATATGCACTTGAGAAGAATGTGGATTCTGTTGCTGTTGGATGAAATGTTCCATATATTTCTGTTAGATTCACTTGGTCTAAAGTGCCTTAGTAATTTTCTGTCTGGATAATTTGTCCATTATTGAAAGTGGTCTACTGAAGTCCCCTTGCAATATTATCATATTGCAATCTATCTCTCCCTTCAGATTCTTTAATATGTGCTTTATATATTTGGGTGCTCCACCATTGATGAATGGATAAAGGAAACGTGGCATATATACATGATGGAATACTATTCAACCTTAAAAAAATATTCTGTCATTTGCAGGAACATGGATAGAATGGCAGAACATTACATAAAGTGAAATAAGCCAAATATAGTAAAGCAAATCCTGTGTGTTCTCACTTATACGTGGATTCTGAAACAATTGAACTCATAGAAGCAGAGAGCAGAATGGTGGTTACCAGAGGCTGGGGTTGTGGGGAATGAGGAGATGATAGTCACAGGGTACAAAGCCTCAGCTAGACAAGAAAAAAAGATTTGGTTTTTTATATCAATTGAACATCATGGTAAATATAGCTAATAATTGAGTTCTGTGCATTTCAATATAACTAAAAGAGTACATTTCTAATATTCTTATCACCAAAAAATGTTAAGTATTTGAGATGATAGGTATGTTAATTAGCTTAATTTACTCTTTCCACCTTGTATTCAAAAATCATAACACCACTTTGTAACCCAAGAAATACATACAACTGTAATTTGTCAATACATAACAAAAATAATTTTTTAAATAAAATAAAATTAGAAGCAACCATCCACTTGACCTCATGGAATACTATGCAACCACTTAAAATTGCATCTTTGAAAGATATACTATTAAGTGGAGAGATGCTCACCATACGTTAAGTGAAAATGCATGTTAGTGTTTTTGCATAGGAGAATCCCAGGTTTATAAAGGAGCAGGCATCCAGAGAAGATGGTTAGTGTAAACAGACAGAGACTCAGAAGGACAGGCTCATCTGTTTCCCTGTAGGTATAGTGTCTCAGTCATCAGTCAGCCATGTTGCTGTTAATCTTCCCCTCCTTATCTTCTTTTTTTTTTTTTTTTTTTTTGAGATGGAGTCTTGCTCTGTCACCCAGGCTGGAGTGCAGTGGCATGATCTTGACTCACTGCCACCTCCACCACCCAGGTTTAAGTGATTCTTTTGCCTCAATCTCCTGAGTAGCTGGGACTACAGGTGTGCACCACCACACCCAGCTAATTTTTGTATTTTTGTAGAGACATGGTTTTGCCATGTTGGCCAGGCTTGTCTCAAACTCCTGACCTCTGGTGATCTGCCTGCCTCAGCCTCCCAAAGTGCTGGGATTACAGGTATGAGCCACCACACCTGACCCCTCCTTAGCTTTATCCCTTGCATTAGAGGGTCAGCTTCTGGATGGAAGGGTTGTTATTCATTCACTCACTCATTCATTAATTCACTATGTGAGTCAGGCATGGAAGTAAACAAAGACCACCCAAATGAGAACAAGCAAAGGCTATTAGAGCTTACTATGTCAAGAGAATCAGCAACCATCACTCACATTTGGCAGAGACTCACAGGCAGGCAGAGAGGTGGGAAAAGTTTACGGTGGAAAAAGAGAAGGCGTCCAGTGTGCCCTGTTGGTGGGGAAAGCTGTAGACAGCTAACTAGAAGCAGAGCATCCTATGTGATGGTTTAAGTGGGCATATTTGGCTTTCTCCAGGTGGTGCTAAGTTAGAAGCAGGGATAAAAATTAGGGACACTGTCCCTAATTCACCAAGTCCCAGCCATTTTAGACCAAATGTTACAAGGGTTGTTATTTGTCATCCGGGATGGTTGCTAAAGATGGGAGTTTGACTTCTTAAATTCTTTGCTGCCGATCGTAGGTCAGAGTTCTATCTTATATATGGTCTGGTTATTGCCTGTATATTTTGTCTCTTGTAAGCACTGGGAAAAACACTGACTTCCTAAGGTACCTGAAACCCATTGCTTGCCCTCAGGGATATTATGGTCAAACAGAAAAGACATCCTATTATTTTGGAATGTTCTGGTGACTTGTCCATGTTCAACAGTAGGGCTGTCTACCTGGCACTACGGGAGCACATTGCACTTGAGCTAAAAGCCACACCCCAGCACCATGGCCTGCAAGACCCCTGAGGACTTGGCTCTTACAAGCCCCTTTTATGTCATTTCTCACTACACCTCCCCTCACTTGCTCCTCTACAGATCGCACTGGTGGTCCTGCTGGGGAAAAACCACCCGCTTAGATGCAAGGAGTGAGGGTATTCAATGCCTACGGAGCATTTTTATCTCCATGTGCCAGCAATTCTAAGCAATGTGCATGATTTAAAATAAAAAATACTCCTTTCAAATCTATTGTTGGTTTAGGTTCTATACAACTGTTCCCTTTACTTTGTGTTTTAGTAATATAGATGCAAGCTTCAAATTAGCACATTTTTATTACTTATATTTTAATACACATTGATTTCTACACGGAAGTTAATTCAAATAACTCCTAGTTATAGATGTGTCCCTGAGACACACACACTCAACTATATGCATTTATTTAAAGAGTAAATTTATAGCAGCTCAGAATTGCTGAAGTTCACTTTGGGCACAGTCCCTGTCCCCAAGCTCTGTGGAACTACACATCCCCACATTTAAACAGTAGATTCAAAACAAACAATGCTAGCACGGTGATTGCAAAGGCAAAGAAACAGAACTGAGATGACTTCAAGTCTGTCACCCCAAGTGATCGTATGGAAGTTCGTTCATGTTTAAAATTTAAAACAGAAGGAACTAAACAGTGTTACCTTTTTGTCTGATAAGTGCAAATTTTAGTTTATGCATGATTTATTGAATTTTAATAGTGTCTTAAGATTGAAATTTGTTAGTTTCAATTGTTTATTGAAAACTAAAAGAGAATCAAAAAAAGTTAAATTGCACAGCAATGTAGCCATTTAATACTTTTTATCCTGGTGTGATGTGATCAATGAGGTTAATCAGTCACAAAAAATATTTGCAAACAAACAGAATCTCCCTTGAACAATGTCCAGTGAAGCTTCAAGCTTTAAAACTGTTCCTTGAAGATCCATGCTCAGAAATGGTGGAGAAAGTCAGGGCATGGTGGCTCACACCTGTAATCTTGGCACTTTGGGAGGCCAAGGCAGGGGGATCACCTGAGGTCAGAAGTTCAAGATCAGCCTGGCCAACCTGGTGAAACCCCGTTTCACTAAAAACACAAAAATTAGTCAGCTGTGGTGGTGAGATCCTGTAATCGCAGCTACTCTGGAGGCTGAGGCAGGAGAATCTCCTTGAACCTGGGAGGCGGACATTGCAGTGAGCTAAGATCGTGCCACTGCACTCCAGCCTGGACAACAGAGCAAGACTCCATCTCAAAAAAAAAAAAAAAAAAAGAAAGAAATGGTGAAGACCATTAACAATGCAGCACACAAAAGCAAAAAAAAAAAAACAGAAAATGAAATAGAATCAAATTTTGAGAAATAGTGCAAGGAGAAATGACAAAAGACACGAGTCTAACATTGCCAGAAGAAATTGAGAGAGCAAAGCTTCAAAGCCTTGGTCATTTTCACCAAAGACTGGACACATGGCCCACAGCAATGGAGCTGGTCATGTCATGTTCACCATCATCCCACCGTTCTTCCTGATTTTTGTAAAAGAAGAAAAACCTTGAAAGTTTTTACTGAATAAAATAGGAATCTATGATGAATCTCTGGTGATGATATTTTAGTGGTTTTCAACTAGGGGAGATATTTTAGATGGGATTTTTATACATCTCTGCCAAAATTATCCTCACGTTTAAGACTTTCATAACCATTTGTATGTCTGTTGTTTCTTGTGAAAGAAACTCTTTGAAATTAAAATTAATAAAGAAGTATTCTTCAACCAACTATGAGTGAAGACAAGCTGACAAATCTGGCTGTCATGAACAGTGAACATGTATAGATGAAAAAGGTTGTCAAAGCCATTGGCAAATTTGCAGAAGTCAAGCCTCAAAGTGAGAACTATGATGTCATTATTCACTGTTGCAACAGATATATGGGAATAAGTTTGTCCACATGAATGTAATTTAATAGGATTAATCTATTATGTATTTTTCTTTTTGCTATCATAATTTTTCTTCTGGCATGATTAGATATAAAAAGTTCAATAAAAGGACTTTTTTGCTGTCTACATTTCTTTTCTGGTCATTACTATTATTATTTTCACTGCTGAATTGTTATTGAAAATTATTCTGGCATACAGAGGAAAGAGGGTGTTGGAATAATCCCCTCTGTCTCAAATGCACCAGGCTCACTCTGCTTCCAGTGCCTCTTGGGACACATCAAGCTCTTGTCCAGCTCTAAACCTTTGAACCTGTTATTCTCCCTGCCTGGAGCACATTCCTTCCAGATCGTCAAGGAACTAGACTCTTCTCCCACTCAATATTCCTCTCAGAGGGTGTCTCAGTCTGTTTTCTGCTGCTTTAACAGAATACCACAGACTGGGTAATTAATCAGTTTATTTATCATGGTTCTGGAGGCTGGGAAGTTCAAGAGCATGGCTTCAGCATCTGCCAAGAGCCTTTGTGATGCATCATCACATGGCAGGAGGGCAAAGAAGCACATGAGACAGAGAAAAATGAGGGCTGAGTTTCATCCTTTGATCAGGAGCCCACTCCGCAATAACTAACAAGATAACAGGATTAATCAATTCAGGATCAATCAATTCAGAATTAAGCAATTCAGGATTAATCAATTCATGAAGGCACAGCCCTCATGACCTAATCTCCTCTTAAAGGGTCCCACATCTTAATATTGTCACAATTACAATTAAATTTCGGCATAAGGCCAGGCATGGTGGCTCATACCTGTAATCCCAGCACTTTGGGAGGCTGAGGCAGGAGGATCACTTCAAGCTGGGAGTTGGAGACCAGGCTGAGTAACACGGCAAGGCCCTGTCTCTACAAAAAAAATTAAAATAAAAATTAGAAACATTAACCAAGCTAATTTTTTACAGTAGCTGCAGTCCCAGCTACTCGGGAGGCTGAGACAAAAGGATCACTTCAGCCCAGGAAGTTGAGGCTGTAGTGAGCTATGATCGCACCACTGCACTCCAGACTGGATGACAGAGCATAGAACTTGTCTCAAAAAATCAATAAGCAAAATAAATAGATTTCAACATGAGTTTCAGAGGGGACAACCACAGCAGAGGCGTTTTGCCCAGCCGTTTTCACAATGTGCCTGCTTCCCCAGTGCAAATCTCAAAGTCTTGCATGACCCTCTTTTTTACTTGCCCGTTCGTTTTCTGTGTCCTGCTACAGGCATGGAAACCCCGGGGAGGGCGGCTTGTGCCGCACTGTTTCCCCATCTCCCCACAGCACAGCACCTGGCATGTAAGAGGCTCACAGGAAATATCTGTGGCATCCACCCGTGAGCTCAGAGGAGAAGCACCTGGCTTGGAAGGGGCAGGTGAGCGGGGTCGGATCTGCCAAGTGCAGGCCCCTGAGGCTGAAACTAGAAGGATGAGCTCCTAAACAAGAGCCAGAGGGAGGCGGAGGGAGGGCTTTCAGGGAATTCCAAGTGGACAGCATGTCTGGAGGACACTGTTGTGGCTTTGAAAGAACAGGGACCTTGAAATGGTCATCGTAACCCAGGGTAGACTGAAGAGGGATTTTTGGAGGCTGGGGCTTTATGCCCAAGAAAATAAGGAGGTGTTTTAAGCAAGGGAGAGACATGATCTGATTTGCCCTCTGGAAATATCACTGTGGCAGGGAAAGAGAAAAGAATGGAGGGGCAAGAATGGGAAGGGAAGGGGAACACGGTGAAGGGCTGTGCTCTTTAGAGCTTCCAGAAAAGAACAGGGGCTGAGATGCAGCCTAAGATGACCCCTTGCTGCTAATTTCCCCTCCACCCTGCACCCCAAGAGCTAAGATTTCTGCCAATCCTGGGGGAAGTCCTTCGAGGAGGGGGGCAGGAAATGCAGGAGACGGGACTGCCACAACAGGCAGGGGGCAGGCGCTGGCAGGCAGCACAGATGAGTTTCTGGAAGGACACTGGTGCTGGGTACAGGGGACTCCTAACCAAGCTGCCTGTGGGGAACAGAGACTGAGAGGAGCTACAGGGGATAGGCTAGAGGCAGAACTCTCATGCTTCCAGTCACTCTCTTCACTCACAGGGGAGCCCGGGGTCAGGGGAGGCCACAGGGCGGTCTCTGAGGACTGATACAAATACAGAATTTCTAGGAAAGAACCACTGAAAGATGAGGGTCCACTGATTTTCCTTTGTCAAAATCCAGTTTGGCAAGGAAGCGGCTGCAAAGAGTGCCCTAGCCAGAACCCCCAGTATCCATGCCCAATTCCCACCCTGGGGCACACAGCTACGACTGGGGCTGGCAGATGCACAGGAACCCCCTCCTCCCCCTCCCACACTGGTGGCCAGCAATGGCCTTGTCCCCGACTCAGCTGCTGATGTGGGAACTCTCTTGAGACCCGGAGCAAGGGGCATGCTTTGAATCTTTACATGCCACAAGGAAGAAAATCAATTTCAATACCCAAAGGAGGGAATTACTGCAGCAGAAGGTCACCAACCACTACAAGTTGCAGTATTGTCTTGGAGGCTTGGATGGGGGGAAAATGCCTCCAAGTGAGCTCTGAGGTCTGAAGCAAATCCTTCTCCCCAGGAATAATATGAGATGGTCCTGGGAGGGGAACAAGACCACACAAAGGAAGAAATTTCTTTGTGTATGCACAACTGGGGTGAGATTCTGAATTCTGGTTCTGGCCGCTTAGGCAAGGCCTCAACTGCAGCTGCAGAGCTCTGACTCATGTTAAGTCTTGGAGGAATGGCTGGTATTTTAACAGTATTGTCACAGTAGCAGCCACACCAGTGGCAATGGCCACTCCACTTAGGCATGGCAGACACATTCCACAGCCCAGCCTCCAGGCCCTAGAGCTCCCCAGTTAATGCCACGTTCCCTAAGCACTGATGCAAGGATGCTAGGTGTTGGACATTTATTTATGTTCCATCTGGCTCCCAAGATGAAACATAAATTAAAGCACTGGCTAACACTTGTAATCCCAGCCCTTTGGGAGGCTGAGGCAGGAGGATGGCTTTAGGCCAGGAGTTAGAGAGCAACCTGGCCAAAAAAACGAAAACTTTAGATGTCACTTATTCCATCTCTGCTCCATTGCAGCAAAGATGGAAAGACCCCACCCATGCCCAGGTACCTTGTCTTTCCTTGAGACCAGTACAGTGGAGCCCAGTCAAAGCGAAGGTCAAATGACAGGTCCATTGGGCTGGACATTTATAATCCCATTTCTGGGTGTATAGAATATAAGGCAGCTGGGACCCACCTTCTTATCCAGGCAATGCAAAGATGAGCAAGGGGTCACTCAATGTCCTGGGATTCAAAAAAAAAAAAGATGTTGCAGGTTCAGGGAAGCCGTCACTTCCTGGACTTTCTGCATTAAGTCCAAAATCCTTATGGATGGTAAAAAGCAGTGCCTCAGCCTTGTTTCCAGATCTTCAAAGTTAGAGAAACCCGTGGTGTGAACTGTATTGGCCCCAGCCAAGAGGCCATGAAAGCAACAGTGTTTCTGGAATGAAAACACCTCTATTTTGAGAAAGTGGGGGCCGAGGCAGGCAAGCAGAGAGCAGGGTGGGTGGGAGACATTCTCAGTGGCTGTCCTGTTCATGACACCTTTCATCAGGGACTTCAGAGGGGCAACATCTGTGTGCCAGTGCCCCTCCTTACAGAAGTTCCAGCTGGTGACCGAAATAGCCAGGAGGGGGCTATGGAGGGGCCGGGCAGGAAGTGGGGAAGAGCGGTTCCACGCAGCAACTGCCTGGAAACCACACCCTAGTGCTGCTCACAGGCTGAGGAGAATTAAAATAAAATTAAAAGCTGGTGAAATGACACCAAATGCGCAATCCATAAAAAAAAGGAATGATAAATTGGGCTCCATCAAAATTAAAAACTTCTGCTCTGCAAAAGACACTGTTAAAAGACAAGCCACAAATGAGAAGAAAGTATTTGCAGAGCACATGTTTGACAAAGGACTTGAATCCAGATTCCATAAAGAACTCCCAAAACTCAATAATAAGAAAACAAACAACCCTATAAAGACAGGCGAAACTTTTGAAAGACACTTAACCAAAGAAGATAGACAAATAGCAAATACGTACATTTAAAAGGTGTTCAATGTCATTAGTCATTAGGAAAATGCAAATTAAAACCACAATGAGATCCACTACACAGCTATTAGATTAGCTTAAAAACATTGTTTAAGTGAGAATACCACGTGCTGCTAAGGATGGGAAGCCTTTGGAAATCTCATACATTGTTGGTTCAAAATTGGTACAACCATTTGGGGCAACAGTTTGGCAGTTTTTTACAAATTATAACCCCCAGCAGGGCGTGGTGGTACACCCCTGTAGTCCCAGCTACTCAGGAGGCTGAGATGGGAGGATTGAGCCAGGGAGGCCAGGCGGCAGTGATCTGAGATTGCGCCACTGCACTCCAGCCTGGGAGACAGAGCGATACCTTGTCTCAAAAAAAAAACCAAAAAGAAAAAAGATAGCCCTAGAGAAATGAAAATGTATGTTCTCACAAAAACCGGAATCCATATGTTTGCAGTGCATTTACTCATAATCACCCAAAAAGTACAAACAACCTAAATGTCATTGAACTCATGAACAAAAAAAAAAACTGTAAAGCATTCATATAATGGAATACTGCTCGGCCATAAAAAGGAATGAGCTACTAATATACATAACACCATGCATGCATCTGAAATGTGTCATGCCAATGAAAGAGTCAGACACAAAAGAATACATACTGTATGATTCCATTTCTGTGACATTCTCAGAAAGGCTAAAACTGTAAGATTAGAAGGCACTTCAAGGCCAAGTATGGAGGCTCATGCTTGTAATCCCAGCACTTTGGGAGGCTGAGGCAGGAGGATTGTTTTAGGCCGGGAGTTAGAGAGCAGCCTGGGCAACAAAACAAGGCTTCATCTCTACAAAAAAAAAATTTTTTTTTAATTAGTTGGCCATGGTGGCATGCAGCTATAGTTCTGGCTTCTTTGGAGACTGAGGCAGCAGAATCGCTTGGGCCCAAGAGTTCAAGGTTACAGTGGTTACAGTGAGCCATGATCATGTCACTGCACTCCAGTCTGGGCAACAGAACAGGACCCTGGCTCAAAAGAAAAAGGAAAGGAAAGGAAAAGAGAGAGAGGAAGAAGGAAGGAAGCAAGGAAGGAAGGAAGGAAGGAAAGAAGGAAGGAAGGAAGGAAGGAAGGAAGGAAGGAAGGAAGGAAGGAAGGAAGGAAGGAAAGAAGGGAGTGAGTGAGTAGGGAAGGAAGGAGAGAGAGAGGAAAGAAAGAAAGAGAGAAAGAAAGAAAGTAAGAAAGAAAGAAAGAAAGAGAGAGAAAGAAAGAAAGAGAGAAAAGAAAAGGAGGAGGAAAGAAGGAAGGGAGGGAAGGAGGAAGGGAGGGAGAGAGGGGAAAGAAAGAAAAAAGAAAAGAAAGAGAAAGAAAGAAAGAAAGAAAGGAGAGAAAGAAAGAGAAAGAGAGAAAGAGAAAGAGAGAGGGAGAGAGAGAGAGAAAGAGAGAAAGAAAGAAAGAGGCCAGGCATGGTGGCTTACGCCTATAATCCCAGCACTTTGGGAGGCCTAGGCGGGTGGATCACAAGGTCAGGAGTTCAAGAGCAGCCTGACCAACACGGTGAAACCCCATCTCTACTAAAAATACAAAAATTCGCTGGGTGTGGTGGTGCGCACCTGTAATCCCAGGTACTTGGGAGGCTGGGGCAGGAGAATCGCTTGAACTCGGGAGGCAGAGGTTGCAGTGAGCTGAGATCATGCCATTGCACTCCAGCCTGGGTGACAGAGTGAGACTTCATCTCAAAAAAAAAAAGAAAAAAAAAAAAGAAAGGAAGGAAGGAAGAAATGAAGGAAGGAAGGAAAGAGAGAGAGAGAAAGAAAGAAAGAACAAACGAAAGAAAGAAAGAAAGAAGAAAGAAAGAAAGAAAAAAGAAAGGAAAGAAAGAAAGAAAGAAAAGGAAAGAAGAAAGAAAGAAAGAAAGAAAGAAAGAAAGAAAGAAAGAAAGAAAGAAAGAAAGAAAGAAAGAAAGGAAAGGAAGGAAAGGAGAGAGAGGGGAAGGGGAGGCGGGAAGGAAGGGAGGAGGGAGGGAAGGAAGGAAGGTAGGAAGGAAGGAAAGACGAACGAAGGAAGGGAGAAAGCAAGCATCAGCAGTTACCAGATTTTTTTGTTTGTTTGTTTTGTTTTGTTTTTGAGACCAAGTTTCACTCTTGTTGCCCAAGCTGGAGTGCAATGGCATGATATTGGCTCACTACAACCTCTACCTCCCGAGTTCAAGCGATTCTCCTGCCTCAGCCTCCCAAGTAGCTGGGATTACAGGCGCCTGCCACCATGCCAGACTAATTTTTTGTATTTTTAGTAGAGCCGGGGTTTCACCATGTTGGGCAGACTGGCCTCAAACTCCTGACCTCAGATGATCCACCCACCTCAGCCTCCAAAAGTGCTGGGATTACAGGTGTGAGCCACTGCCCCCAGCCCTGTTCAGTATCTTAATTGTGGTGGTGATTGTGGGGCCATTTGCTTTTGTCTAAGCTCATAGAACGGTATACCAAGCAGAGAGACTTTTACCGCATTGGATTTTTTAAGTGAATAAATGTATTAAAAGGGCATTTTTAAAAACTGGTGGCAAGAAACTTCTCCTCAAAATGGATGTGCCCTTGTTCAGCAAACGTGACAAGCAGACCCTGACTGTTCTATTTAAGAGACACAGGTCAATCACCTGGGAGAAGCCTCTGCTGGCAGCCTAGGCGAATGTAGGTTGAGACCCCCACCAAGTTCTGCCTTCCAGGGATAACTCCAGAGCAAAGTGGGAGCAGAGAAAATTCCCAGCTGCAGCCTGGGGCTTTCATGGAGGAGGCAGGGTTTAAATTGGGTCCTGAGGAGTGGGTAGGATACAGGGCTGTGGACGTGGGGGAGGCAGGAGTACATGCATGCACACACAAGGCTGATTCCGAAATAGGGAGAGGCCAGTGGGCAGCCGTGTAAGAGGACAGACCACACATGCTGACGGGAAACTGCAAGGGTCTGGTCGGCACAGCCCCCGAGAATCCTGTGGTGACTCATTTGGGAGCCAGATGGAACATAAATAAATATCCAACATCTAGCCTACTTAGATCAACGAGTACAAGAGGCGTGGGGAAGGCCTTTTTACCAAATGCTGTGAATAGCCCATCAGAAAGAAAAACATCAAGGAGAGGTCGCAATGACCCCGTCAGCTGACACTGATGGTGTGTCTACCATGTGCTCTTTGCAAGCCCTGGATATATAATGACACATCTAATCCACCCACAAGTCCATAAGGGACTTTCATTACCCTCATTCTGCAAGTGAGAAAATAGAGGCACAGAGAGATTGTGTTACATGTCCAGGATCACACGGAGGGTAGGTAGGATTCAAATCCAGGCATTCCAACTCTGAGCACACCCTCTGAACTATATGCCGAGCTACTGTTTGGGTCCAAGTAATTATGACTGCAGAGACAGCCCAAGGTATAGTTTTCCAATCTTTTTTTTTTTTTTTTTTTTTGAGACAGAGTTCTGCTCTTGTTGCCCAGGCTGGAGTGCAATGGTGCAATCTCGGCTCACTGCAACCTCCGCCTCCCAGGTTCAAGCGATTCTCCTGCCTCAGCCTCCTAAGTAGCTGGAATTACAGGTGCCCATCACATCGCCCAGCTAATTTTTGTATTTTTAGTAGAGACAGGGTTTTACCACGTTGGCCAGGCTGGTCTCAAACTCCTGACCTCAGGTGATCTGCCCGCCTCCGCCTCCCAAAGTGCTGGGATTACAGGCCTGAGCCACTGAGCTCAGCCATTTTTTTTCTTCACCCATGTGTCAACATTATGCCACCGGCCCACCACAGCCTCCCAGTCTTTCTCCAGTTGCAATTCACACCTGTGCAGCCTTGTTCAGCAGGCGTGTGTGCATACAAGTACACAAGAGCACACACGTTCCAAGGGCATCATTTGCCCCCAAGGAAGCCAACGGACTCCATTGAGTTAAATGACACAGAAGAATCACAACAGACTGGTTCTTAAAAGTAATAAGCCTTTTCCAAAAGAGGCCAGGCTTTACAAGCAGCAGTGGGAGCCAAATGACGTCTAAGCAGAACAGCCAATAAATTAATTTCATGTGGAAAAAAAACAGGTTGGCCCAGGGATAATAAAGATTCCGTCAACATGAAGATCTCATTACAACACAGACTTCCCTGGCAAGGGTCGCGTCTGCTGAAGCTGTTTTGGATTCAAGCTTCACCAGGGTCCCCTGTGCCTAACAAAGATTCCACATCAAATGCAGAAAAGATGGACCTGTCTAGACATCCCCTCGCATAAACCCCACAGCATCCTCGTCAGCTACACAGAAGTGGAACCGTGTAAAGTTTCCCTTACCATGGCCGCCAGCAGCCAGGACAACTGGGGAGAAAGGGCAAACACAGCTGTTGACTCAGGAATAGCATTCAGGCTTTGGGTAGGAATTGTTATTGAACTTCTAGAAGATTCTGAGGACTTGGTGAAAATGAAAGGGGAAAATTTTTGTCGTAGAGCCGGCAATCCCCTGGGAGAAGTAGAGGCACATGAGTGACTCATGGATGAAATTGCAGACTATTCCAAATCGAAATTTGCAGTCATTCAGCCAGAGCTGAGCTCGAGTCTCTCTGTGGCATGGCTGGAAAACAAAAGGGCTCAGTCAGAACATGGTTAACGTAAACACAGAAAGGGGATGGAGATTGAGCTAATCTCATTCATAAAAATAATATTCATTCAGTGTTCATAAACATATACTCAGCACCTACTCCGAGGAGGCACTTGCTAGGAGCTGGTGCACAGTAGTGGGTATAGTAGGTGTGTGACCTCATGAAGCTTCCACTGCAGAACCCAGACATTGCACGCAAGGAAACAGCGCTGACTCCAGACTGTGGCTGAACGCTGCCCACTTCCACTGTGCTCCTACACTGCCCTCGTGGGGTGACGGCCACAGGCTTCAGCTGCTTGTGGATCACAGCCCAAGGCCCTTTCACTTGCTGCTCTCTGCCTCCCTCGGAAAGGCTGCTTGTTCTCATATGTGCGTTCGCAGCTCCCCTGCAGGGACCCACCCCAACCAACTGTGAATTCCCACCCTCCCTTTCCTCCCCCACCCGCTGACACTATTTACCCCATGTATTTTCTTCACATAACATAGTAAGGTCTTGTGCACTTATTTTTCCTGTCTCTTGAGCTAGATTGTTAGCAGCCAGTGGGCAGGAACATTATCTGTCTTGCAAACCAATATCCACCTGGTGAACACAGGGTGCCTGGCACAGGGTCGGCATTCAGAAGATTTTTTTTAAACTATGAATGAAAAACAAAGGTCATTATGAGATAGCCCATAAGATAGGGGCTAAACAGGTTATGAGGTAGCTCATGAGATAGGAACCAATAAAGTTATGAGCTAACCCATGAGGTAGGGGCCAAGAAAGTTGGGAGATAGCCCATGAGATAGGGTCTAATAAGGTTATGAGATAGCCCATGAGATAGGGGCTAAATAGGTTATGAGACAGCCCATAAGGTAGGGACCAATAAGGTTAAGAGATAGCCTGTGGGGTAGGGACTAATAAGGTTATGAGATAGCCGATGAGATAGGGTCTAAATAGGTTATGAGAGAGCCCATGAGATAGGGGCTTAACAGGTTATGAGACAGCCCATGAGACAGGGGCCAATAAGGTTATGAGAAAGCCCAGTAGGTAGGGCCCAATAAGGTTATAGATAGGGGCTAATAGAGTTACAAGATAGCCCATGAGTTAGGGGCTAATAAGGTTATGAGATAGCCCATGAGAGAGGGAGGCCTAATCTAAATGTGTGGCTGGGGAAGCCCTCCCTGAGGGGTGACATTTATGCCAAGATGGGAAGGAGAATGGGGCTCACCGGTGCATGTTGAATAAGCTCTCTAGGCAAAGGAGAAAGCACATTCAAATCTTCCAAGGCTGGAAAAGCCTTGTGCTGTGGGAATTTACGGAAGGACATCGGGGCTAAAATAGGATGTG
This sequence comes from Hylobates moloch, assembly GCF_009828535.3. Classification (NCBI taxonomy): domain Eukaryota; kingdom Metazoa; phylum Chordata; class Mammalia; order Primates; family Hylobatidae; genus Hylobates; species Hylobates moloch. The sequence goes on from NW_026652287.1 coordinate 60,490,023, forward strand.
TGGCCAGAGAGGACAGCAGGGACATGTGAAGTGGTCCTAAGCCTATTACAGATGTGGCAGGAAGTCCCTGAGGACTTGAAGCAGATGCAGGTCAGCGTCCAGTTTATATCTGTAAGGATCTTCTGGGCCAGACACAGTGGCTCACATCTATAATCCCAGCACTCTGGGAGGCCGAGGTGGGCAGAATGCTTGAGGCCAGGAGTTCAATACCAGACAGGCTACATAATGAGACCCCATCTCTCCAAAAAGTATATAAAAATTAGCTAGATACGGTGGTATGCACCTGTGGTTCAAGCTACTCGGAAGGCTGAGGTGGGAGGATGGCTTGAGCCCGGGAGACTGAGGCTACAGTGAGCCGTGATCCCACCACTGCATTTCAGCCTGGGAGACAGAGTGAGAACCTTTCTCCAAAAAAAAAAAAAATCGTTCTGGCTGTTTGGTAGAGAATAGATTATAAGGGGACAAGAGTAGAGGCAAGAAGACAAAATTAGAAACTACAGCATTATCCAAGTGAGAAATAATTGTGGTGGGGTGTTAGCGAGATGAAGGGTGAAGATGGAGGGAAGTACATGCATGAGAGTGTCTCCTAAAGTTGGCCTCGCGGGCTAGGTGAGCTAACAAGGATTAGGAACTGCAACCAAAGGCCAGGCACAGTGGCTTACGCCTGTAACCCTGCACTTTGGGAGGCTGAGACCAGCGGATCACTTGAGGTCAGGAGTTCAAGACCAGCCTGGCCAACATGGTGAAATCCCGACTCTACAGAAAATACAAAATATAGCTGGGCATGGTGGTGCATGCCAGTAGTCCCAGCTACTCGGGGGGCTGAAGCAGGAGAATTGCTTGAACCCAGGAGGCAGAGGTTGCAGTGAGCCAAGATCATGCCACTGCACTCCAGCCTGGGCAACAGAGAGAGACGCCATCTCAAAAAAAAAAAAAAGAAAGAAAACAGGACAGCAATGGGGGGTTGTTTCAATGATATAATTCACAAACCATATATATACCTGATAAGGGTCTTGTATCCAGAATATAGAAATAACACTTACAACTCAACAATAAAAAGACAAAAAATTCAATTTTAGAATGAGCAAAGGATGCAAATAGACATTTCTCCAAGAAGTTATACAAATGGCCAACAAGCACATAAAAAATGCCCAATGACTGGTCATGAGGGAAATGCAAAGCAAAATCATAATGATGCCCATGGGATGGCGATCAGCAAAAAATGTAAACAGAAAATAATACGTGTTGGTGGGGATGTGGAGAGGAACCCTCATTCATTGCTAGTGGGCACGTAAAATGGCACAGCCACAGTGCCAAAAGTTAAACATAGAATTACTTTGTGACCCAGTAAATTCAATCCTAGGTATATGCCCCAAAGAAAGGAAAACAAGTACTCAGACAAATACGTGTACACCCCTGATACCACAACGCTTCCACAATAACCGAGAGATGGATGTACCCCAGGGCTCTATCAATAATAGATTAATGGATAGGTACACTGTGTTATATATTATCTATAATACATAGGTAATATATGTATTATAAGTAATATATTATACATATAATACATAGATTATATATACACATATGTATATATTATATACATACATAATATTACATGCATAAACATATTATGTAAAATATACATATTATGTATTACATACATATACATGTATATGTATATATTATATATGTATACATTATATTTGTATACACCATATGTGTATATATTATATATGTATATTATATATTATACATAATATATATTATATATTATAGATATATAACATTATATATAACATGTTATATATAACATTTTATATTTCTATAAAGTGTAATATATAGGGTCTAATAAGGTTATGAGATGTTGTATATGTTATATATAATGTTATATATGTATAATACATATATACATATATAACATTATATATAAAATGTCATATGGTATATATCTGTAATACATATATAACATAAAATATACAAATAATATATAAAATATCTGCATTATATATTATATACATATATGATATTATATTTATTTCTATTTTTATATTATTTATTATACTTATATTTATATATTGTTCATTATGCTTTATTATATTTATTTTTATTTTTATTTTTATATTATTTATTGTATTTATATATTACACACGTATGTATATTATATATGTATATATAGTATATATAACACAATTTATTTTTCCATATATGTATGTTATAATACAGTGGTCCCCAGCTTTTTAAGCACCAGGGACCTGTTTCGTGGAAGACAGCTTTTCCATGGATACTGAAGGTGGGGGCGGAGGGTTTGGGGATGAAACTGTTCCAACCCTGATCATCAGACACTAGTTAGATTCTGATAAAGAGCATGAGACCTAGATCCCTCACTGGTTCGGTTCACAATAGCGTTAGCGCTCCTATGATAATCTAATGCTGCTGCTGATCTAACAGGAGGCTGAGCTCAGGCAGTAGTGCTTGCTCACCCACCGCTTACTTCCTGTTGTGGGGCCGGTTCTTAAAAGGCCATGGTGCTGGTCCATGGCCCCGGGGCTTGGGGACTCCAATACAATTGCATTATATGTTTCAGCCATAAAAAAATGAAGTACTAATACATGTTACAGCTTCAATAACATTATGTTCAATGAAAGAAGTCAGACATAAAGGTCACATATTGTCATTCCGTTCATATGAGATATCTGGAATAGGTAAATCCACAGAGACAGAACTCAGATTGGCAGTTGCCAGGGGCTTGCTGGAGGGGGAAATGGGGAGTGGCTGCTTAATGAAAGTGGGCTTTTATTTTGGAGTGTGGGAATGTTTCGGAGCTACATAGAGGTGATGGTCGTACAGCTCTGTAAACGTATTACATGTCACTGAATTGTTCATTTTAAAATGGTTCATTTTATGCTGTGTGAAATATACCTCAATCAATTCATTAAAAAAAAAAAGGAATAACAGCCAGGTTTGGGGATTGAACAACAGGGTAGAAACAGGTGCCATCCTTGGAGGTGGGGAAGGCTGAGGGAAGGTATGTTTGGGGGAAGCTGAAGAGTTTCAGTGTTGGACATGTGACATTGGGATGCCCTTAGGTATGAAAGGAGTTCCCAGGGAAGTAGTTGGATTTGGAATCTCAGAGCTCAGATAGGAGATCTTAGCTGTAGATAAGATATTTACAACTGCTTATATATAAAAGTATTTTCAAAGCAACGATAGGAATGAGAACAAACGAGACAGTTGTGTAAAAGAAAATCCAATATTAAGTTCCAGAGAAAGTCAAATGAAGAGGAACCAGCAAGTGAGGCTCTAAAAGATAGAGGTGTAGAGGAGCCTTGGGGAGAGACCAGTGGTGCAGGTGCAGGTATCACGGCAGTGAGGAGGAGAGAGTGCTTTAAAGAAGAGAGGTCAGCTGTGTGTGCTGATGCAGAGAGAGAGAGACTAGAAGATAACAGCTCCAAGTGTCCATATGTGACAACATGGAGGTCCCAGGGGCTGAGAATGGCAGCAAGGAACAGAAGCCAGCCTCTACCAGCTAACAAAAGAGTGTGGGACATGGGTTCATGTCCTTTGCAGGGAAATGGATGAAGCTGGAAGCCATCATTCTCAGCAAACTAACGCAGGAACAGAAAACCAGACACTGCATGTTCTTACTCATAAGTGGGAGCTGTACAATGAGAACACATGGACACAGAGAGGGGAACACCACACACTGGGGCCTGTCGGGGGGTAGGGGGCAAGAGGAGGGAAAGCTTTAGGACAAATATCTAATGCATGTAGAGCTTAAAACCTAGATGACGGGTTGATAGGTGCAGCAAACCACTATGGCACATGTATACCTATGTAAGAAACTTGCACGTTCTGCACATTTATCCAAGAACTTAAAGTAAAATTTTTAAAAAAGAAAAAGAAAAAAGAGGGCGGGAAGTAAGAGTATGAAGAAAGCATGGCAGACAATTCTATGGTAAGCTTTGGTAAGCTTCCACTCCTTTTTAGGGGATTTAAAAAATAAGAAAATGACTAGGGGAAGACGTGAGGTCAAGAATGTCCCATTTAAAAGATGGGAGATATTAAACTTATTTAGAAACTAGGCCAGGTGTGGTGGCTCACACCTGTAATCCCAGCACTTTGGGAGGCCGAGGCTGGAGGATCACCTGAGGTCAAAAGTTCAAGACCAACCTGGCCAACATGGTAAAAACCCTGTCTCTAATAAAAATACAAAATTAGCCAGGAGTGGTGGCATGCACCTGTAACTCCAGTTACCTGGGAGACTGAGGCAGGAGAATCACTTGAACCAGGGAGGCGGAGGTTGCAGTGAGCTGAGATCGTGCCATTGCACTCCAGCCTGGGCAAAAAGAGTGAAACTCCATCTCAAAAAGAAAAAGAAAAAGAAAGAAACTAATCTGGACCATGGAGCTGGGAAATGCAGGAGAGGGGAGCTAAGTGAATGTGAACAGAGTCCTTGAGACATTTTGAGGGGAGGGAGCCAGGGAACTACAGGGAGGGGAAGAAGAGAGAGAGGAAGGGTTACCCAAGCAGGAAGCTTTCTAGAGGACTGGAGGGAGGAAAGTGAAGGCATTTGTGACCTGTGGCTTTTATCTCTTCAATGAAGGACAAAACAAGGTCACCCACTTGTGTAGGCCACTGTAGCCCAGGTGGTTTGAGGAGGGCGGACAAGACATGAGCCGGAAATGAAGAGAGCCGGCAAGCTTGATGGCGACAGAAACAGCTGCATTCTACTGGTGACTTTCTTTTGATATGTCCTGTATCGTAGGTGATCTCCACCATAACCCCAGAAAGTGGAAGGAGAGAGGAGGCAGCTCTGGGGGTGGGGAGGACAGAAGACCACGCCCTTTACTTCCTTCAAGTCTTTGCTCAAATGCCACTTTTTCAATGAAGCTCATGTTGACCACTCAATTTTAATTTGCACACCACCACGCTGCACTCTAGCTCCTAGTCCCTCCCACCCTGCCTCTTTTAAATAGCACTTACACCTTCCAATATGCTGTAGAATTTATCATTTAGCTTGCTGATGTATCCCAAGTGCTTGGAGTGTGGTAGGTGCTCAATCAATAGCTGCTGAAGAATGAATAAATGGACAAACGTATGAAGCAGCTTCTTTAAGTTCTCTGAGAGCTTCTATCTTTGTTACTTTTATCTGGTGGGTGTCATTCTAACTATGAAGGAGGTCTCAAAACTCTTTCTGACCACACAGCCCTATCAGTGTAAAATTTGGCCATGTCGCCCCAAAATTTGGCCATAGGTATTTATTCATACACAGATAATTTGGTCATATTTTATTTGGTTAATTACATATGTTGTTACTATATAATAATACATCATGTGTATTTTTACCTGAAAGTTTTTTAATTAAATATAAAGTAAAAATAATGAATAGGTTACTTTTCTTTGCATACCAAAGTGAATCAGCTTCTTGTAGACATAAGACACTACCCTAAATAATAACTGAGTATGTATGATGTGCTAAGCACGTTCACATATGACAGTTAGCACAATAGCCGCCCCCCGCTCCACCACCCATATCTTTACTAGGTCTATTTGTATTCCCATTTAGTGGCTGAGAAAAATGAGGCTTACATAAGTGAAATAACTTGGTTTTTGTCCCAGTTAGTAAGTGGCAGAGCCAGAATTAAAAACTTAGGGGTGTCTGACCCCAAAACTCATGTGCTTCAGGTGTGGGACAGAGACTCCACCCTTGAGTCAATTATAGTCAAAGGGAGGCAAAGTGAGAATAAACTCACCATCTCACCCTTGTGGACACATCCTGCAATGTGTCCCCAACCTCTGCATTCTGAAACAAGCCATTTGTCCAGTCCAGAGACTACATTAATACCCTGCAGAACCAGGGGCACTTACATGGGTCCTCCGTGCCCATGGAAGCACCAGAATCTAAAAATGTTCAAGAAATGGGCAGCAGAAGCGATCAAAATAACAATGAACTGTGCCAAACTCATCTATTTCCAAGGTGACCTTATGTTCCAGTTTGACAGGGACAGCCCCCATTTAATTACCAATACACATTCTTTCACTCTCAAAATTATCACTCCCCAAAATGCCCCAGTTTGGACGATAAATTATATGGTCACCCCGTCTACACCCTGGCTCAACGCACACCAGTCTGAGCCCAAGAGCCGCTCTGATTAGAACCGAAAATGCAGTGATTTCTCATATCCGGGGACGCTTCTCATCTTGCCCCCAGAGGTCAAAGCAGCAGGCTCCCCATTAGCAGTGGCTGACCCCAAGCAACCTGCATGGAATTCACACCCGGAGCCCTGGACCGTCTGGGCCACCCAGACTCCTTTTCCATAAATCACCCCACATCAGCCACCCAGCCTGGCCGCCAGCCTCACTTGGGTCTCACCTCAATAGAGAAACATCATCACTGACATTAACGGAAGATTTGCCAGGGGCTCTGCTGCTCAGGTGATCAGGGGCTTGTGTTCATCAGACTCGCTTGACAAAGAACCAGGCAGCCAGACACTTGCTTTGGAGTCCTGTGGCTGCCACCACACCTGGGAGAGGATAAGGAAAACAGGGCGTCCAGGCAGCCAGAATTGGGGCCACCCAGGACAGAACCCCCAGGCATGTGGAGCTGCCCTGGCAGTTGTCAGGGGGCTCCGGCGTCCCTCCTGATGCTCATGCCCAGCCCATGTGGTCCTCACAGGCCAGACTTCCCCTCCCCTTGCCTGTGCCACAAAGCCCAGGCAACAAGAGAGATCTCCTGGAAGATGGCTTGACCATCTTGCTCTTGGGTAAGGAACAGGTCCTAGAATTTCACCCAGGTGGGCCAGACAGACCACCTGGTCCACAGCAAGCTACTCCAGTCCACACCGGCCACAGCTGAAAATCACTCACTACCAGAAATATCCCGAGTCGCTTGTGCAAATTACCAGCCCTAAGAAACGCAGGGTCAACGTTCCAGCGCTTCTTATTTTCTCTGCCTCCTGGCTGTGGTCTCTTTCCCTGAGAAAATCTGGGGAGTTGCAGGGCACCTAAAGGGATTTTTGTCACTTTCTCATTTTGATTTTGTGGGGGGAAGCCCAGAGGCCCATGTGATGTGCCCCCACTCTGCCAAAAGTTGACATCCACCTTGAAGCACAAGACCCAAGGGGAAAAAAAAAAAAAAAACTGATCCAAGATCAAAAGTTGTAGGGCACGATAATTTTTGAAGTTCTAAGAAACATTTACATTTTTGTATTTTTTAAACCCTGGTCTTTGTTCTTTGTATTGCTAGTTTCCTCACTGCAACCCCCCATTCCCACCTGGCAGACTGGAAAGCAGGGGACCCAGGGGGGACCTTGACTCTGCCACTAATTGGTCATGAGGCTGTGGGCAAGGCTGCTCCCTCCCTTGGCCTCAGTTTCTCCAGGCGCACTCAGCCTAGGGGTCTGGATCACTCTGTGAGCCTGGCAGGGCCTGCCCCGTGAAGGGTGGGTCTGGCTTCCAGCAGGGGACAGCCCCCTGAGTCCCAGCTGCATTTGACTCGGTGCCCCCGCGAGCGTGAGGATGGAGGCATTTTCTCCAGGCTCCTTAGCAGCACAGAAAAGGCAAGCAAACTTTTCCGCTGTGGTCAGAGACAGCGAGCTCACTGCTGGACAGACCCCAGGGACTCCAGGATCAAGACTTCATAGAATTGGGCTTGATGGTCTTAAAGGGAAATGTCTCAGATTCTGAGTTTATCTGATGGGGTCCCAGCCTCCTGCTCACTGGTTCCTTCCTGTGTCTCCAAGAGAAGATCTCCAACGGCAGCTGCTGTGTCTCCACTGGGCAGCATCAGAGTAAACGGCAGGTTCTGGGTCAGGCACATCCTCCAGGAAAACCACTGGCTTCCCTACTGGCCCTGATGGAGGGACCCTGTGCCCGCAGTGCTCCCCCCCAGCCCAGGCATCTGAAAGACACGGAACCTGCGTTAAACCTGTCCTAGGAGGTAGCTCCCAGGCACAGGAAGTTTGCCCACAAGCAGAGTGAGGACGTGGCAGCCAGGGAGCCTCAGGACACTGGCTTTGGACACCCTAGACTGTGGCATCCTTGAGAGCTGGAATCAGCTCACTCTGCAGCCATCCCTCCAACCCCCAAGTCCCAACACAGAGCTATGGGAATTCCCCTCACTGATTTTTGTTTTCCAAATGCTGTGGCTACCATGTGGGTCCAAAGGGAGCCCTGTATCTATGGCCTGAATTGTCAAAAGTTAGTGATGGCGTGGCTGGGTTTTCTCCCAGACTAGGGTGAAAAATAAAAAGAAGGGAAATGGGAAGGTTAGCCATTCGTTCTTCCAAGAGAGGACTTGAGGCTTGTGATTCACCATTTTAAATAAAATAAAACCATTTTATTTCTCAGAAGCAGCCCCTTCATCTTCAGCAGTTCAGTCCAAGGACTAGATGGTGTGCAGGGGTGGAGGGTAAGGGCAGCAGACACCAGATTTGGGGTTCCCAGGAGCGACTGGCCAGCAGCCACTGCCCAGTCCTGGCTGACACTGACTGGAGAGCCAGCCACACTGGGCACCTCACTCCCCTGAAGCGTGCCCTGGCACAAGCCTCCCCAAAGCACTGAGTTGTAAGAGACTCCAGCAGGCATGTACCCCAAGAGGTGATGAGAATTGGACTCAGAGAGACTAAGACACCTAAAAGACTCAACCCCACATTCATTACCGGATACCTTCTGCAAGCATTCGTCATTTCTTATCTCCAGAAGTTTATGGACATGGACGCAATACATTGAAAACATTTATTAATGTCAAACAATAATAGCAGGTACTGATCTATCCGATAAGATGGAAAGATTATTTCCATTCAGTTAATTAGAAAACTTTACAACTAACATTCATTGGATGCTAACTATCAGTCAGGCATGTTCCAAGTACTTTTCATGATCATTGCAGATAAAACTCATAACACCCATAGGTAGTAAATTTCACTATCAAGTTCATTTTGCAAATGAACTTGAGGTTGAGGCTTGGGCCCAGAGAGGTTAAGAAACTTGCTCAAGATGACACAGTTATAAGTGGTAGAGATTTGAACCCAAGATGTCAGATTCAGCCTCTACTTATGCTGCTTTACATAAAGACCAGAGATTGGAAATTGTGTCCAAGCCACATAGCTGCTATGCTGAGAGGTGCAGACTGAGCTGCAGGCCCTCAGGCTTTCAGCCTGATGGATGAGTACAGTATTCACAGTGCATTCTGGACACAGGAACCCTGGGGGGTGGTACATGATGAGGATCCTGCTGTGCTACAGCCCCAAAGACAGGATGCGTGCCTGCCAGTCTCAGTCCCTGCAACGTTCTCCACCATTAGATGATTCTGAGGCTTTGTAGAGTCCAGAGTGAGGAGCCCCCACGACTGACACTGGTGACCACCACCTGAAAAAAGGTAGCCCACCCACACTGCCTTCCTCCCTCGCAGGCCAGACCAACCTCTTGTGCGAAACCAGTCTTGTGTCTTTCCCTCCCTCTTTCCTCTCTCTCTCCCTCCCAATCCCTCAACCCTGAACACAGGCTGCATCTACACTCATCCCTCACACCTTCACGGGGACCACAAGACATGAATCACTTCTCTCTGTCAAGGTTATATTTTCTTGTTTTAAAAAGAGCACCTATTCTTCTTATTATTCTGAGGATTAAAAAATAGTGGCGTCTTTTTTTGGCTGAGAAGGTGGCTGAATTTTTCAATATATTCATGCAAACGAGATATTTCATCTCATGGATTTTATCCCAGTTCTGTCTATGCACATTTTAAATAAATTAAGATGAAATAAATCCATTTTATTATATTACCCGGTGCCATCTCCATGAAATAATGCCCATATTTGTATTTCCTAAGGAATGTTGACGTGGCTAAAAATGTTTCAGCAAGTGTAATCTTTGAGGATTGTACTGCCAGAAAAAAAAATAAACCTAGGCCTTTGTTTAGAGCCCGGAGTGGCACCACTTTTGATTGAAATGGCTTGAAATATCCAACCCCAAAACATGGACAAGGCAGTAAAGTATACAGAATTGATCACCCTTGGCTCAGAAACAAAAGTGCTATGCCTTCCTTTGTTTTCTTAACATCTGTTCTCTCCCTCCCAGCATAAACCACCCCACAGAAATAAATTACACAGCCTCCCTTTTTTGGGAGATGAGAAACGGGGATTTGCAGTGGCCAGGCTTGAGGTGCCCAGGGCAGACCAGCCAAACTCTCCTTGCTCCCTGGGTGGCCACCGTAGAGACTCCAGACTATGTGCTCCTAGCAGGTGCTATTGCTGACCTTGAAAACCCCAGCATCTCCACTTTCCACTTCCCTCATGAGATGGAAGAAACAACATGAACCCTGGGAGAAGAAGCTCTGTGGCATCTTGTTTTCCTTTAAAAGGCAGGTGGACCAGTGCTGGTGACACCTGCAAAGTTAACACTGCAGCCCACGGCCATGAAAATCAAGAAGAGCTAAAGAAGGCAGAAACAGGCTGTGGCTTAAATCACTCACTTGCCCCTTTCATGCAGGAGATAAACTAGGCTCACAAAGAATGGATGGAAGTGAATGATAGTCCAATCTGTCAACAAGAGCCAAATCCTGGGGCTGTGGTTTTTGTAGAACCCCAGGTATAAGGTAGGGGGTAAAATATATATATATCGTGTTGTGGGAGGGCAACTACTGGCTTCAATCTAAAGCCCTGGACCCCTCTCTCCTACTCACACCTCCTCCACATCCCTTCCCTACCACTCCCTGGCACTTCTCACTCTCCACCTTGAGTTACACTCAACATATGTTGGCTGGATGGACAGACAGATGGACTACTCAATTACACCCAGCCCAGCCCTTTCTAAACAACCACCCAGCTGTTGTAAACAGTGACAATAACTGCTGGATCTGTGTACAAAGAGCAGGGGACCACCTGGGATGCATGAGCCCTCAAGGCCAAAGCCAGCATCTCCCCAAGCCTGAGCATCACAGCTAAGGAACCTGGCTCTTTTTGTAGCTGTGCTTGGAGATATGATTCACATACTTTCTGGCCAAAAATGAGATGCCTCATCAGAGCAGCCTGCCAGGTTCCCCAGCAAGAACTCAACACAAATGTACAACACCCTCCAGGTAGAACAGCCTATTTCCCATCTCTAGGACAGGCAAGGGCTTTCGCTTGCCAGAGAGTCACCAGCAGCTTGAAAAGACACTTCCGACCATACAGAAAGGGGTTCCCTTTGAATGGCAGAGATTGTATCAGGTGCTAATAGGACGAAGTGACCTCCAGACACCCTTCTGTGCGCGTCCTTAAATGTCCTAATGAGGCGGCAGCCCTCCTTCCATTAAACGTAAGGAGATCCAGACTTCCTTTCCCAGGCCTCCATCAGGGCCAGTTATGCAACACTCATGAGGCCTGGTAGCAAAATCCCCAACCTTCCGCAGCTCACACAGCCAAGTGCTATTCTAGGCTGGCTCCTCCTCCCTCCACTGCTATTAGTGTCAATTAGGTTCGGCATGACAGGCCACCTTTGACAAAATGCTGGAGCAACAAAGACATAAACAACGCCAAAGCCTTTGGAGTTGATGTATGGTTGCATTTAATAAACATTTGTTTGCATATTTTTTATCATGCTAATGAATATAATTACTTTAATTTATGTCATCAAGCTATGATTCTGTTCTGATCTATACGTCACTTAAATGTGTAGCGTTAGCATTTTGCACACACTGGCAATTTAAGAAGGGAAAGGATTCGCCCCTCCTGTGAGAACTTGGAGCAACATTCCAGAGTCGTGCACACCCTTGAAAAAGCTAAACTAAGCTCTGCAGCTGGGACCCCCATCCTTGCACCCCTACAAGTGTAGGTACTCCTTCCACGGCCTGAGAGACCTTTTCCAAAGAGCACACATTTTTATTTCTCTGTAATCTCCCCAAGAAGAGGCCACTGAATACTTGCCCACAGCATAATGCTAAACACAGCCATGAAAAAAAAACAGTTAAAATAGTATTAATGGGTTTTACTGATTATAAAAGTAAAGCATGTTTATTTTAGAAAATTTGAGAAAACACAGATCACAAGAAGAGACTAGGTGAAGATGATAAGCTAAACTTCTACTCTCAAAATCCTTTGAAATCAAATATATATATTTATATTAACATAATATATTTTATATAGATAAGAAGATATATTATATATTTAAGTAAATATATATTTCAGCTATATATAAATATACATTTAGGAGAATATGTATTATATATGTAAAATATATATTTAGAAGACTATATATGCATATTAGTCTAAACTGCACTAGAATACAGGAAGGGTTATTCTTGGTAGAACAGACACATGATAAGCAAAACATACATTCAGAAAAGAAGCACAAGAAATGGTACAAGGTGCACCAGGAATGTGCCAAGCTTGGATGGGGCACCCCCGGAGCACCTGCAGTGCATTGGTTGAGCAACTATTGCAGGAGAACCAAGGTGGGTTACCCCTAACCATTGCCTTTCCATGGCCAGTGTGTTAAGCAGCGTTATGGACAGGCACTGGACTGTGGGAGATACATTGTTCATGAGTACCTGCTCCATAGAGACACGGCAGTGCCCAGATGATCTGAGCCTTCACTCAGAATGGGCCAGCTCCCTGACCCCCAATACATGAGGGCAAGCTATAGAAAAAGATTAAAATTAACTGAGTTGGCTGGACCTGAGACTCCTGTCTCCCACCCAGAGACACTGTGCAACGCCCATGCCCCAGAGGCACTAGCAAGGGGGGTCATGTCATAACATGTTGCTCTACACCAACAAGACATCTCCTTCCCCATAAGGCCTTAATTTCTCCCTTCCACTCAGACATACCATGAAGCCACAAGGCCACTGGCAAGGAGGTCCTGACATAATAACCATATGGTCCAGGAAGCTCTCTCCATCCCCCACTGGCAAGGGGGGGAACCCATCACACAAGCAGACAGCCTGGGAAGTGCGCTCTGTCTATCAGAGACCCTTCCCCAGTAAGGTTTACCAGATGGCTCAGCCTGGGGAAGCTTCTTCTTCCCATTCAAGCACCAGCAGGGACCAGTGAAAGCCTCAGTCACAGAAGATAAACCAAGCAGACCAAAATAACACCACATAGGCTCTGAAAATTAGACTGTCATTGGAACCATAGCCTTTAAAAGTAGGCCAGGGCCTGCATGCCAAATCTAAACAGGGTGACTGCCTGCTAAAATGAAAGATTTAAATAGGAACCAGAGTCTCCTAAAATAACATCCAAAATGTTAAGGATACAATCGAAAGTCACCCATCGTACCAAGAACCAGCAAAATCACAAGTTGAGTGAAAAAAGACAATTCATAGATGCCAACACTGAGATGAGTCAGATGTTAAAATTAACTGACAAGGGTTTTAAAAGTAAGTATCATAAAAGTGGTTCAACAAGCAATTACATGTTATCTTGAAACAAATGAAATATTTTAAAATTCAGTAAGGAAACATAACTTATTAAAAATAATTAAATTATAGAATTGAAAAATTCTGTAATAGAAATGGAAAACTGCTAGATAGGCTTAATACTGAATGGAGACAACAGAAAATAAAATTGGTGAACCTGAGAATAGACCATGAAATTCATCCATTCTCAAAAATGTAGAACATAGATTGAAAAAACAAACAGACCCATGGACAATAACAAAAGGTGCAACATTGGCATTATTGTAGCCCGAGAAAATGAGAAAAAGAGTGAGGCTGAAAGAGCATTCAAAGAAATAGGGCTGAAAAATTCCCAGATTAGTCAAAAGATATAAACCCACAGATTCAAAAAGGTAGCAAACACCAAATAATATAAAATCAAAAAAGTCATGCCAAGACACATCATAATTAAAACTCTGAAAACTAAAGACAAAGAAGAGTCTTGAGAGCAGCTAGAGAAACCTACACATTACCAAAGAAAACACCAAATTAAATTACAGAAGATTTCTCACCTGAAACCATGGAGTCCAGAAGGAAGTAGCAGTACATTTCTCAAGTGCTGAAAGAAAAAAAAATTGTGAACTGGAAATTCTATACCCAACAAAACTATCCTTTGGGAATGAAGGAGAAGTAAATTCTCGGATGAAGAAAAACTAAAAGAACTTATCGCTAGCAGACCTATTCATAAAGTACGGCTGAATTAAGTTCTTCAACTAGAAAGGAAACAATAATAAAAGAAATCTCAGATATTCAGGAAGGAAGAAAGAACTAAGGAAAGACTAGAAATGTGAATAAACACAATAGACTCTCCTTCTCCTAATGAGTCTTCTAAATCACATGTGATGATTGAAACAAAAACTATTGACACCATCTGCCATACAAGATGATATTTAAAGGTGGAAATATTTTTTAATGTTTTTAATTTTTAATTTTTTTATTTCAATAGGTTTTTGGGGGAACAGGTGGTGTTTGATTACATGAATAAGTTCTTCAGTGGTGATTTCTGAGACTTTGGTGCACCCACCAGCCAAGCAGAGTACACTATACCGGATGTGTAGTCCTTCACCAAACCCCCCCTTTCCCCTGAGTCTCCAGAGTCCAATGTATTATTCTTATGCCTTTGCATCCTCACAGCTTAGCCCCCACATATAAGTGAGAACATATAATGTTTGGTTTTCCATTCCTGACTTACTTCGCTTAGAATAATAGTCTCCAGTTCCATCCACGTTGCTGCAAATGCCATCATTTTGTTCCTTTTTATGGCTGAGTAGTATTAAATGGCATATACATACCATAGTTTCTTTATCCACTCATTGATTGATGGGCATTTGGGCTGGTTCCATATTTTTGCAATTGCAAATTGTGCTGCTATAAACGTGTGTGCAAGTATCTTGTTTGTATAATGACTTCTTTTCTTCTGGGTAGATACCTAGTAGTGAGATTGCTAGATCAAATGGTAGATCTACTTTTAGTTCTTTAATGAATCTCCATACTGTTTTCCATAGTGATTGCACTAGTTTACATTCCGACCAACAGTGTAAAAGTGTTCCCTTTTCCCCACATCCATGCCAACATTTAATATTTTTTTATTTTTTTGATTATGGCCGTTCTTGCAGGAGTGAGGTGGTATAGCATTGTGGTTTCAATTTGCATTTAAAAGTGGAAATATTTTTTTAAAGGGAGGACCTAAATGTAAGTAAAGTTTCCACACTTTACTCAAAGTTGCAAAATGTTATTAGTAGCCATTTTGATATTGTGATATCTGCAGCAACAACTAAGAAAACTACACAGAATTATATACCCCAAAACACTATAAATAATTCAGCATAAAATTCTTAAAAATATTCAAGTAACCTATGGAAAGGCAAGAATGGAGAAACAGAGGAAATAGAAAACAAAACAAAATAAAATGTCAGGCTCAAGACCAAACATATCACTAATTACCTTAAAGGTAACTAGCCTAAATATACTAATTAGATTAGAAGAGTGAATTTAAAAATCACAACCCACCTAGAAGCTGTTTATAAGTAATTCACTCCAAATTCAACAACATAAGTATGTTGAAAATAAAATAGGAAAAGTTATATATCATAAAGGCATTAATTTCTAAGAAGAAAAAATGCTTATATTAATAGTCAAAAGAGTGAACTTCAGACCAAAGAAAATTACTGTAGACAGAAGGACATTACACAATTGACAAAAGTGCCAATCCACCAGGAAGACAAAACAATCATAGATGTGAACACACCAAATAACAAAGGTTCAAACATATGAAACAAAAAATGACAGAGCTAGCTGGGCACAGTGGCTCACACCTGTAATGCCAGCACTTTGGGAGGCCGAGTTGGGTGGATCCCCTGAGGTCAGGAGTTCGAGACCAGCTTGGCCAACATGGTGAAACTCCATCTCTACTAAAAATACAAAAATTAGCTGGGCATGGTGGCTTGCTCCTGTAGTCCCAGCTACTCAGGAGGCTGAGGCAGGAGAATCTCTTGAACCCAGAAGGCAGAGGTTGCAGTGAGCCAAGATCATGCCACTGCACTCCAGCCTGGGTGACAGACAGAGACCCCATTTCAAGAAAAAAAAAAATTAGAGCTTAAAAGAGAAATAGATAAATCCATAATTATAATCAGGGACTTGAGACCCTCAGCATCTGACAGAACTATTGAACAGAAAATCAGCAAGGATAGAAATGATTTGCAAAATACAATCAACCATAAGGATCTCATTGGCATATATTTAATACTCCACCCAAACAACAGAAGAATATACATTTTTTTCCAAGGGCCTATAGAAAATTCACCAAAATAAACCAAATTGTGAGCCATAAAATAAACCCCCCAAAATATAAAAGAATTTAAATTATCCAAAGTATGCCTTCTGACTACAGCAAAATCAAACTAGAAATCAGAAAATGAAGAGAAGAGGAAGATGAAAGAAAGACAAAAAGAAAATGTCTAAACACTTGGAAATTAAATAACATAATTCCAAGTAATCCATTGGTCAATGAGGAAGCCTCAAAGGAAACTGAAATTTTAAAAGATAGAACTGAATACAAACAAAAATACAACATATCAAAATAAATGGGATGCAGCTAAAGCAGTCCTTAGGGAAAATTTATAGCACTAGATTCACACATTAAAACGAGGAAATGTCTCAAATCAATAATCTGAGGAAAATAAACCCCCAAAAAGCAGAGAAAGGAAATAATAAATATCAGAGCAAACAGCAATGAAAATGAAAATGGGATAACATACTTAATGACAAAACACTGAGTACTTTCCCTCTAGGGGCAGAATTAAGGCAAGGTTGTTGCCTGTACCACCTTTATTGAGCACAGTAAATTGAAGTTCTAGCCACTGAACAAGTAAATGAGAAGAAACAAAAGACATACATATTGGAAAGGAACAAATAAAGCCATCCCTAATAATAATTTAAATTCTTTTATGTTTGTTGGGGTTTGCTTTATAACCTATGATTTGGTTTATTTTGGTGAATTTTCCATAGGCCCTTGGAAAAAAATGTATATTCTGCTGTTGTTTGGGTGAAGTATTATATACATGCCAATGAGATCCTGATGGTTGATTGTATTTTTCAGAGAAAATCAATGAAACAAAAAGCTATTTCTTTGAAAAAATCAATAAATTTTAGCAAGAGTATCATATAAAATGAGAAAAACACAACTTGCCAGTATCAGGAATAAAGAAGGAATATTCCTATAGATCCTGGAACCATCAAAAAATAATATGAGAATACTACAAACATTTCCTTCATAAGTTCAACAGCTGAGGGAAAAAAGTGGGCCAATTTCTCAAAAAACACAAACTAGCAAAATTCAGTTAAATCAAATATATAATGTGACTAGATCTAACCATTATAGAATTGAATTCATACTTTAAAATCTGCCCTCCTTAAAAAACGAAATAAAGAAAGAAATCTCCAGGCCCAGATGGCTTTACTAGAGAATCCTATCAAATATTTAAAAATTAACATCAATAACACCAATTTTACACAATCTACTCCAGAAAACAGAAGAAGGGAGAACATTTCTCAACTTATTTTATGAGTCCAGTATTACTCTGATATCAAGATCATACAAAAAAAATTTTTAAGAAAATTGCAGACTATTAGCTGTCATGAACTTAAATGCAAAAACTCTCAACAAAATATTAGCAAACCAAATCTGACAATCTATTAAATAATTACATGCCATAACCAAATGGGATTTATCCCAGGTATGCAAGGCTGGTTCAATATTCAAAAATCAGTCAATGTAATACATCATATCAACACTCTAAGAAGTTTAGTCATATGATCATATCAATTGACAACTCAAAAGTATTTGACAGAACCTAATACC
Organism: Hylobates moloch; assembly: GCF_009828535.3. NCBI lineage: Eukaryota > Metazoa > Chordata > Mammalia > Primates > Hylobatidae > Hylobates > Hylobates moloch. The sequence continues at coordinate 60,507,797 of NW_026652287.1, forward strand.
CACTCAGGATAAAAATTCTCAGAAAGTTAGGAATGGAAGGGAACTACATCCACTTGATAAAGAGCATCTACAAAACCACTATAGCCAACATTATACTTAATGACAAAAGACTGAATACTTTCCCTCTAGGGCCAGGATCAAAGCAAGGTTGTTGCCTGTACCACCTTAATTGAGCAGAGTCAGCAGAAGTTCAAGCCACTGCAATGAGTAAATGAGAAGAAATAAAATACATACATATTGGAAAAGAAGAAATAAAACCATCCCTACTTGAAAATGACATAATTATCTACATAGAAAATACCAAGGGACTTACAAAAACATTCCTAGAATGAGTAAGTGAGGTTAGCAAGGCCACAGGATGAAAAAGCAAGACAAAAATCAACTGCATTTTTATATATTAACAATGAGGCCAGGCGTGGTGGCTCAGATCTGTAATCTCAGCACTGTGGGAGGCCGAGGCGGGCCTCCTGAGGTCAAGAGTTTGAGACAGGCCTGGCCAACATGGCAAAACCCCGTCTCTACAAAATACAAAATAATTAGCCACGTGTGGTGGCAGGTGCCTGTAATCCCAGCCTCTCAGGAGGCTGGGGCAGGAGAATTGCTTGAACCCAGGGGGCGGAGGTTGCAGTGAGCTGAGATTGCACTGCACTCCAGCCTGGGCGACAGAGCAAGACTCTGCCAAAAAAAAAAGCAAACGAACAAAAACAATCAATATGTAGAAACCCAAATTAAGGCCACAGTACTGTTCATAATCACTCCAGGGAAAATGATGTAATGTAAAACTATAGTTTTACAAGATGTTACTATTGTATAAAGGGCACATGGGAACACTGTTGTTTTCCTATAACTGTACATGAATCTACAATTATCTCAAAATAAAGTTTTTAAAAGGCACAGCCATTTGGAAAACATTTTGACACACTATTATAAAGTTAAGCATATACTTACCATTTGACCTAGCAATTCCACTCCTAGGTATTTACCCAAGAGAAATGAAGACATATGTCCACATTTAAAAACCTACATGCAATTATTTGTAATCACCAAAACTGGAAACAACTCAAATGTCCATCAACTGGTGAATAGATTAACAAACTGTATACATTCATACAACAGAATGCTACTTAACAGTAAAAAAATTATTGATTGTTGATACATGTAACAACACAGATGGATTGTGTGATTTTCAAAAACCACAGAAAAAAGGCCTTTAGGTTGAAAGGATTCATAAATATTAAGCAGAATGACAGAACAAAATTGCAATGAGAGTTACTTCCTCTGTGAAATTCAGAGTGCCAATAAAAAGATAGAACCCTAAAAACTTCTGGAAAAAAAAACGTTACCTGCAAAAGAAAAAGGATCATACTGTCACCTGACTTTTTTGAGCAAGGATCATATTGGCACCTGACTTTTTTGAACATATCATCACATTTTTGAGATAGAATTATATTAAATTTACATTTCTGTACCAAGCCAAAATATCAGTCAAGCTTTAGGGTAAAACAAACTAAAATAATAATTCAAGAGTATTAGGAGATTATAAACCATAGTGCACAAAGAAATCAGTAAAATTTATAGTTGGGTCTAATTCATTAATTGACTGAAAGAAAATTAAACGAACTGGGAATAAAATCTCTGTTGATAATGATACCAGAGGTGGTGGGATACAGGTTGAGAAGGAGTAGGAAGTAAATAGTAGGGAGAAAATATTAATTAATTTTAGACATCAAAAGAAAATATTATTAAGATTTTCAGAGTAAATACAATTTTTTTGAGATGGGGTCTTGCTGTGTCACCCACGCTGAAGTGCAGTGGCACAATTATAGCACACTGCAGCCCCGAACTCCTGGGCTCAAGCAACCTCCTGCCTCAGCCTCCTGGGTAGCTGGGATTGCAGGTGCACGCCACCATGCCTGCCTAAATTTTTAGAAATTTTCAACCCAAATGTCCAACAACGATAGACTTGATTAAGAAACTGTGGCACATATACACCATGGAATAATATGCAGCCTAAAAAATGATGAGTTCGTGTCCTTTGTAGGGACATGGATGAAACTGGAAAACATCATTCTCAGTAAACTATCGCAAGGACAAAAAACCAAACACCGCATGTTCTCACTCATAGGTGGGAATTGAACAATGAGAACTCATGGACACAGGAAGGGGAACATCACATTCCGGGTACTGTTGTGGGGTGGGGGGTGGGGGGGGCGGGGACAGCATTAGGAGATATACCTAATGCTAAATGACGAGCTAATGGGTGCAGGAAATCAACATGGCACATGGATACATATGTAACAAACCTGCACATTGTGCACATGTACCCTAAAACCTAAAGTATAATAAAAAAAATAAAAAAATAAAGCAATGATCTAGGTGGGCAAATGAAACATGAAACTATTAAATAAAATTATAAGGTGAAAAAAAAAAAAAAAGAAATTTTCTGTAGGGATAAGTTCTCACTATGTTGCCCAGGCTAGTCTCAAACTCCTGGCCTTGAGCTGTCTTCCCACCTCAGCCTCCCAAAGTGCTGAGATTACAGGCTTGAGCCGATGCATCCAGCACAAACAAACTTTAAGAAGATATTTTAACTGCCAAACCACTGGAAGAAAAACACGGATGCAAATATATAGAAAAAGCTCTAGAAGGACACACACCAAACTGACAACATGAATTCCTATAGAGAGTATGGGAGAGGGGATATGGGATTGGTCTGAGGGACTTCAGCCGTATCTGTAGCATTTTAGCTTCTACAAGAATGTATTCATTCTTGTACAGATTGTGTAGATTTGAACAATCCTTACTTTGATTGTCAAAGACAGAAAAAATATTTGGAAGGCCAAGGTGGGTGGATCACTTGAGGTCAGGAGTTCAAGACCTGCCTGACCAATATGGTGAAACCCTGTCTGTACTAAAAATGCAAAAACAATCAGCCGGGCGTGGTGGCGGGTGCCTGTAATCTCAGCTACTTGGGAGGTCGAGGCAGGAGAATTGCTTGAACCTGGGAGGCAGAGGTTTCAGTGAGCCAAGATCATGCCATTGCACTCCAGCCTGGACAACAAGAGTGAAACCCCGTCTAATATATACATATATATTATATATGTAAATTTTATATATATAATCAATACTAGAGGAAATTTGAGGAAGAAGACAATTTTACTCAGTATAAACTGGGATATAGTTTGTGAAAGTTTTGCAATAAGTATTAAATGTGAGCCAGGTACCAACATTTAATACTTATTTAGTAGTACAACATAATACTTATTTAGTGGTACAACACCCTAAATATTCATTGTAATATTTAACTAAATAAAATAAAGTACTGAGAGAATGATAAATGTCATCACTGCCCAAAAAAATGATCAGCTTTACAATAGTAGTGCATTTTTATCTAGTTTCATTTACAACTATATCTAGACATACAGATGTAAAACAGAAAGATACAAAGAGACTTGGGGCTAGCTTTATTCACAAAATAGAGATTTCTTGTGCTTTTTTCTTACTAATTTGAAACTATATTTATTAGAGTTTTGTAGTCTATTTGTTCTCCCATACACTCATATTTGCATACCAGTAAATAGTCTTCAAAAGTATCATTCTTAATGGCTGAATAATATCTCATACTTTCTATGCACCATAATAATTTATTATATGGAGATTTAAGTAATTTCCAATTTTTTTCTAATTTAAATAAAATCACAGTGAAAATCATTATACATACTTATGTGTGGACATCTGTGATTCTTTCATTTAAGTAATTTCTTAAAATTGAACTGTGGGTCCAAAAAATGTACTCATTTTTAAGACTTTTTTTTTTTTTGAGACAGGATCTCACTGTCTCACCCAGGCTGGAGTGCAGTGATGTGATCATAGCTGACTGCAGCCTCAACCTCCCAATTTCAAGCAATCCTCCCACCTCACCCTCCTAAGTAGCTGAGACTATAGCATGCGCCACCACACTCTGCTAATTTTTGTATTTTTTTGTAGAGAGAGGGTTTCCACATGTTGCCCAGGCTGGTCTTAAACTTCTGAGCTGAAGCGATCCATCCACCTTGGCCTCTGCAAGTGCTGGAATTACGTGTGTGAGCCACCACAGTGCCCGGCCAACATTTAATACTTATTGCAAAACTTTCACAAAATATATCCCAGTTTGTACTGAATAAAATCTTTTTCTTCAGACTTCCTCTAGCATTGATAATAATTTTTCTATCTTTGATAATCAAAGTAAGGATTGTTCAAATCTGCCTATCTTTGATAACTACTGAGGTTTAGCTATCTTTGAATGCTTTTATTGTCCACCTATATTTCTAACATTAGTAATTGCCTGTTCATTCTGTTTGATAATTAGTTTTTATTTCTTATTAATCTGTAAAAGCTATTATTAAGAAATGTCATCAACCATTTGTTGTGTATATTTTAAACAATTTTCACAACTTAGTTTCCATTTAATTTCATTTGTGATGTCATTTGAAAAACAATTTCTACTTTTATGTCCATTTTTCCCCTTTGGTTCTCTGCCTTTGATGTCATGTTATGAAGACTCATCTCACTATCACATCAACATTTTCCTGATTCCTATTCTTTTGCGGTTTCATTTTTCGAACTTGAATCTTTATTACACCTGTGATGATCTAACTTTATGATAAGGTTCTTTTTCCAAATGATGAGATGGTTGTCCCAACACCATTTCTACTTTCTCTACTGACTTTTACTAAATTCCACTTAATTTCTCAAAAAATATTTGACTATATCTTTATTGCAAAAGTCAAACTATACAGACAACGCAAAAATTCTCCTTGACAAAAGCCTCATTCCATTTCTAATTGCATTCTCTTATCAGAACTAACTGTAAATCAGTTTCATGTGTGGAAACCCAGAGATTTCTTCATAGTAAAAATAACAGGCATTTAGGAGGGCTTACCACATGTGCGGCCATACCTTAAGGGCTTTGCATGTATTAACTTCTGTGATCTTCCAAACAGCCTGCCAAGTAGGCACAACAGCTATCTCCATTTTACCATTTTGCAGAACAGGAAACTGAGACACAGAGGGTAGGGAACTGAGAAACCTGCTCAGGGATGCCCAGATGCCAGAATGGGGACTCGAACTCAGGAATCTAGCTTCAAGATCGGCAGAACGTTGAGTGATGTCCTGCTATCTCCCAATACACCTACATGCACTTCAGTGAAAAACACATGGCACTATTTTCTTTTAAAATGAAAGTTTGAGGCTGGGTGCAGTGGCTCACACCTGTAATCACAGCACGTTGGAACACCGAGGCAGGAGGACTGTGCCCCACCCCTTGCATGAGCCCAGCAGTTCGAGGTCACGGTGAGCCACAATTGTGCTATTGCACTCCAGCCTAGGCAAACAGAAGGAGATCCTGTCTCTAATGAATGAATGACTGAATTAATGAATAAATACATAAAGAAAAATAAAGTTGGGTCTATGGATTTGGTATAATACTATACAAATTATGCTATAGCCTTTTTGATCAAATATCAATATCTCTTGGTTGTCTTTCTATATGAATTCATATAAATCAATTTCAATTTTTTTAAACTACGATATAGTATGATTTACTACAGTTTACGTAACTCTTCTATTATAGTTAGGTTGTTTCTAGCCTTTCACCATCAGTGAGGCTGCAAAGAACATCTCTAGCATGGCTCCATGTACATTTTTGTGAAAGTTTATCTTGTTTCTCTTTTGTTTTCTCTTGATCATGTGGTATGTGATTTTTTTGTTTGTTTGTTTTTGTTGTTGTTGTTTTTTTTTGAGACAAGGTCTGGCTCTGTCACCTAGGCTGGATAGGCTGGAGTACAGTGGTGCAATCACGACACAGCACACTGCAGCCTCTATCTTCTGGGCTCAAGCAATTCTCCTACCTTAGTCTCCCAAGTAGCTGAGCCTACAGGTAAGCATCACCATGCCTGCCTGTCTTTTTTATCTTTTGTAGAGACAAGATTTCACTACATTGCCCAGGCTGGTCTCCAACTCCCAAGCTCAAGCGATCCTCCCAAACTGCTGGGATTACAGGCATGAGCCACACACCCAGCTTGCATTTTTAAATTTAACAAATACTGCCAAATTGCCCTCCCAACTATCTGAACCAATTTATACCCCAATAAGCAAAATATGATATACTTGTTTCTTTATAAATCCCAACAGTTGATACTATCAAACTTCTTTTCAATATAATGAGTGAAAAATGACATCTCCTTGTGCATTATTTGGGATGTTCCTCACTACTAGTGAAGTTGAGCAACTTTTTATGCTTATTTTCCATTTTGGTTCCCCTTTTACTCATTGCCTGTTTGTATATTTTTATTATTTCCCCTTTGAATTAATGATCTTCTTCTTATTGATTTATAAATGTTTACATATGTTTTGGATGCTAATCCTTTGTCTATTGCAAATGTAAATATTTTCTGCCAGCATGTGTTCTTTTAATTTTGTTTATGGTGTCTTTTTTTGTTTATAGTGTCTTTTGTCATAGAGAAGCTTTTAATTTTATTTGGGCAAACTTATATTTTCTTTTGTGGTTTATATGCTATATTTTCTTTCGCTCAGTTTGCAGGTTTTATTTTTGTATAACATTTAGCTCTTTAATCCATCTGGAATTTACTTTGGTGACTAGTGTAATGTTAAAAATATAATTTTACTTTTACAAATAGTATCTAATTTTCCACACAATTTATTCTTTCCCTCATTAATATGAAATGCCGATTTTTCCCAAAATTGTATGTATATCTACAGGGATCTGTTTCTGGACTCATTACGTTGCTCTAGTTAAATTTTAGCTTTAATACCATTCTACTTTAACTAATATAGTTTTAAAATATATATATTGACATTTAGTAAGGTAGGTGCACCTCTTGTTTTTCTTCTAAATTATCTTTGTCCTTCTTCTACACTTGCTGTTTCATGTGAATTCTATAATCAGCTAGTCAACTTCCATATAAATGCTGTAGGACACGGAATTTTTAGATTAGGTTGGGGAAAATACCTATCTTTACAATATTAAGCACTCTCATCCAAAATTAAGTATATATCTCTACATATTCGTATCTATTATGCTCCTCAATAAGCTGAGGTTTCTTCCTAGATATTCTATAGTTTTCATTGCTATGCGTGAATAGGTAATTTTGTGAATTGGGTAATTTAATCCATGACTTTTTCTAATAAGATAATACTATTGTATTAAAAACTATTAGTTTTTATGTGTTTATTTTGTACTGGGCCACTTTATAATACTTTGTTATTAGCTTTAATGGTTTCTTAACTGATTATCTTATCCTTCCTAGGGAGCTTGGCTGAAAAAAACAAAATGACACTATAATCTCTTCCCCCATTATTCATGTGCCTTTTTAATTTTTTCTTATTGTATAGCATTGGCAAAGACCTCCAATACAATATTGAATATAGATGTGATAGGAAACTTTGTCTTGCTGGTGACTGAAATGGAAATAGTTCTCATGGTTTCACCACGGCTAAGTTTCTAGTAGAAATCTTTAATTTGATAATGGAAGTTTTCTTCTATTTTTCATGTGCAAGAATTTTTGAGTGCCTGGGGAGGCGTTTGTTGGCTTATCATGAAAGAGTAAATTGGAAAAAAAAATGTTTTCACTTCTGTTATGATTTTAATATCAGATTTATACAAGGCTTCTAGAATGAATTGAGTACCTTCCCAATTTATAACATAAGAATTATCTATTTCTTGAAGGTGTTATAGAATGAAATATTAAAACCATCTGGACTTGATGTTTCCCCTAAATGTATATTTGTGACTAGCTTTCTAATTTTCTCAATAGAAATAGCATATTTAGACTTTCTATTACTTCTTGAGCTAATTTTGAAAATCACACGTTTCATCTAGTTTTTTAGTTATTAGTACAAAGACACTATCTTACAAAATTTAATTCCTTCTTTATCTGTAATTACATCTTACCTCCTTTCTCATGCTGTTTATTTATGCTCTCTTTTTTCCCTTAAACTTGAAGAAGGTTTTATTGACCAACTCTACTAGCTTTGTTGTTCTTGTTTATTTTATTAATGTCATTTTATCTTTATTAATTCCTTTCTTCAACTTTCTGGAGATTTGATTTTTTTTGTTCTTTGTAGTCTCCTGAATATTATGCTTGGTTCATTTGATTTCAATTTTGCTCATTTTCTGATGTATGCATTTAAGTCCATAAATTTTCCTCTGATAACTGCTTTGGCCACATCTCAGAGGTTTTAATATTTAATGCTCTATTGCTTGTTTCTAAATAGTTTGTAATTTCCACTTTTTATTTCCTTATTAACAGAAGACTTTTTATAAGTGTTTTTATTTTTATGAGAGTGGAGATTTATTTAATCTCTCCTTTAGTTATTTTCTCATTTGTTCAGGGAATGGAACTTACATACCCCTACTTCTTAGAATTTGCTGAGATTTTCTTTGTAATCTAACATATTATCAATTTGTGTAAGTGATTTATGTGCGTGTCAAAAGAATGTGTGCTATAAGCTTGTTAATACAAAGTTGGTCATTGTGTCATTTAAATCTCTGTCATTATTTTTGTCTATTTGAAATATTCATTTCTTAGAGAAATGTGAAATTTGACCTTCTGTGATTGCAGGTTTGTCAGTTTCTCTTTGTATTTCTATTAGTTTTTGCTTTACATTTTCCAAAGCAACATTGTGAAGGGCACAAAGGTTTATAATTATATCTTCTTGGTGGCTGTTCTTCTTAACATTATGAACTATTCCGCTATGTACTCTAATGTGCCCCCTCTGACTTCATATGACTCATAAATCATATTATGAATTTTGAATGCAGTTAGGCCTATATCTTGACTCTGTTTCTTTCCATTGATTTAACTGATTATTTTGGGGCAAATACCACACTTTTGTCTATTGTGGCTTTATAAGTTAATTTTTATCTGATAGTGAAATTATTGATTACTCTAGCATTATTCACTCTTCCACATTTAGGTTTATTTTGCAAAACCACCAACAGAATCCAATTTGAAATGTTGAGTGAAGTGCCAGATTGAGTGGCATACGTCTGTAGTCCTAGATACTCAGGAGGCTGAGAAGGGAGGACTGCTTGAGCTCAGGAGTTCAAGTCCAGCCCAGGCAACCTCAAAAGATCCTGCCTCTCAACAATTTTTTAAATTTTTTTTTCAATTATTGGAAAAGAATTACTTACAAATCAACTTAGGGGCATTTCTCTTTATGTAGCACTTAAGTCTACTTATATGCACCTCACAAAAAAATGTATTTCCTTCATATATGACTGGCCCACTTCTTAAGTTTGGGGATTTTTTTTTGGTATTTTATATTTTGTGTCTTCAATATAAATAGAGTATTTTTCCTTACCTTTTACCTCTAACCATTATTCCCAGCATAATATGTGGGACATGTTTAATTTACATGTATCTGTTTTATTATTAGACATATTACTGAATTCCTTTATAAGGCATAGGAGTATTTCAGGTGATGTTCTTCAGATTTTTCATATTATCATAAAATAGTAAGAATTTTGACTTGACCATTTCCATATTTATTCCCCAATTGTTTTTATTTCGACTGTCATTTTTATTGTATCATTATCTGACTTGTTTTGTTACCATAACAATAATTCCTACAACTTTTTGTTTTATTTTTATTTTAAGTTCTGGGGTACATGTGCAGGACATGCAGGTTTGTTACATAGGTAAACGTGTGCCATGGTGGTTTGCTGCACCTATCAAAGTATTAAGCCTGGCATGCATTAGCTATTTTTCCTGATGCTCTCCCTGCTCTGCCATCCTATGACAGGTCCCAGTGTGTGTTGTTCCCCTCCCTGTGTTCTTATTCTCCATCAGTGATAGACTGGATAAAGAAAATGTCATACTCATACACCATGGAATACTATGCAGCCATAAAAAGGAATGAGATCATGTCCTTTGCAGGGACATGCATGAAGCTGGAAGCAATTATCCTCAGCAAACTAATGCAGGAACAGAAAATCAAACACCACATGTTCTCACTTACAACAAAGTATTTGTAAGCTGTTGTTTTGAGATAGATTATCATATAAACCAAGAAGGCTCAACACTGGTACAATGTTGGTACAATCAATATGCAGGGCTGGATAATTCTTTGTTGGGGGAAGGAGAGCCCTTTCCTGAATGTTGTAGGATACTTAGCAGTAACCTTAACCTCTACCTACTACATACCAGTAGCACCACCTCCAAGTCATGACAATCAAAAATGTTTCCAGGTACTGCCTCCTGAGAGGCAATGTCCTTGATTGAGAAACACTAATGCAATGCATTATCCTTCTCTTCCTATTTTAATCATAGCTTTTGGCAGGACTGATGTTGAATTTTATCTAACGTCCTTTTGGCATATGATTACATATTTCTCCCAGGTACCTATTGATGTAATAAATTTTTGATTATATATTTTCTGATTTGGTGCCATGCTTACAATAGAGGAGAAAGGCTTTATTAGTCAAGATTTATTATTTTTAATATAAGGTTAGTGTTCATTTTTTATGACTTTTACCTATGTGTTTACATGTGAGGTTGACTTGTAGGTTTTGTTTGTTTGTGACGTTTGTTAGGTTTGAGCACAAAAATAATGCTTGCTTGGTAATTAGCATGATCACTTTTTGTTCCTTAAGACATTTAAATCAATTTCCTATATAACCATCCATTTTAAAGTATTTTTACATAATTCTTTTCTTATTCAACTACTTTACAGTTAAAATTAGTAATTTGTACCACAATGAGATACCATCTCATGCCAGTCAGATGGTGATTATTAAAAAATCAAGAAACAACAGATGCTGGCAAGGCTGTGGAGAAATAGGAATGCTCTTACACTGTTGGTAGGAATGTAAATTAGTTCAACTATTGTGAAAGACAGTGTGGTGATTCCTCAAAGACCTAGAACCAGAAATGCCATTTGACCCAGCAACCCATTACTGGGTCAAAGGAATATAAATCATTCTATTATAAAGATACATGCACATGTATGTTCATTGCAGCACTATTCACAATAGCAAATGCATAGAATCAACCCAAATGCCCATCAATGATAGATTGAATAAAGAAAATGTGGTACATATACACCATGGAATACTATGCAGTCATAAAAAGGAATGAGATCGTGTCTTTGCAGAGACATGGATGGAGCTGGAAGCCATTATCCTCAGCAAACTGCAAACTAATGCAGGAACAGAAAACCAAACACCACATGTTCTTACTTATAAGTAGAAGCTGAACAATGAGAACACATGGACACATGGAGGGGAACAACACACACTGGGGCCTGTGGGGGGTGGGATGTGGGGAGGGAAAGCATCAGGATAAATAGTTAATTCATGCTGGGCTTAATACCTAGGTGATGGGTTGATCTGTGCAGCAAACCACCATGGCACACGTTTACCTGTGTAGCAAACCTGCACATCCTGCACATGTATCCCAGAACTTAAAATTAAATTAGATTAAATTTTAAAAAATTAGTAATTTGAAATTTCCTAGAAAGTCATTTATTTCAACAAAATTCTCTAGGATAATATATCTATATTTTCTACCACTTTTAACTTTTTGGAATACATGTATATTCTCCTTTTTTATTTCTAATGTTTTTACATGTGTTTTCTCACTCTGTTTCACTTAAGTAACTTGTCAGATGTCTTTGACAAATTCTAATTCTTAGACTTGGCAACGTACTGTCTGTTTTCTGATTTACTAAGTTATGTTGTATCTTTATCAATATCTTTCTAGTTTATTTCATTGTTGTCTTTCTAATTATTGTGAGTTAAAAGCTTAATTCATGCATTTTTATTCTACATTCAATAATGCTGATATTTAAGGCTATGTGCTTTCTTCTGAATATAGCTTTGAGCATACATCATAAGGTTGATATATGGTATTCTCATTGTAATTATTTTCTAAATAGTCTCCAAATATAGTTTAGATGTCCTCTTTGATCTAAAAGATAATTCAGAGAAGTCAATAATTTTAGAAATTGCTCATTAACATTGTAGTTACCCTTCTTTGTTCATTTTATGAAATAAGGGATCTGCCCACTTTTTGATTCTTTGACTATATCCAAACTTTTCTATAGCCAATATATACTATTTAGTGAATATTTCATAGGCTTTAATATAGTCTCTCATTTAAAAAAAATCTCGATTTAAGAAACAACTTTATTATTTGACATCATCTAAATCCTTGGATTCCTTGCCTACTAGATCTGCCAAATACCAAAAGAGATGTCTTAAAGTTTTTCATTACGACTGTGAATCTCTCCACTTCTTCTTATACTCCTAACAATCTTGCTTGCTACATCTCACTGCAATGCTATTTGGCATATTAGGATCCACGACTAGTTCAGTCTACTAGCCTGTAAGCCCAGCAAAGACAGGAATCACATCTGATTTGTTTAACATTGAGTCCCGGCCCCTGGCCCAATATTTACTAAATAATTGTGGGACTCAATTGACAAGTGATAGAGATTCAGTGTTGAGTATATGCCCTTCAACAAAAATACTTTACTATTATATCTAATATTTTTTATCCTCAATTCTACTTTGTCTGATGCCTAGACAGACAGACAGACAGATAGATAGAATTTTTGGATATAGGATTTCGCTCTGTTGTCCAAGCTAGAGTACAGCAGCATGATCATAGCTCACTGCAGCCTCAACCTCAATAGATCCTCCCACCTCAACCTCCTAAGTAGCTGGGACCACAAGCATGCACCTCCATGCCTGGCTAATTTCTTTTTGCTTCTTGTAGAGATGGGGTCTCACTACATTGTCTAGGCTGGTTTGGAACTCCTGGGCTCAAGAGATCCTCCCGCCTCGGCTTCCTAAAGTGCTAGGATTACAGGCGTGAGCCACTACGCCTGGTCAATGATGTCAGTATTTGCCCCTGTATTTTGCTGGTTTGTTTTACCTGATATATATTATACATCCTGTTGTTGGGTTTTGGTGGGTTTTTCTGTTTTTGTTTTTGTTTTGATTTGCTTTTTTCTGTTTCTTTATCTGCCCCATCCTTAGTTCTATGAAACCTATTTTCTTTGTGATTGTCTTCAACATAGAGAGATACAGTTTAGAATTCAAGTCATAAATGGTTTCAGGTGTTTCCAATGTATAACTTAACCTCTATATTTAACTCCTATATTTTTCTAATTTTCAGGTCGGAGAAGCAATTGAAACTTTTAGTTGTTTTTTTTTTAACACAATGTAGTTAACACATTTTTATTCTCCTCTTCCAGAGCCCATGCTACTATTTCTTTTCCAATTACTCCTCAGACACTTATTAAATAAACTAGGACTTCATAGGTTGATTATTACTAATTTTTACACAATAGGACTTCTCTTTGAAAGTGAATTTTTAACACTTGAATTCTGTTTTTCAAGTAAAGTCTCAATTATTATTTTTTTTTTTTTTTGAGACGGAGTCTCGCTCTGTCACCCAGGCTGGAGTGCAGTGGCACAATCTCGGCTCACTGCAAGCTCTGCCTCCCGGGTTCACGCTATTCTCCTGCCTCCCGAGTAGCTGGGACTAGAGGCGCCCGCCACCACGCCCGGCTAATTTTTTGTATTTTTAGTAGAGATGGGGTTTCACCGTGTTAGCCAGGAAGTTCTCGACCTCCTGACCTCGTGATCCACCTGCCTTGGCCTCCCAAAGTGCTGGGATTACAGGCGTGAGCCACCGCGCCCAGCCCTAAAGTCTCAATTACTTAGACAGCATTTTTTAAAAGTATAAGTGGGATTTGTCCTTCTTCTTCTAGGCAAAGCTGCACCTCTCACCCCCTACACCAGACAGTCCTTTGCTATGGACACACAGGATGCTAGGACACACAGGATTCTCATAGGCAGTTCTGGTTCTCCTATGGACCAAGTAGCTCCAGTGCCCAAAGGCAGCCCTCTGCGAATGGTTGTGGATGAGGAAGCTAAGAGCAAAGCATCCGTTGGAAGCTGGTAGAAGCCAGGTGTGGTGGCTCACACTGTAATCCCAGCACTTTGGGAGGCTGAAACAGGAGGATTGCTTGAGCCCAGGAGTACAAGACCAGCCTGGGCAGTGTAAAGAAACCCCCCCACCCCCACAAAAAGATTAAAAACATAGCTGGGTGTGGTGCTGCACACCTGTAATTCCAGCTACTCTGGAGGCTGAGGCTGGAGGATCACTTGAGGCCAGGAGCTTGAGACCAACATGTGCAACATAGCAAGATCCTGTCTCTACAAAAAATTTAAAACTTTTTAACTGGGCATGGTGGTGCAGACCTGTAGTCCCAGCTACTAGAGAGGCTGAGGTAAGAGGATTTCTTGAGCCCAGGAGTTCAAGGATATAGTGAGCTATGATCACACCACTGCACTCCAGCCTGGGTGACAGAACAAGACCCTGTCTCAAAAAGAAGAAGAAAAGGAAGAAGAAGGAGAAGGAGAAGGAGAAGGAGAAGGAGAAGGGGAGGGAGAGGGAGAGGAAGAAGAAGAGGAAGAGGAAGAGGAAGAGGAAGAAGCAGCTGGTAGAAAAATTGGAGGGGTCTGGACAGGGCACCAGGGATGTGTGCTACGCCAGCACACCAGTGCAAGCAGCAGGCGGGGGTGGTGTCCCCAAAGACCCCCCACTGGGCTAGGCTTGAGCCACAGCTGCACCTGCTGCAGGCGACATGCTCAGCCTGCCCTTCTCACCTGGCCTTCACACGTGGACTTACTCCCATCTTCAGACTTTGCATCAATTGCATGTCAGCCAAGGTTTCCATTAATGGGTTATTATATTATATCACCTGCAAAACAGAGAAAAGGAGGGCCGTTCTAAAATTCTAACGTGAAAAGTGAGCGTGTCAAATGCAGAATGTGCGGACACAGCGACCATGGAGTTTACCACTTTATTAAAATTGTGATTGTTCACATAAAGACTCAACCAGGTCACATATTAATAATTATCACTGACAATCTTTAACATCAGCCGAAGCCCACAAGTGAAGCAATATTACATCTCCCGGTCTCATTTATCTTACCGATTATGGCCCCTCTGTGGTCAGCACGCTGTGAGCTTTGTGGACATTTAATTATGAGCACATCATAAATGTAGCTGACAGGGCAGAGGCTGCCCGGGGATGCTCCTGGCAAGGGGGTCACAGTGGAAAGTAGTTAGTTGATGCACCCTCCCGAACAGGGCGTGGCAGAGACCACTTCTCCACATCGCCCCGCTACCATTCCCTGTTGCCTACTGCAGAGGGGCAGTAGGTGGGAATGTGCTCAGTTATTGACAGCCCTCTAACTTTCAGAAGCATCAGCCCAGTTGCCTTAAAACCTAAGACCAGCCCCACAGTCTCTCCTGTCCCGCTTAGCTCTGAGAGTCCCTTGGGTTGCCTCGCCTCTCTGTGTGTCTTCGGCTGTTTACAGAGCTCTCTAAATGTGGGCTTCACTCTGATGCACATGAAGAGGATGGACTTTCTTCCCATACTCCAGGGGTCCAGAGAGCCCGCTGTCCTCTCCAGCTGTCCCCAGTGTCTTCTGCGCAAACCACTCAGCTCTAACGAGGTGCAAAGGACAGTGAGGGCCCCAAGAACGTCCCCGCCACTCACCTCAAGTCAGGAAACACCTTTCCACTACAGCAAAAAAAAAAAAAAAAGGGACTCTGCAACGCAAGTGGTGGGGTGGGGAGGGCTTTTTTGTTCGCTTCTAATTAGCCACCGCTCTGATGTGATAGCCAAGGCGTCACGCACTAATAAGGCCACGCGCCTCCCTGAGTGGACCTGGGAGAGCAGCAGGACTTCCCCATGTCATGTTTCAAAGCAACTGTCCTCGGAGGGCCGAGGTACGGATTCCTCCACTGCCCCAGCAGGCTCAATGGGGAAGACAAAGCATATAATAAGGTGCATGCGATGAAGGGGCTCCGAGGAGAAAGCTGAAAAGTAGCTATCACGTTGGCAGATAAATTCTACACACAATTATTCATTCCTAGCCTCTTGACATGTAGATTAATGAGTTTGATAACCCAGGCTTCTAAGAAGTAGATTCCACTCTGTTCACAGGCTTTCTCCCCCTCTACCTACAAACAGCACACAGGTCTATGGAGAAAAAAACAAATCGATACATTTGCAGTAGCCATCGCTGCTTTTTGTGATTGGAGCCCTACATCAAAAATATGATGCGTCTTCTCCTTCCTGGCCTGGGAGAAGCCAGTCATGGCCAGGCGGACCCTGGAGGGGACTGTGGGCTTCAGATCTTGGACTCCACTAAGTCCTAGACTCTTTTTAGTGGGCTGGGCAGGGAGCATTTCCAACTCCAGCCCAGAGAAACGGGCCATTTATTGACACAGTAGCCGTAACCTGCTATTGTGCCTTAGGTTGAAGTCCCTGCTGGCACAGTTCCAGGTCAGCACCCAGACACCCTCACCAAGAAAGAGCCATATGGAGGAAGGAATGACGCAGGAGCAGGACAGTCGCACCTGCACCCACACGAGGTATTTCACTTAGGACTGGTGAACAGCACCAAACTCCAACCCAAGTGTAAGGAGTTCAAATCCTTGTAAAGAGAAATTGGGTTCACTACATTTATCAAGATGATTTGGGGTTTATGTTATGATTCCGCCACCCCCAACCCACAGTGATGCAGATTTTGGAGATGTATTTTGATTGTCCAGTCCTTTGACTTTTTAGCTGTTTGGCAACAGCATTTCTAGATCGCAGCCCCATTTTATTTCCTTTTCATCACATTGGTGTTTATGTTCTAAAGATAAAACACATGGGGGAGGTGGAGAGGGTAGAGGGGAAGGCTTCCCACCTGATACCCTGCCAGGAGGTTTTATGGCCACCCTCCTCTGTCAGGCAAGCCCTCTGGGAAACAGAGTAGACCTCAAAAACCTAGATTGGGGCTGGGCGCAGTGGCTCATGCCTGTAATTCCAGCACTTTGGGAGGCGGAGGCAGATGGATCACTTGAGGTCAGAAGTTCGAGACCAGCCTGGCCAACATGGTAAGACCCTGTCTCTACTAAAAATACAAAAATTAGCCTGGCATGGTGGCGGGCGCCTGTAATCCCAGCTACTCAGGAGGCTGAGACAGGAGAGTCACTTGAACCTGGGAGGAGTAGATTTCAGTGAGCCGAGATTGCACCACTGTACTCCAGCCTGGGTGACAAAGACTCTGAAAAAAAAATCCCTAGAGGAAGTAGAGGGAGTCCTGTCTGGGTGCTGGGTGACTGAATAATTCACCTCCCCCAGTCATCACAGATTCAAAGTCTGTGAAATCTTTGTGGCTGCTAGAAATAAGGGGTACAGGGAGATCATTCTGCAAGACACCTTCTTTTATCCTCCAGAAAGAGAAATGAATGGAGTGGAAATTCACTCAGCTCACAAAAGTCCAATGAGGTCTTTGATTAGCAACATGGATCAGTTTAAGCATTTGAATTTCAACATAGCTTCTATGCCAACTTCAAAAGAGACAGCCCTGAGCTACACAAAGAGGGAAAAGTCTCTTTCCCCTATTCGAGCAGTCTTGAGGAGCCAGGCTTCTCACAGAGTCTTGGGGTGAGGATCGCCAGGTTTAGCAAATAAAAATTCAGGATGCCCAGTTACATTTGAATTTCAGATAAACAGGGAATCGTTTTTTAGTATAAATATGTCCCAAATATGCATGGAACTAAAAAGATAATTTACCATATACTAAATACTAAGATAATATACCAAAAAATATTTTAGTATTCGTATGTCCTATGCATATTTGAGGCATATTTATACTGAAAAATTATTCAATATCTGAAATTCAAATTTAAGCAGACATCTAGTATTTCATCTGACAACCCTATTCAGGGTGTCCTTGTGAAACTGCTCAGGGAAGAACCAGGGTGTGATCAAGGAGAAAAGAGCAAAAACAGGCTCAAAATTCAAGACAGCCACACCCAGGGGCCTCTTCCATCCCTCCATCTGGCCTCTCCAAAAACATCCTGCTTCCTCCTGAACCCAAAGCCCAAACAACTGAAAGAAAACTCGGCCCATTGTTCCTGAGTCGATGAGAAGCCTCCATCTCCGGCTTCCAGGGCTCTGTATATAAGACCCTCAACTGGAAGGTATGGGGCTGGGAGGACACCAATGTAGACCTCAAGAAACCGGAGCCCATGGGATTGTCCTTGACAGCTGCCTTCCTGCTCCCCGAATACAGAACCTCCTACCTCACCACGGCCCAGTTGGGCTTTTTCTAGAAGACAGCGGAGGTTTGGAGGTCCTACTCTCCCACCTGGCCTGGCAGAAATCCCAGAACAGAACTACAGAATGCAATTGGGGCAGGGAGTGGGGAGAAAAGCCAGCACTGCTTCCTTTTTCAAATCAATTATGGCCAGACTGACTCATCTTCTCTCATAGACCAGAAAGTCCCACATCTTGTTGTTTCTTAATCATATGGAAACCTAAATATAGATGTATCTGCAGAAGGACAAGCTGAGAAAACCAGTATCCTTGTTCTCCCGGGGGAAAGCTCAATTCTCACCCTTTTCTCCTGGGTTTTAGGTTTGGGACTGTGTCCCCAGTAGTGCACAGAGCATGCGCCTGTCAGGGCAATGGCGGCAACTCAGACCTGCTTCCAGGTCTGCTGCTGTGCCTGGGTCCCCATCACATACCGCTTGATCTTGCCTCTGGAAAGATCTCCATCTTCCATCCCACCGTGAGAGCAGTATGATGAGAAGGAAGCCAGGCACCTCAGCCACATCTCAGCAGAGGGCCTTTGTGAATGGAACCCTCACTAATGTCTGGCCTTGAGCAAACACCCAAGGCTGCAGGCTCCAGAGAAGATCTCAGCAGAAGAGTCCCACTGAGCACCAGGCCATGCACAGTGGAGTCAACCGGGCACCCAGGAGGAAGCAGGACCCCTGCAATGCTTTGCGTCCCAGTCCTTCTTCCCTTCACTCATTTCTGGTAAACAGCACAAAGGATGGCTTTATGGAGAAATAGCTTATTACCCTTCTAGAAGGGTCTTGGGACCCCAAGTTTCTGAAAGCTGGGGCCACAGAGAAAATGTAGCCGTGCTGCACAGAACAGAGATGCAAATGAGATAGCCATTCCTATGATCCTAACGAAAGTCAGTTTGTCCGGGAAAAGCATTTTAGAGGAGATCAAAGTCATGTCAGAGTAGCCACAAAAAAGCTTTTGCAAAGCACAGTGGCCAAATTTAGCAATGAGAATCATGAGACCAGGGAAGAGCGGCCAGTAGCCTGGGATTCTTTGGTGCAACATGAATGATGACAAAATCAGGATGTCATTGACAGCCAGCTGACAGCCCAGGCTTCATGCAGCAGGCAACCTGGGCAGCAGGACCTGGGCTTCAAGACTAAAGAAGCGTCTGTCAGCTAACTCTCCTGCTGTCTCCACGCCATGCCCAAAACACAATCTAACGTCTTCTTGGCATCCCTAGGCAAGAGGTGGAAACCTGGCAGCTCATAAGCCACAATACAGCCCACAATCTTGCTCGGTTCCAACAGTGGTGGGTAAATATTTGAATTAATTGCTAATATTTTAAAAGCAGATTTGGGGCTCGGTGCAGTGGCTCACATCTGTAATCCCAGTACCATGGGAGGCTGAGGTGGACAGATCACTTGAGATGAGGAGTTCGGGACCAGCCTGGCCAACATGGTGAAACCCCCTCTCTACTAAAATACAAAACTAGCCAGGTGTGGTGGCACATGCCTGTAGTCCCAGCTACTTGAGGGCCTGAGGCAGGAGAATCACTTGAACCTGGGAGGCAGAGGTTGCAGTGCGCTGAGATTGTACCACTGCACTCCAGCCTGGGCAACAGAGCGATACTCTCTCTCAAAAAAAAAAAAAAGAAAAAAAGAAAAAACAAATTAGCCGGGCATGGTGGTGGGCGTATGTAATCCTGGCTACTCAGGAGGCTGAGGCAAGAGAATTGCTTGAACCCGGGAGGAGGAGGTTGCAGTGAACCAAGATCATGCCACTGCACTCCAGCCTGGGCAACAGAGGGAGACTTGGTCTCAAAAAAAAAAAAATGAAAAAATGAAAAAAATCAGATTTTGCAGGAAAATCCAGATTTCAGGTTTCCCTTGAAAAATCAGAAGATCTGACAACACTGGGCCTGTGTCTGATTGACAGGAGCCAAGGGACAGCCTCCCTTAGATATGGCACGTCCTTGCCAGTTCTCTGCAGTCCCCAGCACTCCTTATTGTCTAAACTCTGCTCCGTGGGTGGGTGCACTGTGAAGGCCCTGCCCTTGGCACCAAAGGACCACAACAGGAACACAAGCACCTCTACCCTCCCCAGAAGCCTTTTCCCACTGGTCCCCTCCCATCTCTCAGAAGAACCATTATTCTAGGCACCTTCCCTCCTGTAACTGCAGGTCCCCAAGGGCCTGTGATCTGCCATCTACCACCCCAATAGAGGCATACATGCATAAGACAAAAACCCCAGTGTCTTGGAAACTGTCTTAAAAATAATTTAAATAATAGACATCGCAGCATTTTTAGACCAAAAAAAAATGTAACAAAGTCATGCCCAAGACCCAAGGTTAAATGCAACCCACATGGCGAGAATGACGTGCCCATTTCACAGACTGTGGCATCAGAGGTCAAAGTCCCATTTCCCCTGACTCTATTCCCTTTAATTTCCAGGATGAATGGCTCACCTGTGGGGGTGGAGGGTCAGGAAGTTTCATCAATGTATTAAGTGTTGAAGGGGGAAAAAA
The DNA here is from genome assembly GCF_009828535.3 of Hylobates moloch. Classification (NCBI taxonomy): domain Eukaryota; kingdom Metazoa; phylum Chordata; class Mammalia; order Primates; family Hylobatidae; genus Hylobates; species Hylobates moloch. Next base: position 60,528,480 of record NW_026652287.1, read on the forward strand.
GTTCTGATTGGCTGATTCAGGAATTGGGATTCTGGGCAGAGCTTTACAAAAGGATAATGTATCTTTAAGCCTAGGTGCCCTTCAGGGAATGTATTGGATAAATGTCTTCTGAAAAGCCTGTAAATATTCCATCGCCTCACTGTCATTACTACCATGAAATGAAAATGAAGCATGAAAGAAATATAATTCCATATTCAGATGACAGCATTAGCCTCCATAAGCAAACTGAAATATTTATTAGTAAAATGTTCAGTATCTACGCCTGTAATCTAAAAAAAGGACAAAAATGTTTTATAATAAAAAAGAGATTGAATGCAGAGGTAAAATCTGGTTGGCTGATTTTATTGCTTATTATTAAATCCTGGCAAAACAATTATTTTTTTCTTTTCATTAGTAAGACACCCAAATTAAAACTCTGCCCTCCGGCTGCAAGGTTTACAGTAGTGATTAAAAACAAGGAATTGTGATGCATGGGGCTTTTGACAATGGCATAATCAAATTCATTCATATTGTTCAATCTTTCACTGACAAATATTTTTACAGTGAAATATACCAAACAAAGAATCACATAGAACAACTATCAATACAGAGAAATTAGGAAAACCTTGTTATTATTTAAATAGTGAACTGATACCACGTTGCCATAATCTTGAATACAAACATTATACTGTAGTTAATTAGGGTAATTATTGTCTAGATTGTGCTTAATTGTCTTATGCTGAATAGGATGTATGAATGATGCTTTTTGAGCTTTCTATAATACCTAAGTGCCACCAAACTATTTCGTTATAATTTAATAAGTTTTGATGGTATTTCCTATAAGTCACAAAATACATCTGAATACAAGCTAAGAGATAAACATGAACCGTAGGCCTTGACCTCTGTTTCACCTTATTGAAAAAGAGGCATAAGAGAGTCATTTAGTATACCAGCGTCACAGAGCATTCCCGCACCCTGAGCACATTCCTTAAAGGAAAGGGAAAAGGAAAAAAAAAAAAAAAAAACAGAGTCTTTGAAGTGAATGAAAAATTAGAAATTCAAGTGACCACGATCAATTCTGAAACACTGCACAAAATTAATTACAGTTTGGCATCAGAAGCAAGAATGTAGATTTCAGACAATCGGTGTCATTTATCTCGAGCCGCACAATATACAAAGCGATTAAAAGCCAAATCTGTCCCCACCTCCCAAGTCTAAGGCCTCTCAGAGGCTGTGAAGTACAAATGATTAACTCCAAATTATGCGAGGGACTGGGCAGCCGCTTCAGCTTGAATGGAGTGTATGGCAAGTCGCAGACGCTGGAGAAGGACAGATTTGCGGCTTTTTATCAAAATCCAGTCTGGCCAGCCATTGACGGACTCCAGATAAATTACCCAGGGATCTGACAGTGGCTGCAGAAAGCTGGCTCGGCAAAATCCAAATCTCTAATTTCTATCTGTTTTTAATTGCTTGCCTTAAATTTGCATTTTTATACAATTGGTTTAAAGGATTTATTCTATTCTATAGGCTACTCTGACCAAATTGCTTTCTATTTCACACAGAGTTGCAGGAACCTGTCTTAGGAGGTGGGGAAAGATGTGGCTTTTTAATCACTTTTAATATGCAAGTTCGGTGTCTTGAATACACCTAGGCTAGGGAGATCCCCCGCCCTCTCTAACTCCTGGGATTAGTCCAAGAAGCTATCAGTGCCCAGGTGGTACTGAGACGTCCTCGGCCTCTCCTCCCCAGAAAAACCCCACAGAGAAACCCAGCCACACCCTCCTTCTTTCATCTGGGGCCCCATTCTCATTAGCCCCCTTCAGAAAAGGCAGGACATGCATGTGTTCAAAATACATCTTATTCTGTTGTCAAAACTCACTCAGTATTAAAAAGGCTGACAGATTTTCCCTACACCAAGAAACCACACATGGAGTGTCACACATACACACACACACACACACACACACACACACACGCACACACACAAGCTGGGTGCCTGCTTCATTTAACCTTGCATTTGTAACCAGTTTATTAACACGAGGATTGCCAAGTGAAAAACTGTCATTTTAAGATTTGCAAATTGAGCCTCACCTCACAAACCCTTAGATTCTGAGCAATTGGCTTCGGGTTTCTGGATGAAACCAGGGCTGCCCTCACCAGCTGTGATTGACTGAGCTGTACCTGACTTAACCCAGGTTCTCTCCCACCTGCCCCTACTGAATACTCTCCACCCTTTCACTGAGGATTTCTTAAACACAGCTGGAGATATCCCATTGCAGAAGCTTCCCTATGGCCCAGTGCTTCGGCTAAGCAAGTCTGATTATCCCATTGGTCTCAAACACAAATGGCTACTGGTCCAGGGAGGTTGCACAGGAGGGAGAAAGACTGAGCTTGAGGAAGGTCCATCTCCCATTTCCCTCCATTTCATGGAAACAGACATTTCTTCATTTCCTGCAGCAAAAAAACAAGGTAAGCACAATAGAAACAGCAACTGGGCTGGGCGTAGTGCCTCATGCCTATAATCCCAGCACTTTGGGAGGCCGAAGCGGGTGGATCACTTGAGGTCAGGAGTTCGAGACCAGCCTGGCCGACATGGTGAAACCCTGTCTCTACTAAAAATACAAAAATTAGCCAGGCATGGTGGTGGGTGCCTGTAACCCCAGCTACTAGGGAGGCTGAGGCAGGAGAATTGCTTGAACCCGGGAGGCAGAGGTTACAGTGAGCTGAGATCAAACCACTGAACTCCAGCCTGGGCAACAGTGCAACACACTGTCTCAAAAAAATAGAAACAGCAACTAGCCCTCTGCCCAGTGTCAGAGACACTAGGGAGTGGTGGGGACTGTGGCTAACTTTAAATACCTGATCCTTCTGAAGGAGGCAGCTGCGTTTCTACTCACATACATGTTACCGTGATGACAAGAAGGTCCGTGTTGCCAGATACTCTGAATTTTCAGCGAAATCGGGATTCTTTCCAAAAATTTAAATGTTGATTCACATTTTAAAAGCAAATAAAAGAACACTCTACTGGGCAAATATAAACACTTCTGATGGCCACATCCAATCCGGGACCCCAATTTATGACCTCAGGTCCCTACTTTTGGTGGTTGTCATTGTCAAATGGCTGCAAAGGGACATCTCAGGATTCCAAAGGGCAGATTACCCCCCCTCAACACCTACGATAGAAGCATGCCGTAACAGCGGTGCCTGAATTCCTCCTTGTCTTATGCTAACTGCCACCAACGGCCTCATCTTGGAGTGACCCCTGGTGCCATAACCTTGAACAACTTAAGGGCTTTGGTCCAGCTCAGAGTCTATCTCCATGGCACTTTCAGTCTCTGGAAGCACCATTGACTCACTTTTTTTTTTTAATCCTTGGACTTTTAGCGAAGTTACACAAATGCCTAAAAATTGTGAGTCCAGGATGTGCAGGCAAAGGCCGGGCATGGTGGCTCACGCCTGTAATCCCAGCACTTTGGGAGGCCAAAGTGGGTGGATCACCTGAGGTCAGGAGTTTGAGACCAGACTGGCCAACATGGTGAAACCCCATCTCTACTAAAAATACAAAAAATTAGCCAGGCATGGTGGCACATGCCTATAATCCCAGCTACTCGGGAGGCTGAGGCAAGAGAATCACTTGAACCTGGGAGGTGGAGGTTGCAGTGAGCCAAGATCGCACCATTGCACTCCTGCTTGGGCAACAAAGGCGAAACTGAGTCTCAAAAAAAAAAAAAAAAAGATATGCAGGCAAGTTTGCTGGTCCCAGCCCACCCTGCTTTCTGCAGCTCCAGGCTGGATCATCCCCAGCTGAGTGCAAACATCAGCTTCCACCCACACAGTCCCCCTGCTCATGGGGCCTGGGCTGCATTTTTCTCCAGACCAACTTCCCACTGCTGTGAGCAGCTCAGTGGCATCTATTAGAGAGAGAAAGATGTGCTCTGCTACTGTAGGGTACCCTCAAGCTGCATCCTGCCAATGCCCATCAGTAAGCCTTACAGAGCAAGAAGGAGAGAGAGAAGGCACTACGCTGGGACCCCAACCAAATGCCTCCCCGAAGCAACCAATGACACACCGCTGATGACTGGCCAAGGAAACACTCAGCTCCCATACTCTGGCAGCTCCCTGTCTTGGCTCTCCTGACTGCAAATGCCATGACAGTGACCACTGCATCCCTTTATAGCACCCTCGGCTTGCACTGGATTATTTATGCTAAGGAAGTATGGCCAGGTGGAGGGTGCAACAGATGTAAAATCAGAAGTGCGCAGAGGCTGTAGCACCTTGGGTGAGTCATAGGAACTCAGAGCTTCTGTTTAAGCATCTGGAAATAGAGTTTATATCACCCGCTTTACAGGTGCTAGATGAAGTTTTTTTCTTTTAGACAAGGTTTCACTCTAGAGTGCCATGGTACGATCATAGCTCATTGCAACCTCGAACTCCTGGACTGAAACAATCCTCCTGCCTCAGCTTCCCCAGTAGCTGGAACCACAGGTGCTCACTACCATAGTTGGCTAATTTGTTTTTATTTTTAGTAGAGACAGTGTCTTGCTTTGTTGCCCAGGTTTGTCTCTAAGTCCTGGGCTCAAGCAATCCTCCTGTCAGCCTCCCAAAGTGCTAGGATTAAAGGTGTGAGCCACCGTTCCTGGCTGATGCTGGGAGAATTAAATTTGCAGTTTATATATGTCAAATCATCATGTAAACACTATGAATGAGTCTCTTTTTTCAGGGTTATGTGGCTGCTCTGTGCACAATGCACAATGACTGGTGTCAGCCCTGAGTCTCAAAACTCCCACCCCAGGGCAGCAACATCTTTTGAAATAAAATTGGTGGAATATTGTTTCTAGGAAACCCAGTTCATAATAGTTTCAAGATGCATTTATTCAACCATGGGAAAAACATAAGAAAATAAGAGGGCATGGTTCCTACCCTCAAGGAGCTTCCAATCTATTTGCAATGCAGAGATGGTGGTGGAATAAAGTAGGTAGTTGTAGTAAGGTCCAGACATCTGAAAAGTTGAGTCCCACAGGCCAGGACAAAGTCATTACCTGGTTTGTCTTCCCAAGCCCTGAGAAACAGTTTTCTGTCTGCTCATACCAGAATCAAAACATACAGAATTTGAATCCCCCTGAAAATAAGCACTCACCTTCGTAAAAACAGAGGCTCGAGCAGGAGGTCTCTCTTGCTATCATATCCCAAGGTGTGGGGAAAAAATGCAGGTGGTTTTCCCGCCCTACGGTGAGTCCCCCACCAGAGTCAGGAAATGAGATGACATTTGAGAAAGGGTCTTATCAGCCATCATCTTTATTCCAGCATTGTCTTCATCAAAAGTATTAAATTCAATAAGCTCAAAGTATTAAAGAGAAAACAGAAGGGCTGGCTTTGGGCATCTATGAAGCAGAAAGCTTCAGGTTTAGCAACTTAGGAAATTATCTTTTTAAAATATCAGAACTTTGAGGAGTTCAGGCAATATTTATCAATAGCATTTTTTCACTCTGCATTCATGATTCGAGCTGCAAGACTCCATCATGTGAAGTTAGCAGGATGTCTGTCTTGCTGTTCAGAACACAAAATTGGAGTCACTGACATTCACATCCACACCTCGAAACTACCACTCCTGAGAGGCCAGGATGCCACAAATCAACCTGAATAACCAAATCCTCTGAGAGAGCAAAAAATAAACTTCCCCTGCCTCAGAAGAGACCAGCGCCCAGTTCACCCAATTCAGAAATACCATTTGTACTTTTCAGAATCAGGATGTGGCCTTACAATGAGGAAACAAAGGATCAGAGAGGTGAAACCACTTGCAGAAAGACTCACAGCAAGTTAGCGACCAACCTGAGACCAGGATGCCAATCTAGGCCCCCCTCTCTGCTCCTGACTCTTGAATATCTCCACATTCACAGCGGGCTGTTGGAGACCTTGGCGAAGGACAAGGTCAGCTGTCCTCAGGCCTGAGAGCAGAACCTGCTCGATTGTCATTCCTGAGCTTCCCCCATGAGCTCACGCTACCGATGGGTGCACCTCAGAACCACACATCAGAGGCATGCAAAATCATCCACTGAGGCTAGCAGGAGTAAACACACAAAAAGTGTTCACAGGGCCTTCAAGAAAGCACGGATGAAACAAATCTCAAATTGCAGGAGAATTTTCCAAAGCACAACCATCCAAAGGATGTGGTGTGTACATGGCCGTCTCTGAAAATTTTAACAGAAAAGGAGATATCATTTAAATTAGAAGGGGGCGCCCAAAGAAAATGTTCACAGGGCATGTTTCATTGACTCTGCACTTGGCAATGGACCTTAGAGAGACTCTGACAATAACAATGCACATTGCATGGTTTTCATTTCAGATTAGCTATTGGATACCTCAGACCCAAAGCTTAGTCTTCTCAGAGAACCTCCATAGCCAAGAGCAATGCATCATATTGTTAAACGAAAGCCAAATAAGTTTCATTACAAAAGGCAGTGAGCGGGCTGGGCACAGTGCCCCCACCTGTAATCCCAGCACTTTGGGAGGCCAAGGCAGGAAGATTGCTTGAGCCCAGGGGTTCCAGGCCAGTCTGGGAAACAAAGTGAGGTCCTGTCTCTACAAAAAGAATTAAAAATTAGCCAGGCATGGTGGTGGGCACCTGTAATCCTAGCTACTTGGGAGGATGGCTTGAGCCCAGGAGTTGGAGGCTGCAGTGAGCTATGATTGAGCCACTACACTCCAGCCTAGGCAACAGAGCAAGACCCTGTCTCAAAAAAGAAGAAAAGGAAGGCAGGGAGGAAGGCAGGCAGGAAGGCAGGCAGGAAGGAGGGAGGGCAGGGAGGAAGGCAGGCAGGAAGGAGGGAGGGAGGGAGGGAGGGTGGGAGGCAGGGAGGGAGGAAGGAAAGGCAGAAAGGCGGGAAGGCGGGAAGGCGGGCAGGAAAGAAGGAAGGAAGGAAGGAAGGAAGGAAGGAAGGAAGGAAGGAAGGAAGGAAGGAAGGAAGGAAGGAAGGAAGGAAGGAAGGAAAAGAAGGAAGGAAGGAAGGAAAGAAAATGATCTAAGGGTCACAGTGGGCCACCACTGATAATAAGTCAGGACTGTGAGGCAAGGTGGTACAGTGGAAAGAGGGAAGACAAAAGTCCCTATTCTGCAACTAACATTAGACAAGCTTCTCCTTAGATCTCAATCTTTCCAGCCATAAAATGGGGGAGGAAATAATACCCCTTCTATCATTCTTAGAAGGTTGGTTTATAGGTCAAAAGAGGGGATACAATGCACATGCATAAGGCTTTACTGCTGAGATGCTGGCCCTAGGGACTAGCAAATGTATGGACTTGACCCCCCCATGATGTGAGTCGTTTTTTAATTGATGGAGTCTCACTGTGTTGCCCAAGCTGGAATGCAGTGGCTACTCAGAGGCCTACTCACAACTCACTGTGGCCTTCAACTCCTGGGTGCAAGCAATCCTCCCACCTCGGCCTCTTTAGTAGCTGGGACCACAGGAATGCATCACCACACCCAGCTAGTTTTTTTATAAATATTTTTTGTGGAGATGGGGTCTTGCTTTGTTGCCCAGGCCAGTTTGGAACTGCTGGCCTCATGCAATCCTCCTGCTTCAGCCTCCTGAGTAACTGGGACCACAGGCACATGCCACTGCATTCTGCTTAAAACAGTAACAACATGTATAACTGACTTCAATAATAACAATAGCTAATATTATTATTAAAGAGCTCACTCCAAGCCCACAGGTGGAGAGAGAGAATTTCTGCAAGTCAGAGCAAATAAAGGGTTGGGTCAGAGGCCTGGCTGATGGCTGGAACGGAGGAAGGAGAGAGTTGGTGGGCGCTATCTTACCCATTTCTCTCTCCTACCCTGGAAGACTAAAGCCCTCATAGAGAAGAGCCAAGGTGGCCCAACTGACTGCCTGCCAGCCAATCCCAGACATGCCAGGGAAGCCAACTTAGATCACCCAGCTGCCCATTAACCTGCCAGCCAAATGCACAGCAAGCCCAGCAGAAACTAACCAACGGGCCCAGACAGTAGCAGTATCCAGCCAAACTCAGACTGGTAGTTCCTTTAAGTCCCTAAGCCTTGAGCTGGTTTGTTATGCAGCAGTAGCTGAGACACCAATCAAACAATCTCCTTGTACAGATGACAAGACCAAGGCCCAGGAACGTTTCCTCCTGTTCCCTCTGCAGCCTCAGCCCGTCTGATCCATCCCTCTCTCAGCCTCCAGAGCGACAGTTCCAAATGCAAATTTCATCAAGTCTCTGCCCTCCCGGGACCCCTACCTGGCTCCCCAGGGTCCCATGGAACTGCTCAAACTCCTCCTCACCTGGCAGCCCCAGTCCAGTCTTCCACCCACGCCTTTCCATATGGCTTCTCCGGCACTCCCCAGAAGTTTGTCCTGGTGCTGCCCAAAAACAGCAAAGTCCCCCAGAGCACCAAGCCAGCTGTCCCTGCTCTCAGCTGGCAGCACCTCTCCCTGGACTGGAATGCCAGTCCTCCGGCCACCCTTGTCCTGGCTCATGGCTTCTGAGTATGTTCTTCAGCATCCACTCTGCCCTGGAGCTCAGTCCCCTGAGATCTGGGGCTCTTACTCACCTTGGAGTAGTCCACAGAGCTTGGCATGGGCCCTGGATTCCCCGGGCGCTGCTAAGTCTCCACCGTGGCTGCTGCAGCCACTGCTGGTGAGTCATGGTCACCCCAGCAAGTGTCCCAGGGGGAGGGTTCAGGTCTCATGATGAGACGGAAGGAGCACTGGGTTCAAGACATGCCCCTTCTACTTGCCACCATGTGACCAAGAGGCAGGTGATCTAACGGTTCAGAGGCTTGGTTTCCTCATTTGCAAAATGAAGCTGCTAAGAATGTCCGACCCTTACATGGCGTCTCCACCCAGAGCCATTTCTGCCACTGTGCAACTTGTGTTATAACATAAATATTGTTCTCTCTCTCTCTCTCCCTCTGCTCCTCTTTCCACTGGGAAAGGCCATCCCAGCATCTTTGGTGGAGGAAGATACCATGTCTCTCTGTGTCTTCGATTTTCTTTCAGGGATCTGTAAGAGGCAGCCCCAGAATGAAGATGGCTTCTCTGACCCACCAGATTTTGTGGAAGTCCCCACTGCACTGAGCAGGATATCTGGGGAAATCAGGGGTTCTGTCAAATTGGCCCATTTCACAGATTTCAGAAATCTTTAAAACCACACCTCTGGTCATAGGGAATGTGTGTAGTGATCCTAAAAAATTAAAAAAAAAAAAAAAAAGAGCTGGAAGCAGTGGCTCACACCTGTAATCCCAGCACTTTGGGAGGCCAAGGCAGGAGGAACACTTGAGCCCAAGAGTTTGAGACTAGCCTGGGCAACATAGCGAGACCCCATATATGAAAAATAAAAGAAAAAATTAGCTGGGCATGGTGATGTGTGCCTATAATTCCAGTTACTCGGGAGGCCAAGGCAGGAGGATCACTTGAGCCCAGGAGGTCAAGGCTGAAGAAGGCTATGATAAAACCACTGCGTTCCAGCCTGGGCAACATAGCAAGACCCTATCTCTAAAAAATAATTGGTCAGGCGTGGTGGCTCAAGCCTGTAATCCCAGCACTTTGGGAGGCCAGGGCAGGTGGATCACCTGAGGTCATGAGTTTGATACCAGCCTGGCCAACATGGCGAAAACCCATCTCTACTACAAATACAAAAATTAGCCGGGCATGGTGATTCATGCCTATAGTCCCAGCCACTCAGGAGGCTGAGGCAGGAGAATCACTTGAACCTGGGAGGTGAAAGTCACAGTGAGCCAAGATCGCGCCATTGCACTCCAGCCTCAGGGACTGAGCTAGACTCCTTCTGAAAATAATAATAATAATAAAAATAATTTTAAAAATTACCTGGGCATGCTGGCATGCACCTATAGTCCTAGCTACCTCTTAGCTAGTCAGGAGACTAAGGCACAAGGAATACTTGAGCCCAGGAGTTCAAGGCTGCAGTGAGCTGTGATCACACCACTGCACTCCAGGCTGGGTGACAGAGTGAGACCCTGTCTCTAAAAAATAAAATAATAAAAATAAAATTTAAAAGATGACCTGCCAACCTGAGGGGCTCAGATGACAGCCCTCCCTGGGAAGTGAAGGTTGAAAGCAGAGGCCCCCAGACCCCACCTGCATGGCCTGTGTAGTCTCCACACCTAAGCTTCACTTCCTCACCTTCGACCACGTGCTTGGTGAAACGGGAAATAGGAGAGCTGCTTTATAAAAATAAAAATGAAAATGCAATTGTCTGACCAATAAAAAGCATTCCTGTATGTAATCCCAGTAATAGATTTTTTAATCCTCGGCTGACACACTGTTATGTGTTCACAGTTATTATCTGTCCACTTCCAAACCTTAAGAGGTTAGATTGTTTAAAGATTTGTTAGCTATGAACTGCTTAAAGAAGGCGAAGTATAAACTCCTAGCTAATTGAAAAATAGCATTTTATCAGATTCTCCTCTGATATTATATTGTAATGGTCGTACTTAGAGCACTCTCAATACTTCAATAAGTGGAGAAATTAAAAAAATAACATCTTCAGGGCTTTGCAGAAAATGTGGCTGTTACCAATTTATACTGCTTTTTTAACCATTATTTTCTTATATTTCCCACAATGCTTTGGATCAGAAGCAAACAGAAACTGAGTGATTACCCCAAAGTGTGCTAGATGAACTGGAAAAAGTCTATTCAAACAAAGCTCATTAGTTCTGATACCTCCAGGGCTATGACAAATTAAGCGGCTGGTGAGTGTGCTTGCACACAAAAGAATGGTGCCGAAAACTAGGGCTGAGCTAGGCGCTGTGTCAATAAATTCCCCTGAAAAAGGTAAAAATTACAATTGGAGCTAAAATGGAATCCCTTTAAGGAGCATGTACAAAATAGATCATCCCTTCTTTCTTAAGTACATTTGTGAACCCGCCCGTGATGAATTATTGCAGCCTGGGAAGCGGCCACTCAAGAGGGGTTGCTTGGCCAGGTGCACATCGGAGGCGCGGGCTGCTCCAGGCTTCCACCTCACTCCTCTGCAAAGACTTGGCGCTGCTGGGAGGAAAGTGTTTTAGAGCCCAATACGCAGAGCGTACATGCTCAAAGACAAAAGTCCCGTCTGCAGCTTTGCCTACTGGGCTCCAGGTGAGGGGCTGTGCTATTCCCAAAGCCAGGTGCGCAGCCTCCCAGCTTTGAAGTGCCCCATGACCTTGAGATCACCTTGTTTTCCCAGCCAAAGGAGGACTGTGCGTTGTAACCACGGGATCTCTTTTTCCTGGTTTAGGAATCAGTGTCTATGAGGGTTCATAGAAAATTCTTCAAAGTAGTTGTGCTTTTAACAAATCTGGCGCCTAGAAGCTTTAATAAATATTAAAGCATTGGATAATGTGTTTTAATAATTAATAAATATTATTATTAGACATTGGAGACTAGGAAAGGTAAGAGGGTGGGGAGGTGGGAGGGGGTGAGGGATGAGAAATTACCTGCTAAATAGAAATGTTCACAATTCGGGTGATGGTTACACTAACAGCCCAGACTTCACCACTAGGCAATATATCCATGCAGCATAACTGCACCTGCACCCTCTAAATCTAAGTCTTTTTTTTTTTTTTTTTAAGATGGAGTCTCGCTCTGTCACCCAGGCTGGAGTCCAGTGGCACGATCTCAGCTCACTGCAAGCTCCGCCTCCCAGGCTCACGCCATTCTCCTGCCTCAGCCTCCTGAGTAGCTGGGACTACAGGCACCCGCCACCACGCCTGGCTAATTTTTTGTATTTTTAGTAGAGGCGGGGTTTCACCATGTTAGCCAGGATGGTCTCGATTTCCTGACCTTGTGATCCGCCCACCTTGGCCTCCCAAAGTGCTGGGATTACAGGAGTGAGCCACCGTGCCAGGGCTCTAAATCTATTTTATAACATTTTAAGTGTTGAATTAATGAGCAAGGCTTTAGGGTAAAATCACAAGATGAGGGAAGGAGGGTATCAGGACTGGATGCAGATTCTACAGCTGGTCCTTGGGTCCTCCGGAATACATGGTGGCCACACATGCCCGCCAGACGAAGGCATCTGTGGGTGCCTCACAGTGCTCCCTGACCTCAGTGGCAGAATTTCTGTGCCACAGAGAATCTTGACTTAACGATAATTCCCTGGCTATCCAAGTGAGGAAAACCCTCTGAGAGCACCCAGTCCCTAGAGGAACAAGGGCCAAATTGAACCCACAGAATTTTTGCCCCATACAGCGTTGTTTTTCCTCTTTAATGGAAATATTTGCCACTTAGAAATCAGAAATTTCCCACAAATGTTCAAATTCCCAGCTCCTTTAGGAACTTGAAAGATGTGGCCAGAATGGGCCCATATTGCCACACAGCAGAAATGTCCAGGCAGCATTGCAGATGTCCCATTTAACAAACACACACACTCCAGTCTCAGGGGGCCACTCCCAGCCCACAGCACCCAGGTATTCTAACATCCTGGCCCCTGAAGGCATCAGAGTTCACAGCCTCTGATCTGGTCAATCATCAGTCTAGTAGACATGGAGAAAATAAAACCCAGAAAGCAGGGGTAGCTTGCAGGGGCTACAGTGGGAGCACAGCTTCAGGACTAGACTCCAAGTCTTGGCATCCCCAGCGCCATGTTCACTGAAGCACTCCACCATCCTAGCCCCAATGGAGTGAATTCCTCTCTCGTTTGTGTCTACTTCTCTGCCATGTTCATATTTCTCTCAATCCCCCTATCTTGCCATTCACCCATCCAGGTGAGGCACCAGACTTTGGGCTAGATGCTGTCATGTAATCATCTGCTTAGAGTCCATCTCCACCACTGTCTATGAGCAATTTGAGGATGGGAGGGCTGTGGTAATGATCTATATCTGCAGTGCTTAGCGCACAGTAGGTCTAGCAAAATCCTGCTTCCTTTTCGTCAAGCAATCTCATGGCATCCTTCAGACTCTGCATCCTGAATCTTGATGGCCATATGTAATAATTAAGCCCAAGACCGCCATGACCACCAGTCTCTTCTTCAACACGTGACCAATCAGCCATCTCAGACCACACATTTCTGACACAGGCCTCTATATTCTGGCCTTCCTTAGGTCCGCTGAGGTCACTGAGAACACCTGGCGGCCCCAGAAGGTTCATTCCCTCCAGGTAGATAGGGAAAGGACCTTCTTTGTGGACACTTCTGCTTTACGTTTATATTTTATTTTATTTATTTTTTGAGATGGAGTCTCACTCTGTCACCAGGCTGGAGTGCAGTGGCACGATCTCGATTCACTGCAACCTCTGACTCCCTAGTTCATGCATTTCTCCTGCCTCAGCCTCCCGAGCAGCTGGGATTACAGGCATGTGCCACCACGCCCAGCTAATTTTCGTATTTTTAGTAAAGACAGGGTTTCACCATGTTGGCCAGGATGATCTCGATCTCCTGACCTTGTGATCCGCCTGCCTCGGCCTCCCAAAGTTCTGGGATTACAGGCGTGAGCCACCGCTTTATGTTTATTTTTACTTACATTTCTGGAACCAGTGACATGGAGGGACAATTCTTCACATGTTGATGCATGCTGTCGCCTAAACATGAACTGTTTTTGCAATCCCGCCTCAGGGAGTCATGGCTGTTGCTTGGAGGCATGTGATCCCAGGGTCCAAGGACCACAGGGGAGGCGAGGGGCAGGGGCTGCAGAGCCCATGAGGGAAAACAGCAGGTCCGGACCTCTGCGCTCCCCCAAAGCCCGACCGCCTTTCACTGCGCAGGTATCTCCAGACATGGCATCGCTGCTGTAGAGAAGTTACAAACAAGAGCACAAAGGCATCAAGTTTTTACTTTTGTCTTTCTTCCCTTTTTTTTTTTTTTTTCAACAGAGTCTCACTCTCTTGCCCAGACTGGAGTGCAGTGGTGCAATCATGGCTCACTGCAGCCTCAGCCTCCCAGGCTCAAGCAAACCTCCCCCCTCAGCCTCTGGGACTACAGGCACACGCCACCACACTCAGCTCATTTTTTTATTTTTTATAAAGATGAGGTCTCACTATGTTGCCCGGGGTTGGCCTCGAACTCCTGGCCTCAAAGAATCCTCCTGCCTCAGCCTCCCGAAATGCTAGGATTACAGGTGTGAGCCACCACACACAGCCATCTTTCAAAAGTTGAGAAGTGGGTGGGAAAACATTAGGAGTCACACACAACCCAGGTGCTCCCAACAACCAATCAATACTTATTGATCAAAGGGGAGAACAGTACAAAGTGTGAGGCCGGTAGGGCTGTCTGAGGACACCTGGGTCCCATCCCCCAACTTAGCAGGATCCAACATTTTATTAGTTCATTTTCATGCTGCTGATAACGACATACCCGAGACTGCATAATTTATAAAGAAAAAGAGGTTTGTAGACTCACAGTTCCATGTGGCTGGGGAGGCCTCACAATCATGGCAGAAGGCAAAAAGGCATGTCTTACATGGTGGCAGGCAAGAGAGAGCTTGTGCAAGGAAATTCCACTTTGTAAAGCCATCAGATCTTGTGAGACTTATCCACTATCACGAGAACAGTATAAGGGGATCTATCTCCATGATTCAATTATCTCCCACTGGGTCCCCCCCACAACACTTGGGAATTATGGGAGCTAAAATTCAAGTTGAGATTTGGGTGGGGACACAGCCAGACCATATCTAACATCCTGCTCAATTCCCTGCACCACTAGGCTGGGAGCGACAGGACATGTTTGATCATGTGGGGAGCAGATAGGTCTGAATCAGCCCCTCTCGGTTACCTCATGCTCCAAAGCAGTCCAGGAAAACAACCAACCTTTCCCCTACGCCTGGGAAGAAGGTGCAATCGGATGGGAGAGGAAGCATGTGGAGCTGGGGTGCGAGGCTTCAGGATGCGGGCCAGGCTCATCTTAAGTATTGCAGCACTATTTACAATAACAAAGACTTGGAACCAACCCAAATGCCCATCAGTGATAGACCGGATAAAGAAAATGTGACACATATACACCATGGAATACTATGCAGCCATAAAAAAGAATGAGTTCATGTCCTTTGCAGGGACATGCATTAAGCTGGAAACCATAATTCTCAGCAAACTAACACAGGAACAGAAAACCAAACACTGCATGTTCTCACTCATAAGTGGGAGTTGAATAATGAGAACACATGGACACAGGAAGGGGAACAACACACACTGGGGTCTGTCAGGGGTTGGGGGGCAAGGGGAGGGAGAGCATTAGGACAAATACCTAATGCATATGGGGCTTAAAACCTAGATGACTGGTTGCTAGGTACAGCAAACCACCATGGCACATGTATACCTATGTAACCTGCACATTCTGCACATATATCCTAGAACTTGAAGTAAAATTTAAAAAAAAAAAAAAAAAGATGAGGGCCAGGCAGGGGCAGACATGTCACGGACGTGGGAAGTCATAGGCAGCAGCACTGAAGGACCCCTGGCTGGCCCTAGTGCCTGTGCGTAAGCCATGCCCTCCATCCCACGGAGAAGAGGGGTGGGGAATCCTCACCTCAACTGAGGAACCTCCAATTAACTGTGTTTCCCCAGAACGGATTAGATTGAGCCTCTACCACTGAGCACACAGGGGTTTGAAACAGAGACTCATCTGATTTACAGAAGCATAAAGAAAGTTGCAATATTTCCGCACCTGGTACCTCTGACTTTGTCCCCACCACACGGTATGCTGGAAAGCAGCTTTCGCAGGAGGATCCCCCCTCCTCCGCTCAACCCTGGGGGATTTAGAGGAAGAAGGAGAACAGGTCCAGCTGCTGCCTAAAAATTGCTGGGCATGCAGAGGTCAGTGTAGGGGGAAGAGGGCATCCTGAGGGCAGGGCAGCAGTGGGGCAACCGAAAGGCTGTTTTCCGGTTTGTCCACGGGCAGGGAGTAGGAAGATCCTAGTGGCAGAGGCCTGCTGGCACCAACACCCTGGCAGGGGCTCTCTGAAGCCTAGCCCACCCTTAGTCAGGAGTGCAGGAATGGCTGTGATGGGACTGAAGCATTCATGATGGCCCCAGACCAGAGACATCCAGGAGCCGAGCTCCCCAGGGCTACTCCAGGCCTGGGCCAGGTAAGCAGATGAGTAGACTCAGGGGTCAGCAGGCACACAGCAACACAGGGGTCCCTCTCCTCTATTGCACAGTGCTTCCTCCTCTCCACCCCCAATGCCCCTCAAGCCCTTGCCATCTCAATTCTCCTTCTCATTGGATTCTGGGGTCCTTCTCCTCTACTTCCCCCTTACCCCTTCTGCTGACAATCCCTTCTCATGCCTCCTAAATGTAGAATTTCCTGAGGTTCTGAGCTCACCTGTCCTCTCTCTCATGTCTCTTCCCAGTGACCTTGTGCTCACACCTCCAGGGAAGTGACCTCCACGTGTCCAGATCCCACCCCAGCCCCTGTCCCAGGCTCAGCCTCCCACTCAGGGGCCCACTCACACTCTGATGCAGTCTCAGTGTCTCCAATCTATTCCCGCAAACAACTCGTCTCTGTCATGGTCCCGCCACTGCACCAGGGAGGTAAGGCCAGGAGGGAAGGCACCTGCGTTGGGGTGTTGGGGAGTGTGTTGTGGTTGGGGAGTTGGGGAGTGAGCCTTCTCCACACATCCTACCATGGTGTTTTCACAATCTTTTGCTAATGTTTCATATATATATATATTTTTGTTTGTTTGTTTATTTGTTTGTTTGTTTGTGAGACAGAGTCTCACTCTGTCACCCAGGCTGAAGTGCAGTGCTGCAATATCGGCTCACTGCAAGCTCTGCCTCCCAGGTTCACGCCATTCTCCTGCCTCAGCCTCCTGAGTAGCTAAGACTACAGGTATCCGCCACCACGCCCTGTTAATCTTTTGTATTTTTAGGAGAGACGAGGTTTCACCATGTTAGCCAGGATGGTCTCGATCTCCTGACCTCGTGATCCACCCCCCTTGGCCTCCCAAAGTGCTGGGATTACAGGTGTGAGCCACCACACCTTGCCCTTTTTTTTTTTTTTTTTTTGAGATGGAGTCTCGCTCTGTGGCCCAGGCTGGAGTGCAGTGACATGATCTTGGCTCCCTGCAACCTCCATCTCCCAGGTTCAAGCGATCCTCATTCCTCAGCCTCCAGAGTAACTGGGATTACAGGCACCCGCCACCATGCCCAGCTAATTTTTTGTATTTTTAGTACAGACGGGGTTTTACCATGTTGGCCAGGCTAGCCTCGAACTCCCTACCTCAG
Source organism: Hylobates moloch (assembly GCF_009828535.3). NCBI lineage: Eukaryota > Metazoa > Chordata > Mammalia > Primates > Hylobatidae > Hylobates > Hylobates moloch. The sequence goes on from NW_026652287.1 coordinate 60,545,627, forward strand.
GTGATCCACCCACCTCAGCCTCCCAAATTGCTGGGATTACAGGCGTGAGCCACCACGCCTGGCATTTCTTCAGTATATTATCACCATGCCAACATGGCACTCTTAAAAAGGGGCCCTACCATTACAAACAGGGGTCTCTGTTGGAGGATGTGCTTAGGAGAACGTCGCTCCCTGCTGGTGTGCCTCTCTGTCACCTGCCACATCCTACTCATCCTTCTTGCATCTGCTTTAGGCCCCTCCCTCAGAGGAGCCTGCCCTGACCACTGAGACTAGGTCAGTCTCTCTGCTATGTGCTCTCTTTCCTCAAAATATTTATCATAATTCAATTAACGATCTAATTAATCTAATGTATTCCTTCTCTCCTGCTGGATTGCAGGTTTCACAGCAGAAGCGAAGGAGGCTCTCTTACCAGCATGGTGCTTGAGTACACAGTAGGCACTCAACAAATGCTTGAAATGAGAGAGCACAGTTCTTCATTTTTAATAGATGCTTGGTGGGAACTAGCCACATGCGATTGGAATTTTTATTATACACCTTTGTGATAAATTTGTACCCAAATCACCTATTCAGCAATCTAACAGGGTAAACATATAGTCCCTACAGCTTCTAGAAAGATGCCTGTGCCCCTCACCAAGGAACACAGTTAAGCCATCCCCCTGCTCAACTCCCACCCCCAAAGAAGAGCCCACCAAAGGCCAAGCTTCCTAATCGTATTTAGCTCTTGTACCCATAATCCCAGCACTTTGAGAGGTGGATGAGGGAGGATGACTTGGGCCCAGGAGTTCAAGACCAACCTGGGCAATATAGCAAGACCCCACCTTTATGAAGAAAACTTTTAAAAAAATTAGCTGGGCGCAGTGGAGCACATCTGTAGTCCCAGCTACTCAGGAGGTGGAGGTGGGAGAATCGTGTGAGCCCAAAAGTTGAAGGCTGCAGTGAGCTATGATCACATTACTGCACTCCAGCCTGGGTGATACAGTAAGATAAGGTTGAAAGGTAGAGGGGGAGGGGGAGAGAGAGAGAGAGAGAGAGAGAAGGAAAGGAGGAAGGGAAGGAGGAAGGACAAACACTAGTAAATAGAGAAGAGGAGGGAAGGAAGGAAGGAAGGAAGGAAGGAAGGAAGGAAGGAAGGAAGGGGGACAGAAGGGGAAGGAAGGAAAGAAGGAAGGAAAGGGAAGGAAAGGGAAGGAAGGGGAAGGGAAGCGAAGGGAAAGGAAGGGGAAAGAAGGAAAGGGAAGGAAGGGGAAAGAAGGAAAGGGAAGGAAGGGGAAGGGAAGCGAAGGGAAAGGAAGGGAAGGAAGGGGAAAGAAGGAAAGGGAAGGAAGGGGAAGGAAGGGGAAGGGAAGCGAAGGGAAAGGAAGGGAAGGGAAGGAAGGAAGAAGGAAGGAAGGAAGGAAGGGCAAACACTAGTAAATAGCCCAGAACCGTTGCCCCTGAGCTTCGAGATACCTGAATGCTCCAGAAATATAGCAAATCCACTCTACTGCCCATCACTGGTAAAATGCAGAGAACGACCCAGCTGGCCCCAGAGAGCCCCACGTGGCTGGCACTGAGCACTTCCTAATAAGCCTGTCCTTCTGATCAGCTCTTTCCCTGCACATCCACCCATCGACATGACAATATCTTGGAAATGTGGAGAGTTTTTTCATGGCATAAGTAATAGATGCTTATTCTTGAGAAATGTGTACATATGGATAAGCAAAATGAAACCACCCTCAATTTCACCTTCCACCTAAAACACCATGGTTCTTGGCATTTTGGTGGAATCCCTTCACATTGTCCTATCTGTAGCCTCTCAATTGGCTCCTTCTCAATAAGCTCTACATTTTGGGGTGCAGGGGGTTCATCTCTTCTCTAGCTGCACTCATGCCCTTGGCACCTGTCCAATCCTCTTGCTTCAGCTATTAGCTCCCTGTTGCCAGTTCCCAGGTGTGCATCTCAGCCCAGGCTCCCTCCCTAATTCCAGCCTCTAAGCTCCCAGTCATCGCCACCTGGATGCCTACTCCATGTCTCAAACTCAGTATGTCCAAAAATGTTCCTCCAAAGCTGCATAAAATAAAAAGTCCAGGATAAACAAAACAGCAAAATTTTAAATCAAGACAAGACCCAGCCCTGCACTGGCACGTCACTCTCTTCACTTTAATCCCCACCCTTTTGGATTCTGTCTTTATTTAGAATGTTGATATTTTGTTCATGAAGAGTTTTTGCATTAATTTTCACTTTTTAAAATATTGCATTAAAATATGATTCAGCTTGATGGCTGAGTTTTTTGGCACACCTTAAAATGGTGCACCTGAAGTGAGTGTCTCACTCCCCAACTTCTAATCCCAAATTCACCCCCCCTCTTCTTGGCCACCACTGTGCAACCAGCAGCCCAGGCACACACCTAGTGTCTCTGGCATCTCCAGTCACTTCTAGACTTACAGGAAACACCTCATCTCTGAGTATGGAGCCGATGTCCTGAGAAGCTGCCAAAAGTGATACCCAGAAGATGCAATGCAAAAACGTGGGGAAGGTACTCCCCACAGAGTGAACTTTGACCGGGGGAAAGGAGAAAAGGGAAGGAGCCAGGCACACTAATTCCTCATCCCTGTCACCCACCAACTACTTAGAGACAGAGTTTCTGCACACACCCCATCTGGAGAAGATGGAGACGCCAAGCAGAGACACCTGCTAAGCCACCTGCTGTGTCTCTCCCCAGCCAGCACGGGGCAGGACCATACTCATTTCTTTCCATCCCTCTATGCTTCATGCCTCCTCTGTCTTTCCCCTTTCTCTCTCTCTCTATCTCTATCTCTCTCTCTCTCTGCCTGCAGTTTGCACCTCCCAAATGAAGCATCAGCCCTTTAATCCTTGCCTCAAGCTCTGTTTTCCAGAGAGCCTGAGCTATGGCAGGTCCGCTTCTGGATTTTTTGTGTTTCGTCATCTTGATCTATTTTGTGGCTTTAAAATGCATTTTCATATCTAATATAAATTCTTCACCGCTCTTCCCCGCCCCTCCAAATTTCCTTGCCTGTTATTACTCATTTAATCATCCAAATGAACTTTCCTACAGTTAAATTCTGGGGGAAAGAAATCGCTTTCTATTTTTCAAGTAATTTTCACATTTATTATCTTTTTTCTATGCAACACAAATACTTCTTAACAGCTTGGATGTTAGATCGGCCCTGGGCTCTATGTGACCCCAAGGGAATAGCAGTGTAGCTGGGGAATTAAAGAGAATAGTAAATAACCTTGATGTAAGCCGTCAGGGTAGGTGTGCCTATTCCCAGTTGGTATAGAACTGCACAGCTGGGAGAGGCTGAGTTGAGGTTAGAGTCCTGGTCTCTGTGATCCCCAAAGCCCAACCTCTGTCCATTCACCAGCCTGGAACACTGAAGACCACAAAGATCATGAGCACTGGATGAATTCAGATGAAGGAGAACTCATGGGTGGTGGGGGCAAGGTAGAGGGTGATATGCCAGAGAAGTCTTCGGAAAGCTTTTTTTTTTTCTTTGAGATGGAGTCTCACTCTGTTGCCCAGACTGGAGTGCAGTAGCGTGATCTTGGCTCACTGCAACCTCTGCCTCCCAGGTTCAAGTGATTTTCCTCCTCAGCCTCGTGAGTAGCTGGTATTACAGGCATGCACCACCACGCCTGGCTAATTTTTTGTATATTTAGAGATGGGGTTTCACCATGTGGGCCAGGCTGGTCTTGAACTCCTGACCTCAGGTGAACCATCCGACTTGGCCTCCCAAAGTGCCAGGATTATAGGCGAGAGCCACCACACCTGTCCAATCTTCAGGAAGCTTTAAGCTTCTAGCTAGGATTTAAGGAAATGAAGAAAGAGAATATTACTCCAAGGAGAGAGAACAATACCTGTGAAAGATCCCAGAAGCAATTGGAGTTGGAGTCCAGGAAGAACCCTAAAGCAGCCAGACCCCACAGGGCAGGGAGAGCACACAGCAGTGGGCTGGGGTCATCTGTGGCTTCCTCGTGCCTGTGCAACGCTCACTGGTGTACCTGAGAACTTTCCTCTTGACAGCGTAAGAGGCCTCAGCCTGTCCCACACACTTAGCTCGGCGGCCTGTGTTTCCTGGCCAAAGGCATCCAAGGAGATAACCCAAGGCCAGGACAGTGATGTCCCACCCTTGTTTTGCAGGATTTTAAAAATTGTCTTCAAATGTTCAATTGTTTTTGAAATTCTCAAAAGAAAATTTGGCTTGGAAGTAATGGTAGTGGTCTTATGCTTCTTAAAGATTCTTTGAACAAAGTCAGGCACAGTGGCTCAGCGCTTTGGGAGGCCAAGGCAGGAGGGTCACTTGAGGCCAGGATTTCAAGACAAGCCTGGGCGACATAGCAAGACCCCAAAATTTTTTTTAAATTAGCTGGGTTTGGTGGCGCATGCTTGCAGTCTCAGCTACTTGGGAGGCTAAGGCGAGAGGATCACTTGAGCTCAGGAGGTCGAGGCTGCAGTGAGCTGACTGCACCATTGTGCTTCAGCCTGGGTGACAGAGTGAGACCCCATCTTAAATAAATAAAGAAAGAAATGTAAAAATTCTTCAGGCAAAATCAACTCATGCAACTGTAATGTGACATCGGTCTACTATGTACAAGACACAAGATAGGGGTCCCATCTTTGAGAAACTGAAGCTCTCCTGCTTTCTATGAACAGGGACATTCTCTCTCACTCAGGACTACAACCTGAGCAGTTATCTCTGTACCTGGAACAAAATGGCTGCTTTGTTGAATGAATGAGCGAGTGAATGAATGTATGAATACAAACAATGAAGCAGACTCTGAGCCTGTGATGCTGTATGAACAAAGTGCTCTGGCAATGCTGGAAAGGGAGCAGCCACATAGGGCAGGTGACATTGAATGGGTCATCCCTATTGAGGAGGAGGAGGGGGATCCACTGTTGAGGCAGCAGCCTCTTCATCTAATTCGTGCTTGGATCCTGGGGACCCAGGATTGCCCACCTCGTGCCAGCAGCAGGGTGAGAGCTCAAGAAGGCACTCCTCATTTCTCAGCATCTGCAGAGACTGTGCTCCATCAGCACTTGAGGTAGGTACGTGTGTCTCAGTGAATACTCAGAAGACAAATGCCACCTCAGGGAGGGTGTGTATTTGGAGGCAAAGGGACAGGTTCCTGGGCTCTCAAAACAGGACTTTTACAGACAAGTGGCAGATGCTGATCTAGATATTTCAGGGAGGTGGGAATCGCCTTTGCAAAGGTGTGGGGCTGATGCCCTGGAGGTGCTTTGAGCCTGCAAAGTGGTCTGATGTTGCCGGAGCCACTGATCACACGATGCCGGGGTGAGGAGGCAGCAAAGGAGGAAGGGATGAATGGAACAATGGATGACCCTAAATGTCAGCCTGAGGGATTCTCTGAAGATATTCTGAGTGTCTCTATGTCCTTTGAGCCCCAAAATCTCCCCAAGAACAAGGCTGAGAGAGATATATTCGATCAACCCATATTGACAGTGTACTTCCTGCAGCCCAGGCACTGCTCTAGGTGTTGCAACCACTATAATGAACAAGACAGACAAGGTCCCTGCCTTCGTGGAGCTGATGTTCTAGTTGGGAGGCCCAAGCTTCCTAGCAGTAAGAGCTATGGAGAATATGACAGTGTGGTGTGACAGAGTGACAGTGAGCCGTGGAAGCCATGTCATGGGGGAGACGAGGCCCAGTGTGACATGCAGTGCAAGCAGCAGGGACAGCACCCACTAAGGTCCAAACGGAGGCGTCAAAAGAATGTCAGTGGCCAGAGCTCTTGAGCATCAGGGAAAATGACATGGGACAGAGGTCAGGCTGGCCCCAAATCATAAAGGGCTTTGGAGGCTGTGATGAAAGGTTAGGGGCTTTTTTTTTTTTTTATTTTTTTTTACTTTAAGTTCTGGGGTACATGTACGGAATGTGCAGGTTTATTACATATATATACATGTGCCATGGTGGTTTGCTGCACCTATCAACCCATCATCTAGGTTTTAAGCCCCACATGCATTACAGGCCCCAGTGTGTGATGTTCCCTTCCCTGTGTCCATGTGTTCTCATTGTTCAATTCCCACTTAATAGTGAGAACATGTGCTGTTTGGTTTTCTGTTCCTGTGTTAATTTGCTGAGGATGATGGCTTCCAGCTTCATCCACGTCCCTGCAAAGAACATGATCTCATTCTTTTTTATGTCTGCGTAGTATTCCATGGTGAATATGTACCACATTTTCTTTATCCAGTCTATCATTGATGGGCATTTGGGTTGGTTCCATGTCTTTGCTAGTGTATATAGTGCTACAATAAACATATGTGTGCATGTGTCTTTATAGTAGAATGATTTACATTCCTTTGGGTACATACCCAGTAATGGGATTACTGGGTCAAATGGTATTTCTGGTTCTAGATCCTTGAGGAATCGCCACACTGTCTTCCACAATGGTTGAACTAATTTACATTCCACCAACAGTGTAAAAGCCTTCCTATTTCTCCACAGTCTCACCAGCATCTGTTGTTTCTTGACTTTTTAATAAATGCCATTCTGACTGGTGTGAGATGGTATCTCATTGTGGTTTTTATTTGCATTTCTCTAATGATCAGTGATGATAAGCTTTTTTTATGTGTTTGCTGGCCGCATTAATGTCTTCTACCTGACTTGAAACTATATTACAAGGCTACAGTAACCAAAACAGCATGGTACTAGTACCAAAACAGACATACAGACCAATGGAATAGAACAGAAATGTCAGAAATAACACCACAGATCTACAGTCATCTGATCTTCAACAAACCGGACAAAAACAAGCAGTGGGGAAAGGATTCTGTATTTAATAAATGCTGCTGGGAAAACTGGCTAGCCATATGCAGAAAACTGAAACTGGACCCCTTCTTTACATCTTATACAAAAATTAACTCAAGATGGATTAAAGACTTAAATGTAAAACCCAAAGCCATAAAAATTCTAAAAGAAATCCTAGGCAATACCATTCAGGACATAAGCATGGGCAAAGACTTCATGACGAAAACACCAAAAGCAATAGCAACAAAAGCCAACATTGACAAATAGGATCTGATTAAGCTAAAGAGCTTCTGCACAGCAAAAGAAAGTGGCATCAGAGTGAACAGACAACCTACAAAATGGGAGAAAATTTTTGCAATCTACCCATCTGACAAAGGTCTAATACCAAGAATCTACAAGTAACTTCAACACATTTACGAGAAAAAAGCACAACCCCATCAAAAAGTTGGCAAAGGATATGGTTAGGGCCTTATTATAATGCAATGAAAAGCTGCCATGGAAGGGTTTTAGGCAGGGTAGTGGCCAGACCAGATTTCTGTTTAAAAGATCACTCTGGGTGCTTTGGTGCAAATGTTCTGCAGTGGAATCAGGGAGATGCACAAGGAGGTTGATGGAGCAGTTCAGGTGAGAGATTACAGCAGCTCAGACCAGGGGGCAGTGGAAGTGGAGACATCAACTGAGTTAATATCTGTTTTGGAGGCAACGCCAACACAATTACAAGTTAGGAAGTTAAGGGAAGGAAAGAAAATGAAGAATGACTCCTGGTTCAACCAGTACCTTCTGTGTGCAATACCCTGAATGCCCTGCCCACAGTTACCCAACACAACTAATGCACTGGTGGCACTACTGGCCTCTGGGCTCTGGGGTTGCTATAGACTGAATTCTGTTCCCCTAAAACTCATATGTTGAAGCCCTAACTTCCAACATGACTGTCTTTGGAGATAGTGTCTTTTGGAGGCGTATTAGTCCATTCTCATGCTACTAATAAAGATATGCCTAGGATTGGGTAATTTATAAAGGAAAGAGGTTTAATTGACTCATAGCTCAGCATGGCTGGGGAGGCCTCGGAAAATTTATAATCATGGCAGAAGGGGAAGTAAACATGTCCTTCTTCACATGGCAGCAGCAAGAAGTGTAGAACAAAAGAGGGGAAGCCCCTTATAAAACCATGCTCTTCACAAGAACAGCATGGAAGTAAACGCCCTCATGATTCAATTACCTCCCACAGGGTCCCTCCATGACACGTGGGGATTATGTGAACTGCAATTCACGATGAGATTTGGGTGGGGGCACAGCCAAAACATATCAGGAGGTAATTAAGGCTCAATGAAGCCAAAAGAGTGAGGTCCTAATCCCATAGGATAGAAGGGAGAGAGCTGTCACCAGAACCCCACCATGTTGGCTCCCTGATCTTGGACTTCCAGCCTCAGAACTGTGAATTTCTGTTGTTCAAGTGGTGCAGTCTATAGTATTTTGTTATGGTAGCTGACTAAGATGGGGTCCTACTGCTGTGTTGAGGTTTGCCCTCCCCTTCCATCTTCCATAGCATGGAATGTTGAGGGCCAAGGAGAGGCTAATTTTAATAGAAGGGAAGCCCCCCAGAAGCCAACAGCCCTGGCCTATACTCTCCACCCTGCAGAGGGTACCCTCTCACTCCTCCTGGTTCTATTGCCAGCTGGCACATGTGTCTACTTATAAGCCCATCACTTATGCTTACAAAGCATCCAATGTTCCCAGGAGCATCTTCACTATCCATCGAAAAAAGAGAATGAAAAAACTCCTATGCCAAAGAACCTGGAAGAAGGTATTAGTGGTATGAAATATTCTGGATTAAGACGGTAACTCTTGCAACTTTGAGTCATCCTATAATCTGACTCTGCACACTGTGCAGGTGGTTGGAATACTGCTTTGTTGTTGATAAGACAATCCATAAACTTGTGTGTCCACATGCATAAGACACGTGAGTAAAAGACAAAAGCCAAAACAACCATGTAGGAGAGAACCTCTGCCTCAGTATTTTTTTTTATTTTTTGAGACAGTCTTGCTCTGTTGCCAGGCTGGAATGCAATGGCATGATCTTGGCTCACTGCAACCTTCACCTCCCTGGTTCAAGCGATTCTCCTGCCTCAGCCTCCTAAGTAGCTGGGATTACAGGCACCCGCCACCACATCCAGCTAATTTTTGTATTTTTAGTAGAAATGGGGTTTTACCATGTCAGTCAGGATGGTCTCAATCTCTTGACCTCATGATCCACCCACCTCAGCCTCTCAAAGTGCTGGGATTACAGGCATGAGCCACTGCACCTGGCCCTCTGCCTCAGTCTTTAGACTTGAAAAGGTGGTCTCACATCACCAGCCAAGCTGACTCAAGCCAGTTCACCATTCTGGTGCAAGATCTAGAAACTTCCTCAGTGTTTTATTGTCCAGGTTTCGGCACGATGCAAGGCTTTGCTGTATCTCGCTACCTGGGTCTAGCTTTGTCCCAGCTGGGGACACGGGGATGCTGCAGGATGTCTAATGCAGGAGTGTTGGTGCCCTGTCCCCAGGAGGGGACCCTGATTTTGTCCCCTTCTCCTCTGTGTACTTGCCAGCTCCTAAGAGCAAGGACCACAGTTGACTCAGACATGGCCTTGCCTGACTCAGACAGACAGCAAAAAAGGAAACATGTGCTAAAGACAAGAACACAGCCCTGGGATCCAAATAAAGACACAATTAGCAAGAGGAATGCAAGAAGACCTCGTAGAGGGAATACCTTGTGTGCCGGGGCTTGAAGATCAAGGTGGATTTCTACAGGCAGAAAATTAACCTGCATCCCTTTTCTTTGGGTCTGCCTGGTGAATGGAGGCTGTGGTCACTTGAACCCATCACCTTTTCAGTATTTGCCAACATGCATGAGCTGAGAGGCATCCACTCCAGGATCTCCTGTGATGAGTCTGCCCAAAGCCCTGGGCTTCCCTCTCCACGTGTGCAACCGTTGTAAGCTGCTCTGCTACTTGAGGAGCCGGGTCTCTCTCCTTCCCAGCAGACCCCTCAGCAGCTGTGCACAATCACAGCACCAGCCCCCTCCCCATTGTCACTGCCAAGCTCTTCCTGACGGCCCAGGGTACCTGGAGCCACACTGCACCTCTCAACTCTAGGTACCTGATGTCCAAGCAGGCAACTGTAAGGGAACACTGCAAAGAGAGAGAAAGTGGAGACTCCAGTCTGTCCCTGATGCTTCCCAAGAAAAGGGACATCTGGAGACTGGCACAGGGACATTTGGAGACTGGCACAGACTGGCCCCTGCACAGAGCGCCCTGAGCCCTAGAGCTTCGGAGCCTCAGGACGATTCTATGAAGCAGGTGCATTTTCATATTCACCATTTTACCAGGAGAAAACCATGGCTCAGAGAGTCAGCATAAATCCCCAAAGAGGCCACACAGCTATAACACATCCAAGTCGATGTTTGACTTCAAGCTCATCACGGTTTCCAGGCACCCAGTGAGGAATGTACACCCTGACATTCACTCACGCATGTGCACCAAGCACCTGTGTCAGCTAGGGGGGCTGCACGGAGGGCTGTGCTCCTGTCGCGCTCCATCCTCCTCTCACCCTCAGAAGCTAGGGTGAACCCACAGTGCAACTGTGATTGGAAGAAGCATTTGGGCATGACTACTGCTACAATGATATTACACGCACCTATGTAGGATGACATCACAGTGTCACCTGTGCTGGGGAAGCGCAGTCACAGAGTGGCTGCCTCTTCTGTGTGCTTTCTCCTCGAACCCAGACCATCTCCCACCCTCATTGCAGATTTTAGACCCTGACCACCCCTCTGGCTCCAGGTAGGGTGATCAACCACCCAGCTTGCCCAGGACTAAGGGGGTTCCCAGGATACAAGCTTTCAGTGTTAAAACCCAGAAAGCCCTGGCAAACCAGGACGAGTTTGACAATGTTAAGGGGACCCATAGAGGAGAAGCCCATAGTCCTAGCCTGGGGGCCTTATCCAGGACAGAATAGGAGTTGCCTCACCCTGCAGACCTCCACTTCTGCCTGCAGCTTACCAGCAATGGCCAATGCCTCGCCCTTAGGGCCAACCGTGATCTACTGAGCTACTTTTCAGCTTCATAGGATTTCTCAGCCTCCCCCACAAGCCCTTTCTTTTTGGTTTGTTGGGGCTTTTTGGGGGGGAGGGGTGTTGGGTTTTTGTTTTGTTTTTTGTTTTTTTGGTTTTTTTGTTTTTTGGTTTTTTTCCCTTGAGACAGGGTCTCACTCTGTTACCCAGGCTGGAGTGCAGTGGCACAATTGTAGCTCACTACAGCCTCGAACTCCTGGGCTCAAGAAATCCTCCCACTTTGGCCTCTTGAGTAGCTGAGACTACAGGAGTACACTACCATAATCGGCTAAGTTCTTAGCTTTTTATAGGGATGGGGTCTCTCTATGTTGCCCAGGCTGGTCTTGAACTCCTAGGCTCAAATAATCCTCCCACTTTGGCCTCCCAAAGTGCTAGAATTACAGACATGAGCCACAGCATCTGGCCCTCCCTTTATTTAATTCAATTCAAACACTCAATCAGCTACTGGATGACCAGTTAATAAAGTAGATCCAAACGTTAGGTTGTTCCCTTAATCTGATACTGTGGCAGCTAGTCCCCAGGTTCTTGCATTCACCATTTTTCTATTAATAAGAAAACTTTTTCTCTGCCTGGCAAGAATGCGAAAGCAAGTTAAAACCTGCTACGAAGCGGAGACCCACCCATAGGATGGCAGGAGAGACCAAGTGAGTTCTAGAAGATGTATTCTTGTCCGAGAGCCCAAAGACAAGAAGCAGACACAGCCACAGGTTCCCAGGCACCCAGCATCCTTGACTTTGTATTTTGACTCATAGACCTATGAATGTCCAAGACAAGGCAGGAGGGTGGATCCCACAGGGCATAGGTTCTGCTCAGGGTGACCACAGCAGCTGGCTCAGCTGCCGTCCCTCAGCGGGGGTCTCCGGAAACACTCCTGCCCTACCGGCCTCCTCCCAGAGAAGCCACAGCTGTCTCTGCCCTTGCAGCCACCACCAGCCAGGAAGACAAGTTCTGGGCAGAGAGTGAGCTGGACCCTAGGGAAGTGATCACTGTGTGGAGATTGAGGCTTGGTTCCTTTCCAAAGGGTCCAGGGATGCCCTACGACAACTTGTTCCTGCTGTAGGTTATCAATCCTAGGGCACAGGTTGCCCAGAGGAGAGAAACAGGGTCCAGGGAATGTTGTTTTCAAAGAAAAGATCATGACATTGCAAACTAATGTTTCAGCAAGGGCAGCTTGCAGAATACTTAGATCAGCTAACCACCGTCCTCTCTCTCGAACCCCTTCTCTCTCTGTCCAGGGGGAGGCAATGCCCCCACGTTACTGTTTAACATTAATGTTTAACATTAGCATCTTACTGTTAATAACAGTAAGAAATTTCTGGGCCAGGCACAGTAGTTCATGGCTAGTAATCCCAGCACTTTGGGAAGCCAAAGTGGGAGGATTGCTTGAGGCCAGGAGTTTGAGACTAGCCAGGGCAACACAGCCAGACCCTGTCTCTACAAAAATTAAATTAAATTTAAATTTAGCCAGGCATGGTGGCACGCACCTGTAGTCCCAGCTACTTGGGAGGCTGAAGTGGGAGAATCACTTGAGCCCAGGAGTTTGAGGCTGAAGGGAGCCATGATCATACCATTGCACTCCAGCCTGAACAACAGAGCGAGACCCTGTCTCAGAAAAAAAAAAATTAAAAGAAAAATTTCTGGCCCAATAACTTGATCATCTGGGTACATCAAGTATGTTCACAGGGTTCAAGGATTCAAGGACAGAGGCAGAAATAGATGGCATAGATGCTTCCTCCCAGTCTCTATCCCTCTGAACTTCTAAGCCAGGAAACAAAAGGTGAGATGCTCACGGGAATCAGGCAGGCAACATAATTGCATGATGTTAGTTACATGCAACAGTGCAAATCAAAGATCTGCAGTGACAGCCAATCAGCACAGGCCTGGGAAGGGTGTGTGGAGAGCTAGTTATGACTGCAAATTAACAGCGTAGCCACATCTAAAAGGAGTAGCCTGACTTCACGCCTCTCAATTGTGGTCAAGAAGAAATACCCAGGTTTTTCTAAGATGCCCAGAATTTGGATGTTTATGTGCAATCTTCTGACTTTGAAATGTTGGCATTTAATTCAGGTTTTGTTAAAACTCTACATAGGTCCCAAAACCCACCTGGGCCTGAAGACAGCCTATGTGTTGTCTGTTTGCAGCCTCTCCTCGAAATGTTTCACCAGCGCCCAGAGAAAGCTGACTTGGCTGCAGGAGCCCCGGGCAGCCTCACCGCCATCACATCCTGGGAGATTCCTCGCAGCTGCCGGGGCTCCCCCTTTGCCAGGGAAATGGCCTATACACATGCAGCACAAGCCAGTGGAGATGGGCGTGGGGCCCCCACTCGGTGGCCCTGCTGTCATCCCAATTGAAATAGGTGTTCAAACAAATTAAACTCCACACCAAAGTTCTGTTTCCCTGTCAAGTCAGCACCCAGTTCCAAATGTCTATGATTAACATGACTCTTAATGTATCTTTCTAAATGTGAAACCATTTTGTGTGCAAATATTGCAGGAACAAGAATTCCTTGGTCCAGCGAGCTCGAGGCTTCCTCTCCTGGTTAGAGGCCCTGAGATGAAATTACCGTGAATGCAATCCTCTTCTCCTATTCTTTTTATCTTGAGTTCCAAATGAAATACATTGGGAAAATAAGATGTGCTGCCTGCTTCTGGGCCAGGGGCCTGAATTCTTGCAAACAGGCATTTGGCTGAGGGGGCATGGAGCAGCCCAGTCTGCCTGTAAATGGTTTGTTTTGGAAGAAATGGCTTTAATTTACTGCAAAGGTTAGGGTGTCCCTGCAGGTATGGGGTGCTGGCCCCCCAAGGTGCCCAGGAAGGGATGGGGCAGCAAAGTGATGTCAAGTACAACCTCCCAGCTCTGCAGCAACTCAGGACCATGAGTTAATGACAGAGAAGTGTGGAGAGCCTCCTCGCATGTGCCCTGGAGCCCCAACTGCTGCAGAGCCTACAGAGGTCCTGGCATTCTGACTAATTGGGCGTTCTTCCCAGTTCTGCTGCCAGCTTGCCCAGTCAGAGCTGAGGCCACAGAGGACCCAGTATTGCCACCAGGGGCACCCTGCCCCAACTCTGAGTCTCTTCTCTCCGACCCTGGAGCTGAGCCAGCATCTTGAGCCCATGACCTGTGCAGTACTCAGGCCCCACATTCCTAAATCCAGGCCCTGCCCTGGATTTAGATGCTCTGCCGTCCTGTCTTGAAATTCCTAATTCATTTTTTAATGAGGGACTTTGTGTTTTCATTTTTATTTTACCCTGGGACCTTCCATGGCTTGGGGAAATCACACTCCGATTGCCACACTGCTGTGGGGCTCAGGTCTTGAGGGAGTTCCTCACCCCAGGAGACACTGGGGGAAGGTGAGCTGACTTAAACTTGGAGCCACCTTCCTGGCCAAGGAAGCTGTATGGTTTGAATGTCCCCTCCAAAACTCAAGTTGAACCTTAATCCCAAATGCAACAGTACTGAGAGGTGAGGCTTTTAAGAGGTGAGTGGATCCTCAGGGCTCTGCCTTTATGAATGGATAAAAGGGCTACTGGATTAATGGGAGGGGAACTGGTGGCTTTAGAAGAAGGGAGACCTGAGCATAGCACATTGACACACTCAGCCCCTCGCCATGGGACTCTCTGTGCCACCTGAAGACTCTGCTGAGAGTCCCCACCAGCAAGAAGGCTCTCACCAGATGCAGCCCTTCAACCTTGGACTTCTCATCCTCTAGAACTGTAAGAGACAACTCCCTTTTCTTTATAAATTACCCAGTTATTCTGTTCTAAGCAACCAAAGATAGACCAATACAGAAACCTTATCTCAAGCTGTTCATGCATGGCTGCAGAGAACTCAGCGAGGGCCTAGCCAGAGCCAGAAATGCAGGGAGAGCCTGGAGCCTGCAAGGAGGGAGAAAGGCACTCTCCAGCACAGGCAGACACAGAGCTGAAAGAGCGGAGTAGCCAGGGGCTAGGTGCCATGGGCTTCCTGGAGGAGGAGGCTCCCAGATCTAGGACTGAACTGAACAAGTAAGCAGAGTTTGGAGAAGCCAGGGAGGCTGGGGTGGGGGGAGGGGGTGGGCAGGGAAGTAAAAGGAGAATCAGCAGGGTGGGGGGCCCTAGATTGTGCCAGACAGGGGCCCCAGGGCCCCTTCCCCTGGCCACTCTAGCTGCTGCAGGAGTGACTTCACTCACCCTCCCGGGGCTATGCACCTGCCACCTCCCAGACACCCCCAGCCCCGCATCTCCCTGCACAATGCCTGCTCTGATTCTCCTTGCAGCCCGGGTGAGAGGCAGTCAGTAAACAATGCTATCTGCACGTGGTGGCATCCAAAATACGACTGTCATTTATTTCGTTTTATGAAATTAGAGCACGCCTTGTAGCCATAATGAATCATTTCCTTCCTGCCTGGGCCACGGTGTCAGACAGGAGCTCGGCATCCCCCATTCGGGGCCTTTCACTTCATCGCAGGCTAATAATAACCCACGCGGGTGAACACACATCTTCCCGAGACAATGGAGGGCCTGGACGGGCATCCAGGGCATGAGTGCCGTGCCCACAGGGGGAGAGGAGAAGGGCCAGGGTGGGGCCTGGACTGGGCACTGTGGCTGAAGGAAGACAGTGCCCATGAGGAGGGGAAGGAAGACACCTGGGTGGGCATCCAGTGCATGAGTGCCGTGCCCACAGGGGGAGAGGAGAAGGGCCAGGGTGGGGCCTGGACTGGGCACTGTGGCTGAAGGAAGACAGTGCCCATGAGGAGGGGAAGGAAGACACCTGGGTGGGCACCCCAAGTGGGAGCTGGGGCACCCAGGTCCCTTTTCTAGCTGATCCCCTCGACAGGGACAGGAAATAGCCCCCTCCCCCAACCCCCAGCTATTCTACCAGGATTTTTTCCCAATCATGCCTAGGTCCAGCTCAGAAGCCCTAACCAGAGCCCACCACAGCTGGCCTCACTCTTCACTCAGCCCCCAATTTTCAAAGCACTGGCTCCTTCCACAGCCTCATCCCAGCCCCATCCTGGCCTGGGGATCCCAGGAGACACCCCCTGCCCCACTGTCTTACCTCACATCCCTGCCTCATGCAGGCTCTGCAGTAGCAGGTGCTCAGCAAATGGATGAGTGTGTGTCCTGATGGAGCCAAATCCCCCAGTAGCTCCCTCTGGGGCTATGACCTGGGAGCTTCATCCGGCACTGGGCAGCAGATGCAGACCCAGGTCCTGCCCTTTAGGGCCTGCCCCACCCCCCAGGTTAAAGGCGAGGCCAGACCATGGGAAAACCATCCTCCCAGACCCTGTGATTATTGTTTGTCTTATCCTGAGTATAACTCATAAGGCATTTTATTTTATTTTATTTTATTTTATTTTATTTTATTTTATTTTATTGAGACAAGATCTCAATTCATCACCCAGGGTGGAGAGCAGTGGCACACTCAAAGCTCACTGCAGCCTCCAATTCCTGGACTCAAGCGATCCTCCTGCCTCAGCCTCCCTAGTAGATGTGACTACAGGTGCTCAGCACCACCACACCTGGCTAATTTTTTATTATTATTTATAGAGACGGGGTCTCACTATGCTGCCCAGGCTGGTCTCAAACTGCTGGCCTCAAGAGATCCTCCTGCCTCGGCTTCCCAAAATGCTGGGGTTACAGGCGTGCATGCCCTGCCTCATAAAGCCTTTTCATCACCATCTCCACACTATCTATCAGTTTTTCTGAATGAAAGAATAAATGAATGAGAGTCAAAAGCCATATGCCAAATGGTATGGAGGAAACTCCAGGATGAAAGTGACCAGAGAAGGGAGGCTGGTGCCAGAGGAGGTGAGCAGAGGGGATGACAGGTGCACCTGGCCCAGGAGCCTTTGCTTTTCCTCTTCTGGTCTCAGGCAGCTATGAGCAGCATTGCCTCTTCCCCATGGATGCTTGGTGCATACAACCCCACTAAACGGCACTTGTGCACCTTGCAGCCTCCAATTCCTGGGCTCAGGCGATCCTCCTGCCTCAGCCTCCCAAGTAGCTGTGACTCATCTCTGCACCCCAGCCTACTCCGTGCTGCGTCTCTGAAGAATTCTGCCCATTCCTGCCTCGGGGCCCACTTAAGAGGCTGTTCCCTCTGCCCAGAACTGCCTTCTCCTTCCCTTCTCCTCCTGATCCCCACCACGCAGCCCATGTCCCTCTGTGGGGAAGCCTCCTGACTTTCCATCCTACTGAGTCCCCAATTACATGACCTCACAGCTCCCAGCACTTATCCTGCACCTGACTACACACACCAGACAGTAACTGGTTCCTGCTGGGAGATCCCATCTTGTCAATTTCCCTGCAAGGCTCAGCCCCGTAGAAGGTGGTCCTGTGTCTGTTTGGCTCACCACTGCCCCTCTTACACCAACCACAATACCAGATGCACAGGACGTCTTCATTAAATCTTTTCTGATTAAGAAAATGAATTAATCCCATAACAAGAAACTCATCAAATCCCAAGGCAGCCCACTCCACTTTGTTAATAGCCTGTGTTGTTTGTCTTTGTGAACCATGGACAAAAAAAATGAAAAAAAATAAAATTCATTCCTATTATTTAAACATTAAAATTAAAATGCAGATAACTGTATACACATTTTTGTGTATTTCCATCCAGTTTTCTGTATGAATTTTTTACATAATTGAGATCCTATGTAAGAAGGGATTTTCTACCCTCTTTATCCCACACTATAATAAGTGCTCGTGAATGAAATAATGTCTTTTGTGGCAACTTGGATGGAGCTGGAGGTCATTATTCCAAGTGAAGTCACTCAGGAATGGAAAACCAAATATCACAGCTTCTCAGTCATAAGTGGAAGTTAAACTACGAGGATGCAAAGGCATAAGAATGATATAATGGGCTGGCTGCGGTGGCTCACACCTGTAATCCCAGCACTTTGGGAGGCCAAGGCGGGTGGATCACGAGGTCAGGAGATCAAGACTATCCTGGCTAACACGGTGAAACTCTGTCTCTACTAAAAATAGAAAAAATTAGCCAAGTGTGGTGGCATGCGCCTGTAATCCCACCCACTCAGGAGGCTGAGGTAGGAGAAATGCTTGAACCCGGGAGGCAGAGGTTGCAGTGAGCCAAGATCGCAACACTGCACTCCAGCCTGGGTGACACAGTGAGACTCCGTCTCAAAAACAAAACAAAACAAAACAAAAAAAGGATATAATGGACTTTGGGGACTTGGAGCGGGGAAAGGGGTAAGAGATAAAAAAGACTACACTTTAGGTACAGTGTACCCTGCTGGGGTGATGGGTGTACTAAAATCTCAGAAATCACCACTAAATAACTTATCTGTGTAACCAAAAACCACTTGTACCCCAAAAACTATTGAACAAAAAGGAAACTTTAAAAAAAAGTGTTTATGAAAGTTGGCAAAACTTAATAAATATAATTTTAATTACTGTATCATACTTTATTCTTTTCTTAATGATTCCCCTATAAAACATTTAAGCGTTTTTTCAGTATTTTAAGCTATATTGCAATGAACATCTGTGCAGAAAATGTTCCCATTTTTTAAATTGTCTTCTTAGATTCCATTTTTGACATGGACACACTGGGTGAAAGCTGATGAACATTTTTAAATTTCTTGATAGTATTTCTAAAGCACTTTTTCAGAAATTATGAACCAATTCAGAATCCTATCAACAAAGTACAGGTGCCTAGTTTATCACAAGCCTGTCAGCACTAACTTTTTTTATTTTTTTTTTTTGAGACAGGGTCTCGCTGTGTCGCCCAGGCTGGAGTGCAGTGGCGCTATCTCAGCTGACTGCAACCTCAACCTCCCGAGCTTAGGTGATCCTCCCACCTCAGCCTCCCCAGTAGCTGGGACTACAGGCATGTACCACCACGACCAGCTAATTTTTGTTTATTTTGTAGAAATGAGGTCTCACTATGTTGCCCAGGCTGGTCCTGAACTCCTGGGCTCAAGCAATCCACCTGCCTTGGCCTCCCAAAGTGCTAGGATTACAGGCATGAGCCATCATGCCCAGCCAACTATTTGATTTTTAATCTTTCCTGATTTGTCAGGGAAATGAAGTATTACTTAGTTTCACACTCTTTTCTTGCGTGTTTGTAAGTTACCTATATACATGTTTTCCCAACTTCATTAGATAGCCTATTCCATCAGAGAGCTCTCTCTGAAGAGCTTTAAGCTGAGCCATGAAGGAAGGGAAGCATATTCGTAGAAAGACAAAAGAAGATGGCATTTTTGGCAGCAAACTCTGTCATTAAAAGATACTTCCTGGCCAGGCGCAGTGGCTCACTCCTGTAATCTTAGCACTTTGGGAGGTCGAGACAGGCAATCACCTGAGGCCAGGAGTTCAAGACCAACCTAGCCAATGTGGTGAAACCCCATCTCTACTAAAAATATAAAAATTAGCCAGGCGGTGGCAGGCACCTGTAATCCCAGCTACTCCGGAGGCAGAGGCACGAGAATCGCTTGAACCTGGGAGGTAGACATCGCAGTGAGCTGAGATCACACCACTGCACTCCAGCCTGGGCGACAGAGTGAGACTCCACCAGAAAGAAAAGAAAAGAAAAAAGAAAAGAAGAAACACCCTTTTTGACAATCTCTTGAACCCGGGCAGTGGAGGTTGCATTGAGCCTAGATCATGACACTGCACTCTAGCCTGGGTGACAGAGCAAGACTCTGTCTCAAAAAACAAAACAAAACAAAACAAAACAAAGATGCTTCCTTTGATAATATACCTCTCCCCACATTGTCCTCTCTTTGTCATAGGCAAGCCTGACCTCTTCCAACAAGAGAGCCAGGAAACAGTCAACCCTGTGGCTCCTAAGTCCATAGGTTCTGGGCAGGCAAAGCCACTCAGTAGACCAAGCCTCAGTATGAAATGACAGCCTGGAAGACCCTGACTTCTGTTCCTGCAAGCAGTCTTCCACCTTCACATCTGCCTGGGACACTGCAGAGGCGTCTCTCACCCATGGATGGGGAACTCGGTGCTGAAGCAGACGATCTGTCCCAAAGATCCAGATCCCACCCCTGCACATTTTGGCTGAATCACTTCCCATCATTCCAAGCAGAGGAAGATCCAAAAATTCTCACCTCCATAGTTTGAATAGCAAATTTGCTTTTTATTCTTATTGCAGTGAGTACATTGTCAAGGGCAGAAACGCTAGCTCATACACCAAAAGGAAGAAAATGTAAGCAATCCCTAATTCCAGCCTTGTTCTACATATATGTAACAGAGATCATATTTTTAAATCATTGTTCAATATATTCGCATGCTCTGTAAGCCATGGTTTAGGAGGCAGGAAGATTGATGTTTTAGGAGAACAGATCCCACCAAAACTGGGGTTTCCAAAGCACGTGCCAGAGCCCTGGGGCACCCCAGTGAGTTCCTCATCACCATGGGCTGTTTTAACTTTTTTTTTTTTTTTGAGATGGAGTTTCACTCTTGTTGCCCAGGCTGGAGTGCAGTGGCATAATATTGGCTCACTGCAACCTCGGCCTCCCGGGTTTAAGAGATTCTCCTGCCTCAACCTGCCAAGTAGCTGGGATTATAGGCGCCTGCAACAATGCCTGGCTAGTTTTTTGTATTTTCGGTAGAGACGAGGTTTCACCATGTTGGCCAGGCTGGTCTCGAACTCCTGACCTCAGGTGATCCACCCGCCTCGGCCTCCCAAAGTGCTGGGATTACAGGCATGAGCCACTGCACCCAGCCTGTTTAAACTTTTTAAAAGAAACTAGCAACATCTGTCAGACACCACACAAACTATTACTGTTATGTCGTTTAGACCTAACTAATGAAATGTTAGGCTTTGGGGGAATTTGTTTTGTGTATAAAATGTTCCCATTTTTTAAATTATCTTCTTAGATTACATTTTTGAAGTGGATACACTAAGTCAAAGTAGATGAACATTTTTTAATTTCTTGATACTAGTTCTAAAGCACTTTTTCAGAAACTAAGTGCTGTGCAGGGGAGAAAAAAAAAGCTACTAAGAATGCTGTGAGAAAAAAAAAAACTACTTGAGACACTAAGGGACACCATGAACTGAGAAAGTTGGGGAACTTCTACACCACAACAGGGCTCAGCAGTGACTTCTAAATTAGATTTGGAAGATCAGTAGACTTAACTCCAGGCTTCGTTGGAGAAAAAATGTTCTAGATTTCCCTCACGATACCTGGAGCATAGAGTTCCATCCAGGCAGGAAGCGGAAGAAGGAAGAGCCCGCCTTTTTTGGCCCGAGGGATTTGTGGGTAGAAGGAAGGCGGAGGAAGGAGACACACAGGAGGCATGTGAGTGCCCACACTCCTCTCCAGATTTGACCAAGAGTAGGAGACACATGTGCCAAGTTTAGGGGGATGCTGAGGACTCAGGGAGTCTCATGCCTCATGTTGAGGAACTGGAAAGAAATGCCTTTCCAGGCTGTACCACTAATCTAAGAGGAAGTGGCCATTTCCGTGCAAATTCAGCAGCTCTGCATGGGTTTGCAAGTGGGATGGGAATTTACTTTCTCAAACTGCTCTCAGTGTTCATATGGCAAAGAAGTTCTGGAAGCCCCAGAGAGAGGAAAGGACAGTGACCAAGCTGATTTCCAGGGATCTCTCATAAAGTTCTCTGAGGCAAGGACCAAAAGCCCAGGATCCAATGGCAGCACACTGAGAAACACAGCGTGGTCTGTGAGCACCAGCAGAGACAAAACGAAGCCAGATCAGCCAAGGGGCATCCACGGGTCTTGCCCCACCAGGATGTTCAGATTACGCATGTCTAGGCTCAGTTATGATGCAGTAACAAGCAACCCTGGGTTCCAGGTCTGTGTGCTGTCCCCACTCTGTGTCCACTGAAGGGTGGCTGGAGGTTCTGCCCAATGTTGTCCTCACTGAGGGACACAGGAGCAGCCCCCATCTAAATCATAATTAGTCACCTTGGCAGGGGGAAGGGAATCAAGAGGGTCATGGACCAGCACTCAAAGACTTCCACAGAAATGTGGGTCATCATCTCAGCTCAGGCTTCACTGGCCAAAGTGTGTCACGTGGCCATGCCTAACTCCACACTAGTGCAAAAGTGCAGTCCTAGCATGTGGCTAGATGGAAGAAGCCAGAAATATTGGGGAGCAACAAGTTTCAGTAAATGTCAGCAGGTGCTAGATGGGACAGTCATGTTGGACCAGCCAGGTCCAACCAGAGAAAGCAGGGATTCAAATATTTCATCTTTTCCCGTTTGTCACTGAGTCCTGTGAGCCCCCAACCCCCACACAGACAGTCACCATCTTGAAGAAAGTCCAGTGAAAAGGACCCAAGTGCCTGCCTTATATTCCACTTTCCAGATTAGACTAAAATGTAGGAGTTTTATTCCCCATGGGTCTTGAAGAAGACAGAGCAGTTTGAGAAATGAAGAAGTCATGTGTTTCTTACACATTGAAGTGTAGTGTAGGAAATTTGCAAACTCACTACACAGACTTTTTTTTACAAAATAGCATCATACTATTTGTTTGCACTATTTTACCTGCTTTGTTCCATTATTAGTAGATAGAGAATTTTTTTCCACTAATATTCTTGAATATTTCCACAGCTTCCCATTGAATGTATATGCCAGGGGTCTCTAAGCATGACCTTCTTTTAGGGACTCTGGAGTCATATTCACAGCAAAAACTCAAATTCCATTGACTCTTACACCCATGTGCTGTTGCATATGATTCTTATACCCATATGCTGTTGCCATCATTTTTAACTTATTATTTAATATTTGGGTGGTTTCTAATTTTTTATGTTAAAAATTATGTCACAATATCTGGTAAAATGACATATGCATTTACCTTTTGACACAGCAATTTTACTTCTAGGAATCTAACAAAAGATATACGAGCAAAAATGCAAAATGTTGAAACACAATGTTATTCATTGCAACACATCTGTGCTAGCAAAGACTGGAAACAACTCAAGTGTCTCTCAGTAATGAACTAGTTGAATAAACTATGGTATATCCAAAAAAGTAGACTGCTGTGCCACTTTAGAAAGGAATAAAAATCCCTCTATATACTGCTGTGGAGTTACCTCCTGGATATATTAGTAAACAAAAAGCAAGGTGGAGGAAAGTGATTTTTGTGTGTTATCATTTATCTAAGAAAGGAAGGGATACACACGCACACACACACACACACAGAGAGAGAGAGAGAGAGAGAGTTACTTATATTTTTAAAATTAAGAAACAAACCAAAACTTTAAAAAATAATTGTCTGTAGATTCAGAAGGAACAGAATGGAGAACAAAGGGATAGAAGTGAACATCTCTGAACATTATTTGTGTTATTGATTTGACTTTGAACCCATGAAATATTTTACATAATTTTAAGCAAAATTAGGTGTTTTAATCCTCTCCAGAAAGATGAAACAGGCAATACTTTTTCCTATTCCTCCCACTAAATACAATCAAAAATCCTGAACATTGTATATAAAACAAACATAATAATTCTCTGAATATAAAACAGACATAAGAATTTTCTGAAAAATGGAAAAACTATGGCAGAGTGGTTGGGGACCTCAAGACTCAAGGAATAACATAGGAGTCAGCTCCTTGGGTTTTCTTTTTGCTTCATATATGCTGAACAGACAACTGAAGAAATTAGAAATCTGGAAACAACAATAGACACAGATGACAAAAACAAAAAACAAAATAAGACAAAATGCTCTCTCTAGTCAAAGGAGCAGAAAAGAAGCAGCCTACCAAGTCAGAAAACTTTTAGACAGTAACCACTCTACTCCAGCCAAATACCACAGAAAAAAAGCCTTGGGGTCCCACTCCATTAAAGGCCTGCTGAAGAGTCTAGACTCTCACCCTCACAAGGAAACCCAACATCCATGCTGAGCTGATGTCAGAAAAGGCCAAGTGTGGAGTCTTCATCCCCACTGGCTTCTGTCCCCCAATGGTATCAGTGGAGTAGTGGGATCATATTCTCTTAGATGCCAACTGAGGCAAAGTGGGGAACCTGGAGGAAGATTTTATTTGTATCAGATAAAATAGAATTCAGGGAAAATAAAATTCCCAGATACAGAGAGAGATATAATAATGATAAAACGGTTAATCCATCAAGAAGACATACCAATCCTAAATGTGTGTGCACCAAACAAAAAAGCTGCAAAATGCATGAAGCCAAAACTGATGGGAAGCACCTCCCTTACCCTACCGGAGCAGTATCAGAAAAAAACCATCTAGACCACAAGCTCTAAGTAAGATTCAAAGTCTCATAATATGACACAAACTCCCGTTTCAATTTAAAAATCACTCATGCTATAAAAAGGAAGGTCACAAACTGCACAAAAATGACAATCAGATGCTAACATCAATATGACAGAATTACGTTAGAATTATCTAACAAATATTTTAAAGTAGTCATCATAAAAGTGCTTGAGTGATAAATTACAAACACACTTGAAACAAATGGAGTAGAAAAGAGTCTCGACAAAGAAATAAATGACATAGAGAAGAACCAAATGGAAATTTTAGAACTCAAAAATACAATAACCAAATTTTTAAAACTCAGAAAATGAGCCAAAAAGCATAGTGAAGGAGACAGAAGAAAATATCAGTGAAGTGGAAGAGAAAATAATGGAAATTATCCATTTGAACAACAGAGAGAAAAAACAGACTAAAAAAAATAACAACACCTCAGGGACTTGTGGGACTACAACAAAAAACATAACATTTATTTTATTAGAGCCTTGAAATGAGAGGAGAAAGAGGATGGGACTGAAAAGTACTCAACAAAAGAGTGGCTGAAAATGTCTCTGAGTTATTGAGACATAAATCTACAGATTCAAAGAGCTGAGTTCACCCCAATAAGATAAATGCAAAAAATTCCATACCAAGACACATCATAATTAAATTTTTGGAAACTAAAGATAAATACAAAAACACACAAAAAGAAAAAAAGAGAACATGCTAGTATATGGGGAAAGCAATTAGAATAACAGTAGATTTCTCATCAGAAATCGTGGAGACCAGAAGAAGAGGTAATGTGTTTTTCAAGTACTGAAAGAACTGCCTACCCAGAATCCTATATCCAGCAAAAATATACTTCAGTAATTCTGGGAAAAGCAAGACATTGGCCAATGAAGGAAAACTAAAAGAAGTTGTCTCTAGCAGACCTACTCTAAAGGAATGTCTAAAGGGAGTTCTATAAACAGAACAGATGTGAGAAAAAGTCTTAGAAGAGAGAAAGAGAGAGAGAGGAGAGAGAGAGAGAGAGGAGAGGCAGGAAGGAGAGGAGGGGAGGGGAGGCGGGCAGGCAAGAAACAAAAATATGGGTAAATAAAAAAGGCTTCCCTTCTTTTGAGTTGTCCAAATTATGTTTGATGGTTGAAGTAAAAATCATAACACTTTTTATGTGGTTCTAAATGTATGCAGAAAAATATTAAAGACAATGACATTAAAAATGAGGAAGATAAAAATACTTAAAGGGCGATAATGTTTCTATACTTCATTCAAATTGATGACATGACAACAGCAGGATTCTGATAAGTTATATATAAATAACACAATACCTAGAGCAACCACTAAAAAAAATTATACAAAGAATTGACTCTTAAAAATACCACAGATAAAACTACAGATAAAAATACTACAAATAAAACTGAATTCTAAAGAAAAGTTCAAGTAACCCACAGGAAGATGGGAAAATAATCAGAGAAGCAAACCACAGAATGAAAACAAACAAAAAGCAATGGCTGAATTAATATCTAACATTTCAATAATTCTATTAAATGTAAATGTCCTAATTATACCAATTAAAAAATATGGCAGAGATGGATTTAAAAATATGACCCAGCTACATGCTTTCTCAAAGAAACTCACTTCGAATATAACAATATAAGCAGGTTCAAAGCAAAAGGATGGGAAAGATATATCACACAAACATTAATCAAAGGAAAGCAGTACTTATATTAATATCAGATAAAATAGACTTTGGAACAAAGAAAATTACCAGAGTCAGAGAAAGAAGATATATAATGATAAAATGGTTAATATAGGAGATATACCTAATGCTAAATGACGAGTTAATGGGTGCAGGAAATCAACATGGCACATGGATACATATGTAACAAACCTGCACATTGTGCACATGTACCCTAAAACCTAAAGTATAATAATAATAAAAAAATGGTTAATACACCAGAAAGAAATAGCAACCCTAAATGTCTATACACCAAACAAAGGAGCTGAAAACATCACAAGTAAAAACTGACAGAGCTGAAAGGAGAAGCACACAAATCCACAGTTATACACAGTTGGGTATTTTAAGTTCCCTCTCTCAGCAATTAGACAGAAAAATCAACAAGGCCACAGATTAATTCAACAACACTATCCACCAGCAAGAATTAATCAACATTTATAAAGGAGTTCACCCAACAACAGAAGAATACATATTCTTTTCATCTGTCTATGGAATATATATAAAAATAGACTATGCCCTGGTTTATAAAACAAACCTCAGCAAATTTGAAAGAATTTAAATTATACAGAGTGTGCTGTCCAACCACGATGGAATCAAATGGAAATAATAACAGAAAGATAACCAAAAAATCTCCAAACACTTGGAAACTAAACAACACACTTCTAAATAATCTATGGGCTGAGCAGGAAGTCTTAAAAGAAATAAAAGCAAAAATACATTGAACTGATTAAAATAAAAATACAACATAACAGAAGTGACAGAACACAGCTAAAGCAGTGCTGAGAGGGAAATTCGTTGTATTAAGTGTGTACATTAGAAAAGAGGAGATTTCTTAGTTCAATAATCTAAGCTCTCACCTCGAGAACCTAGAAAAGAGCAAAATAAACCCAAAGCAAGCAAAATGAAGGAAGTAATAAAGAGTAGAAATGAATGAAATTGAAAACAGGAAAACCATAGAGAAAATCAACAAAACAAAATCTTTCTTTGGAAGGATTAATAAAATTGACAAACTTCTAGCAAAACCAGCAAAATTAGAAAGAGAAAAAATACAAATTACCAATATCAAGACTAAAAGAGATAATATCACCACAAAGCCTGCTGACATCAAAAGAATAATAGGGAAATATAATACTGTGAACAACATTATACATGTAAATTTGACAACTGAAACAAAATAGACCAATTCCTTAAAAACACAAGTTACCATAACTCACCCAATATGAAAAAGATAATGTGAATAGCCCTATAATGATTAAGAACTTTGAATTTGTAATTTTAAAGCTCCCAAAAAGGAAATCTCCAGGCCCAGACAGTGTCACTGCTGAATTCTATCAAACATTTAAAGAAGAATTAGCACCATTCTACACAATCTTTTCCAGAAAATACAAAAACAGAACACTTCTTAATTTATATTATGAAGTTAGTGTTACCTCGATAACAAAAGTAAATGACTGTGCAAATAGAAAAAGAAACAAAGCTGCATGAATATAGATGCAAAAATCCTTCACAAACATTAGCAAATAGAATTCTGCAATATATAAAAAGAGTTACACAAAACCACATGTGGTTTATTTCATGAATGCAAGACTTGTTCAATATTAGAAAATCAACCAATGTAATCCACCATTTTAGCAGGCTCAAAAATAAAATCATATGATGATATTATTTCTCTATACAAGCAGTATACATGTACAGACAATTACACAATGCTGATGAAATAAATCAAAATAAATGGGGATATGTACCATGTTCATGAAATAGAAGATTTAATATAATAAAGAAGTCTATTGTCAAACTGATATACAGGTTTAATGAAATTCTATCAAAAGCCCAGAATGTTTTTTGTCTGTATATATAGACAATATTGTTCCAAAATTTATTTTGAAAACAAAGGAACTAGCATAGCTAAAATGGTTTTGGAAAGGGGGAATAAAATGGAAGAAATCAGTCTACCCACTATCAAGACTTACTATGTTACCATGGTTATCAAGGCTGGGTGGTCCTGGCAAAGGAAAAGACATATAGATAAAGGGAACACAAAAGAGAGCACAGAAATAGACCCACACAAAATACCCAACTAATTTTTTACAAAGGCACAAAAGCAACTTAATGAAGGAAAGATACAGCCTTTTTAACTAATGGTGCTGGAGCTGTTGTATATCCATAGGTTAAAAAAAAGGAAACTTGATCTATGTTTCACACTTTATAAAATAATTAACTCAAATTGATCACTGGCTTAAATGTAAAACTCTAAAACTTCCAGTAGAAAACATTAGAGAAGATCTTCAGCATCTAAGACTTGGCAAAGAGTTCTTAGACTTGACACCAAAAGCACGATCCCTAAATGGAAAATTTGATTAAAATGCACTTCACCAAAATTAAAAGGTTTTGCTTTTCAAAAGACCATGGTAAGAGAGTAAAAAGCAAGCTACAGACTGACAGAAAATATTTGCAATCACGTATCTGACAAAGGACTAGTATCTAGACTAGAGAAAAAAAAACTCTAAACACTCAAGAATTTAAAAAATTTTTAAACAACAATCCAATTAGAAAATAGGCAAAAAAAAAAAAAAAAAAAACACGAATAGACATTTCACCACAGGGGAAATATAGATGGTAAATAAACTCAAGAAAAGATATCATCATTAGCCATTAGGGAAATGCAGATTAAAGCCACAATGGATATTGCTACACACATGCCAAAATGTCTTTTGAGTGACAACAACAAATGCTGATGAGGATGCAGAGAAACTAGATAACTTTTACATTGTTGGTAGGAAAGTAAAACGGCAAGCCATTCTGAAAAACAGTTTGGCAATTTCTCAAATAACTAAATATGCAAATACCATCTAACGCAACAATTGCAACACCTGGGCCCATATCTCAGAGAAATGAAAACTTAGGTTCACAGAAAAACCTTTACACAAATGCTTAGCTTTATTCACAATAGCCAAAAACTGGAAACAACCTAGATGTCCTTCAGTGAGTGAATCATTAGGCAAACTGTGGTCCGTCCATGCTATAGAATGCTATGCAGCAATGAAAAGCAACAGCATGAATAGTGTTCCTGAGAATGATGCTTAGGGGAAAAAGCCAATCCCAAAAAGTTACAGACTATGTGATTCCATTTATTTAACATTCTTGAAATGATAAAATTACAGAAATAGAGAACAGATTGGTGGTTGCCAGGGGTTAAGGACTGATTTGGGAGGGAATGGTTGTGGCTATAAAAGAGCAACATAAGCCATCCTCCTGGTGAAGGAAGTTTTCTGTATTCTGCCTATAGCAATGTCAACATTCTGATTCTGACAGAGTCCTGTAGTTTTACAAAGTGTTACCATTGGGGGAAACTGGGTAAAGGGTACATGGAATCTCTCTGTACTATTTCTTACAACTGCACATGGATTTCCAATTATCACAAAATAAAAAGATTGATTTTTTTAAATAAAGATCAAGTTAACCAAATAGTTAACCATGGGCAACTCCTCTTTACAGAACTATTCCAGCTAATGAGTTAAGAAGGGGTGATAGAATATAACCATGTTGCAGCCTTAATAAAATAATAGATCTAGATTAGATTTTATTCCTTGAGACCACTGGGCCTTCTGGTCATCCGAAGAGTATGGACCCCCTCTAAGAATAATGAAATGAAGTAAAATGAAATACATAAGTTACAAACTCTTGAAGTATGATTATCAAAATATTTCACAAAAAACAAATTTGTGACATAACAATAGATGTGCATCCTTATGTACTTATCAATAACAAAGTCTAGTGGAGGGTTTAATAATTTTAAAGTGGAGAAGAGCACAAATTATATTTCAAGATGCCTGCAATAGCTATAATGCTATATGGAAATATCTGTGACTTCTACTGGTGACATAGTCGCAGAATATACAAGATACAGAGGAACATGTTAAATGACACGAAAACAATACAATCAGCAAAATCAAGTCTGTGGGAAACCCAATAGTACAATTCATCCAGCCCTTTCAACAAATTCCAACGGAAAAAGAGAATGGGGGAAGGAAACGGAGATTAAAAGAGATGAGATGCATCAAACAGTTGCCAAGGGTGGACTTTATCTGATTCAAACAAAAGAAAAAAAGAAAGATTATGAGACAAGTAGGAGAAATTAAATATCAACTGAATATTTGACAATATTAAGGAATTTTTGTTTATTTTTAAGTGAGATAAAGGTATTGTGACTTGCTTTCTTAAGGAGCCCTTATCTTTTAGAGATGCCTTCTGAATTATTGAGGGATGAAATAATGCAATATCTGGGACCTGCTTCCAATCACCTGGGAGAGAGGAGGGGACCCAGGAGTTGACAACCATTGAAGCTGAGTAACAGGGTACAGGAGTCCATTTTTCTGTTCAGGCTACTTTTGTGCAATTTTTCACTTTTCTATAATAAAAAGCCAAAAACAAATCTGTAATGAGCATCATTGTATGTGAATCTTTGTTTTCATCCAGGATTAATTACCTACAGACAATTCCTAATAGTGGAATTGAGGGTTTTAAGGATGTGGACATTTTAAAGTTTTTGAAATGCATTGCTTGAGTGAGCTAGTGGAACAGGAAAAAATAGAGTAGCCCAAGGCCTCTCCTAGCAAGAAACAAGGGAACTTAAAAAAAAAAAAAGACATGGTCTGGCTCTGTCCCCCACGCTGGTGTGCAGTGGCACAATCATAGCTCATTGCAGCCTCGAACTCCTGGGCTCAAGCAATCCCTCCCACCTCAACCTCCTGAGTAGCTGGGACTACAGGCACATGCTAATTTTTTTTTAATTTTTTGTAGAGACAGGCTCTCACTATGTTACCCAGACTGGTCTCAAACTCCTGGCCTCGAGCGATTCTTCCACCTCAGCCTCCCAAAGTGCTAGGGTTACAGGCATGAGCCAGGAATGTTTCTAGAGGTAAGGCTTGTCTTCCTCCACCCTACCTCTCCTCTTCTTTGCCCAGATGTATCCTTCCTCTATGGAAGAAATCAAATTTTAGCCAGCACTCAAATCCTGGTTCTCACTATTCAAATTTCTCTGTCTCTGGCACCCATCTGCTGGTTGTAAAATCATGTATTCACCTAATTTTGGTGGTTGGATATCTGCATTTTGCCTGTTTCTTTCTTTTATACAAGATGTTGTAACAACACGTCTGTAGTAAATTGCTGCGGTCATTTATTATTACGTCCTTGGGATAAATTCCTAGAAGAATTTACCCAGGTCAAAAGAAAGTGTATTTTGCCCTTCTAGAAACTGTTTCTGGTTAATCCCATCAGTGCCCAGTGGCTGGTTCCTGGCTTTTACTAGGTACCATCAAATTTACAAACAAACATCAGCCAATTTGGTGGGTTAAAATAAGGTCACCTTGGGGCAGGCACAGTGGCTCACGGCTGTAATCCCAACACCTTGGGAGGCCAAGGTGGGAGGATCACTTGAGGCCAAGAGTTCAAGACTGACCTGGGCAACATAGAGAGACCCCTCTCTACAAAAGAAACTTTTAAAACTTAGCTAGCTATGGAGGCACGTTCCTGTAGCCCCAGTTAATCAGGAGGCTGAGATGGGAGGATCGCTTAAGCCCAGGAGGTTGAGGCTGCAGTGAGCTTTGATGATCGCTATTACACTTCAGCCCCTGTCTCTTAAAAAATTTTTTAAATAAGGTCATCTTGCTGCTAACATGAGCATCTTTTTATTACTAGGGGGTTGAATGCTGTAATCTGGTCAACTGTCAGGAGCAAGCTTAATTCCTTGGACTCCCTTGGAAAATGAGATCTGGCATTAAACTCTCTTAGAAGAAGGGGTGTTCAGCTTCCAACACACCCCACAGCCAAAGCCCAAGCTCTCCCTCAGCCATGATTCTCAGTGTGACCAGAAGATGCTGGCATCAGAACACCTGCAGAGATGGCCTCTTGGCAAATTCCAGTTCACAGGCCCACCCCAGACCTACAGAATCGGAGTCTCTGGGAGCGGAGACTGGGCATCCCTATGGAATTCCACTAAGACCCCTGACCTAGAGAGAGCTGTGCCAGTTCCTCATCCTTCAAAACTGAGCTGGATTATTCACAATAGCCAGGATATGGAATCAACCTAAGTGTTTATCAACAGATGAATGGAAAAAGAAATGTGTCACATATATACAAAGGAACACTATTCAGCCTTAAACAAAAGATAGAAATCCAGCACTTTGGGAGGCCGAGGCGGGCAGATTACCTGAGGTCAGGAGTTCAAGACCAGGCTGGCCAACATGGAGAAACCACGTCTTTACTAAAAATACAAAAATTAGCCAGGAGCGGTGGTGGGTGCCTGTAATCCCAGCTAATTGGGAGGCTGAGGCAGGAGAATCTCTTGAATCTGGGAGGCAGAGGCTGCAGTGAGCTGAGATCAAGCTACTGTACTTCAGCCTGGGTGACAGAGCGAGATTCCATCTCAAAAAAAAAAAAAGATAGAAATGAAATGTCATTTGCAACAACGTGCGTGAACTTGAAAGACACTATGTTAAGTGAAATAAACCAGGTACAGAAAGACAAATATGGCATGATGTCAGTTATAGGTGGAATCTAAACAAGTAGAACTCATAGAAGCAGGGAGTAGAATGGTGGTTACCAGAGGCTGGGAAGATGGAAAATTAGAAAGAGGTTGGTAAAAGGATATAAAATCTCAGATAGGAAGAATAAGTTCAAGAGATCTATTGTGCATCATGGTGGTGACAGCAGTTAATAATAATATATTGAATACTTGAAAATCACTAAGAGAGTAGATTTTAAGTGTTCTCACCACAAAAAAATAATAAATGCATAAGGTAATACATATGCTAATTAGCCTGATGTAGCCATTCCACAATGTATGCATATATAAAAACATCGTGTTGTACACCATACAGATATACAATTTGTATTTATCATTTTTTTTAAACTGGGCTGGTCAGCAGTTGAAATTCTTTCTTAGGAGGCACCAGAAATGCCTGCTGAATGAAGCAACAATGAATGAATGAATAAATGAAGGAAGGAAGAAAGGAATAAATTGCTTAATTAACTGACCAATGAATTCATGAATGAACAGATGAGCTAATGTGTCAATGAATGAAAAGATGAGTGAGTGGGTGGGTTAATAAGTGAGTGCCTATGAGCAGAAAAGGAGTGTTGGTATCTGGCTTTTTATAGATACCATCAAATTTACAAACAAACATCAGCCAATTTGGTGGGTTAATATAAGGTCACCTTGGTCCCAGCATGGTGGCTCATGCCTGTAATCCCAGCACTTTGGAAGGCCAAGGCAGGAGGATCACATGAGTCCAAGAGTTCGAGACTGACCTGGGCAACATAGAGAGACCCCCTCTCTACCAAAAAAAAAAAAAAAAATTTAAACTTAGCCAGGTGGGGAATTGGGGGACACAGCAGAGATGGAAGGCTGCCAGCCTGCCTTGCTGTCCTTCTGCCACCCAGGTTGCACGCAGCCTTAGGAGGAAGAGACACAATCAACTTCCCACACCCACCTCCCAGGACAGCACATCCCAGGACAGGAGCACCAAACTGCCCCCACGATGACCCCCCCAGACACAAAATAACAGATTTTATGCTTTCTACACATTGTTTCAAAGAATTTTTATATGTGCCCTCTACCTACAAATAAAATAATTATCTGTGGGAAGAGGAAGGCTTTCAGCATCTGAAAGAAAATCACACAAGCTGCTGGGTAAATGAACACTTGCCTTCTGAGGAAGCAGAATGTGTTTTGGAAATCTCCAGCAGTGACCAGGGATGTGCACAGCTTGAGAAGTGGAAGCTCTTTTTTCCCTCATTGCCTCTCTCTCCTTCCTCCCCTTCCCACCTTTTCTTTCTTATCCTCTCTTCTGCTCTCAAGTCCTTTTCCTAAGAAGGGCTAGAGTCCCAAGGAGCAGTGGAGAAAAAGAAAGCAGCTCACCACACCCCTGCACTCTGCACCGGCTGGTGTCTCTGCCTCGGTCCTACCAGCCACATAAGTTGCAGGAACAATCCCTGCACCGCCTTGCACCACTGCCCCTCTCTACCAATCCTTGCCCCTAGGTCAGAGGAACAAGAGTGGCTCACAGGTGCTGCACAGAGACCTCCGTTCTGAGGTCTGTGCTATCTGTCTCAGAAGTCGTGCTCAAACTTTGTCCCCAGCTTCTTGGGAGATCCACAGGCAACTGGGGTTAGACAAGACCTCTAATTCAGAATTCAAGCCTCAGCTGCTGGAGACAATGTACTTTCACAAGTCAGGGGATGGGCCACCAACCAGGGGCACAGGTGGGACACATTGCTATACTGGAGTGATGCTTCATCTTTGCAATAGGACACACCCAGCCCTAGGCTAGGGGAGACTTTTCTCCAGAGGAAACCCAGGAATTACTCATTATCATTACTTGTTTTTATTCTTTTTTTTTTTTTTTCTGAGACAGAGTCTCACTCTGTCGCCCAGACTGGAGTGCAGTGGTGAGATCTCCAGTCACTGCAAGCTCCGCCTCCTGGGTTCACGCCATTCTCCTGCCTCAGCCTCCCGAGTAGCTGGGACTACAGGTGCCCACCACCACGTCGGGCTAATTTTTTTGTATTTTTAGTAGAGACGGGGTTTCTCCGTGTTAGCCAGAATGGTCTCGATCTCCTGACCTCGTGATCCGCCCGCCTCAGCCTCCCAAAGTCCTGGGATTACAGGCGTGAGTCACTGTGCCCGGCCTCTACAATGTTCTGGTAAATAGATGACCCAAAATGTGGGCGGGTTTTTCCAAGGGGTTTCTTTGGTCCTCTGCTCTGACAGCCTTCTAGAATACCCCTCCCAGCCTGGCCACCCACCTGGGACCTCTGAACCCTGGGAAGGCAGGGAATGTTCAGGACTAGAAACTCTGTTGATTATATTTCTATTTTAATAGTCTGAGCATTGCCACCTTTGTATATAACATTTTCT
Source organism: Hylobates moloch (assembly GCF_009828535.3). Taxonomy (NCBI): domain Eukaryota; kingdom Metazoa; phylum Chordata; class Mammalia; order Primates; family Hylobatidae; genus Hylobates; species Hylobates moloch. Next base: position 60,580,327 of record NW_026652287.1, read on the forward strand.
AATTTTGTAATTCTATGGCTAAGAAACTGTGATTACACCTGCGGCTGTCCCCATGGCAGAAGGCAAGCCAGGGCGGCAAAGATAAGGACTTTCCCCCGTCAGCCCCCAGCCTGCAGATCGCATCTCAGCTAAATTGCCGCTGGTTCCCGGGCTCGCTCTGTCTTCCAGCCAGTCCTGTTTCCCCACCTTCACGGAACACGATCGGGCCGGGTTTCTCTTCTCTCCAATGTTACTTCAACTTCTCGTCATAAAATGGAATGATTCCAGTGTTTATGCTGTTAGCTACATTTATCTTTAAGAGCAAGATGTTGAGTTTAGTTTTAATGATGAAAAAAGCCTTTCAAAGGATAACTCATTGAAACTCATTATGCACTATAGAGGCCACTATTTAAAGATTCGGTAATTCCAGTGATGATCTTTTTAAAGCAGATTTATAGCAGAAAATAGTTACATTCTTTGACTTCAGTCATAATTTTCTATTTTGTAATTTAATACTCCTTTAGTTTATATTTGCACATTAAAAATATAGCATCTAAAAGTCCATCATTAAATACTTTTAATAAGTGCAATAAATAAGTTTTACAGTGTGCATAAATCTAAAAACAAAACCCAACATAAATTGTTAATCTTACACTTTTTCTCATTAATTGCAATACATAAACATATGTTTTATACAAAGATATTTGCTACAAAATAAGTATAATAAATACAGTTTACCACATGTATTAATCTTAATAGTTACAAGCTGTTAATGTTATATATTAGGTAATAATTTGCAATAAATAATTGTTTATTATCTTGATGTTTGCTTGTCTTGGGTTCTAGCAATATGCAATAAAGAAATGCAATTTTGAATAATTTGATTGTAAGACTGCTGGGAAAATACTGTATGTTATAATTAGCTGGGAGAGGATTCTAGTCACAAAAGCAAGCATGGAGACGGGGTTCAATAACCCAAACATACGTTATTGAGTCCATAAATAATTGTAAAAGTTAAGTTCAGTTTCAAACAAAACAGAATTTTTTAACCTTAAATGCAATTAGTGAAACATTTCACATTCTTTAGTGCTTTCATCATTATACATTCAAAAGGAAATGAAGAAAGCTGGAAGCCCCATCAAAACTGCCAGCCTCCAAGCTGAGATGGGAACATGGCTGCCTTTGGGAGAAAGAGTGGCCTGACGGCTGGTCCCCATCAGCCAAGGGCTTCCCTTGGCCTGGAATACACACTCCAGAACAGCCAGCAGGTGCACCCACAAACACAGCACCCTCCATACCTCACCTTCAAGCTGGCACTTGCTGAACTGCACACACATTTTTCTAAGAGAGGTTGTCACCTATACTGAGCTTAATAGAAATTGTTAATCTTATATGTAAAGGTAATAATTTGTCATAAATAATTGTTCATTATCTGGGCCTTTGCTTGTCTTGGAGTTGAGCCGTATGCAATAAAGCAGTTCAATTTTGAGTAATTCGATTGTAAGGCTGCTGGGGAAACATGGTGGATTGTAATGAGCCTAGGAAGGGTCCCGTGGGCCGGAGATCCCAAAGAACCAACCTACCAGCTCTGGCACATGCAAAGCCCAGGTCCTCACCGGCAATTGCACAGGTTCTTTAAATAGTCTCTCCAAGACAGAAAGCGAGTCAGTTTCCCCTTCTCATGTTTCTGCCAGAGTAAACGTCACTCAGAGAAAACCAGTCCTAGATGAAGTGAACCTCAGTCCCTGGGTAAGGCTGAGGTGGCCCCAGGGCAACTTAGTCCCACCAAGCCGGCTGATTGGCACCAAAGGCTCACCTGTCTGCCTGGAACAGGTGGAGCCAGCGGGTCACTTCCTCCAAAGTGACCCTGACACTGCTCCCGGCAGCAGCTGCATCCTGGCACATCCCTGCAGGCAGAGAGCTGGACCAGGCCTGGCTAAGAGGAGGCTGTGAGGTCAGGGAGCAAGGACCCTGTGCACTTCAGCTTCCTAGAATCCCACGGGCACAAAGACCCACTTCAAGGAAACCTCCCCCAAGCCGGGAAAGGAAGGGAGGGAGGGTGGGAAGGAAGAAGGGAGGGAAGGAAAAAGAGAAGGAAGGAAAGAAGAAGGGGAGGAGGAGGAGAAAGACAGAGGAAGAATGAATTTAATAAAAAGAGAAAGAAAGAGAAAAGAGGGGGAGAAAGGGAGGGAAAGAGAGAGGAAGAATTAATAAATAAAGAGAAAGAAAGTGAGAGAGAGAAAAGGGGAGGAATAGAGGGAAGAGAGAAAGAAAGCAAGGAAGGAGGGAGGGAGGAAGGAAGGTTGGAGGAAAACAGAAAGAGAGGAGCAAGGAAGGAGAGAGGGAAGGAAGAAGGGAAGAAAAAAGAGAGAAAAAAAGGAAAGAAGGAAGGAGGAAGGGAGAAAAGGAGGGTGGAAGGAAGGGTAAAAGGAAGGATAGAGGGGAGGAGGGAGGGAAGCAGGAAGGAAGGAGAAAAAAAGGGAGAGGAAGAAAGAGAGGATGAAAGGAAGGAAGGAAAAAGGAAGAAAGAAGGGAGAATCCTAGATCCATTATAACCATGAACAGCTCGTCCTAATAGAAAGAAGATCAGCACCCCACAAAAACACACACATACATGCCCTGACGTGCATCCAATGACATGAGTCTCCATATCAAAGCCAACTTGCAGTGTGTTCCTGGCAGTCGCTGCGGTTTGTGGTTTTAATATCTGGCTTCTTCTACGCTCCTGGTATTCAGCACACCTGCTAGAGTGGGCCTGGCTTCCCCTCTTTAGGCACAGCTCACACCGGGAGGGTAAGCCCGCGGCCTGCTCTCTGCCTAGGCTGGGCATGGCACAGTCCACAGCCTGGGAGGGAGCCGTTCATCAGGGTGACAGAACGGTTCACCTCAAGAAGCAAGTTCCTGCCTCGGGATGAGCTTCAGGCAGGGTAGGTTCCCAGGAGCCAGTGCTGTGAGCCTGAGGCCCCAGGCGTCTGAAGTCACCACAGGTCTCCCCCTGTCTCTCCATCCCAGCAAGCACCTGCGGTCCAATCGCGCTGAGCCAGGGGCCCTGCTTTCAGCCGGGTAGGAAAGGGATAGAAGCTCCCCCATCTCCTGCCCCTTTCTAAAGACAGGCAGCTCCAGCAAAACCCTCAGCCATCAGGCGTCCCTTTCGTGGGGTCCCCGCCCCTGTGCTGGAAATGAGACCTCAGGTCCCAGGATGCAGCTGGCAACGCAGGGGAAGGGACTTGCCCCCAACCCTCCACCTGCTACCATGACCCAGGAGAGGCCTTCCCGAGGGTCAGAAGGTCCGCAGAGCCCTGCCCCACCCTAGTCCATCAAGGGGACAGCGTTTTAGGGACATCCCTAGATTGTCAAGAAACGCTGGCTCATCCGGACCCCTGGGGAGAGCAGCATGAAGCCAGGAGCACCCCGACACCCCGAAAACAGGGAACCTGGGGCCCTTCTCAAACTCAAGGGGAAGGAAAGGGAGCCTGCCAAGGTCTGCTTCTGCGAGGCAGCTGCCACCAAAACCTGCGCCGCCGAGGGCCCCGCAGGGCCTCCCTGGCAGCTGGAAAAGCGCCTTCCTGCTCGCCCGAGGATGCAGAAGGCAACCGAGTCCCAGGGCGGCGGCGGGGCAACTGAGGAAATCACGCAGCCAGATGAAGCTCATAAATTTCCCCTATGAACGATTGTTTTCATTTCCCTCCCATGCCACTAGATATTATAAGTGGAAAGCAAAACACAAGTAAATATGTTCATTCCGCTCTTGCGATCGGTGATAAACCGGAGGCGGCCGAGGCCGACAGAGGTCAGCGGGCCGCGCGCCGCGGGTCTGCGAGCGGACACTGCCACCCTCCGGCCGCGCGCGGGACTGCACCGGCCCCACCGCCCGGCTCTCCCTCCCGCTCGCTGCCCGCCAACGTTCGCTTTGCGCCCTTCGCTCAATGTGCGTGCAAATTACAGGGACATTCGAAAGGACAGAGAGCTCCCATATTTAAAATAATCATTTTTGTTCATCATAACCTCTCTTCCAGAGATAACCGCTCTTATTAACGTTTTCGTACAATTATCTCCAGTCTTTCTCTATGTGCATTCTATGATGTTTTCTGTGTACCTATGAAATACAAAGCTGTTCCTACAGTATTAAACCTTGATTTCGTAAGTAACACTTAAACGAAAGTTATTGTCACACAAGATAGCCTCACAGATATCTTTTTAGGGGCTGAGTAATATTTCAACTTGGGACTGCACCAAAAGTTACTGAACCATCTCCCAATTGTTCATTTAAAGAGTTTCTAATGTTTTCACCATTGTACATAATGCTGTAACTGAAACCTCTATTCAGAAACTTTTGTTTACATTGTTAAGATACATCAATAAAGGCAGAATTACTAAATGAAAAGAAATTAACTTTTTTTTTTTTTTAATGGAGTCTGGCTCCATCCCCCAGCCTGGAGTGCAGTGGAGCGATCTCGGCTCACTGCAACATTCGCCTCCCTGGCTCAAGCAATTCCCCTGCCTCAGCCTCCTCAGTAGCTGGGACTACAGGCATGCACCACCACACTCGACTAATTTTTGTATTTTTTAGCAGAGACGGGGTTTCACCATGTTGGCCAGGTTGGTCTTGAACTCCTGACCTCAGGTGATCTGCCCATCTCAGTCTCCCAAAGTGCTGGGATTACAGGTGTGAGCCACTGCGCCCAGCCGAGAATTAACATTTTTAAAGCTTAGTAGCATTATTATTTTCTAGATGTATAATACCTCTGTGGAGAATATTATTTAAAATGATGAATGAATATAAAATAGTGCTCAAATGAGTGGTCAGAAAAACTGTATCACCAACATATCAATCCCCACTCATCTCATCTTTCACTTGAATGCAAGGCCAATAAAAATTCCATCAAAGCTTTTTTGATATTTTGTCACAATGATTCCAAATTCCATGTGAAAGAGTAAATAAGTAAAAATCTCCAAAAAACATTTTTGTGAAAAAAGAGAGGAGACTTGCTCAACAAAGATATTAACATATATCACAGAAAGCTACAATAATTTAAGCACAAAATAGCACAAAAGGGAGCAAATAGGCAAACACTTATATTTTAACATAAAGGCATTTTATATCAGTGGGAAAAGGATGGCTGATTGATGAAGTTATAGGTACAATCTGCCACTCATTCAGAAAACAAGAAAAGTTAGTGTCCTACTTCATACCACATATTCAAATGAATGCTATAAGGATTAAAGATTTAAATTTTTAAGTGAAACTATAAAAGTGATATTTACATATATGGTAATAGAGAAGTTCTTTCTAAGTCCAATTGCAAAGGCAGAAGCTAAAAACTTTAAAATGCCCAGATTTGAGGTGCACACATTTAAAATATCCACATGTGAAAAATACAATTTTGAAATTGAAAGGTAAATCAACATTAGGAGAAAAAAATACTTTCAACATACATAACAGAAAGAAGGTTAATGCCCCAGGTGTGTAGAGCTTTCTCACAAATGAAGAACAGACAAACACTTCAATAGAAAAAAATGAATTGGGGACATGAATAGCAATTCACCAAAAAAAAATACAAATGATAGACATATAAAAGATGTTTAGTCTTATTAGTAATCAAAAGACATGCAAATTAAAACAAAAATGAGAAAATTTTGTCCCTATGTTGGTAAACACAAAAACAATGATTGTATTGTCAAGGATGGATAAATGAATCCTTTCAATACCACAGGTGATAGAGTAAATCAGGTAACTGGCAAACTTTATAAAGGGTAATTTGACAATATGATCAAAATTCTTAATAACACATGACCCAAATATTCTACTTCCAAAGGAATCTATCACGGATATGTACAAAGATTCACCCGTAAGATTGTTCATTACTATCAGAAACAAACCAAATGTCCAACAATAGGCGACTAGATTTTACATAGATTATATAATATCATAAGATAGATAATACAATCAAGGCCTCAATAGTAATGTTGTAGAAATTAACATTTAAGGATTTCTTAACATTTAATATTCAAGAAGTTCTCATAAAATACTGTTTTGTAGCAAAAAGCAAGTTACAGTGTAACCATGCTTTCTACACACATAGGAAAAAAAAACCTATAAGGTATTCCTTCAAATAATAATAATGGCAGGTGGACTACAAGTAATTTTTAATATTCTTTTTTCTGCTTTAATATTCTTTTTTCTTTATATATTTAACAATTTTTTATCAATTGTTAAGAAGAAAAATAGTTTTTAGTGGTTTTCTAGAAATATTGTATTTTACCTTCCCACCAGCATTACTTGAGAGTGTTTGTTCAGGCCAGGCAAAGGGGGCTCATGCCTGTAATCCCAGCACTGTGGGAGCAAAGTGGGAGGATCACATGAGGCCAGGAGTTCGAGACCAGCCTCCATTCTACAAAAAAAAAAAAAAAAGTAAAGAAAAAAAAGACAATGCTCATTCATTTGCTCATTTTTTTAATTAAATACTCTCAAAACACACGTTCAGAGCAAAGCACATTCAAGCCTGGCCACAGCTGTAAACAAGACAAAGCCCTGCCCTTGTAGAGCAGTCGATATGCTCCACGGTTAGGTAAGCAGACAAGGAAGAAACCAAGAAAGCAGCCCAGGGGGGATGTTCTGTGGCCTGCTGTGGAGGGGGATGCTCTGTGGCCTGCTGTGGAGGGAAGCAGGGCGAGGGGCACCGACGGGCTGGGGAAGGAGCTATGCTAGGGAGGGGTTCCGGGAGGGCCACTCAGAGGAGGTGACGGTGAGGAGACCTGAGTGTGGTGAACAGCGAGTCACCTGCGGATCTGGGACAAGCATTTCCCCGCAGAGGGAACAGCCGAGGCGAAGGCCAAAGGAGGGGAGGGGCTTGGTGTGCCTGAGGAACAGTTGCACCAAGTCCCTTGTGGCTGAAAGGGAGAAGGCAAAGGAGAGGCGGCAGGAGGTGAGATCAGAGGCGTTGGGGAAGGGACAGGTGGCAAGAGCCCAGAGAACCTTCTGGGGCACAGGAGGGAGTGTGGATTTTCTTTTGTGTATGATGGGAGCCGTTGGGGACTTTGTGCGTGAGAGCAACGAGATCTGATGTCATTTTCCCAGGATACCGCCAGCTCCCGGTTGAGAATGGAACCCAGCGCGCCCAAACTGCAGCAGGGAGGCCGATTCAGGAGGTCACTGCACGAGCTGGGCCCGGCCTGGAGTGGCCTGGTGCGGGGAACTTGGCGGCACTGGCGGTTCACACTTGCTAATTGAGTAAGCAACCGTCGTGGGGGTGGAATCTTGATGTGTTTCTTTTCTGAGCCCCTTGTCAGCTGGAATGCTCTGGTAGCTCATCCTTCAGGAGTTCTGGATGTCCCTGAAAATAGAGAATCAGGCTGAGGGGGTTGCCCTCAGGATACACAACCCCCCTTTCTCCCCAGCCCAGAAGTCATCTTGTGCATTGGCCTTGAGTCCAACCAAAACGCTGGACAATCAGTGGCTAAACAAAGAAAGAAGAACGTTCTGTTGAATCATGATCGCCATCTACACTTTGAGGAGCGTTCATGTCCACCTTCACAGGCGTCAGCATAGAAATCACATTTTTCCCAAAAATACACATCCTATGTTTTCCTGCATCCAATGCACCATGTCGTGGAAGGAAGCACAAAATCTATGTGGTCCTACACATATTTTTCAGGGTTTGGAGATTAACTAATAGATTTCCAGGACTTATTTCCTCCTGGGTTCTAATGTCATCCCACTATATTTATATGGAAAGAAAATGATGTCTTTCCTCCTCAATCATTTTAAAGTCATTATCATCTCTTGTAAGATAAAAATTAATCAAACTGTTTTCTTAAGATAATTCTTGTAAAATCGAGGTGCCTATTACAGGCCTGCACATCTTATGTCCCAGAAATTACACTCATCTTTGCCTCTCCTGTTTCCATAGTCCCATTTCTTCCAGTATTAACTATTTTTTTCTTTAATGAGACAGGGTCTTTCTCTGTTGCCCAGGCTGGAGTGCAGTGATGTGATCACAGCTCACTGCAGCCTCGACCTCCTGGGCTCAAGCCATCCTCCTGCCTTAGCCTCCCAAGTACCTGGGATCACAGGTGCATGCCACCACACCTAGCTACATTTTTTTTATTTTTTGTTTTTTGTAGAGAAGGGGGTCTCATTATGTTGCCTAGGCTGGTCTCAAACTCTCAAGTGATCCTTCCATCTTGGCCTCCCAAAGTGCTGGGATTACAGGTGTGAGCCACGCTACCCAGCCCATAATCCCATTTTACCATGCACTTGGTCCCCAGTTTCTCAAGAGATCTGTGTCTGCCCTTGCCCCAGTCCCTCCCTTGGGGAAGTTGCTTCTTTGTAGCCAGAAAAAGCCCTTGGGGTGGTGGAGGATGGGGGAACTGTGGGTTGGGCCCTGAGGACACAGTCTGAGGCAGGTCCTGTGCCATCTGGGGGCTGAGACACTGGGGTCAAATATGTCAGAGGTAAATTCGCAACTTCCATTATCCTTGCCCAAACGTGGAGGGGGCTGCTCTGTGTGCACCAGGGGGACCATAGGCTCAGGACGGGGCTCTTCTGTGCAAGGCAATTTGGGGATTCAGCCAGTGTCCTAATGCCTGGAGTGCCACCTGGTTGAATGAATACAAAGGCATCAGAGGAAGAGGTACTTGTGTGGATACAGGTATCTGGGACTCCAGGTGGGAGTCACTGTACTGAAAACCCATCTGTCCCAAGTAAAGCATGTGATAAGAGAAGGGCATCTCCAAAAGAATACCTTGGGCACGATGCTACTGCAAAAGCTAAATCAAGACACCCCCGCCCCTAGTATTGGCATGGAAAAGTCTCCATGCCGGCAAGTGACACCCAGCACTAACCAAGGACATCTTAGTACCAGCAGTCTCTGACACACACGCCAGACCCCCAAAGTATCACAACTGGCCACAGCCCATCCCAGAGACAGCCACACCACAGCAAGGCAGCTACAGCATAAAGTCGGAAGGTCCTTCCACCCCGACCACTGCAACAAAGGCACTTGCTTACAGGAAGCAGTGAGAACATACATGGTTACACATATGGACATGTACATCGGTGAGCATCTCTCCTCTGGACTTGAACGCCTCTGCACTGCACTGGCATTCAGCGTGATACGTGGCATTTGGTAGGCACTTAATGAGTGTTTTCTAAATATAGGAAGGAACAAGGGGAATGGAAGGACTGTGTAGACATCATCCAGTGGCTTGCTTCTCTACCAGTTTTGTATCCAGAAGGCAGCATGGCATTTCAGGGTGGCGCTCAGGCCATATTGTCAGTTTCATACTGAGCATCAGCTGCCGGGGGAAAGAAGGACATGCATGTCCAGGGGGCTGGGTGGTTTTACCTCCGTTAAAAAATCACCTTCCAAGAGACACTCCCCAAGTTCTGCTGAGGAAGGACACAGCAGAGGGGATCCACCCGCCTTCAAAGGCGGCCAACGGAGCAGATGCCAGCAGGCTTGAAGTGGAGCCCTTGCCACCCACTTGGCAGGCAGGTAAAGTTGGACAAACCCTGGTCTCTGTTGCCCCATCTGTAAGATGGCACTAATTACCTAAGCTTGTCCCCAGACTCTAATGACATAATGAGCATGAAAGCCCCTCATTAGCCAGGGGGCGAAAGGCATCGTTATCCCATGTTTAAAGGAAGTCATTTGCCACTGGGCAGAGCAGAAGAAGAGGAACAGGAAGGAGCCAGAAACCTGATGCTCTTGGCCCATCGCCTATCAGCATCACATCTGAGCCTGGGATCTCCAGCCCTAGGCTCCTGCCTCTCCTCACGGGACCCAGAGCTGCCTGGAGGGCAAGACCCCAGTGAGTGCTCAGAGCAAAGGAGCCACTGCAGAGACTCAGAGTGGCAGCCCCATGTGTAAGGGTGTGACTGCCTTTTACCTGGTGCAAGGGGCAAGGACATGGTGGGTGGAAAGTGGGCAGTGAGCCCTCCCCATTTCAAAAGACTTCTCCCAGTGGCCGGAGCGGACCCCCATGAAGGGACTCTCCACGCCCTTCATCAGAGAGGAGACATCTCCACCACCACCAGGCGTAGAAATCGCCCCCCACAAAAGCTGCTCAACTCCCTCCATCTCGGAACAGAGTGGCAAAGGCATGAGACTTGCTACGCATTCGGAAGTAGACAAGCACATGTAACAAACACAGAGACGATCTGCCCATTTTTGGACCCCTGCATTAGATTCCCAAGCAGATGCTCCGCCACACTCACGCCGCAAGATTAGTGTGGGAGGGACTGGAGGAAGGGCTCAGACACCCGGACCGCTCTCTCCCCACCAGGCTGCGCGTCTAGGAATTGTCTGTGTCACGTTGCTCCTGTCACTAAGAGAGGGCTCACAGGAATGAGATCCCGCCCCAACAGCAAGCCTTGCCTATGTTAAAGGCAGAGCCTGCATGAGTCAGATCCGACTCCTGCACCATGTGGCCTGTTCGGGAGGCTGCCCCGTCCCCACCAAGGGTGCCCTCTCAGTCACCTTCACTGCACTCAGGCTTACCCTAGCACACTTTAAACCAGGAACGCTCTCCCTTGAGCTATCTTTTTTTTTTTTTTTTTTTTTTTGAGACGGAGTCTCACTCTGTCACCTGGACTGGAGTGCAGTGGCACGATCTCGGCTCACTGCACGCTCGGCCTCCCAGGTTCACACCATTCTCCTGCCTCAGCCTCCTGAGTAGCTGGGACTACAGGCGCCCGCCACCACGCCCGGCTAATTTTTGGTATTTTTAGTAGAGACGGGGCTTCACCGTGTTAGCCAGGATGGTCTCAATCTCCTGACCTCATGATCCGCCCTTCCTCAGCCTCCCAAAGCGCTTGGCTCTTGAGCTATCTCTTAAGGGACCCGAGGATGAAACAGTGAAACTGGAGACTGGCAGGTGTTCACTGTCATTCTGGGGAAAGCAGATCCAAGCAGCCATGAGAAAACCCAGAAGCAGTCAGCGAGGAATCAAAGTCCTACCGGTGTCATGTGGCCCCAACAGAGCCCCGGAGAGCTGAGCAGAGGCCTGTGTGGCTGGGCAGGCAGGGGACATGTCCTGGAGGGAGCAAGCCTTGAAATTGTGGTCTGTAGAACTTGCCCTTCTGACCCAAGGGTGGCCATAGAGGAATGTTAAATCAGCACCCCTGGCCCTCAACCATGCCTGATGGCCTAGAGAAGTTTGCTTAACCTCTCCAAGCTGCCCTTTGGAGAACATAAGATCATGAACCTGGACCTCGTCCCACCCAGGAGACGCCATGAGGAACACAGTCCCCACAGCTCACAGGAAGTTGCAGACCGGAGGTGAAAGAGCATTTTGCTGGAAGGTAATGAGATACGTTAACCACCCTGAAAGTTAGGGGATTCACCCAGCCTCCAGTTCTACACAGCTCTCACCTCACATTGAGCACCAAAAAACTCAACAATCAAGGTAAGTGCAATCTCTTTAAAAATCACAATGAATGCATTTTTCAAAATCCATAATGAGCAAGATTATCAAAATTGTAAATCAAGACAAGCTCTGATCTTGCTACCTCACCCAGCACAACCTGGCCATTTCACACTCTCGTAAGACAGAGTACTCCATCCTCATTTCACTCACCACCATTGTCATTAAATATTCATCGGAGTGATGGTTGGATTCGTTTTTGCCCCTACAAGGGCAAGGGCAGCGTGCTTCACTAGTCTGTGTGTACCTGGCACCTAGTTCAGAGCTTGGCACATGGAAAAGTGGTGCCCAGGAAATACCCAAATGTACATCATAGATGGAAGTTAACCCTGAAAGCTGTGCTGAGAGCTCTTCTCTGCTCACATGCCACGGTGGGCTTCTGCTCGTAGCCCTGGGGGACTCTCCACCCGACCCCATCGCTGCCACTGTACAAGCTCCTACCTTCCCGAATGTAGAAGCCAGACCTGGGTGTTTGTGTGTGTGTGTGTGTGTTTGTTTGTTTGTTTGTCTGTTTTTGAGACAGGGTTTCATTCCTGTCGTCCAGGCTGGAATACAGTGGCACAATCTCGGCTCACTGCAACCTCTGCCTCCTGGGTTCAAGCCATTCTCCTGCCTCAGCCTCTCCTGCCCAGGCCAGCTGGGATTACAGGTGCCCACCACCACGTCCCGGCTAATTTTTGTATTTTTAGTAGAGACGGGGTTTCACCATGTTGGCTAGGCTGGTCTCAAACTCCTGACCTCAGGTGATTCATCTGCCTTGGCCTCCCAAAGTGCTGGAATTACAGGTGTGAGCCACTGCGCCTGGCCCAGACCTGGGTTCTAATGACCCCTTTGCTTTCATTTGTGAAAAGATACTTTCAGTGCAGAGCCAATGGGATGCAGTGGAGACACAAACAATCTGGCAGGTCCCAGGACAACGTGTGACTGATTTTCTGTGCCTCCTGGACTTGTCTCCACGGGCCACCGCCAAATGGCCGTTGGAGGGTGTGTCCTGCCGTTTTGGGCACTTGGGCGGCTGGGCTTCCGCCCCCAGGAGCCAAGTTGGATCCATTCCAAGACAGTCACTCTCTGTCCACTTCTTCACAGAGAACATTTCTATATTGAGGAAGTTTAATTTGAGGCCAGTAGGAATCATAGTGTATGGGTTTGCCTGAAACAGGCTCACATGCAGGCAATGGCTAAATAAAAATCTCCAAATAGCCATGCCCTATTTTTGCATTTTTATGAGTTCTTTGAAAGGAAAAAAGAAGGGATGAGGAAGAAATTAAGAAATACAAGGCTGAGCACAGTGGCTCACACCTGTCATCTCAGAGCATTAGAAGGATGGCTTGAGGCCAGGAGTTCGAGATCAGCCTGGGCAACATGGTAAGACCCCATCTTTAGAAAACAAAAAGAAAAATAAAATCTTTACAGAAAGAACTACAAGATGTTTCCCTGTCCTTACCTGACCTCCCAGCTGCAGGGGACTTAGGAAGGGAGGGGAAAGTGCAGGGGGCCTCCTGCATGGGCAGCCAGGTCATGGGTCCTGCCAACAGCCTCTACCCAGCTCCTCTTCTATAAGTGGACATTGGCCCCGTCCTCTGTATGCACCTGTTCTGTCTCCTCTGACCTGGAGAGACAGCTTTGCCTTTCTGCCTCAGAAGATGGAAAAAGGGGGGAAGTACCCCCAAGCTCCTGGGAAGATGCCTAGCTGAGAGGTGCCCAATGCCAGCAGGCCCAGCACTGCCAGCTCCCAGGGACCCAGGCCAAGCCAGAGACTGGCCTGGGCTCATTGTAGAGGGGAAATGGATGAGGAGAGAGAAGCAACGTGCGATTTTAAATCTTTGTTAAAAACTTGGCTGGGCACTGTGGCTCACGCCTGTGAGCACTTTGGGAGGCCAAGGAGGGCAGATCACTTGAGGTCTGGAGTTCGAGACCAGCCTGGCCAACATGGCAAAACCCTGTCTCTCCTAAAAGTACAAAAATTAGCCAGGTGTGGTGGCAGACGTCTGTAGTCCCAGCTACTCAGGAAGCTGAGGAAGGAGAATCGCTTGAACCCAGGAGGCGGAGGTTGCAGTGAGCCAAGATCACGCCACTGCACTCCAGCCTGGGTGACAGAGTAAGACTGTATCTCAAAAAAAAAAAAAAAAAAAAAATCATAAACCCTACCAAAGGGTCAATCTCTCTTTCAGAAAGGACATTAGGTGCCGTTTTCCTGCTGGAAGCCCCATAAGTCCCCAAGTCTCCTCAATATACAATTCAAAAAAGCCTCCAAATTGCCACTGCTGTCATGCTAAGCATTGGAAAGTTCTGCTTGACCTTTTATTAACATTTTTCTAAACCAATATGTTTGGTGTGGTGGTTTTGTTTTTTTTTTCTTTTTTTTTTCTTTTTTTTTTTGCTACAAGCACCCTGAGGACTTATGAAAAATACTTTTTTCTGTAGTTTATCCCATATGCACTTAATAGGCTCACAAATATAATACCATTATAAAAAAGAAAAACTGCCAACTCTGCTAAAAAAATTGTCATAACACTAAATTATTATATAAATATAAAAGGAGTGTGTCTGTAAAATATTCACTCAATGAACATCCCAAGGTGATGGTTTTGCTATGTTGTTTTTATTCCTGAGAGATCCATAACGCACTCGGATATGCCACATGTCACCACATGAATCAGGCAGTTAATACATGTGCTTTTTAGAAGCACGGATGTCTTCCCGATAGAATGTGCTATAAAAAAAATGTGGAGATCCGGCTGCTTTGTCTGATAGGCATAATTTAATGTCTGGTTTATAATACTGAATCTTAAGGAAAAATACACACTGTCCTATGTAGTTATTTACAATATATTGCTAAGTCTATGCAAATATGTTTCCCCGAGCCGGGGATTATATAACAAAGGTCAACAATGTTTGAAATATTTTGAAGCATATTCCCAATATGCATAGTGTATGGTGCTAATATCCAATATATGCACATATATCTTAATATATTTCCAGATCTTTCTGTTCATTGTTCTCTCCGTAGCTTCCCACAGAATACTATTAGAGAAATGTTTTCTTCTGAGTAAAGCCAAACATTGCCTATCCATCTTGGAAAAATTTATTAAGGTGGCTAATTATGTGGTCCTTAATATTGCATTAGTAGGGAGGTTGCTCAATACCACTGCGGAAGAGAAAAAGATAGAAGCCAGTTCAATAATACTGAAACCAGAGATGCAATACGTGCGAAAATCAGCACACACCTATGTCATCCTATTTTTCTGCCCCAGATTTCCAAATCAGGCAATTCCACTTAGGGATCACACGTGTGCCTGTGCACCCACATGCGCGCGCGTGCACACACACACACACACATGCTTGTGATTTGGTGTGCACAAAACCAAGATTACAAGCCACACATTCTGCTTCTCCCTTCCAAATATTGCAGATTTTGCCCTTATTTTTCTGAATTTTGTTATCACCTGTGCCTTTCATTCAAATCATTTCCTTCAAGAGAAAAAAAAATGCTTTGGCTAATTGCACAAGAGTAGGGGAGAGGGTTGTGGAAACCAGACCTGTGCTATCCAAACCACATCCAGAAGATAGCATAAAAGAGAGATTTGTTTACATCAAAGGTATATGAAATCTGAGCCCTCAATTCTGTCCCCCATTTCAAATTATATTGTTCCTCTATCATTCTCCAGTCACTGGGTTGAACTAAATTGGGAAGACTATAGTAAAACAGACACCAAAACAAGAGACTGAGGTCATTAGAAAGAGGCTAATCTCCAGAAAAGATACTCTTCCCTGGTATGTGGACCAGGCTGGACTTTGCATGTGGCTTTTCATACCTGTGCTGCTGTGACGCTGTGTAGCTGTCCCAAACTCTGGGCCACAACATCACCCAGAGGTTGACTCTGGCAGCTTCAGACTGCCTTGGTATTTAGGGTCCTCAAAAACCCCAAGGCTAAAAATCTTTCCAGCCAATCCATGTTTTAAGACACTACAAAAATCACCCATTTTCAAGGACTAATGGAGTATGTCTAGATGTGGCTATGGAACTGATGTATTTTTTTAGAATCTTTTTCCATGTTATCAGTCCAACCAGCCACACAGCCCACCTGATGAGGATTTTTAAAAAGACCCACAGCTGTGAAATCTGATGCTTTGCACCTCTATCGCCAGCAGAAATTAGTTATCTAGAAGTTTCTTGAACAGAACTCTCTCAGGAGGCGAGATTAAGTCTGTAATCACAGCACTTTGGGAGGCCAAGGCAGGAGGATTGCTTGAAGCCAGGAGTTCAAGACCAGCCTAGGCAACCCATCCCTACAAAAAAAAATTAATTAATTAAAAAAATGAGTTATCTCAGGAAGGCAATCAGACACACAATGCAAGCCACCTCATGAGAAAGTCAGCTCTGTGGTTTCTCCAGAAGAGAATGTCATTACCAGAAATTCGCACCCGTAATTCCCGCACTTTGGAAGGCCAAGGATGGTGAATCACTTGAGCCCAGGAGTTCAAGACCAGCCTGGGCAACATAGTGACTGAGACCCCATCTCTTTAAAAAAAAAAAAAAAAAAAGACCTTCTTGCTTGACTCTGGCCATGGGGTTTCCTGAACCCCCATAATGATCCCACAAAGTGTGGAGGAAGTGGGAAAATAGAACAACACACATGTACACTGAAGACAGCTCCTATTTCCTCCTAAGCCATAAACTGCTTCATAGAACCTTCCAGAAGGTTTTGAGGAAGGGTTTTCACAAGGGCTGAGAGAGCTGCGAGCATCTTTGTTCTCCCACTGGAAACTCAACTGTATATAAGACACAGCAAATGTTAAATCATTTAAAGAGAGCTATTTTTCATAGTTTCCAGTACATAAATGTGTTTCAGTGCATGTTATTGTAAAATAGTGTTCCTACTTATGTTCTTATACATCTGTTGTTGTGTTTACTCATCCTTTCCTTCTGACTTTTAGAAATAGCAATAAATCTATTTTTTAATCCCCTCTGCTGATGACTGATTATTCATTGCTAAAAGGGATGGAAGGAGGTCCATGTGAAGAGTGATCCACCCTCCAGAACAAGCTCCACTTTCACAAGATAAACAGGGTCCGGGGAGATTCCTCTTTTGTCCTGGGTAGTTTATGCAAACTAAATAAGGACTTGGTGGCAGCTCAAATAAATATAAATTACCCTCCAGTGGAAACTCCAACCACTTGTTACAGTCAATTTCAGCGAGGAGGAGCCAAGGGTGACATCTACACAAACAATACAATTCATTTCTATACTGCATCCCTAATACAAAGATTGTAAAGGGCTTCGCGGGAGTCAGTCATCACTGATCTAAACCAAACAGGGTGGGAAGCCAAGAAGACAGAAGGAGGAGGAAGAGGAACTGCTGCTTCTGGACCCTGGGAAGAATCCCAGCTGTAATTGGAATCCCACCAAAGCAAGTGCCTACAGCTGTGTAAGTCAGGATAAGGCAGGCTCGCACTGCTGCAACAAATAGTCCCAAAATCTCAGTAGTTTGATACAAGTGTTAATTTATTTCTTTATTTTTTTTTAAGTTTTTAGAGACAGGGTTCTCTCACCCAGCCTGGAGGGTAGTGGCTTAATCATGGCTCACTGCAGCCTCAACCTCCTGGGCTCAAGCAGTCCTCCTGCCTCAGCCTCCCAAGTAGCTGGAATTAACAAGCACATACTGCCACACCCAGCTAATTTTTTTTCTTTTTCTGTAGAGATGGGGTCTCCCTCTGTTGCCCAGGCTGATCTCACACTTCTGAGTTCAAGCAGTCCTCCTGCCTTGACCATTCAAAGTGCTGACATTACAGGAGTGAGCCACTGTGCCCGGCCACAGCGTTAATTTCTTGTTCTCAGAGTCTGGGAGACTCACAAGGGCAGCTGCCTCACGTTCCATGTGTCTCAATGATCAGGCTGTATTGTTCTGCAGCTCCTATATCTCAACACAAGGCCTCTGTGGTTGCCCAGGCAGAGGAAGTGAAAGAAAGCCATAGTCAGTCACACACAGGCTCTTCTATGCTTTCACCTGGAAGCACTCTTTTGACCAGAATAAGGCACATCTTCCTATTTGCAAGGGAGCTGGGAAATGTGGGAGAAGAGAAGGTCATGTCTGGTGAACATCACTAATTCTACCCCAGGCAAGACAATTTCACAGAGCCACTCATCATCTGGGGATTGCAGAATACATCACAAAGGACCCTCTAAGCACTTTCCCTAAACTGTATTGTGCAATATGTTTGCCCCCTCTGTCTACAACTAAATGGTGCTTTAACTGCATTCCTGGGGCTAAGTGATGGAGCAAACTTAATTTCCTCATCTGTAAAATAGGGATACCAGTGCCAGTCTAACAGGCTACTACGAAGACCTAAGACTTTATGCATTTGTAAACTGCACATCATTAATGCACACACGTGTGTTGGTGGAAGTAACAACCATAGTTACTGGGCTAGTATTTCAGCATGCGGGGCAGGGAAACCCTGGTTCAATGCCTAGAACTTAGCATCCAGAGTAGTCACCGAATGGTGACCCCCATCCAGTTCCATTTGATGTCTAGCTGGCTGCTTTGGTGATTGCTTCTGTTTTTAGGGCCTTTCAAATTTACTCTGCTTTAACATATCTGCTGATGATATGAACATCTGTACTTATGTCTACTGGTTCTTACCTTAGAGTACTGGCTGGGATTTGTTGTTGTTGTTGTTTTCTGAGATGGAGTCTCACTCTGTTGCCCAGGCTAGAATGCAGTGGTGCTATCTTGGCTCACTGCAGCCTCTGCCTCCATGGTTCAAGCAATTCTCCTGCCTCAGTCTCCTGAGTAGTTGGGATTACAGGTATGCACCACCACAACTGTCTAGTTTATGTATTTTTAGTAGAGATGAGGTTTCACCATGTTGGCCAGGCTGGTCTCAAACTCCTGACCTCAAGTGATCTGCCTGCCTTGGCCTCCCAAAGTGCTGGGATTACAAGTGTGAGCCACTGCACCCGGCCTACTGGTTGAGATTTTTTAATGAACTTTTTAATGGCATCTATCCCAGATACCTTACAATGGGATTCCCTTGCAGGTGCCTCCATTTGCACTTAGCCCGTGGTCAAGCTTGTTTATTTTGCCACTCTCAAAAGTGAATTCCAATGAATATTGGAGAAGGCCACAGGGTCTGGTTATTTTTCCAATCATGTAATGCTGATTTTCTTGTTTTGTTTTGTTTTTGTTTTTGTTTTTGTTTTGTTTTTTGTTAACCACATGTATTGCAAACTCTTCTTCCTAAAACCTTCTTGGCATGTGGTCATCTCTGGGTCACATCAGAAAGGACCAACTGCAAACAAAACCACCTTGAGGCTGGACAAAAGGAAAAGAATGAGATGGACTCTTTCTTGCTGGGTTCTTTTGGAAATGGCAAGGCATAGCAGGGTCAAAGAAACTTGGCTTTGAACTTGAGTTTCAATCTCAATTCTGCCATTTGTATACGTGCCCTTAAACAGATGGTACCTGATATAGTTTAGATATTTGTCCACATTGAAATCTCATGTTGAAATGTAATTCCCAATGTTGGAGGTGGGGCCAGGTGGGAGGTGTTTCGGTCATGGGGGTGGATCCCTCATGGCTTGGTACTGTCCTGGCAATAATGAGTGAGGTCTTGCAATATCTGATTGTTTAAGAGTGTGTGGCTCCTGCCCCTTCTCTCTTGCTCCTGCTTCCGCCATGAGAGATGCCTGCCCCCTCTTTGCATTCTGCCATGATTGGAAGCTTCCTGACGCCTCACCAGAAACAGATGCAGGTGCTATGCTTCCTGTACAACCTGCAGAACTTGAGCCAATTAAACCTCTTTTCTTTATAAATTACCTAGTCTCAGGCATTTCTTTATAGCAATGCAAGAACAGCCTAATACAGTGTCCTGTCTTGGGGCCTTTCCTGGCAGGAGAGGAGGGCGGTACAGGGAGGACTCCATAAGACAACAGGCCAAGGATTATGGCTTGGTGGGTACTGTGCATTTGGTGAAGTCTAGTTCTCTTACTCAAGCTTCAGGTGGTACACTCATCACGGGGCACCTGAAGTATCATAGGACTGTGCCAGTGGAGGACTCGTGGACAAGTTGGTACAGGATGTGCACATAAATAGTCTCCTCTTCATAACTTTCTGTTGAAAAAAATGGAGCCATCTCCAGAAAGGAACCATGAGACTTTCTCATGGCTTGAGCTGTGACCTCCAGAAATGTCCTCCAACAGAGCTGTCCAATAGTGGGTTTTCCTGCCCAACAGCCCAACACACAAGTGCAAGTTTGATCTTCGCCACCTCCTCCAATGCTATGGTAGGTGACCCCGGCAACAGGATTGGACTGATTATTGAAGTCATTGCTTCATTCTCAGACTACATCAACCAATGCCCAGTTCAGCTTTTCCCCACCAGTCTCTTGGCTGTTTCAACCAAATTACAAAAACGTGAAGATAAAATAATTAGAAATGCTCATTTGTCACTGAGAATCTGGCAAGCAAAACCTATATTTTGCAAGCAGTTTTAATATTGTACGTTTTTGTGCTTTCCTAAACTAATTTAGCCTACTAATTTTCTATAATTACCTGCATGCTCTTAGCTTCCGCTGGTCAGATGAGTTCTGAGACACTTACATAACCAGCATTAAAAAGATGCATTTAGCGGCTCAGATGGTTAAAGTAACAAAGCCTATAGAATCCGGAGGTTATTGTATTCTCCCAAAAGTACTTAAATAATAGCCTAAAATCTGAAGAATTACTTTAATACTTCAATAAAAATAACCCAATTCAAAACATTTTCAAGGAAACAGAGTTCTTTGCTCTAGGCTACCGAGTAATGGCTGAGAAAAAGTATATAGCCTGTCACTTCTGATTAGAGAACTGTGCCTCTGTGCTTTGAATGAGGGGCATGTCTGGTAATAGGAAGTGCAGATATTAAAGTTAATAAAATAATGTGGAATACGATATATATGAAACTTGACCAACTAGAGCACAGAATATAACATACATTACCCTGTTCAGTCAACTCCTGTGGCCTGGCATCTAATGACAAGCTTAATTTCTGTTTCCAATGAGAGCACAGCTAAAAATACAATTTCCAGATTAGACAAATATTTTATCCGACTCCCTAACAAATGTAACCAAGAATGGCTGACGTGTCTACACAGATGCCCAGCGACCATGAGAGGGAATTACTAGGATTGCAAACTGCTCAGCCTCAAAAGTCCGTGAAACTCCATCATCTTTGAGGTCATTATAAATAATTAGTTGCAGACACGGAGATGTTGAGGCTTCGCAACTAGGAAAGGACAAGGGTGGATCCATTTCTCTCCGGCCCTGAGAGGCTCCCAGCTCCCTCTCGGCAAAATTAGGCCTCCCCAAACCATCCGACATCAAGGCCCCTGAACACCCATTATTGCATCTTTAATCTAAAACCCCAACACCAACGATAATGGTTTTTGTTTTTCGATACATTAACCTTCAACTTGTATTTTCACTATTAAATAACCAGCCTGAGAACCTCCTAGAATTTTTTTTTTCCCAGTCACCTACAAGAAACCATGCAGTCCCCATGATGTGACCCTCTTAAGGGATTTAAAAGCAATTCAATGAGCTAATCTCAGTAAACCTAGAATTAAAGTTCTTGTTTCCATATTTCACTTTCAAAATATTTAGAACTTTGACAGATATGACATTATGTTTTCATTAAAACAGCTGATTTCAAAATGCTGCTCTGTGCAGAAACGCCATAAACAGTTTATGATGAACTGCCACGCTCTTAATTAAAACAATAAATCCAGCACACAATATTTGTGCAGCCTCCGGTCTGACCTTTGCCTCTTGCTATCCACCACCAAGCCGCGGCTGCGTTCCCAACGCCAGACGTGGAAGGTTTTAAAACATGATCTGAAAGGCACTAAAGATAAAATAAGAGAAAACGTACCATTAGTCTTCGCAGTTATGATTAATTCAGTTCATATTTTACAATCTGGTTATGGAGTAAAACTGCAGACTTTACATCAAGTATTTGCCATTCACTATACCTAATATATAAAAATGCTTGATATTTTAGAAAATGGCACCGAGCTAATTCACCACAACCCCATGAAGGACAGGAATTGAAATAATAAAAACAGAGAGTGATTCGCCATCCATCCAAAGTGAAGAGCGGATCGCACTCATTGGACGGTCAGCCTTGGACGATAAATATGTCGATTGCAGCCCGGCTTCACCATGCCACGTTTATCTCTGTGCCGCGAGATTTCAGATTAAAATATTCCCTAAATCTCTCACATCTGCTTCCGGAGCAGGCAACAAGGGTGTTAATTACCAAGCAGTAATGACAGTAAATTTGTTTCCCTGGCCTGGAGTCCCCAAGCTAACCTCCAGCCTTGCCATCCCCAAAGACAGAAATGATTCTGAACTGGGGCTCACTCGCTTGCACCCCATAGAGAGAGAGCACTGGGCTGGTTGGGGGACCATTTTGCAGCCTCTCTGTGGAGGGATGCGTGGACAGCCAGCATCTGGGCTCCAGGAGAAAATGCTCCCAACTGTCTTCGGAGCAGAGACTTCCTGCAGGAAGGGGAGGGAGTGTCCAGGCACCTTTGAGGGCATGGGGACCCACCTCTTGATGCCAGCAGCAGGCTGGCCCCCAAGACACCTCCCATCACACCTAACATGAGCATGTGTCCCCATGCCCTTCCTCCGGGCTTTGTTTCACCTCCTTCTCTGTCTTTCCAACCCTCTGTCCCCACCTGCTCCACATCCATATGACAAACACACGCACACAGTACATGGACCCATACAGAGCTGGGGACAGCAAAGCCTCTGAGGCTGGGAGACCCGAAGTGACAGTGAGTGGGACCCAGCTCTGCAAGTCCTTGTCTGAGTTGCAGGCAGAGTGCACCAGGGTTCCAAAAAGGTGGAGAAGAGGAAAGCAGTGCTGGCCACAGGAGGCCATGCAGGCTCGCAGCCCCGGACCTGGGTCCCTTCTGTCCACGTTAGAAGGAGTAGAACCCCACGTGGGCCACCTCTCTCTGCCAGGGCAAGACCCTCATGTTGGCCTACCTGGCTCCAGCCTTTGCTCACCTCCAAAGCCTATCATGCTTTTCCTCTCTCCTCTCCAGGACCCTTACTTCCCTCCAAGGGCCCCTTCCAGCCAACACAGCACAGTGGACTTAGAGCTGTCATTGGGACCTGAGCGCTGGAGGGAACCAATGCTATGCACCCCCGCCTGCCATGGAGCCTCCAAAGCAGCTTCTAGGGAAGGCTCTGCCAGAGCCTTTCTCCTACCTGGCCCTAAAGACGTGCCTTAGCCCTTGTTTGGTTGGGGAATTCTGTCCCAGCCATCCTAGCTGTGAAAGAGCCATGCAGGAAGGTTGGGACCTGGGGGTCCCTGAGCACCATCCAGGGTTCCTGTTCTCCCCTACCCCTGCCCCACGTGCAACATGGCTCTCTACCACGGTTCTCACTCAGTGCCCTCATCGTGTGTGTGTGTGTGTGTGTGTGTGTGTGTGCGCGCGCGCGCGCGCGCAAGTGCGTGTGTGTGTTCGGATGGGATCTCGTTATGTTGCCCAGGCTGGTCTTGAACTCCTAGGCTCAAGCAATCCTCCCATCTCGGCCTCCCAAAGTGATTGGATTTTAGGCGTGCACCATTATGCCTGGTCAAGCCTACAGCACCCAGTATTCCCAGGCAGTCTCCCATCCAAATACTAATCAGGCCCCAACCCTGCTTAGCTTCCAAGATCAGATAAGACTGGGCACATTCAGGGTGATATTAGGGTTATGCCTCACACTTTGCATCAAGCATCAGAGTTGGGATGGGGCCCATCCACCTTCCTGCCTTCACAAAAGAAGGTACCCTAATAGCAGTTAAACCCCTCTGCCCCCCATCAGCTGCCCCTACACTCAGGTACTTGGACCAGAAGGAACAGCTCCAGACCCTGGGCACCTGCCATCCCACCCCCTACATTTTCCAGCTGTGCAGCTCACCCTGGCCCACAAGGTCACACTACATGTATCCCTGGGATCACAGTGGCCCCTGTGAATATCACCATTTTTTAGAAAACTGATAGACCAGAGGAATAAAGTAGCCATCCTGAAGGCACCCAGTGAATAAGTGGCACCACGGAATTGAAATCCACACCCAGCTGAGCGCGGTGGCTCACACTCATAATCCCAGTACTTTGGGAGACAGAGGCAAGTGGATCACTTGAGCTCAGGAGTTCGAGACCAGCCTGGCCAACATGGTGAAACCCCATCTCTACAAAAAATACAAAAATTAGCCAGGTGTAGTGACACATACCTGTCGTCCCAGCTACTCAAGAGGCTGAGGCGGGGGGATCACTTGAGCCCAGGGGGTTAAGGCTGTAGTGAGCCATGTTCGTGCCATTGCACTCCAGCCCAGGCATGCAGTCTCACTGCAGCCTGAGAGTGAGACCCTGTCTCAAAAAAAAGAAATGCACATCCTCTGCCTTTAGGGCTGATAGGCCCTGATGGTAATGCCCTCCACCACCCTATACAACCCCACCCTCAGTCAGATCCTTGAGTTTCTCAAACTGAGGCCCATAGATACGTTCTCAGGGGTTCACGACTCTTTTTGTAAGTTATAATTTTTTTTTTTTTGAGACAGAGTCTTTATGTCACCCAAGCTGGAGTGCAGTGGCACGATCTCAGCTCACTGCAACCTCCACCCCTGGGTTCAAGCAACTCTCCTGCCTCAGCCTCCAGAGTAGCTGTGATTACAGGCATGCACCACCACGCCCAGCTAATTTTTGTATTTGTAGTAGAGTTGGGATTTCACCAAGTTGGCCAGGCTGGTCTTTAACTCCTGACTTCAGGTGATCCGCCTGCATTGGCCTCCCAAAGTGCTGGGATTACAGGCGTGAGCCACAGCACCCGGCTGGTAAGTTTTAATTTTATGTTTTCACTTAGTGCATTCATCTAAAAGAAACAATGAATAAAATAAATTCTGAATCACCCGGGTGACCAGTCACCAGGTCATCTCCATACAGTTTGTGTTTTCTGTCGGAACAGACATACTTCGTTTTATTGCGTTCACTTTATTGCACCTCCCAGATAATTGTGTTTTTTTACAAATTGAAGGTTTCTGGCAACCTTGCATGGAGCAAGTCTATGGGCACCATTGTTCCAACGCCAGGTCCTCACTTCATGTCTCTGTGTCACATCTTGGTAATTCTTGCAATATTTCAAACTTTTTCATTACTATTATACCTGTTACAGTGACCTGTGAGCAGTGATTTTTTTTTTTTTTAAGTTGGAGTCTCTCTCTGTCACCCAGGCTGGAGTACAGTGGCACAATCTCGGCTCACTGCAACCTCTGCCTCCCGGGTTCAAGCGATTCTCCTGCCTCAGCCTCCCAAGTAGCTGGGACTACAGGCGCCCGCCACCATGCCTGGCTAAATTTTGTATTTATAGTAGAGACGGGGTTTCACCATATTGGCCAAGCTGGTCTCGAATTCCTGACCTTGTGATCCACCCACCTGGGTCTCCCAAAGTGCTGGGATTACAGGCATGAGCCACCACACCCAGCCTGAGCAGTGATCTTTGATGTTACTGTTGTCATTGTTTTGAGGTGCCAAGAACTACACCCATATAACATGGGGAATTTAATCAATAAATGTGCATGTTCTGACCACTTCACCAACTGATTATTCCTTCATCTCTCTCCCTCTCCCCAGGCCTCCCTATTCCTGAGACACAACAATTTTGAAAACTGGCTGATGAATAACCCTAAAATGTCCTCTAAGTGTTCAAGTGAAAGGAAGAGTCACACGTCTCATTTTAAATTAAAAGCTAGAAATGATTAAGTTTAGTGAAGAAAGCAGGTCAAAAG
Organism: Hylobates moloch; assembly: GCF_009828535.3. NCBI lineage: Eukaryota > Metazoa > Chordata > Mammalia > Primates > Hylobatidae > Hylobates > Hylobates moloch. The sequence continues at coordinate 60,605,556 of NW_026652287.1, forward strand.
CCGAGACAGGCTGAAAGCGAGGCCTCTGGTGCTAGTTAGTCTAGTTGTGAATGCAAACAAAAGTTCTTGAAAGAAATTAGAAGTGCTACTCCAGTGAACTCCTTGCTGATAAGGAGAAAGTTTGAGTGGTCTGGATAGAAGATCAAACCAAACACAACATTCCCTTAAGCCACAGCCTAATCCAGAGCAAGCCCCTAACTCTCTTCAATTCTATGAAGCCTCAGCGAGGTAAGAAAGCTGCAGAAGAAAAGTTGGAAGCTAGCAGAGTTTGGTTCATGGGGCTTAAGGAAAGAAGCCAACTCCATAACATAAAAGTGCAAGGTGAAGCAGCACATGCTGGTGGAGAAGCTGCAGCAAGCTATCCAGAAGATCTAAGATTATTGAGAAGGTAGACACGCTAAACAGTAGATTGTGTTTCTTTGTTTGGGTTTTTTGTTTGTTTGTTTTTTGTTGGTTTTTTTTTTTTCACTCTTGTTGCCCAAGCTGGAGTGCAATGGTGCTATCTTGGCTCACCGCAACCTCCACCTTCTGGGTTCAAGCAATTATCCTGCCTCAGCCTCCCGAGTAGCTGGGATTACAGGCATGTGCAACCATGCCCAGCTAATTTTGTATTTTTAGTAGAGACTGGGTTTTTCCATGTTGATCAGGCTGGTCTTGAACTCCCCACCTCAGGTCATCCACCCCCATCAGCCTCCCAAAGTGCTGAGATTACAGGTGTGAGCCACCGCGCCTGGCCTGTTTATTTCTTTCTGAGAGGGAGTCTCACTCTGTCACTGAGGCTACAGTGCAGTGGCATGATCTTGGCTCACTGCAACCTCTGCCTCCCGGGTTCAAGCGATTCTCCTGCCTCAGCCTCCTGAGTAGCTAGGACAACAGGTGCCCACCACCATACCTGGCTAATTTTTGTATTTTTAGTAGAGACAGTTTTCACCATGTTGGCCGGGCTGGTCTCAAACTCCTGACCTCAAGTGATCCACCCGCCTTGACCTCCCAAAGTGCTGAGATTACAGGCATGAGCCACTGCACCTGGCCTAAACAATAGATTTTAGATTTTCAGTGTAGATGCAATAGCCTTCTATTGGAAGAAGATGTCATCTAGAACTTCCATAGCTAGAGAAGAGAAGTCAATGCCTGGTTTCAAAGCTTTAAAGAGCAGGCTGGTGACTTTAAGGTAAAACCAATGCTAATTTGCCATTTCAAAAATCCTAGGGTCCTTAAGAGTTATGCAAAATCTACTCTGCCTATGCTCTAGAAATGGAGAAACAAAGCTGGATGACAGCACATCTGTTTATAGCATGATTTACCGAACAGTTTAAATCCACCGTTGAGAAACACTGTTCAGAAAAATATATATATATTTTTCAAAATGTTGCTGCTCATTGATAATGCCCCTGTTCTCCCAGGAGGTCTGATGAAGATGTATAAGAAGATGAATGTTGTTTTCACACCTGCTAACACAACATCCATTCTGCAGCCCATAGATCAAGGAGTAACTTCAACTTTCAAATCTTATTATTGAAAAAAATACACTTCAAAAGGCTATAGCTATGATTAATAGGGATTTCTCTGATGGATGTGGGCAAACTCAATTGAAAACCTTCTAGGAAGGATTCACCATTCTAGATGCCATTAAGAACATTTGTAATTCATGGGAAGTACTCAAAATATCAACATCAACAAGAGTTTGGAAGAGGTTAATTCCAGGCTTCATGAGTGACTTTGAGGGCTTCAAGACTTCAGTGGAGGAAGTGACTGCTGATGTGGAAATAGCAAGACAACTAGAGTTGGAAGTGGAGCCTGAAAATGGGACTGAATTGCTGCAGTCTTATGACCAAACTTGAATGGATGAGGAGTTGCTTCTTATGGATGAGAAAAGATAGTGGTTTTTGAGACGGAATGTACTCCTGGTAAAGATGCTGTGAACATGGTTGAAATAATGAGAAAGGATTTAAAATATTTCACAAACTTAATTGATAAAGTAGTGGCAGGTTCTGAGAGATTTATTCCAATTTTGAAAGAAGTTCTACTGTGGGTAAAATGCTATTAAACAGCATTGCACACTACAGAGAAATCTTTTGTGAAAGGAAGAGTCAACTGAGGTGGCAAAGTTCACTGTTGCATCAGCCACTCCAACTTTCAGTAACCACCACTGTGATCAGTCAGCAGCCACCAACATCAAGGCAGGACACCCCACCAGCAAAAAGAGTATGACTTGCTGAAGGCTCAAACCATCATTAACATTTTTTAGCAATAAAGTATTTTTAATTAAGATATGTACATTGTTTTTTAGATATAATTCTATTACACACTTAATAGGGTAGAGTATAACATAAACATAGCTTCTATATGCACTAAGAAACTAAAAAATTCATGTGACTCTCTTTATTGTGATACTTGCTTTATTGTGGCAGTCTGGAACTGGACCTGCAATACCTCCAAGGTCTGCCTGTACACTCTTCTAATGATCAGGGACTAAAGGGATGGGGTCAGAATTAATCTGCAACTTATGCACCAGGGTTGAAGGAAGACCAAATGGAATTATAGAATTCTGTTCATGGCCGTGTAAGCCCTGAGTTAGTCCAACCTCAGAGTGGGAAGAAAAGAGTATTCAATGAGAAGACTCTCCACTGAGTCATCTCTCAGTTTATGCAAGTCCATCCAGGTGGGCAACTGGAATCTTCTCTCTGTTCTCCCTCCTTCATTTCTCCTACAGCTTCCTTGGCCTCTTTCCATTCCTAGGTGTCCCCTCTGGATCCATGCCCCACGCTGGAGGGACAGCATCGGATCTTTCAGCTCCTGCATTACACTGAGGGTTTTAGATATCTCAGGTTCTTCAAACTGTACCAACGACTTTTTCTTGCTCATCGTGACAGCTCTTAGATAATAACTTTCATGTGTTGTTATGCCAATGAATTATCTCCTTTTTATTGGTTCTTCCAGAAGGAATGAGGGAGATAAAGAAAGAAGGAGGCAAGGAAAGAAGAAATCCCTATCTTGTCACCAGTGATATCACCACTCTTCGCCATTGCTGGAGCATGGCTGAAACTCCATTGCTGGGAGCTGACTGAACTTCCTTACGCAAAACCAGACTTACATCTGAAATTCAGCCTGGTGATGTTGTTGGGAAACACTTCTCCCAGAGTATCTGGGTGGGGTGGAGGGACTCTAACCTCCAAGTGAAAGGGATTCCCACCTCCAAGAAGAAAAGTGATGGAAGAATTGAGTCAGCTCCGCCTCCACTCCACCCCCAAGATATGTAACATCACCAGTCTAGAAAGAATCCGGGTCATACTTGTCAGTTCCCGATTCATGTTGCAAATAACGGTTTCATTTCAGCAAAATAACATCATCCTTCCCATTAAAGGAATGTTGCTGTTTTAAAATGGAACTGGTTTCGTAACATTTTTGTTTTTAATTTGTAAGTGTGGCTTGGTTTTGTAGTTTTATAAAAGCTATAAATATTAGGAGTTTTTATCTACTTTGGTAAGATCTGTAGTCAGGACTGTTACTATCATTTCTATCGAGTAGTGACGAGGATGAAATGAAATAATGCAGAGAAAGGTGCTCAGCTCCCTGCCAGGCACATAGGAAGAACTTATTAATTGTTACTGAATGTTGATGTTGTTTTAGAATCATGTATATTACAACAAAAATAATTCAAGTTATTATTGAAGGTCTGCAATATTTGTTTGTTTGCTTGTTTGTTGTTTTTTCAGACACTGTGTCTCACTCTGTTGCCCAGGCTGGAGTGCAGTGGTGTGAACATAGCTCACTGCAGCCTCAACCTCCTAGGCTTAAGCAATTCTCCCACCTCAGCCTTCCAAGTAGCTAGGACCTTGGCGTGCACCACCATTCCTGACAAATGTTTTGCAGTGGAGGGGAGGGGTCTTGCTATGTGGCCCAGGCTAGTCTGAAACTCCTGGCCTCAAGCAATCTTCCTGCCTTGGCCTCCCAAAGCACTGGGATTACAAGTAAGACCCACTGAGATCAGTCTTTTTTTTTTTTTTTTCTGGATAAGCTACATGAGTCAAGCTTGAGGATGAAGGGGCTGAGCTACTGGGCCTCCAGGAGGCTGGGTCTCACTGGGAGGGAACGAGTCAACCTAAAGGCATAGCCATTAACTCATGAATGCCCACTACACACTGGAAAGGGTGCCATGTAAAGAGAGGAGGTGGAAAGTGCAAGAGGGTGGAAAGAGAAAAGAAAAGCAGATTAGAGCAAAGGAAGGGCATTAAGAGCACAGAGGGAGCTTTCTTACTCATCCCCATTGCTCCAGCATGGCTGAAACCCCATTTCTGGGAGCCAGCTGAACCTCCTTACTCAAAACCAGACTTACATCTGAAATTCTGTCCGCCCAGTGATATGGTTGGGAGAGCACTTCTCCTGGAGCATTTTGGTGGAGTGGGAGTTTCTCACCTCCAAGCCTTTCTACCTGCCAGGAACTGTACCTCTCTCCCTATTCACACACACCTGATGAAGTTCCACCCATTCCCCCAGATCCTCATCATAAGGAGAGAGCACGTAGGTCTACTTGGAGCTGGTGTGAAAATCTCCCCAAAGCCAGGGCATTGGTGGATTAATATTACCATTTCTTACCCTCCCCTTCTTGGTTATCAAGACAGACCGCAGAGTGGAGGCCTAGTACCCTGAGGGGTGGCATCTGCAGGATGGAGGCCCAATGACCTACAGGGTGGCATCTGCAGAGTGGAGGCCCAATGCCCTGGAGGATGGCATCTGCAGGGTGGAGGCCTAGTATCCTGGAGGGTGGCATCTGCAAGGTGGAGGATCAGTGCTCTGGAGGGTGGCATTTGCAGTGTGGGGGCCCAATGCCCTAGAGGGTGGCACCTGCAGAGTGGAGTTTCAGTGCCCTGGGTGGTGGCATCTGCAGGATGGAAGCCCAATGCCCTGGAGGGTGGCGTTTGCAGTCTGGAACTTAGTACCCTGGAGGGCGGCATCTGCAGGGTGGAGGCCCAGTACCCTGGAGTGTGGCATCTGCAGGGTGAAGACTCAGTGTCCTGGAGGGTGGCATCTGTAGGGTGGAGGCCCAGTACCCTGGAGTGTGGCATCTGCAGGGTTAAGACTCAGTGTCCTGGAGGGTGGCATCTGCAGGGTGGAGGCCCATTACCCTGGAGGGTGGCATCTGCAGTGTGGGGGCTCAGTGCCCTGGAGGGTGGCATCTGCAAGGTGGAGGCCCAATGCCCTGGAGGGTGGCATCCGCAGGGAGGAGGTTCAATGCCTGAGAGAGTGGCATCTACAGGGTGGGGTTCAATGCCCTGGAGGGTGGCATTTGCAGTATGGAGGCCAGTGCCCTGGAGAGGTATTCAAGAGATCCACCCACCTCAGCATTCCAAAGTGCTGAGATTACAGGGGTGAGCCATCACACCTGGCCTTGCCTGGTGTACTTAAAAGAAGAGATCAGGACACAGACACACTGAGGGAGACCATGTGAAGACACAAGGAGAAGACAGCCTTCTATAAGCAGAGGAGGGAGGCCGCAGAAGAAACTAACCCCCCTACACCTTGGCCTGGGACATCCAGCCTACAGAGCTACCAGGAAGCATACTTCTGTTGTTTAAGCTGCCCCATCTGTGGTCATTTGTTTGGCCACCCTAGCAGATTCATTCACCTTTGGACCCCAAAAGTCAAGAATTGACATGAACTTCCCTGTGTCCCACTGTGCTGTCCCTTCCACCAGGCAGACCCTGCCCAGTTGGTCTGAAGAAGGTGGGCAAACGCTGATCGTCACCCCTGACCCCAGCCACCATTCTGCCCCCTCAGACTCACCCCCCAACATTGGAGGTGGATGTGACATGGATCAGCACAGGGGGCCCGTGATCTGGGCCTCCCTCAGTGCCGACGTCAGCAGGAGGGACCTGGGGCAACGCATGCTGACGTGGTTTGGATATTTGTCCCCTCCAAATCTCATGTTGAAATGTGACTCCCAATGTTGGAGGTGGGCAGAGGGAGGTGTTTGGGTCATGGGGGCAGATCCCTTATGGTGGCTTAGTGCCTTTCCCATGGTCATGAGTGAGTTCTCGCCCTGTTAGTTCATGCGAGAGCTGGTTGTTCAAAGGCGCCTCCTCCTCTCTCTCTCTGTGACTCCCTCTCCTGCCACGTGACATTGGCCTGCTCCGCCTTCACCATCCACCATGATTGGAAGCTTCATGAGGTCCTCACCAGATGCAGATGGGGCCCCATGCTTCTTGTAAAGCCTGCAGAATCTGAGGTATTCCTTTATAGCAACACAAAACAAACTAATTTGTGCATGCGTCTGCACTGGGTTGGTACTTCGTGGTGTACTTTCCACTGTCTGCCCAGGCACAGAGCAATGCTGGGCGCTGGCCCCTCAGAGACTGTGAATTCCGGCAGGTGGCCAGCCCAGCTCCGCAGCCTCCCCAGAGCAGCCCACCATGCCTCCCCACACTGCCCATGCACCCAGGGACACCCACCTCCCAGTCACCTACCCCACTGCAGTGCCCGGCTCTGTGGTGCAGGGCAGGAGGGCCAGAGGCATGGGTGGGAGCATAAGAGCTCCTGGGGCTCAGCTTGGCTTTACAAGGGGGCAAATGGACTGTTTCATTTCCCTAAATAGCCTTCCAGGAACACTTCCACATGGGGCCATAAAAGAAGGTTTAGAACCAGGAACTTTTAGAGGGGCTTTTAACTCTGTGAGTGTCTATTGAGTTTTACACCTCTTCAGAGTATCTGTTGGCTGTGGGCGGAGTAGGAAAAGGCCTCTCATTAAACACACAAAGGAAGGAATGGCCAGAAATGCATTAGACTCTTTGCTCTCTGGCTTTCAGGTAATTCTTGGGAGTTTTAAAACTCAGCTCCCACGGGAGAGCAAGCAGCAGAGTGAAGAGCAGCGCCCTCTGGCAGCTGATGGTGATCTGGGGCCTAGAGGAGGTCCAGGCAGCGGCCTGCAGCACCCCACTCCTGCCAAGGCCTCCTGAGGGCCACGACAGGCAGAGACAAGGAGCTGACCCACTGGAGGGGGCATGCCCAGGCCCATGTGCACCTGCAAGCATGCAATCCCCACAAACACCTGCACACACACACGCACACACACACACACAGCATGCTTGCAGTCACTCCCAGGAGCAGGGTCACCCACAGGGACCTGGAAACACCCACCCCACCTTCCTTGGACCTTCTCTCCCCTGGACACCAGGCCTGCACCCAATTCCACCCCCTGGGCCCTCCTTTCACTCCTCACCTCCCTCCCATCCTCTCTCTCTTCCCATTCTTATAGTGACAACAGGCCATTTTCAGAAAAGGTGGCCGGGGGCAGTGCCATTGCTCCTGAACCCTCTGGCCACCACCTGCTGAGCACATATGAGGACAAGCCGCAGCAGCCCTCCTGGGACCCAGGCTGGATTCCATGGGGTCAGGCCTGATGCCAGTGGGCAGTAAGGGATGGCAGGCCTGATAAAGAGGCTCTCACCTCCCTCCCTTCCAACTTACAGCCAGCCACATCCTCAGGCTCTGGAAGGGAGTGCAGCCAGCTACACAATGTGCTCAGGTGCCCCCAGGTCCCGGCATGTTTCCCCACCTGCCTCAGAACATCCCCTCCACTGCCATCTGTGTGTTAATGCCAAACCATGGGCTCCAAGACCCCAGTGTAGAAGCAAGGGTTAGAGTAGGCTTAGAGCAGCAGAGCCCAGCCAAGTGGTCACACTAGCTCTGTAGGCCACCCAGTTGGCACATGCCAAAGCCAGGCATGGCAGCATGCTCTTGGGAACACGGGCTGGAGAGCTCTGACTCCAGCTCCTGCGTTACCTGCCCACTGACTCTAAGCCTTGGTTTCTTCATCCGTACAATGGGAGAGAATCACAGAAGTAAGTCGCTTCACAGGCCTGTTGTAAGAGCAGGCAACACACTGCATAGGAAGTGCTGGGCACCACGCCTGGCCCACGATTTGGCTCTCAACTCCACCATCTTGGCTATCGTCCTGGCTACCGCTTTCCTACTAACACTGCATATCCTACCCAATGTAAACAACCGCCCAGTGACCCGCGAAGGGCTCAGGCTTGTCCAAGAGCCAAGCAATCTACATTTTCCCACCAACCTACTGGGACAGGCAGCAAAAGCATTGGCCTACGCTCACCTCCGTAGCCCCCACCCACAGGACTCCAGCAACATCCGACCCTGGGCCTGGCTGGGCCCCATCTGTCTGGAAGTCTTACCCGTTCTTTCTCTCACTCCGAGGCCTCCAGATAACCGTGGAGGCCAAGACAGCCAGAGCCGAGCTAGAGAAATCATTCCATGCTGACTAGGAAGGACGCTGACATTCCCGAGTCTATTTCCATCTCGGGACTCAGAAATTTCCAGAGACACCCTTCACTCGGCAGTGAAGGCAGGTGCCCGCCAGAACAGTGCCCACACCCCCTGCCCCTAAAACCCTGCACCCCGAGCCCTCAGCAAACACAGGTTGTAACTTCAAAATCAGGAAACGGAACATTGCTAATTCTCACGGCAGCATTAACTCATTCACTTGCACATATGGGGTACTTGGATCCCAGTAGGTCTTCTATATATATAACTTATTATACAGTAGGTGCAACTTGGGAGAATTAATGTTGCTATAGGAACATTCGGATCAAGGCTGGCTTCCAGAGGGAAGAGAGAAAAAATAAGTTTTCCTCCTCAGTGTACTTCTCTGTTTTGAGTTTCAGAGAGGAAGGAGCAGTGTAATCAAGTCAGATGAGGCAAGGAGGGGCTTCCCTTAGTGGTTTGGGGAAGGTGAGAATTCCTGGAAGCTGCTTGCTGGGGAGAGAAGACAGAAAAGCTCAGAGCATGAGCCAAGTGTCCTTGTGGCTAAAAGGACCAGGAAAGGGACTTCAGGGGCCAGATCCCCCCAGCCCTGGCCAGCAGCTCCAGGTGCCAAAGCTGGAACGTAGCCTTGGGGTGGCCTTCCCCTGAGAATGGGTTGAAAGCCACCTTAAAAACAGAATCCTCTGTGCTCAATCCCCCAGCCCCACACCCCTACGTCTCATTCCTCCCAACTTTCCATCCTTCCCAACGATAAGGTAAAAGCAAAGGGGAAATTGAAAATGAGTTTCGTGGTCTACATGGCTCCTGGATAGATCATTGGGAGGACCCATCCCTGGCCGAAGGTCTTAAGCAGGCAGCGTATTGGAAGCTTGCATCCACCATAGCCTGTATAACTGAGCTCTCTCTTCCGGAGCAGCGATTTTGTGTCCACCTGTGAATGCTCCACCTAAACCAAACTATTTGTTAAAAACCCGGGCACTTGGCTCTAAACCTCATCTATTAGAGGTTTTCCTGATTAGTAAATCTGGACACGCATCGAATCCTCCAAGAGCTATGAGACGCGTAATTCTACTATCTCCTTTGCAGATGACAGGGGTCCTAAATCGTCCTCCCCCACTACCTTCCCTGGCACATCTGGGGGTCTCAGCAGGCCATGGGTGTTGTGAAGGTCATAGCACAGCCAGACACGACACCTCACACACACCCCAAACACACACCCCAGGATGACTGCACCCCCCAGGCAGCTGGGCTGGCTCCTCTCAGCTGCCTTAGCAGTTGGCACTGTGCTGGGCAAGAGGAGATGGCTCAGAACGGGTTGGCTGCAGGAGTGGATGTTGAGCCCAAAATGGCAGCAAAGAGGGAAAGAAAAGATCCACGTTCCTGACACCATTTTCCAGCTCAGTGTTCGCCAGGTGCCCACTCGTACCAGGTGCTATCTTATGCCTGGGGGATCCAGAGATAAATAAGATACTACCTCTGCTCTCAGGATGCTCATAGGCTGGCACGATGGCTCACGCCTGGAATCCCAGTACCTAGGAAGGCACAGGAGGTGGGAGGATTCCTTAAGGCCAGGAGTTCAAGACCAGCCTGGGTAATATGGTGAGACACCCCCCCCCCCTCCCGCCGACCCCACCCCATCTCTACAAAAAATAAAATTGTTTAACTTAGTCAGGCATGATGGCCCATGCTTACAGTCCCAGCTACTGGGGACGCTGGGGTGGAACTACTGCTTAAGCCCAGGAGGCTGAGGCTGCAGTGAGCTGTGATTGCACGACGGCACTCCAACCTGGCCAACAGAGCCAGACCCTATCTCTGAAAAAATAAAAGAAAATAAGAAGATGCTCCCAGTCCACCTAGGGGAGGAGGAAGGAGAGGCCTGGAAATAAATAACCAAGGGTCATGTCTTGCTTCCTGTCTCCCCAGGAACCAAGCCTAGGTAGGGCTGAATAGGCACCTGCAAATGCCCATGGAAGGACCATTGAGATGGCAGGATGGCAGAATGGCAGGGACCCACCCAAGGAGAAGTACCAAGTGTCCAAAGGAGCCTGGAGTGGTGGGAAATTCATTCTGAACAAGGAGGTGTCATCCCATGGACTTTGGCCCATCCCCTCCCACCCAGCTGACCAAAGGCAACTTGCAAAGTCCACCAAGAAGCAAAGCCTCCTTTGCCATTCAGTATTTCAGACACGTTCCACACACTGCGACGGACAAGGGGCCGCCGCCACCCAGAGCTGCTGTTTTGCATTTCATCTGAAGCTATGTCTACTTTTAAAAACATATATAACAGTGAAGTGGAATCTCTAAGTGCTTTCCAGGCCACTCTGCTCGGAGCTGCGTGCCAAACATCCTAACCATTTGGAGGGGCTGAGTCCTAGAGATGGGGAGGAAACAGAACAGCCCTGAAGGTGAGCAGAGAGGACATTAGCATTCTTCTCCTTCCTGTCTGTCAGATCGGATCATCTACGCCGTTAAAATAAAGGTGGATTTGCAGCATCCCAGAGTCAACAGTTTGCCAAATTTCATGTCACAGACCAGCAAGGGAGATGAGTCTAACACACCCACAGATCCTGGTTACTCTCAGATGGGGGCAGGCAGGTGGTGAAGGGTTATCTGTTTAATCATCAAAAGCCCAATGAGTCTCCCGGGCATTGCTGAGAGAGACCCTCTCCTAGAGCTCCCAGGCCCCTCAGAGCCTCCTACACAGTTGTCACTCTGCTCTGTGTCGGAAATTCTTCTCTTTGTTCCCTTAGCTCACTTTAACTCAAGTGTGGCGTTTTTAATTCTGTCTGTGGCATGATTTTCAAATTAAGCAGTTGGTGTGCTGACAGCTGGTGTTACAACTGGCCTATTCCCTCCCCCCCCACCCCACCCACAAAGAGCCAACGTGGTGGGTGCACAGCCTCGAAGGAACTCACGCACGTTCCAAACACCCATCTCCTCCACGGGGGTGGTGGAGAGTTGTGGGGAGTGCTTCCGAAACGGGTGAGGGTGCTGAGAAGCTAAGATGGGAACAGCCTCTCACAGCCCTGGGGACATCCTGGTGTGGGACAGGATGCATCCAAAAAATACTAGGCTCCACTTTCCAACACACCTTCTGGGACACAGTTCAGGTCCAAAACACCCTCTGCACTGTCAGGACACCTCCATGCCCCTCATGGGTCAGGTCACAGGCCGTGGCTAAGCACCAGTGCCCCTGCAGTGTGTGTGTGTCCCGTGGGTGTTACAAATGAGAATTCCAAGCAGAGTCTGATTTGAAAGTCCCATTTCTCTTATTCTTTTCTCTTGTTCTCTATCTCATCACAGCCCTGGGACTGCTATTCACCTGACAACCCTAGACAGGTGAAGGCGTTCAATTTCCTGGGGAGTAGGCATTTCCAGAATTTTGCTTAGACCAGAGTACTCAGAAATGGTCCCTAAACATGGAAACAAATTTGTGAAGGCAACCCCAAAAAGAGATGGCTTTATGGCCTATGGAAGTAACTATGCACACTTCCAAGCCACATCCATGCCAATCGGCCAGCCACAGCCTGACACCTCTCCCACGTCCGCATCTCCCAGCCCATGCCCATCGTTGAGCTCCCCTTGTATGCAAAGCCTGCTAGCTTTAGAGAGTAACAAACAGAAGGGGTCCGATCCCTGATGTGCATGCCAGCTACCTCTCGGCCTCTGGCAATCCTTGACATTGTCTAACTTAACCATAAGCTGATGGTGCCTTCTTTGTTTTTTCTTTTCCTGGAGGCATTTTTATCACCTTCATAATTTAACCTATTTCTGAAACTAAGCAAATGTTTCATATCCTAGCTGTAAAGTGGAAGTTTTGAAAATAATTTTTTTTGAAGTAAGGAGTATCCTAGATCTCAGAATCTGTAAATAAGTCAACAACTGTCCAGGCACAGTGTTTCATGCCTGTAATCCCAGCACTTTGGAAGGCCAAGGTGGGAGAAACGCTTAAGCCCAGGAGTTGGAGGCTGCAGTGAGCTACAATTATTCCATAGCACTTCAGCCTGGGCGACATAGCAAGACCCCATCTCTACAAAAAATTTGAACATTAGCCAGATGTGGTGGCACACACCTGTAATCCTAGCTGCTCAGGAAGCTGAGGCAGGAGGATCACTTGAGCCCAGGAGTTCGAGGCTGCAGAGCTGTGATAGCACCACTGCACTCCAGCCGGGGCTACAGAATGAGACTCTGTCTCTTAAAAAATAATAATAAGTCGATCGGGCACAGTGGCTCATGCTTATAATCCCAGCACTTTCATAGGCCGAGGCAGGCACTTGAGGTCAGGAGTTCGACACCAGCCTAGCCAACATAGTGAAACCCTGTCTCTACTAAAAATACAAAAATTAGCCGGGCATGGGGACAGGCATCTGTAATCCCAGCTACTCAAGAGGCGGAGGCAGGAGAATCGCTTGAACCTGGGAGGCAGAGGTTGCAGTGAGCCAAGATTGCACCAGTACACTCCAGCCTGGGCGACAGAGTGAGACTCCATCTCAAAATAATAATAATAATAATAAGTCAACAATTAATCTAAGTATCTAACATCTTATTCATAGCAATACAAAGCTGAGATTTCTGCATAACGAAGAATGTGTCATTCCTCTTTGCAAAGTTAAATAAAGTGTTCACAAGACCCTTCATCCAATGAAACTTTTCTTTGGCTCCTGTGGCTTCCAGGAAAATGCCCAGAGTCCCACCAAAGCCTACAGAGCCTGCCTGATTGGTCTGTGCCTCCCTGCAGCCATGATAGCCCAGGCCTCCCCTCCCCTGGCCTTTCCACTCCTTAAGCATGCACGCCCCTCCCTGCTCCACAGGTAGCCTTGTGCCCACCTCTCTTTCTCTGTTTGACCAACTCTGCCTCATTCTTTTCATTCTACATAAATGATACTCCTTCAGGAAAGCAGTCCTTTTCAGACTCTACTACAGCCTCTAAGAAACCCCAATCTTTTCCTTGAGAGCATGTTTCATTCCTGTAAATATGTAATTACATGGGAAATTATAATTTTACTACCTGTCTAACTTCATATGGGCAAGAACTATCCATTTTTCTCACCGTGGTATCTCCCACCCTAAACAAATCCCTAGTGCTTAGCAGGTCCTCAGAAAACGTATTTGTTAATGGCGCACAGATCTCCATTATTGAGTCATGCACACAGTTAGGCTTTTAGAAGGAAAGGGGATGAAATTGATAGGATAGACCTCAGCAAAATTAAAAACTTTTGTTCTGCAAAAGCTCTATGAAGAAGATTAAAAGATAAGCTCCAGATTAGGAGAAATTGTTGCAAACCATATATTTGACATGACAAAGGACTAGTATCTAGAATACATAAAGAACCCTCAAAACTCAACAGTGAAAAGAAAAGAAACTAATTCTTAAATGAGCTAAAAAACATGAACAGATACTTCATTGACAAGGATATACAGATGGCAGATAATCATATTGCTACAGGAAAGGGGTCTGGATCCAGACCCCAAGAGAGGGATCTTGGATCTCATGTAAGAAAGAATTCAGGGTGAGTCTATAAAGTGAAAGCAAATTTATTAAGAAAATAAAGAAAGAAGAGAATGGCTACTCCATAGACAGAGCGGCCCTGAGGGCTGCTGGTTGCCCATTTTTATTTCTTGATTATGTGCTACACAAGGGGTGGATTATTCATGCCTCCCTTTTTTAGACTATATAGGGTAACTTCCCAAGGATGCCATGGCATTTGTAAACCGTCATGGTGCTAATGGGAGTGTAGCAGTAAGGATGACCAGAGGTCACTCTCATCACATCTTGGTTTTGGTGTTTTTGGCTGTCTTCTTTATTGCAACCTGTTTTATCAGCAAGGTCTTTATGACCTGTATCTTGTGCCGACCTCCTGTCTCATCCTGCTACTTTGAATGCATTAACCATCTGGGAATGCAACCCAGTAGTTTTCAGTCTTATTTTACCCAGCTCCTATTCAAGATGGAGTTGCTCTGGTTCAGAAACCTCTGACAACATGAAAAGCAAAGTACACTTGGCAGTAGGTTTTGAAAAGTCTATTTTCTTTATGTTCAGAGATTCTACTTCTGCAGATTGCTCCGAAGGAAATAGAAATGTGTAAAATGATTTCAAGATCCAGAAAGTGTATGGTAGACTGGATAAAGAAACTGTGGCACATATACACCATGGAATACTATGCAGTCATAAAAAAGAATGAGATTCTGTCCTTTGCAGGAACATGGATGGAGCTGGAGACCATTATCCTGAGCAAACTAAGGCAGGAACAGAAAAACAAATACCCATGTTCTCACTTATAAGTTGGAGCTAAATGGTACGAACACATGGACACATAGAGGAAAACAGCAGACACTGGGGCCTATCAGAAGGTGGAGGGTGTGAGGAGGGAGAGATTTAGAAAAAATAACTAGCGAGTACTAAGCTTAATACCTGGGTGACAAAATAATCTGTACAACAAGCTTCCATGACACAAGTTTACCTGTATAACAAGTCTGTACATGTTCCCCTGAATTTAAAATAAAAGTTTAATTTAAAAAAAAATGTCAATTGTAGCATTATTTACTTAGAATATTTAACCCTCTAAATCTCCAACTACAAGGCATTAGTTGTGCAAATTGTGTTTCATCCAAAAGAACCTAAAGGGCGGGCATGGTGGCTCACGCCTATAATCCCAGCACTTTGGGAGGCTGAGGCGGGCGGCTCACCTGAGGTCAGGAATTCAAGACCAGCCTGGCCAACATGGTGAAACCCCATCTCTACTAAAAATATAAAAAGTAGCCGGGTGTGGTGGTGCATGCGTGTAATCCCAGCTACCCAGGAGGCTGAGGCAGGGGAATCACTTGAACCCAGGAGGTGGAGCTTGCAGTGAGCTGAGATCGCACCACTGCACTCCAGTCTGGGCGACAGAGTGAGACTCCATCTCCAACAAACAAACAAACAAACAAAAAGTACCTTGAATTTAAACTCCTCCAACGCGAGGATTTTTGTGTGGGAATCAGTGTATCCCAAATGCCTTCATGAAATGAGCTTCATTAAATATTATCAGATTGGCCAGGCAGAGGTTCACGCCTATAATCCTGGCACTTTGGGAGGCCAAGATAGGCAGATCCCTTGAGCCCAGGAGTTTGAGACCAGGGGCAACACAGCAAGACCCGTCTCTACTGAAAAAAAAAAAACAAGAAAATTAGCCAGGTGTGGGGATGTGCACCTATAGCTATAGTCCCAGCTACCCAGCTACCTAGCTACCCAGGAGGCTGAGGTGGGAGGATCACTTGAGCCCAGGAGTCTGAGACTGCAATGAGCCATGACTGCACCACTGCATTCCAGCCTGGGCAACAGAGTGAGACCCCATCTCAAAAAAAAAAAAAAAATCAATATATCAGATTGATTCAACCTGAATGATGAAACACTCAGCACCACGGAAAATCATGACATGAGAAAATGTTCACAATACAGTAAGTAAAAAAAAAAAAAGAAAAAGAAACAGATTGTAAGACTCTACATACATCATAACCACAGTTTTGTTTAAAGGAAAAGAAATATATGTGTCTTTGCATATTAAAAGACTAAAGCAAAGTAAACCAAAACATTAGCAAAGGCTATCTCTGGTGAATGAGATCTTAGGAATTTTTCTTTTCTTTCTTTACCTTCTTTCATTTCTTTTGTGTGTGTGTGTGTGTGTGTGTGTTCTATATAGAGTATTCCAAATTTTCTACAAATAACATTTATTCCTTTTTCAAACAGAAAATAAGACAGTAAAGTGAGGCCAGGCACAGTGGTTCATGCCTGTAATCCCAGCACTTTGGGAGGCTGAGGCGGGCCGATCACTTGAGGTGAGAAGTTCAAGACCAGCCTGGCCAGTATAGTGAAACTTCGTCTCTACTAAAAATACAAAAATTAGCTGGGCGTGGTGGCACGCGCCTGTAATCCCACCTGCCTAGGAGGCTGTGGCAGGAGAATCGCTTAAACCTGGGAGGTGGAAGTTGCAGTGAGCCAAGATTATGCCACTGCACTCCAGCCTGGGTGACAGACCGAGACTCCACCTCAAAAAAAAAAAGAAAAAGAAAAGAAAAGAATACCGTAAAGTAGTTTGGAATCCATGTGGAGTTGTGATTTCTGAAGCAATAATGGAATTGGCAGGGATTTGCAGGGAACGCCCTGCCCATTGGCCAACAGCACACCTCCCAGCAATTCAGGAGTTTCTCAGACTACAGTCAAAATGGCACCTTCCGGATCTTATGCATAAACCGGCACCTATTGTCCTCTTGTTTACTGAGTATTTTTCCTTAAATTGAGGCTTTTTATTTAAAGACATTTCTTTACAGGGAATCTTGATCACGACCATGAAGGGAAATCCGTATCACTTGTCATAAATAAAATGAAACTGTACAATAGATTTCATTTCTTTAAGTGGCCTTATTTAGCTCTAGCTGAATACTATCGCCTGCAGAAGGTTCTGAGTCGGAGGCCTGCTCCCTCTTTTGTGACAAAGGAAGATTAGCAAATGTAAGAGAGGTGGGCGTTAAAGACATATTTGCAGCAAAGAAGCCTTTCTTCTGATATTGTCCGAAGGCTTGAAAGTGGATTGAAGGAGGAATGACATGTTGAAGCAGCATCATTGTCTGGGGTAATACCCGAGGTTCATTGTCCCATGGCCATGGAAAACTGGGACTCAGACACACCAGAGTGGGGTTAAGAGAGGAAGTTTAATAGGCAAAAGAAAGCGAAGAGCTCTCTGCACAGAGAGGGATGTGGGAGAAAGTGGGTTGCTGCTTCAGCGGTGAAATGCAAGAGGTTTTATAGATGAGCTAGAGGAGGCCGTGTCTGATTTACATAGGGCACGAAGGATTGGTCAGACCAGTTGTGTCATTTGCATAAGGTATGAAGAAGCTGACCACCCCACCCTACTCTTTTATTATGTAGATGAATTCTCTACCTTGCCAGCACCATGTTGCCTGCTTCTTTTTTTTTTTTTTTTTTGATGGAGTCTTGCTCTGTACCCAGGCTGGAGTGCAGTGGTGAGATCTCAGCTCACCGCAACCTCCATCTCCCACGTTCAAGCAATTCTCCTGCATCAGCCTTCCAAGTAGCTGGGATTACAGGTGTACGCCATCATGCCCAGCTAATTTTTATGTATTTTTAGTAGAGACAAGGTTTCACCATGTTGACCAGCTGGTCTCAAACTTCTGACCTCAAGTGATCGCCCACCTGGAACTCCCAAAGTGCTGGGATTACAGGCGTGAGCCACCGTGCCCGGCCAACTGTGGTTCTTCACTGTACATGTGGTGACACAGAAAATGGAAGATGGAGCTTCCATGTTGGACATACCTGGCTTCCAGGTAGCCCTTTTCTATTGGCACAGTTACCAGCATTTACCAGTGCAAGCTCCTAGCTTGCTCATTTATGTTTGCAGCTTGATTTTTCAGGCTGCTCTTTGTTGGTTTGGGGGCTGCTTTTTGTTGAAAGGGAACCCTTGCAGAGGACTCCTTTACTCTCACTATCTGCGTAACTAATTTCTTTCCAGCTCCTGTTATCAATTTGATTCCATGTCATTTATTGCCATGTCCCTGTAGTACCCACAAGCATTTCTCAGGCTAGCCGTGGTAGGCATCCCACACTCCAGGGCTGACTGGGCCTCACTGCTGAGCCTAAATGAAGCCCTGGGGTGCACCAGCCTCTGCCACGCTGGGGCTCCACTGTCTCCCTCTGCACTGTCCCATACCTACAGCCCTACTGTCAGAGGCTTATGAACCACAGCAACTCTATCTTGAATAGGGGCTGGGTAAAATGAGGCTGAGACCTACTGGGCTGCATTCCCAGATGGTTAAGGCATTTTAAGTCACAGGATGAGATAGGAGGTCTGCACAAAATACAGATCATAAAGACTTTGCTGATAAAACAGGTTGCAGTAAAGAAGCCAGCCAAAAGCCACCAAAACCAAGATGGCCATGAGAGTGACCTCTGGTCGTCCTCACTGCTACACTCCCACCAGCGCCATCACAGTTTACAAATGCCATGGCAACGTCAGGAAGTTAGCCTCTATGGTCTAAAAAAGGGAGGCATGAATAATCCACCCCTTGTTTAGCATATCATCAAGAAACAACCATAAAAATGGGCAATCAGCAGCCATCAGGGCTGCACTGCCTATGGAGTAGCCATTCTTTTATTCCTTTACTTTCCTAATAAACTTGCTTTCACTTTATAGACTCACCCTGAATTCTTTCTCGTGCGAAATCCAAGAACCCTTTCTTGGGTTCTGGATCAGGACTCTTTTCCTGTAACATTACCACCCTCAGGCTCCAGGTATGGGACAGTGCAGAGGGGGACAATGGGAAGCCCAGAGACTGAAGGGGGTGCTGACTCCACAGGTCACTCTTGGACCTTAAAGAGTATCTTCTCCCACCCTAGGGAAGGAACACAGGTGACGGAAGCAGGGAGCTCTGCTCTCTCTAGCCTGGTAAAGGTGTGAGATGTGAGTTTCTGGGATGCTGGGCAGGAGGAACTGGGGTGAATGATTTGCAGTCATGTTTGCCAGTTGCAGAACCAGGAAACATGATCCTTTCCTTCCTCGAGCACTATCAGGTTAACTGCACCAGCTCCATTAGTGCTGGAAGCATCCATATGAAATTATGGGGCTTATGATGGCTTTGTCTGGGAAACTGTTCATTTCTGACCGGAAGTTCTACTACACATGAATTTAATTCTAAACAGTGTTGCCAACAGCCCCAAATGATTCACATTTTAAGCAATCTTCTTTCATTATCTCATACCTCGTCAGGGAGCAAAAGATGGATTTTTATGGGCTTCTATGATGAGAAATGATTAATGCCCCTAAATGGGTGCCTGTCTCTACTCCAGCCATTCTGACAAGGGGTCCCATTCCTCAGTTCTGCTTCAGTGGGCATATTTGAGAGCTGAGATCAAAGAAAGGGCATGGAAAAGAACATTACAAACTTTTCTTAAGTTGGATCTAAATAGGGTAAACATTTCCAGTGAGGGCATTGAACACCATTTGGTACCTAACATTGTCTTTCATCCAGGAAGAGAGAGGAAAGCGAGAGAGAGAAGGAGAAAGTTTGTCCACTTATAAAGCCAAAGGCTGCAGCAAAAGCTTGAAAATGTATGAGAAGGCTCAGGCGCAGTGGCTCACACCTGTAATCCCAGCACTTTGGAAGGCCTAGGCGGGTGGATTACCTGAGGTCAGGAGATCGAGACCAGCCTGGCCAACATGTTGGAACCCCGTCTGTACTAAAAATACAAAAAATTAGCCAGGTGTGGTGGCAGGTGTCTGTAATCCCAGCTAGTCGGGAGGCTGAGGCAGGAGAGTCGCAGGAGACGGAGGCTGCAGTGAGCCAAGATCGCACCACTGCACTTCAGCCTGGGCGACAGAGCAAGACTCCAACTCAAAAAAAAAAAAAAGAAGAAAAGAAAAGAAAATGTATGAGAAGCAATTTGAGTTTCATCTTTCAGGGTCAGGGAGAGAGAAGGCACTGCCCTCCAGACAGATGCAAATCTGGAATGTTGCCTCCCATAGTGATGCTGTAATGAGGCACCTCAAAGGTAGGAGCAGATGAGGCACGCCAGCTCTCCTGCCTGCTTTACCTCTGCCTTTGGGATCATTCTTTCCAGGGGTCACCTGGACAACCAGCTCAGAAACACTATGAGAGTAAGGTTGTTGGATGAACTGTTACAAGGACACTTTTCTGGAAACCTCTGCTCACGCACCAGAATCAGATGGGACATTCCTCAAGAGACAGATTCTCTTCTCCAGTTCCCTGCAGTGAAGTCCTTCCCCTCCTCCCATCAAAAGAAGGGGTGTCTGTTTGAGGATCATGGCCTGAGTGAGCCCTTGCCATTGAATGGTTGGCTGAGAGGCTGAGTCACTGGGAGGAAAACGTGGAGTGAGTTGTGTCTGAGACCTCCCCAGAGAGAAGGGCCACTTTAGACTCCATCCAAATCATAGCCCAAGTTCCCAGCCCAAAAGCTAAGAAAGTAAACAAGATGCAAGAAATTCAGGTGCTCTGATTTTCAAATTGTAGAAAATATGCAAAAACAGCCTCAGAAAAAAATCACCTTTGCAGCATCAGAAACCCTGCCTTCCTCTAGGATTCTGTGGCTTGGGCGGCCTCAGAGGCACTACCCAAAAATAACCAACCGCAAGTCGAGGAACCAGAAAGCAAATTGAGCTGCAGAACGTGAATGGCCTCCACTTGGAGAAGGGGGGGTCATGTCCTTGAAGCAGGGCCCTCGGTTACCCTGAGCCCCCTAGAACACTCCTCCCTCCCCCTACAGTTCATGGTATCTTTAGAATCAAGGCTACAAACTGCTTGAATAGCGAGTAATTCAATTAACTCTATAGTCTGTGATGAAAAAAAGGGCCATTTTGCTAGCTCTAGTGGAACACTAGTTTAACCCTGGTGCTCAGGAAATTCCCAGGCCAGACAGCATATTAAACCAGCTCTTCAACTTAAGAACAATTACTGTCATTTATCAGCCTGAATAGCAATAATGCACAAATCGACACCTTTCAGGAGGCAAAAAGCTAGCGAGGTGTAATGATATGCAAAGCCACAGCACTCTACATTTTGAACTGTCTCCATCCCATCAATACATCTCCTACTACCTACAATTTATCAATACAAATGTGGTACCCAATGAAGGCAAGACCAAGAAGATAAATATGAAGAGGGTGAGGGGAAAAAAGGCTCAGGAATGTTTGAATTTTAAAATGATGAAGTACAGATCACATTCTTAAAGCATTTTACATGCAATGACCCGATCACATCAAGTTCTCTCCTGAAAGAAGAAACAGAATAAGGGGATTTTTCCACCCCAAGGTTGAAGGCAGATGCAGCTCTTCTCTTCCATTTCCCAGATCTTTACGTGGAAGTGTGTGATTCTTTAGGTCTCTGATAAAAGTAAATAAAGATATTGCCAATCATAGTGATGAATTTTCTTAGAGCCTTTTTCCTAATTACTTTCACATCTATCCTTTTTTATTTTAATTTAATTTAATTTTTTTTTTTGAAATGGAGTCACTCTGTCACCCAGGCTGGAGTGCAGTGGCGCAATCTCGGCTCACTGCAATCTCTGCCTCCCAGGTTCAAGCGATTCTCCTGCCTCAGCCTCCCAAGTAGCTGGGACTACAGGCACCGACCACCACACATGGCTAATTTTTGTATTTTTTAGTAGAGACAGGGTTTCGCCATGTTGGCCAGGCTGGTCTTGAACTCCTGGCTACAAGTGATCCACCTGCTTCAGCTTCCCAAAGTGCTAGGATTACAGGCATGTTATTTTAATTTTATAATATCTTCAAGAGGTAAGATAAATATTGTGATACCCATTTTGAAAGAAGGGGAAACTGAGGCATGCTGTGATTGAGACACTTTCTACATCAGTCAGACACTGGCAGAGCAAGGGCTAGAAACTGGGTCCAGACTCCCAGCCTGTCCCTCCAAAGTCACAGCACATCCAGGGCAAAACAAAGACTTCCCAGAAGCACTCATGAGGATGTGCAGGAACTTCAGTACATGTGGCACAGGTGGGAGTAGGAGCCGCAAGGCGGGGCAGAGCAGAGACAAACAATTCCACATTTCAGGCCGGGCGTGGTGGCTCACGCCTGTCATCCCAAGCCTTTGGGAGGCCGAGGAGGGCAGATCACTTGAGGTCAGGAGTTCAAGACCAACCTGGCCAACATGGCAAAACCCCATCTGTAGTAAAAATACAAAAATTAGCTGGGAGTGGTGGTACAGCACCTGTAGTCCCAGCTACTCAGGAGGCTAAGGCAGGAGAGTCGCCTGAACCTGGGAGGTGGAGGTTGCAGTGAGCTGAGATCATGCCACTAAACTCCAGCCTGGGCCACAGAGCGAGACTCCATCTCAAAAAAATAAAACAAAACAAAACAAAATTTCACATTTCAAGAACAGATGAATAGAATTACAAGTCTGCAGCTCACACAGACTGAGCCCCTACTGTGCTCCAGGCGCTGAAGGAGGCAAAGACAACGCCTGCCCAGACCCAGGCCCTGCTTGTGGTCCTCCCCTCCCACATACCCGCCCTCCCCAACACACATTGACATTTTTCTTAGCAGCATCATTTAGCTGGATAGAATACATTTACTTTCTGTGGAGGGAAGCCAAGGAGGGTGGTACCTAAGACAGGAAACATTCCTACAAAAGCGACAGGGACGGGGGGGTCCCACGGAAGCTCTTAATGCAAGTCAGGCAAACAGGGACCTCCTTGTTGAAACTCTGCACTCACTAAACGCTAGTGCCTCAAGAAGCCCCGAGGGTTGTTTACCACAGCAGTCATTTTTATCCTTCACCTTCCAACCATTTCACAGACCCATCCAGGCCCTCTCAGCCATTTCATCACAGACGCTCATCATCTCAGTCCAGGAATTTTGTTTTTGTTTTTGTTTTTGCTTTGTTTTGTTTGAGACGGAGACTCGCTCTGTTGCACAGGCTGGAGTGCAGTGGTGCGCGATCTTGGCATACTGCAGCCTCTGCCTCCTGGGTTCAAGCGATTCTCCTGCTTCAGGATTCCCTTGCTTCAGCCTCCCGAGTAGCTGGGATTACAGGCATGCGCCACCACACCTGGCTAATTTTGTATTTTTAGTAAAGACCAGGTTTCACCATGTTGGCCAGGCTGGTCTTGCACTCCTGACCTCAGGTGATCCACCCGCCTTGGCCTCCCAAAGTTCTGGGATTACAGGGGTGAGCCACTGCACCCCGCCCTCAGCCCAGGAATTTTGAAATGGCCTCCAACTCTAGCGTGCAAACTCATGCCCTCTCTCTAAGCAATATTTTCAACCTATTTGAAAAGGAAAATAGTGATTGGTGGTAAAATGTAAAGGATTTGTTTGCTTCTATGTTTCTTTGGAAGATTAGTTGTTTTTTTAAAAAAAAATCCACTTATCTTTATTTCTTAAGGTAATACCTACCTAATTTTTCTTTTTCTCTTTTTTTTTTAGAGAGAGGCTTTAGTGCAGTGGCATGATCATAGCTCACTGTAGCCTCAAACTCCAGGACTGCAGCGAACCTCTCACCTCAGCCTTCTCAGTAGCTGGGACTACATGTGCATGCCACCATGCCTGGCTAATTTTTTTTACAGACATAAGGCCTCACTATGTTGCCCAGGCTGGTCTCAAACTCCTACACTCAAGTGATCCTCCCACCTTGGCCTCCCAAATTGTTGGGAATACAGGCATGAGCCACTGCACCTGGCCCCTACCTAATTTTAAATCATATACAACACACACACACACACACACACACACATATACACACACACAAATGAAACGATCATATCTTCTAAAAGCACTGAGATCATCATTTGACGAATGACATCTCATGTCTTAATTTTTCAATGGGTAAAGGAAAGCCCTAAACAAAATTCTTATTTTCTGACATCAAATAAGAATGTGGGTGCATTTCCCTCCCTTTAAGAAATTGCACCTTGCTCTTACTATTAAATGAGAATACCCTCTCTTCTTTTCTAAAATTTGGCTGCTGTACAATAAATACATAAATCAAAGAGACATAGGATCCAGACGCCAATTGGCAGACGGCACTATGAAATAAGCACCAGGACACAGGCATGCGGAAGTGTTACAACCTGTTCCAATCTGCTCCCTGTTCCCCCTTAAAACAAAAGAGGAAGAGAGTCCAAACCCTCCTACACACACACATACACACACACACACACACATGCACACACACACAGAGCAAAGTTTAGAAGGTTTAAATAGAGCCTAAGCTGCTGAGAAGAAGAGCCACCCAACTGCTTAGGACCTGGGTTTCCCACTCTTGACGCTGAGCTGCAATATTTGCCACATCTTGCCAAGCGAAGATGGTGTGAACCTGTCATGCAACTGCTGAGAAGTTTGGAAAAGCCTGGGGTTTTGCCAGTATTGTTATCATCCTCGTCGTCATTGCCATCAGGCCAGAGAAATTTTCCAAGCCCTTGAGCTTGGGGTCTTTCTCAACAGTCATGGGAGGGTGGCCATTAGAATTACCTCTATCATTCATGTGATGAAATCCATTCAGAGATACAGGGGAGGCAGAGAATAGGCGGGTGTAGCAATTAGGACACTTTTGGTTGCGAGTAACAGAAAGTCCAGCCTGAAAAGGGTTGAGGCAAAAGAGAAGATATGGGCTCACGTACATGAAAGTTCCAAAGAGTAAACTGGCTTTAGGCAGGAATCAGTTAGAAACCTACCATTCCCAACCTCTCCTACTCTACTTCCTGGGGTAACCCTCTTCCCCAACATAACACTTGGACCAGCAGAAAATGAGTTCAAACCAAAGCTCAGAACTGACACTGATTGGCCCAGACTGCATTGACTTGGGTCATGTGTTCATGCCCGAGCCAATCACTGCAGCCAGAGGGATGGAATGCATTGACTGGCTTAAACTAGGTCATATGCCCCTCTCTGCAGCAAGAGGGTAAGATCTTCACCAAAGCATGTGGGCAGAGAGAAGTAATGTGTGAGCCCCAGGCGGCAAAACCAGGAGGAGTGGGTGTTGGGAGGTCAAATGCAACAAACGCCCACTTCAAGACGCCATCTTTGGTCAGACCAAAAATCTCCAATTCCATTGACCAAGATGTCATACCCAGAGTTCACTCACAATTTGAGTAGAAAATATAGCCGCTTACTTGTGTTGAATGACCTATACCTTCTACATCTAGGCTGAATATGGCCCCTGCATCACCAAAATCTGATGGATTCACGTAAAGGACTCCTGAAGATGAGTTTTGCACTCACCAGTGTCCGGGATTTTAATAGCTGCCATTCTTGAGTTATAAAGCTCAGGCCAGAAGATTAAACAGTCCCTGGTCAAGAATTAAAGAAATGAGGTGAACTGCAGGACCAGTCACTTGCACTTTATATATTTTTTTAAGTTTAATTAAGATTATAGGTCAGATTAAGTAATTGCTTTCTGTAAGAGATAGATAAACACAGAGACAGTTGCACCAAGATTGTTTAAAGAAACCACTTAGTTTCAACTTCAAGATGTTCTTTTTTCATCCATTACACTGTATTTGTTGAAATATAACATACCTATGGGCAAGTGCACAAGTTGTAAGTGTACACCTCAATTCTTATCCCAACATAAACACATTCAAGTAACTGCTATTGAGGTCAAGAAATGGAACATTACTGGTGCCCCAGGAACTCCTTTGGGACCCCCTCCCAATCAGTATCCTCCCCTTTCCACCCAAAGATAACTACTGTCCTGACTTCTAACAATGTAGATGAATTTTACCTATTTTTGGAACTTTATACAAATGGAGTTACACAGCGTGTATTCTTATGCCTGGATTCCTTCTTTCAAAAGAAAGTCACCCAAGTTGTTACATACAGTACAGCTCATTCATTTTTCTTACTGTTTAATAATTCATTATGTGGAGATTCTGAAATCTGCATATGCAATCTATTTGGGATTATCATTTGGACTATTGTTGTGAATGTTCTTATGCATATGGAGACATTTCTGTTTCTGTTTCTATGCAGGAGGGGAACTAATGCAGGTTCACCTTTGGAAAATAAAGGCAAATAGTCTTCTGACATCTATACACCAATTTATGCCCCTAGCAGCAGTAAGACCTTCCTGAACACCGTTGTCCACTAATTACTACTGCCTTGATCAGTTCATCTCTGTTCCTAACTATGACCACACTAAAAGAGGCTATATGTAGAGCTCGGGAAGCAGCCAGAGCTGAGTTTAAATCCTGGCTTTGCTACTTACTAGCTGTGAGTGTTTATTCGGAGAATTTCACTTAGCCTCAGATTCCTGATCTGTAAAGGGCTTGTAATCATCATGTTCTTGCAAGAATCAAATTGGATTTTATAAGCCAACGTGCTTTGCAAACTGTTAAACTGCATACCCATGTTAGGAACTAGAAGGAAACTGTGGGTCCCTGAGGCCAATATTACAGTCTCCAAGTGTTAAGATAGAATTCTCCCCACAGCATTAGAAAAGTAGACCATAGCAAGTTAGAAAGACCTGGGTTACTATATGACCTTCGAGGAGTCACTCAATCTCTTTGATCCTCAGTTTTTTTATCTGTGAAATTAGGGCAGCAAGGCTTCCCTGAGAGGATTGTGAAGATAAAAAGAGATAATATATCAGAAAAGAGGGAGAGGGAGAGAAAGGTTGAGAGAAAAAGAGAGAGAAAGAGAATCTAAGTGTTGATTCGAGTACCTACAAGTGCTCAAATAACGATGGTCATTATTAGTAAAAGTCTAGAAAATATGGGAGAAAACCTGGTTCCCTGAATCCTTTTCATTGATACTCTCATCTTTCATGATGAAGGTGGGTTACATGAAAAATTATCAATTGATAAAATTTGGCTTTTCTGTCTCAAGATCCTTTTGTTTTGTTTGTTTTCTGCCTGTTTCACCCATTTAAAGACTCACCATACCCAGGCTTTCTTAAGATCCACCTCCTTAAGAAAAGCTTGCTATCAGGCCTGGCATGGTGGTGCATGCCTGTAGTCTCAGCACTTTGGGAAGCCAAGGTATGCAGCTCGCTTGAGCTCAGGAATTTGAGACCAGCCCGAGCAACATGGTGAAACCCTCACTCTACAAATATTACAAAAAAAAAAATAGCTAGGCACAGTGGTGCATCTCTGCAGTCCCAGCTACTCAGGAGGCAGAGGTGGGAGGATCATTTTAGCTCAGGAAGTCAAGGCTACAGTGAGCCATGATCTGCCCTCAAGCCTGGGCAACAGAGTAAGATCCTGTCTCAAAAAATAAGAGAGAGAAAAAAAGCTTGTTCTCAGGAAAATCTGTCAGCATTCAATAAGACAGTCCCAGAATATCAAAGCTAGAAGGTACCTGAGGGCATACAACCCATTCAGTTCATTGTACAGATAGTGAAGCTGGGGCCAGAAATCTAAAGTAACACCACTGGTTAGTGGCAGAGCCAGAGCTAGGTCCTGACAACCAGCCCAGGGCTCATTCTTTAGTAGCTTAATACCAATGTTAATCTGTATCTCCAGTGTAAATAAAAGAATTGGTTCTTTCTTAAAGACCTTTCAAGCATTAGAGAAAAAGTTCAATCACATGTAATTGACCCCTAAATTAAACAGGCCCTGCTAAAATTTAATGCACAGATACAGACAAAAACCATCAGTGTTTATATTTTAAATAACATCTTTCTTTTAAACAATTGGAGAACTGCTTCTAGCCATGACAGAATAACTGATATAAGACTTGCCTTCCTGCCAAAAATAACTATAAAACTAGACAAATATATGAGGCAACTGTTTTCAGACATTGAACAACAGACAGTGCACGACTGTAATTTTGAGAAAAGGCATACGCATGAGGTGAGCCCCATTGTTTATCTAGCTTTCTGGCTGGAGGCACCTTTCTGTCAAGGCACAAAGATGGGAAGTCCAAATGGAGCAATAGTTGCACTGAGCTGAGGAGGTGGAGATTGGAGTCCTACCTTGTTGAAGTGGCTGGATTTTATGAAGCAGAATAACAGAGAATAGTGATCTTCACAAAGAACATGGGGCCTTGGCTGTGGGCACAGAAGTGCATGCAGAGTGAGATTCCAGGAAGCCTAGCAGATGTCTCCTGCTATGCAGCTGTGAATGGTATGGTGATACCAGAGGTCATGCACTGCTAAAAAGCACTGAAATTTTGGCTAAGCCAAGGTAGAGAAAGTCCACTGAATGCCCCAAGCCTCCAGTTGAGACCTCGAAAAGGCCATGCCTTTGGGTTAAGGACCCTTGCCTTAAGTGAAGGCAATACCATAAGACTCAGTTCAAAATTAAAATAGATCTGAACAACAAATTAAGCCAACCCTAACAGAACAGAAGGGATCTACCAATAATGTTACTGACAGAACAAACATTAAAACTCTTTAAAGAAAAATATGACATAATTTGGAATCTCCACAGTGCATTATTCACAATGTCCACTGTGCAATCAGAAATTACTAGACATGAAAAGGAGCATCAAAATATGATCCACAATTTTTTTTTTTGAGACGGAGTCTCGCTCTGTCACCCAGGCTGGAGTACAGTGGTGTGATCTCCACTCACTGCAAGCTCCGTCTCCCAGGTTCATGCCATTCTCCTGCCTCAGCCTCCTGAGTAGCTGGGACTACAGGTGCTAGCCACCACACCTGGCTAATTTTTTTTTGTATTTTTTTAGTAGAGACAGGGTTTCACCATGTTAGCCAGGATGGTCTCGATCTCCTGATCTCGTGATTTGCTCGCCTCGGCCCCCACAAAGTGCTGAGATTACAGGTGTGAGCCACTGCACCCGGCCTATGATCCGTAATTTTTTAAAAGCATTCAATAGAAAATGACCCCAAGAATACCCTCATGTTGAAATTAGTAGGAAAAGTCTTTCAAACAGCTACATAAATATGTGTTCAAGGACTTAAAAGATAACCATAATGAGTGAAGAACACAGATATAAAAAAAAATTTTTTTAAGAACCAAATGGAAATTCTGAAGCTGAACAGCACAATGCCTAAAATGAAAGCTCTGCATAAACTTAATATAAAATTAGAGACTACAAATGAAAGTTAATGAACTTAAAGACAAATCAAACCAGAGAACACAGAGAAAAATATGGGGGGGTGGGGAATAAACAGTCTCCTCAGAGACTTGTGGGGAAAATACAAGCAGTCAAATAGATATGTAATTGGAGTCCCAGAAGTCAAGGAAAGAAAGAAGATAGGAAAATATGTGAAGGACTAACAACTACATTTACATAAATTTTGTGGTAAGTATGAGTTTATAGAGCCAAGAGGTCAATAAATCCCAAATGACACAAACACCAAGAGGACTACACCTAGATCACGTCAATGACAAACTGCTGAAAATCAAAGTGAAAGGAATGTCTGGGCATGTGATTACACCTGTAATCCCAGCACTTTGGGAAGCTGAGGCAGGTGAATCACTTAAGCCCAGAAGTTTGAGACAAACCTGAGCAACATGTGAAATCTCATCTCTACAATATATGTATACATTAGCTGGGTGTGGTGACACGTGCCTATAGTCCCAGCTACTTTGGAGGCTGAGGTGGGAGGATCGCTTGAGCCTAGGAGGTTGAGGCTGCAGTGAGCCATGATTGTGACACTGCACTCCAGCATGGGCATTGGAGTGAGACTCTATCTCAAAAAATAAAAATAAAGAAACAATCTTAAAAGCAGCCAATTAATAAAGGCTCGTAGCTTACAGAAGAACAGTGATATTAATGACAGCTGACTTACCAGATTGGAATTTAGATCTATAAGAAGGAATGAACAACTGTAGAATGGTAAATATGTGGGTAAATATAAAAGAATACTTTTCCTCTCTTAATTTTTTAGTAAAACAACTGTCTCATCAAAATTAGTAACACAGTGTCATGGGGTTTATTAAATATTACTAAAAATATGACATTTTTAGTCATAAATGCACAAAGGATGATTCAGTAAATGAACCAAAGCACAAAGGATGGTTCAGTAAATGAATTTTTCTGTTGTAAGGGTCTTATGTTTTATGTGAGGTGGTACAATATTAGCTCAAAATAGACCATGATGAGTTAAAAATACACATCATAATTCCTAGAGCAACCACCTAAAAAAAAAGTTACAAAGAGGTAGAGCTCTTTGTAATAAAATATATAAAAAGATGGATTAAAATGAAACCAAAGTACAATAATGCAAAAGTATTCCGAAAAGGAAGAACAGATAAATGCAAATCAGATGGAATAACTAGAAAATAAATTGCAATATGGTAGACTTGTAGATTATCAATCACTAAATTAAATACAATGGACTAAACTCTCCAGTCAAAAAGCACAGATTGCCATATGGGTTTCAGAAAGCTCTATCCAACTATATGCTGTCTACAAGAGACATTTTAAATGAAAATAAATAGGTTAAATGTAAAAGGATGAAAAAAAGACAATAAGCAAAAAAAAGCTAGTTTGACTATATTAATGTGAGACAGACTTCAGAACACAGAATATAAACACAGATAAAGAAGGACTTTTATAGCAATAATGATTTCATAGTGAAAAAGAGATAATTTATCAGGAAAACATAACTCAAAATATGTTACAAACATATGTAACAATAATATATATCTAGCTATATATTATTATATATAGCTCTATAACTATATATTGTTATATATGTTGATATATATATCAACATATATATCAACATGATATATATAACATATATATCAACATGATATATATAACATATATATATCAACATGATATATATAACATATATATATCAACATGATATATATAACATATATATATCAACATGATATATATGACATATATATATCAACATGATATATATGACATATATATATCAACATGATATATATGACATATATATATCAACATATTTAACAATAAATAACAAAGCTTCAAAATACATGAAGCAAGACCAAACAAAACTAAGGGGAAAATAGACTAATCCACAATTATTACTGGAGATTTTAACACCTGTCTCTTGGTAATTGCTAGAACAATTAGACAATAATAATAAATATATAGAATATTTGAAGAGCATTATCAATGAATGTGACCTAATTGACATTTTTAGAACACCGTACCCAACAATTGTAAAGTGCATGTTGTTTTTAAGTGCACCTCGAAGATTTACCAAGAAAAATCATATTTTAGGTCAAATTGAAATCTCAATAAATTTCAAAATATTGAAATTTTAAAGAGTAAAATTTCACCACAATCAAAAAGCTGCAAATATGTATAAATTCACAACATGCTTCGAAATAATGCATGGGTTAAAGAAGTTACAAAAAAACCTTGCAAAATATTTAAACTAAATGGTAATGTGTTCTTACACAGCATATGAAAGTTTGTGGGGTGCTGCTAGGGCAGTAATTAGAGAGAATGTATAGCTTTTAATGGGTTATGTTAGAAAAGAAGGAAGTTTTAAAATCAACAATTAATGTTTCCATCTTAAGCTGGAGAAAGCAAATTAAGTTTAACCTAATGTAAGTACAAGGAAGACAGTAATAAAGATGAATATCAATGAAGTCAAAAGATAGACAAATAATTGAGAAAATTAGCAAAACCACAAGTGTCTTTGAAAAAAATTAACAAAGTTGATGAATCCCAAGTAAAACTAAGAAAAAAGACAGTAAACACAAATTTTCAATATCAGAAATGAAAAGGAGGACATCACTACAGATTCTACACACACTAAAAAGATAACAAGGCAAGATTATGAACAACTTAATTCCCATATATTTGACAGCGTATATGAAATGAACAGATGTATTGAAGATTTTGATTCATCAAAAGGGATATTAGAAGAAATAGAAAATCTGGAAAAGTCTTAATTCCATTAAAGAAGTTGAATTTGTAATCAAAAACAAACTTGAGGACTAATGGTTTTGCTGGCGAATTCTACTGGATATTTAAGAAAAGAATAATCCCAATCTTACATAAACTCTCTCAGAAAATAGAGGATGAGAGAACATTCCTTCAAAAGTTTTATAAGGATAGGAGAATACTGATTCCAAACCTTACAAAGAAATTACAAGGAAAATTACCAGCCAATATTCCTTATGAACACAGCCACAAAAATTGTCACAAAATATTAGAAATAAAATTCTGTCATATAAAAAGAGAATAATACATCATGACCAATTAGAGCTTTTCACAGAATTTCGGGTTTTTTCAACAGTCATATATAAATCAGTGTAATGCACAATATTAACAGAAAAAGGGAAAGAAAAAATAATCTGACTAAATACAAAAAAAAAGAACTATCGAGATTCAACGTCCATTTGTAGAAGAAATAAATTTTAACTAGAAAAACAAAGGAACTTCATCAATCTGATAAAGGACTTCTGATAAATCTACAACCAACATTATGCTTAAGGGTAAAATACAAAATATGTTCCCCTAAAGATTGGAAACAAGGCAAGGAAGTTCTCTCCTACCATGTCTATTCAACATTGTCCTGGAGATACCAGCCAGTGCATTAAGAAAGAAAAAAGCCAAGATCAAAAAAAGAAGAAGTAAAATTGTATTCATCTACAGATAGTATAGTGGTTTATACAGAAGACCATAAGGAATCTACAGAAAAATTGCTAGAACATCAGTAAATTTAGCAAGGTTGCAAGGTAATTCAGTATACAAAAATAAATAGTATTTCTATATACTGGCAGCAGCAAACAATTGGAAATGAAGTTTAAATAATTTCAGTTATATTTTACATTTTTGCATTAAAAATATAAAATATTTAAAAATACATGAACAAAGTAAGTGCAAGATCTTTGAAAACATTAACAAGAGAAATTAAAGAAGTAAAGGTCAATGGAAAGGCATACCATGTTTATGAATTGGAAGACTCAATATTGATTGACTTCCAATACTGGAGGACTCAATACAAAAGGCTCAATAACAATATATAGCTTCAATGAAATCCCAATCAAAATCCACAGACTAAATTCGTTACTGAAATGAAAAGAATCTGTAATAGCCAATGGTGAAATAATTGAAAAAGAAGAACAATGTTGGAAGACTCATACTATCTAATTACTAAGCTAAAGTAATGAACACAATAAGGTATTAGCATTAGAATAGATGAGTAAATCAATGGAACAGAATAGACCCATAGGTACTGATTTTCATCAATGACACCAAGGTCATTCAATGAGCAAAATAAAGCTTTTCAACAAATACTGCTGAAAGAACTGAATAAATATATGGGGTAAAGTGAACCTCAACCCCTACTTCACTCTATACACAAAAAAATCAAATTGAAACAGATTATAAGCATAAATATAAAAGCTAATACTGCCAGGTGCTGTGGCTCACACCTGTAATTCCAGCACTTTGGGAGGCTGGGGCAGAAGAATCACTTCAGCCCAAAAGTTCAAGACCAGCCACAGCAAGACCCTGTCTCTACAAAAAAAAATAGAATATTAGCTGAGCATAGTGGTGTATACCTGTAGTCTCAGCACATTGGGAGGCTGAGGTGGGTGGATCACTTGAGCCTAAGGGTTCAAGGCTGCAGTGAGCTATGATTGCACCACTGCACTCCAGCCTGGGCAACAGTGTAAGAGACCCTGTCTCAAAAAAGTATAGTTTTATAAATACTATAATATTTAAAATATTATAGTAATACTGTAATAATATAATCGGAGAATAATTTCATGACCTCTGGTAGACAAACATCTCTTAGAGAAAATACAAAAGGCACTCACTTTACAAGAAAAAATGATTAACAAATTGAATCCCGTGAAAGTTAAGAATTTCTACTCATCAAAAATTGCTGTTAAGAAAATGGGAAGACAAGCCACAGACTGGGGAAAAATATTCACAATTTGTGTATCTGACAAAGCACTTGTATCCAAAATACATAACTTAAATAAATCAAAAATAAAGACTTGAGCAGACTTTTCCAGAAAAGATATTTAAACGGCCAAAAAGACATGAAAGGTGCACAACATCATTAATCCTCTAAGAAATACAAATTAACATTACAATGAGATACTACTTCACAACCACTAGGATGGCTAAAATTAAAAAGACTGAGAATACCAAATGTTGGCCAGAATGTGAAACAACTGGAACTCTCATACATTACTAATGGGGATTAAAATGGAACAGCCAATTAGGAAAACTAGCAGTTTCTTGGAAATTTAAACATACACTTACTCTATGACCCAGCAATTCCACTTTCAGATATTCTCCCAAGAGAAGTGAAAATGTATGTTCACACAAAACTTGTCCACAAATGTTCATAGCAGCTTTTGTCATAATAGCCACACAGCTGGATACAACCCCAAATGTTCATCAGCAGAAGAATGGATAAACAAACTGTGGTGTATTCATACAATGGAATACTACTCAGTTGATATGTACAATAACATGGATGAATTTCAGAAACCGTATGCTGAATGAAACATGCCAGGCACAAAATGGTACATGTTATGTGATTTTATTTATTTGAAGTTCAAGACAGATCAAAGCAATCTATCATGATAGAAATCAGATCCACTATGGGTGGTGGGAATTCGCTGGAATGGGGTACAAAGGGAAGTTTCTGGGGTAAGGGAAATGTTCCATATCTTTTTGTATATATTCAAGGGATACATATGCAGGTCTATTACCAGGGTGTATTGTGTAATGCCGGGCTTCTATTGAACCCATCACGAAAATTAACTCAAGTTGGATTAAAAACTTAAATGTAAGACCTCAAACTATAAAAATCCTAGAAGAAAATCTAGAAAAAAACTCTTCTGGACATTGGCCTAAGTAAAGAATTTATGACTAAGCCCTCAAAAGCAAATGCAACAGAACCAAAAATTGACAGTTGATCCTCCATTAAACTAAAGAGCTTCTGCACAGCAAAAGAAATAATCAACAGAGGCCGGGCGCAGTGGCTCACGCCTGTAATCCCAGCACTTTGGTAGGCTGAGGCGGGTGGATCACGAGGTCAGGAGATGGAGACCATCCTGGCTAACAAGGTGAAACCCCGTCTCTACTAAAAAATACAAAAAATTAGCCAGGTGTGGTGGTGGGCGTCTGTAGTCCCAGCTACTTGGGAGGCTGAGGCAGGAGAATGGCGTGAACCTGGGAGTTGGAGCTTGCAGTGAGCCGAGATCGTGCCACTGCACTCCAGCCTGGGTGACAGAGCGAGACTCCGTCTCAAAAAAATAAAAGAAATAATCAACAGAGTAAACAGACAACCTACAGAATGGGAGAAAATATTTGCAATCTATGCATCCAACAAGAGTCGAATATCTAGACTCTATAAGGAACTTAAACAACTCAGCAAGAAAAAACAAATAGCCCCATATCTGGACTGTGGCCTTGGTTCCAGTTGTATGGTTTTGTCACCACTTGTGGAATTGTACAATTAAGGTATGTGTATTTCACTGTATACAGATTTTAACTTCAATTTAAAAAATGTAAATACACATTCCACTTGTACTGAATCTTGCTAATGCGGGACTCCAGCGCCTTACCAAGCCTCAACAGTGTTTTCTGAAGTTCCCAGAGTAGACTATGTGTCCTCATGAACAAGTCCTTCAGGCTTCCGTGCAGCCCCTGCTGTCATTGTGGCTTCTGCAGGCTCCTAGGTCTTCCCAAGCATCCCTGACTTTCCTGGCCTGGCTGCTGCCTCCCTTCCACTGCAGTTTCCCCTGTCTGTTAGATCTGGCTCCTCACACCAAAAAAGCTGTGGTTATTTATCTGTGATGACGAGCCCCTAGCAGGTCACTCATAACTCCTCAGTAGAAGACTCCCAAGCTTGTTGTTGGCCCCAATGTTTGATCGGTTTTGCTGTTATTAATATTGTTTTTCTGGAAAATGCTTTCACTTTTCTTAGCCACTTTCTTTTTGAGACGGAGTCTAGCTCTGTCACTCAGGCTGGAGTGCAGTGGCGCGATCTTGGCTCACTGCAAGCTCCGCCTCCCAGGTTCACGCCATTCTTCTGCCTCAGCCTCTCCAAGTAGCTGGGACTACAGGCGCCCGCCACCACGCCCGGCTAATTTTTTGTATTTTTAGTAGAGATGGGGTTTCACCGTGGTCTCGATCTCCTGACCTCGTGATCCGCCCGCCTCGGCCTCCCAAAGTGCTGGAATTACAAGAGTGAGCCACCGCACCTGGCCCTCTTAGACCCATCTTTCTTCCCAAGATGTGTGGCGGCTGGACCAGGAGCAGTGATGAGCAGGAGACAACCTGTCCTTAAGATCACATCTCACTCCAGGGCTCACAGCCTTTCAAGGTCTTCCTTTGCAATGACATCCCTGCCCCACCCCACCTCCTGAGAAGACAGACCATCCTGGACCCTCTCCTTCTCCCATATTTCGATGTGGATATCCAAGGAGAGCTGATGTGCTCTTTTTCTTAATTTTTTTTATTTCAGTAGCTTTAAGGGTGCAAGTGGTTTTTTGTTACATGGGTGAATTTGATAGTGATGAAGTTGGGGATAGTCGTGAAGTCTGCACCCATCATCTGAATTGTGTATTTTGTACCCAATAGGTAGTTTTTCATCCCCAAACCCCCTCCCACTCTCTCCCCTTTTGAGTCTCCAGTGTTCACCATATCACTCTGTCTGCCCTTGTGTACCCATAGCTTAGCTCCCACTGACAAATGAGAACATGCAGTATTTGGTGGTCCACTCCTGAGTTACTTCCCTTAGGATAATGGCCTCCAGTTCCATTCAAGTTGCTACAGAAGGCTTTATTTCATTCTTTTTTATGGCTGAGTAGTATAACATGGTATATATATACCATATTTTCTTTATCCTGTCATTGGTTGACAGACGCTTCAGTTGATTCCATATCTTTGCAATTGTGAATTGTGCTGCAATAAACATACACATGCAGGAGTCTTTTTGATATAATGACTTATTTTCCTTTGGGTAGATGCCCAGTGGTGGGATCGCTGGATTGAATGGTAGATCTGCTCTTAGTTCTTTAAGAAATCACCATAAGCTCTCTCACAGAGGTGACACTAAATTACATTTCCACCAGGAGTGTGTAAGTGTTCCCTTTTCACCACATCTGCCTGTTGCTGTTGCCCGTCCCACTAGACCTCTATGAGCTCCTCTGATCTCGCCTAAGAAAATCTTATACTCTTTCACATTATTCCCCAGTTTTTAGTAAAGTTTGTTAAACACAAGTTTTTGCTAGCAGGGCTTTGGGGAAATGAGAGGAAGCCTGTCCATTTTGCCCCATGTGTAAACTCCAGGCCTTTCCCCATTTCTCAAAGCCCTCCGAGCATGAACTAAGTGTTTCACAAACTTTACTAAAGACTGGGGATAATAGGAGGGAACATACAGCAGAAGAGGAAAAAATTAACATTGGACACCAGATCTCTTGATTCCATCAGCCACAATCTTTTCCCCAGGGATCCCTGATTCCCTGCCAGATGACACACTGCAGGGGTCCTCTGTAATCCTCTTTCTCCCCTCTCCCCAAGTTTTGTCAGGGGGATGCAAAAGCAATCAAAACAAACAAACCAAAGATCTCTGTTAATATTGCAGTGATCTCAGTGAGAGGAGGTCCTGTCTGAAGTCTGTGCATCTCGGTTACCCACCGTGCTTTGACCCCCAGTGCTTCAGGCCCCCTCACTGCTCTCTACCTCAAAGTTGCAGACACAAGCTGCTGGGAGTTCTCAATGGACACACAGAGTCTCTTCCTACTTCTCCAACCCCTCAGCTTCAGGCATCACTGGGTTGAATAAACCTTGGTCCTCTCGACTTCTTCCCACTACCTCTCTGCCCCAGGCTGCACTAGGCTCCCAAGTCAGACAGCCAAGGCTGCAGCCCCTATCCCTTGCAGTGAGTCTTCTCCAGGGAGGGCCCTCATTTTGGGGTGTCAGGAGTGTCCACAGCATGGATGCGGTGAACAGGTAACACTTCTACACTGCTGGTGGGAATGTAAACTAGTACAACCACTATTGAAAACAGTGTGGAGATTCCTTAAAGAACTAAAAGCAGAACTACCATTTGATCCAGCAATCCCACTACTGGGTCTCTACCCAGGGGAAAAGAAGTCTTTATATGAAAAAGATACTTGCACATGCATGTTTATGGTGGCACAATTCACAGTTGCAAAAATGTGGAACCGGCCCAAATGCCCATCAATCAACAAGTGGACAAAGAAACTGAGATACAGATATATATAGATATAGATATAGATAATGGAATACTACATAGCCATAAACATGAATGAATTATGGCATTCGCAGCAACCTGGATGAGATTGGACGCTATTATTGTAAGTGAAGTAACTCAGGAATGGAAAACCAAACATTGTATGTTCTCACTCATAAGTGGGAGGGAGTAAGCTATGAGGACAGGACACAAAGGTGTAAGAATGACACAGTGGACTTTGGGGACTCAGGGGGAAAGGGTGGGAAGGGGGTGATGGATAAAAGACTACAAATTGAGTGCAGTGTACACTGCTCAAGTGATGGGTGCATCAAAATCTCACAGATCTCCACTAAAGAACTTACTCATGTAACCAAACACCACCTGTTCCCCAATAAACAATAGAAATTTTTTTAAAAAATTTTTAAAGAACGTCCACAGGACAAACACATCTTATGCTTAGCCTTGAACAACCAATGTCCCTATTTCAATAACTACCCTGTTGATATTTGCATTGCTGTGGCTGTGTCCATTTTACCTCACAATCAATTTTAGATGATTGTAGAACCAAAGCAAATGATTTGCAGTAGGGTTGGGGTTTAAAGGTTTGGTTTGGGTACTGGAGCTATGCTCTATCATTGGATTTTCAATCACTAGCTAGGTGACCTCGGGCAAGCTACAGCAGATTACCTTGAAGTTACTTGGGCAAGTTACCCCACTGTGCCTCATTTTTCCCATCTGTAAAATGAGGATAATAACAGGATCATGGGGTGGGGTGAGGATTAAATGAGTTAATACGTGGGAAGGGTGTATAATCGAACAGTGTCTGCAACAGAGTAAGCACTATTTAAACGTTTGTTAAATAAATTATAAACATTATATAAGTTGTCTTCATGGACTTCAAAAGGAGGACATGACATACGGTGGGAAAATTAATTGAAGAAACCAAAACTTGTATACGTTCCTTTAAATACGCCACTTGTGTGAATATTTTTAATTCAGCTAAGGGGTAAATTATATAGGTGTGCACACAAGGTTGCCTTTAGCTTAGTCAACTAGAGCAGAAGCTTCAAGATGGCAACATAAAACAACACCCAAGACAATGTTGAAAGAAAGGTGAACGATATAACTGGGGTCAAGCCGTCTTCAACTGAGGGCACTCTCTTGGCTCCACTTCCCCTCACTGTAAGAAATACAGTTGGAGGGTTAAATACAAGGACATAGGCCCCAAAGATGCCTGAGTGGCAAGAGAAGAGAGACCCCCAAGGCTGGCTTGCAGGTTGCCGGGCTGGGGGCAGAGGCGGGGGAAGGACCTTCCTCGGTGTCTTCTTATGAGGCAGAGGGGACCAGACTATCCATCACAGCATCATAATGCTTAAGCAGCATGAAGTGGTAAAGCCCACAGTGAAGCAGGGATGCTCCACTGCCAGCGGAATCTCTCTCTCTCTCTTCTCTTCCCCCAGTCCCTCCCCAACCCAACGGTGGGGGCAGGAGGCCCTGAGCAGCCAGCCCTCCAGCTCAGTCACTGGCCAGAGGAACCTCCACAGGATGGGCTCTCTGCCCTGCCTAGCAAGGCTACCAAGTCCGGGAGAAAGCAACATCATTCATTCATTCATCCACTCATTCAGTAATTATGTACTGAGTGCCTATCATGTGTCAGACCCTGCCCCAGGCATTGGAAACATCAGAGACTCAAACCAAAATGCAGTACAGGCCAGCTGTGGTGGCTCACGCCTGTAATCTCAACACTTTGAGAGACTAAGGTGGGAGGATCACCTGAGCTCAGAAGTTTGAGACCAGCCTGGGCAACATAGTGAGACCTCATCTCTACAAAATATCAAAAAATTAGCCAGGTGTGGTGGTGCATACCTGTGGTCCCAGCAACTCAGGAGTCTGAGGCAGGAGGATCGCTTAAGCCCAGGAGGTCGAGGCTATGGTAAGCTGTGTTCACACCACTGCCCTCCAGCCTGGGCAACAGAGTGAGACCCTGTCTCAAAAAAAAAAAAAAAAAAAAAGGTAGTACAACCGCACAGTGAAATATTATCCAGCCTGAAAAGGAAGGAAATTCTGAAACATGCTACGATGTGGATAAACTTCAAGGACATTATACTAAGTGAAGTAAGCCAGGCACAAAAAGACAAATATTCTGTGATTCCACTTATATGAGGTCCCTACAGTAGTCAGATCTATAGAGACAGAAATTGGAATGGTGGTTACCAGGAGCTGAAGGCAGAGTGAACGCAAAGTTATTGTTTAATGCAGTGGTCCCCACCCCAACCTTTGTAGCACCAGGGACCAGTTTCATGAAAGACAATTTTTCCACTGATGGGGCAGAGTGTGGGAGAGGGGAGATGTTTCAGGATGAAATTTTTCCACCTCAAATCATCAGGCATTAGTTAAATTCTCATAAGGAGCACACAGCCTAGATCCCTCACGTGCACAGTTCACAACAGGGTTCACACTCCTATGAGAATCTAATGCCGCCGCTGATTTGACAGGAGGCAGAGCTCAGGCGATAATGCTCGCTCGCCTGCCTCTCATCTCTTGCTATACAGCCCGGTTCCTAACAGGCCACGGACTGGTACCGATCTGCCACCCAGGGGTTGGGGACCCCTGGTTTAATGGTACAGAGTTTCAGTTTTGCAAGATGAAAAGAGTTTTGGAGATGATGGTGGTAATAGTTGCACATTGCATAACAATGTGAATGTACCTAAGACCACTGCACTATACACTTAAATATTGTCAGGATGATAAATTTAGCGTTATGTGTATTTGACAACCATTTAAAGCAACAACAACAATAATAATGATGAAAGAAGGTGGAGCTTGAGTAAGCACTTGAAGGAGGTGGTGCGATTAGCCAAGTAGACCCCTGGGGTAAGAGCAGACCAGGCAGACAGAAGCAAAAGAGAAGAAGCCACTGGAGTGGGACCATGTGCTTGATGTGGTGAAGCCACCGCATCCCCCCAGACTTCATGCCACGCTGGTGACATTTTATGCAGAGCACAGGGAGATAGGAGAGAGAACAGCACTTCGTGCTCCACAAAAGAAGGTCCTTGAGATATAAGCCCCAGAGGCTCAATGGACTATGTTGATTTCACCAGCTTTGGTGATAAATAAGCTTCGTCATTCCCCAGTCTGCTAATAATTAGGTCTCAGACAAATCAGTGATCAAACTTTAAAAGATAGTCTGTGAACCACTAAATCTCACAGAAGAACAATTGTACAAAAGTTTACTGTAGCCATATGAGGGAATTTTTATGAACCTTTTAAATCTGCTGATATACTTGGGAAGCAAGCGCATCGGTGGTGCATTTAAAAGTCTATGTGGAAGTAAACATTTTACGGCATGTTTGGGAGGAAGGGAAAAGTTAGCCAAGATTCATATTTTTCTAGGGCAAATGAGGTCATGCACTGGGTTGTGGCTGATCTTCCCTCCCATGGGATCCTGTAAAGATTCGTGAAGGCCCCAAACACTGCTGTTTTGCTACTCCTGGAGATTTGTGGGATTTGGCTTAAAACCAATAGTAAGCATTCTTCCTCAAGACAGTCCCTGAGGCTACAGCCAGAAGATGGCGCTGTAGCTATGGAAACGAAGACAACAGCGTCCATGTGTGCCCTCCCACAGCCTGAGGACTTGGGACCCAGGAAGTGAGGCAGATGCATCCAGAACGAGGCTGGACCTTAATGCCTAACTGGGGTCTAAGCAGTTGTCCCCAAGCTTGGTTGGCACAGTGGCTCACACATGCAATCCCAGCACTTTGGGAGGCTAAGGTGGGAGGATCGCTTGAGCCCAGGAGTTAAAGACCTGACTGGGCAAGACCCGGGTCTAAGCAGAAGGCAAAAAGAGACCCCTTCTTCCTTCTCCTGATCCACAGCCCTGCCTGGAGCTTTCAGCAGAAGCGTAATAGGATACCATAGTTGCTCTGTGTTTCTGTGTGGTCTCAGCAGGATGGCAGTCCTTGTTGAAGTGGACATTCGCCATTTAGGCTGTTAAAATTGCTTCTTCCTCTCAGATCCTGGTTTTCTTTAAGGGACTTGTGTCCCCTTGTCCGGGCTTGACCCGTAAGGATCCTTAACCCAGGCCCTGGAGGGAGCCCTCTCATTGCATTCCTGGTGTCTGGACTTGCGTCTACCACACCACATGATGTCTCAAGCCACCCTGCTTCCTCTGTTTTTCCCAAGCTTTGTTCTCTTGCCTCTCTTGAGTTGTTTGGGAACCTTCCAGTAAATTGCCAATGTGCTGGTACTCGCTGGAATTTGTTGCAGTTGCCTGTCAGCAAAGAATCTTGATGGGTAAAGATGGGTATAGCTCCAGGGTCTGCTACTAAGACAAGCATCAGAAGTACTTGCACCACACATCTCCAGGCAAATACTCACTTTGCCTCCAGAGGTCCGTGATGGTTAATACTGTCAATGTGATTGGATTGAAGGATGCAAAGTATTGTTCCTGGGTGTGTCTGTAAGGGTGTTGACAAAGGAAATTAATATTTGAGTCAGTGGACTGGGAGAGGCAGACCACCCTCAATCTGAATGGGCACCATCTAATCAGCTGCCAGCTTGGCCAGGATAAAAGCAGGCAGAGAGACATGGAAGGACTAGACTGGCTGAGTCTTCCAGCCTCCATCTTTCTCCTGTGCTGGATGCTTCCTTCCCTTGAATATCAGACTCCAAGTTCCTCAGCTTTTAGACTCTTGAACTCACACCAGTGGTTTGCCAGGGGCTCTCAGGCCTTCAGCCACAAACTGTCGGCTTCCCTACTTTTGAGGTTTGGGGCTCGGACTGGCTTCCTTGCTCCTCAGCTTGCAGACAGCCTATTGTGGGACTTCGCCTTGTGATCAAGTGAGTCAGTTATCCTAATAAACTCCCCTTTATATATTCATCTATCCTGTTAGTCCTGTCCCTTGAGAGAACCCTGACTAATACAAGGTCCTACTGAAAAGTGGCCAGTGTGTTTCTCTGGGGGTGCAAATAAAGCCATGAGGAACTATGATTTCATTATTTCAAAAGCCAGAAATAATCCTGGGGATTCCAAGCCTTCACAGAGACAGAGGATAGACCCTATGCTGTCACCGGGTCCCTTTCCCAAGCAGGATTCTCAGGTTAGAAGTGTCAGGAGACATCAAAACCGAGAGGCTACCGTGCAGAATCCTAGATTTTTATTTTAATTGTAAAACATACATGACATACAACTTACCATTTTCACTATTTTTAAGTCGAAAGTTCTGTGGCATTAAGTATATTCATATTGTGTGCAACTATGACCACCATGCATCTCCAGGGTTCCTTTCATCTTCCCCAGTTGAAACTCTGCACCCACTAAACACTAGTTCCTTATTCCTCTTCCCCATCTCCAGCCCTGGGCAACCACTATTCTACTTTCTGTCTCTATGTATTTGACTACTCCAGATACCTCATATAAGTGGAATCATACGGTATTTGTCTTTTTGTGACTGGATTATTTAACTTAGCAGAATGTCCTCAGGGTTCACTGATGTTGTAGCATGGGTCAAAATTTCCTTCCTTGGCTGGGCATGGTGGCTCATGCATGCAATCCCAGCACTTTGGGAGGCCAGGGAGGGAGGATAGCTTGAGCCCAGAAGTT
Source organism: Hylobates moloch (assembly GCF_009828535.3). Lineage (NCBI taxonomy): Eukaryota > Metazoa > Chordata > Mammalia > Primates > Hylobatidae > Hylobates > Hylobates moloch. Next base: position 60,649,030 of record NW_026652287.1, read on the forward strand.
TGAGACCAGCCTGGGCAAGATAGGGAGACCCCATCTCTACGAAAAGTAAAAAAAATAGGTGGGTGTGGTGGCACATGCCTGTGGTCTTAGCTACTCAAGAGGCTGAGGCAGAAGGATCTCTTGAGCCTGGGAGGTCAAGGCTACAGTGAGCCATGATTGTGTCACTGCACTCCAGCCTGGGTCACCAAAGGAGACCCTGTCCCCCCGACCCAAAAAAAAAAACCTTTCTATTCCAAGCTGAATAATAATCCCTTGTACAGATATACCACATTTTGCTTACTCATTCATCTGTCAATGGACACTTGAGCCGCTTCCACCTTTTGGCTATTATGAAGAATGCTGCTTTGAACATGGGTGTACAAATATCTGCTTCAGGCCCTGTTTTCAGTTCTTTTGGCTGAATTTACTCTTGAAGGCAGCTGAATGTGAGTTGCACAGCCTTGCCATTTTACAGGCAATCTACTTGAATAATGTCTATCTGAGCACTTCTCACGTGCAGGGCACAATGACAGGCTCAAGGGACCACAAGATGGATCTACATGGGCATGGGTCCTTCCCCAGGCCTCACCAGGAAGAGAAGAGGCTCCGGCACAGAAACATCAGGAATGATGCTTACCCAGCTCCTACAGGATCCCAGACAGGAGTGCCAGTAGCTCCTCTAGGAGCTCTGAGAACAGAGGGGCTGGCGTGAGCTGGCAAGGCACTGGGGATGGGCCATGAAGGGTGCCAGGACATGGAACCACCCTTCTTGTGGTAAGAGGCTGATTGTCCCATTAGACAAGCTCCAAGATAGGCCTTTCAAAGGCTCTCACCTGGAGTGTCCAAGGAGGCTCCTGCCCTGCACCCTCATGGGCAAGGACTTTACATGTGGTCTTGAGGGTTGGCAGCAAACCTCTCAGTGGATGTGATCTTGGGTAAGTTACCTATCTCAGCTTACATTGACTGAGCCTCTATCACCTCATCTGAAAGCTCATACAGTGGTTGTGAGAACTCAATGAAATCATGCGTGTTAATATTTAGCTCAGTGGCTGTCCTTAGGAATGCCCTGACACAGCATTGACTATTTCTCTCTAACCTACTAGCTCCATCTGAGCAAGAATTCTGTTTTGCTCATCACTGTATCCCTGGGAACTAGCACAGTGCCCAACACTTAGTAGGTACATAGTAACCATTATCGAATTTTCTAATCTTCACATTTTAAGCCACCAAAAAAAGGCAGGCATAGGTGAATTTACAAAACAAAGTGTGTTATCTCTCAGCAAAAAATCACCCCGCTATGCACGCCTCTCTAGCACTGGGGCTAGATGCCTGAAAACTGCATTTTCCATATTCATGTGCTAGCTGGCTGACTTTGGGCTGGGTTTCACTAATACAAAGCACTGGGGATAAAAATGAAAGGCATGAGAAAAGGTAAAACTATTTTCCGGATGCTTCTGTGGCAGAAGTAGCAGTAGCAGCAGTGGAGGAGGGTCACAGGGAAGGGGACAGTGGCCAAGGCAGGAACAGTTGTGATGGCAGCAGCAGGCCAGAAAATGCAGGCTCAGGTTCCTGCTCAGGCAGCTCATCCTTAACAGCCATGGTCTCAGGGAGAATCCAGCCATGGGGTTGCAGCTTCCATAGCTGTTACTCATTGGGTAAATTCACTGCACCTTCTTCCCTCCTGTCACTTTTCTGACACCTTTGTAAGCAACTCCTTAGATTAAATGCCCTGTTTTGAAAGACCTGGGAGTGTCTGACTGATGGGATTTGAACTGATGCAGTTAACTTATTCTTGGAGCAAGTGTCTAGGGGAGTCAGGGCAGCCCTTCTCCCACGGCCATTCTAGCGATGGTCCCACCTTTTCATCTCTGCACAGCGGAGGGTGTTATGAAGAAGCCTCACAGTCTTCCAGGCCCCACCCGAGACACAGGCCAATTCACATGGTTGTACTGGTTGTTCATTGCACAGAAGTGCCCTGCTAAGGGTACATGCGTAACTGAGACCTGTTCTCCAAGCCTGTGCCCAGACTTTGGCACTCACCTTGTGGGTGGGGGAGGCCTTTCTCTAAGATATACATAGGTAGATGATAACCCTGCTGAGACAGGTGGGGCCAGCTCTTTTCCAAAAAGCTCAAAGCCCCTAGCGCCCTCCCAAACACCCGCAGGGTCGCTTTCTGGGCTGACTCGGACATTTCAGAGGAAAAGCATTTCGATCAGGATTGAAAAATAATTCCACTTAGGCAGAGGCCAGGCCAGACTTAAGCAGATTCCAGACGCAGCAGAGCTTCTGGTGCAGCCCCAAACCTGGCTCTCCATTGCTCAAAACATCTCCAGGCCTCCCTCCTATTGTGTATGAGTTTCCACTGGGAAACTGACCTATTTCTGCCCTCACAGAGCTCCTCGGCAGTTGGACCTGCAGCAGCCAGAAATCTGTCTCCATGTCTCCTCTTACTAAATGAAGAACCCAGAAGACTGTACCAAGCCCCCCCACCAGATCACTAGCTCCCCAGGCTGGGCCTTGGTAGCACCCACTGTTTTCCAGGCATCTGTGTCCACATTACATTTTTGAAGGGCTTCAGGTACCTCCGACAAAAATGCAATCAAATGAAACAAGCCACCCATCTTTGGGCTCCCTAACCCTTGCAGAACTCAACATTTCTTTTCCTGTTGATGGGGAGAAGCAACACCACCCACTGAGTTCACTGAAACCGAGGCTTCCATATTCCCGCAGGAGAGTGCTCGTATGCTTAAAACCCTCGCCATATGTGTCGATTTAAATGGAAACCAAACGGGGAAGGATTCTGACGACAGTCTGTCACTGACTGGAGCGCTACTTCCTCCAGTTAATTTATGTCTTCCGTAATCATATTGAGGCTTTTTAAAAGGCTCTACCTGTGACGGCATTTTTTTTTCCCATACGTTCACGTTCAAAGGTCCCTGGCCCATGCGCTAATAGTCATTTTAAGACACCTCACACTCCTGGCACTTTATCTTCCCAGCTCTTTACCTGTATTAATTAATTAGTGCTATAAATACAACCAGCACATGACTACTCTGGAGCTAATCAGTCACTGACATGGCTCAGGACCTGGAGGAAAACTGGGAAAATTGAATCTTTCCAAAGTTGGGCCTGTGCAAGGTAAATTAGTCAATTGTGTCCTGAGGGTCAGTGAGGACCAACTGGTTTAGGCTCCACCTGGGTGGAAAACCAATTTCCTGAACAGCAAGCCAGCAACCCTAGTTAAAGTGATTCTGACCTGTTATAAGCAAAGCATGAATTCTGTTTTCCTGCTGGTTGGGTGTACGACCACTTACTGAGGGCCTGGTGCTGGCACAGCCCTCATCCTCGGCTGTATAAGGAATGTCAGAAGACAGTGTCAGGCCTTTCCCACTACATTGTTACGGTGGAGTTAAAGAGAGCCACCGTGCATTCCAGGGTTTGAAACATCAATCCCAAAAACCAAGCAAGGGAAATCAGGGGACTTGGGGTTGATGTAAAATATTAGAGATTCTCTGAGTCATTCAAAAAAAATATTGAACATCTACAATGTGTTGCATGCCCGAGACACTAAGATACTTGATGTCTATTCTTTCTTTTATTTATTTATTTGAGACAGGGTCTCACTCTATAACCCAAGCTGAAGTGCAGTGATGCAATCATGGCTCACTGCAGCCTCAACCTCCAGGGCTCAGTTGATTCTCCCACCTCAGCCTCCTGGGTAGCTGGGACTACAGGTGCACGCCATCATGCCTGTCTAATTTTAGTATTTTTTTTTTTTTTGTAGAGACGGGGTTTTTGCCATGTTTTTCAGGCTGCTCTCGAACTCCTGGGCTCAAGTGATCTCCTACCTTGGCCTCCCAAAGTGCTGGGATTACCAGACTGAGCCACATCGCCCAGCCTTGATAACATATTTTTAAAGGGCTTACAGCCACTGAGGAAGACAGATTTGAAAACCACAAGAAACATACCCAAGAATCCACAATGCTCAGAATCCAAGGTGTAGAATATCCAACAAAAGGATATTCTTTTTTTTTAATATTTTATTTCCTTAGGTTATTGGGGAACAGGTGTTTGGTTACATGAGTAAGTTCTTTAGTGGTGATTTGTGAGATTTGGGTGCACCCATCTCCCGAGCAGTATACACTGCACCCAATTTGTAGTCTTTTATCCCTCATCCACTTCCCACGCTTTCCCCTTGAGTCTCCAAAGTCCACTGTGTCATTCTTATGTTTTTGCATCCTCATAGCTTAGCTCCCACTTATGAGTGAAAACATACAATGTTTGGTTTTCCATTCCTGAGTTACTTCACTTAGAACAAAAGGATATTCTAAACTGCCCAATTTATCCGGTCATTGGCCTGCCTAGAAAGGAGGCTGGAAGGAGAGAACTCTTGATTCAACCATAGGCCTCGAGGACTCTTCTTAGTGCTGATCCAGCACTGTTTATGTTTAGCTTGCACCTTCACTCTGAGTTTCTGGGTCCAAATTCTGGGTTTGGCCCTGGGGAGTTCTCCTCCACACTGAGCCTCGGCCTAGCCTACAGACCTCTTGTCCTAGGGCTGGCCTCCTTGTTGGTCACAGGCAAATAGGGCTAAATGGGAGTGAGATCCAGTGAGACTGAATCTCTGAGGCTGATCTGGGAACCTCATTTCTCTAGCTCAGTTTTCTTAATTTCTTGTTAACTGCAAAATAAAGAGCTCATCTCGCGCAGAGTTTTCGCATGAAACGAATGGGAGCTGCAGGCTGTTGTTTATATCTGTGAGTAGAATTGTTTTGGTCACCTCTAATTTGCATTTGTTTTCTGCCCACCTTGCAGATTAAATCCAACAATGCTATTACACACAAGGCTCTGGGCTAGACACTGGGGGATTAAGGATGTAAAAGTCTTAGACACCAATTTGACAAAGAAGGAAGGCTGTCTGGGCTCTGGCTAGGAACTTGGGCCTTGTGTGGGATGTGTAGATAAACAACAGTGTCAAGAGCCAGACACTGTGACTCACATCTGTAGTCCCAGCTATTCAAGAGGTTGAGGCAGGAGAATCACTGGAGCCCAAGAGTTTGAGTCCAGCCTGGGCAATACAGCAAGACCCCACCTCTAAGAAATAAAAATAAACAGACTGGGTGTGGTGGCTCATGCCTGTCATCCCAGCACTTTGGGAGGATGAGGCAGGTGGATAATCTGAGGTCAGGAGTTCAAGAGCAGCCTGGCCAACATGGTGAAACCCTGTCTCTACTAAAAATACAAAAATTTAGCCAGGTGTGGTGGTGGGCACCTGTAATCCCAGCTACTCTGGAGGCTAAGGCAGGAGAATCGCTTGAACCAGGGAGGCAGAGGTTGCAGTGAGCCAACGTTATGCCTTTGCACTTCTGCCTGGGCAACAAGAGCAAAACTCCATCTCAAAAAATAAATAAATAAATAAAAATCAACAATAGTGTTAAGTTTAGTTTACAAGAAGCCTTGAATGTATAGGGTGGGAGAGCTGGATTCTGCCTGCTTAGGGTGGAGAGTGGAGGAGGTGGGCAGGAGGTCAAGAGGAATTTTGGAAGAGGTCCATTTCCAACAGGCAGGGTTAAGCAGTGCCAGGGGAGGGAACACTGCAGGGCACAGGAACCATGTGGGCAAGGACAGGAATGGGAAGGGCATGCTGAGGAGTGATGAGTGGGAGCCCACTTTCAACACCCATCCCAAAAAGGCTCTTTCTTGGACTTCCGCACTTCGTAGATTTTGTTTCCTCCTTCAGTGTCCCAACCCTCATTCCTCACCCAGTCAAGTATCTTACAACAGCAGTGAAAGCAGGGACAGGTTTCCCTGGGAGCCAGCCTGCAGGGAAATGATCTCTTTATGTCTCCTGTGCCTTCCTGCCCCTTCTGCACTCTCATGGTCTAACTCTATTCTGAGGCAGTCCCTCTGGGTGGGAATAGGTGTGTTTTATTCTTGCATCCTTGGTGCGACAAGCCACCCTCCAACAGTTTGCTTCTGCAACTCATGAAAGAGTCCAAAATGTCCAAAGACAAGTGTTCCACCCATCCACATAGAAGGAAAAATCCTACGACTGGGCAAAGGCATTCTGAGCAGGTACAGGTTGAAGACTGTGAAATTGACCAAGGAAGGTGCCAATTCACATTTTCTTAAAGTTTTTCACTCCACTGTAACAATGTATTCTCAGGTGAGAGGGGGCTCTAGACGCCAAGTGGAGCTTGTGAGAGACACCCATTGAGGCTGTTCAGGAAACAGACACCACAGCCTGCCTGTGGATGCTTCCTCAAATTTCACCTTCTTGGAAAAGACACCATTCTGTTGGTGCACAGCCAAGGCCGTCTCTGCTTTCTGCAAGGTGCCTCTCTCTTTTAGGGATCTTTAGGAATCCCAGCAGCTGCCCTGTGCTGTGCACAAACCTCAACATCTACCATCACACAGAAATCCTGCTACCTCCTGGCCACTTTTCTATTCCACATCCCCCCCGCCAAAAAAAAAATTTATTGAAGTAGGATTGACAAATAAAAATTGTATATATTTAAGGTATACAACATGATGATTCATATATATATATATATATAGTGAAAATATTTCCACAATCAAGCTGATTAACAAATCATCACTTCCCATAGTTACCCTTTTGTGTGGGGGGTCGGGGGTGTGGTGAGAACATTTAAGATCTACTCTCTTAGCAAATTTCAAGTGAGTGATACATTATTATTAACTAGTCACCATGGTGACTATGGATTAGTCTATGGATAGTCACCATGCTGTACTGTGGTGACTATGGATAGTCACCATGCTGTACATTAGATCTCCAGGACTTATCCATCCTGTATAACTAAAATTTTATACCTTTTGACCAATATCTCCCTCTTGCTCCCACCCCCCTAGCACCTGGTAAGCACCATTCTACTCTCTGTTTCTATGTGTTTAACTTGGTTAGATTCTACATATAAGTGAGATCATGCAGTATTTGACTTTCTCTGCCTAGCTTATTCACTTAGCATAATGTCCTCCACATTCATCCATGTTGTGGTAAATGGCAGGATCTCCTTTTTTAAGGCTGAATAATATTCCATTGTATGTAAGTATGTCTGTGTGTGTGTTGTATGTGTATGTGTATATACACATGTGTATGTACATACATACACATACAACATACATACATATACACATACAAGACACACACAACAGTTTCTTTATCCATTTAACCATTGTCTTAGTCTTTTTTCTGTTGCTATAACAAAATACCACAGACTGGGTAATTTATAATAAACAGAAATTTATTGGCTTACAGTTTAGGAGGCTGAAAAGTCCAGTATCAAGGTGCTGGCATCTTGCAAGGACCTTCTTGATACATCATCCCATGGTGGAAGAGCAAAAAGGCAAGAATGGGTGAGAGAGGCAAAAGAAAGCCCAACTCATACTTTTATAAGGAACCTGCTTTCACAATGATAAATCTACTCCCAAGATGGCAGCATTAATCCATTAATCCAATGGAGTCCTCACAGCCTAATAACCTCTCATTAGGCCCCACCTCCCAACACTGTTGCATTGGGGATTAAGTTTCCAACACATGCTTTTCCAACACATTCAAACCATACCAAATGTCAGTGGACACTTCAGTTGTTTCCAGATCTTGGCTTTTATGGATAAAGCTGCAATTAAGTGGGAGTGCAGATATCTCTTAAGTCTTTTTTTTTTTTTTTTTTAGATGGAGCCTCACTCTGTCATCCAGGTTGTAGTGCAGTGGCACAATCTTGGCTGGCTGCAAACTCCACCTCCTGGGTTCAAGCCATTCTTCTGCCTCAGCCTCCTGAGTAGCTGGGATTACAGGTGCCCCACCACCACATCTGGCTAATTTTTGTATTTTTAGTAGAGTCAGAGTTTCACCAAGTTGGCCAGGCTGATCTCAAACTCCTGACCTCAAGTGATCTGCCTGCCTCAGCCTCCCAAAGTGCTGGGATTACAGGCATGAGCCACCGCACCCAGCCGAGGTTGTAATTTTATTTCTTTCTGGGTCATATGGCAGTTCCATTTTTAATTTCTTTAGGAAACTTCATACTGTTTTCCCTAATGGCTACACCAATCTACATTCCCACTAACAATATACAAGGGTTCACTTTTCTCCACATACTTGCCAACACATATCTCTGCCTTTTTGATAATAGCCTTCCTAACAGGTATGAGATAATATCTTATTGTGATTTTGATTTGCAGTTCCCTGATAGTTAGTGATGTTAAGCACCTTTTTATATGCCTGTTGGCCATTATGTCTTCTCTGGATAAATGTCTATTCAGGTCCTTTGCCCACTTTAAAATCAGGTTATTTGTTTTTTTACTATTGAGTTATTGAGCCCTTTAAATATTTTGGATATTAACCCTTTATCAGATATATGGCTTGTAAATATTTTCTCCCAATACATATGCTACCTTTTCATTTTGTTAATTGTTTCTTTACTGTGCAGAAGCTTTTTAGTTTGATATAGTCCCATTTATTTAATTTTCCTTTATAGCCTGAGCTTCTGGTGTCATATCCAAAATAATCATTGCCAAGACCCATGTGAAGAAGCTTTTCCCCTATATTTTCTTTTAAGAGTTTTATGATTTCAGGCCAGGTGCAGTGGCTCACGCCTGTAATCCTAGCACTTTGGAAGGCCAAGGCGGGTGGATCACAAGGTCAGAAGATCAAGACCATCCAGGTTAACGTGGTGAAACCCCATCTCTACTAAAAATACAAAAAATTCACCAGGCGTGGTGGCACGTGCCTGTAGTCCCAGCTACTCGGGAGGCTAAGACAGGAGAATCACTTGAACCCAGGAGACGGAGGTTACAGTGAGCTGAGATCATGCCACTGCACTCCAGCCTGGGCAACAGAGCGAGACTTACGTCTAAAAAAAAAAAAGAATTTTATGATTTCAGGTCTTATGTTTAAGTCCTTAATCCATTTTGAGTTGATTTTTGTGTATGGCATAATAATACAGATTCATTATCATTCTTTTATATGTGAATATTCAGTTTCTCCAGCAACATTTAATGAAGAGATTGTCCTTTCTCATTGTGTATTCTTGTTGTTTTTGTCAAAGATTAGTTGATCATATATGTGTGGGTGAATTTCTGGGCTCTCTATTCTGTTCCATTGGTTTATGTTTCTGTTTTTATGCCAGTACCATACTGTTTTGATTACTAGAGCTTTGTAATATAATTTGAAATCAGAAAGCTTGATGCCTGCAACTATGTTCTTCTTTCTTAAAACTGCTTTAGCTATTTGGGATCTTTTGTGGTTCCTACAGATTTAAGATTTTTTTATATTTCTATGAAAAATGCCATTGGAATTTTGATAGGGATTGCACTGAGACTTTAGGTCACTTTGGATAGTATGGACATTTTAATAATATTAATTCTTCCAATACATAAAACACAGGATATCTTTCCATTTATTTGTGTCTTCTTTAATTTCTTTCATCAACATTTTATAGTTTTCAGTGTACAGATCTTTCATCTCCTTGGATACATTTAGTCCTAGGTATTTTATTCTTTTTGATGCTGTCATAAATGGAATTGTTTTCTTAATTTCTTTTTCTAGTAGTTTGTTTTTAGTGTATAGAAACAATTGATTTCTGTATGTTGATTTTGTATTCTGCAACTTTACTTAATTCATTTATTCTAACAGTTTTTTGGGGATGTCTTTAGGGTTTTCTATATATAAAATCATGTCATCTGCAGAGAAAATTTGACTTCTTCCTTTCTGATTTGGATGCCTTTTATTTCTATTTCTTGCCCAAGTGTTCTAGCTAGAATTTCCAGTACTTTGTTGAATAGAAGTGGATAGAGTGGACATCCTTGTCTTATTCCTGATATTAGAGGAAATGATTCAGCTTTGCACTGTTGAGTTTAATGTTAGCTGTGGGCTTGTCATATATGGCCTTTATTATGTTGAGGTACATTCCTTCTATACCTAATTTGTTGAGAGTTTTTATCATGAAATTATGTTGAATTTTGTCACATGCTTTTTTTGCTTTTATTGAGATGATCATATGGTTTTTATCTTTAATTCTGTTAATATCATGTATCACATTTATTGGGTTGTGTACATTGAACTATCCTTGCATCCTGGGGATAAATTCCACTTGATCACAGTATATGAGTTTTTATGTGCTATTGAATTCAGTTTGCTAGTATTTTGTTGAGGATTTTGACATTTATTCTCATCAGAGATGTTGGAAAGTAATTTTTTCTTATAATCTCCTTGTCTGGCTTTTCTGTTAGGTAATTCTGGGCTTTTGAAATGAATTTGGAAGTATTTCCTCTTCTTCAATTTTTGGTAGAGTTTGAAAATTGCTATTAATTCTTTTTTTTTTAAGTTTGGTAGAATTCACCAGTAAAGCCATCTGTCTATGGGCTTTTCTTTGCTGGGAGATTTTTCATTACAGATTCAATTTCCTTGTTTTTCATTGATCCATTCATATTTTCTATTACTTTATAATTCAGTCTCAATATATTCTATTGTTTCTCTAATCACTATTTCATTTATTTCTGCTCTGATCTTTGTTATTTCCTTTCTTCTGCTTACTTATGTTGGGCTTAGTTTGTTCTTTTTCTAGTCCCTTGAGATGTAAAGTTAAGTTGTTTATTTGAGATCCTCACTCCTTCTTAATGTTAAGTATTTATCTATATAAATTTCCCTCTTAAACTGCTTTTGCTGCATCCCATAAGCTTTGGTATATTTCATTTCCATTTTGTTTATCTCAATTTTTTAAAAAAATTTCTTCTTTAACCCATTGGTTGCCGCTATGATCTGAATATTTACATCCCCCTTGAAACCCTAACCAATACCAATATGGTATTGGAGGGGAGGCCTTTGGAATGTTATTAGATCATGAGGGCAGAGCCCTCATGATTAGGATCAGTGCCCTTATAAAAGAGACGTCACCAAGCTAACTAGCCCCTTCCTCCATGTGAAGTTACAGTGAGAAGACATTAGTCTATGGAGAAAGCAGGCCCTCATCAGACATTGAAACTTTCATTGCCTTGATCTTGGACTTGTCAACCTCCAGAACTGTGAGAAATATATGTTTATTGTTGATAAGCTACCTAGTTTATGCTACTTTGCTAGAAAAGCCTGAGCAAACTAAGACAGTTCAGAAGTGTTGTTCAATTTCCACATATTTGTTAATTTTTCCAGTATTCCTCTTGTTGTTAATTTCTAGTTTTATACCACTGTAGTCAGAAGAGATACTTAATGTGATTTCAATATTCTTATCATTTGTCAAGACTTGTTTTGTGACGTAACATATGATCTATCCTAGAGAATATTCCATGTGTGCTTAACAAGAATATGTATCTGGTTGCTGTTGGATACAGTGTCCTGTACATGTCTGTTAGGTTTATTTGGTCTAAGGTTCAGTTTAAGTCCAATGTTCCTTATTTATTTTATATCTGGATGATCTGTCTGTTTTTTAAAATGGGGTATTGAAGTTCCCCTTCTATTATTGTATTGCTGTCTATTTCTCCCTTCAGATCTGTTAATACTTGCTTTATATATTTAGGTGTTCCAATGCTTAGTGTATATATATTGTCATATTCTCTTGATAAATTGATCCCTTTATCATTATATAATGACCTTATTTGTCTCTTGTGATAGTTTTTTACTTAAAGTCTATATTTTTCTGGTTTACGTATAGCCACTCCTGCTCTATTTTGGTTATTATTTGCCTAGAATATACTTTTTCATCCCTTCATTTTCTGTGTGTCTCTTGTAGGCAGCATATAATTAAATCGTTCTTTTTTTTTTTTTTTTTTTTTTTTGAGACAGAGTCTCACTCTGTTGCCCAGGTTGGAGTGCAGTGGCATGATCTCAGCTCACTGCAACCTCTGCCAACCAGATTCAAGCGATTCTCCTGCCTCAGCCTCCCGAGTAGCTGGGATTACAGGCACCTGCCACAGCACCTGGCTAATTTTTGTAGTTTTAGTAACGATAGGGTTTCACCGTCTTGTCCAGGCTGGCCTTGAACTCCTGACCTCGTGATCCACCCGCCTTGGCCTCCCAAAATGCTGGGATTACAGGCGTGAGCCAACATGCCTGGCCAAATTAAATCTTTTTTAAAAAAATCCAGTCAGCCACTGTATGTCTTTTGATTGGAGAAATTAACCCATTTACATTTAAAGCGATTATTGATAGGTAATAACTTACTATTGCCATTTTGTTAATTGTTTTCTAACTATTCTGCAATTTTGTTTCTTTCTTCCTCTCTTGACATCTTCTTTTGTGATTTGATGGTTTCTACAATGGCATGCTTTGATTTCTTTCTTTTTATCTTTTATGTATCTACTAAGGCTTTGCTTTGTGGTTACCATGGGGCTTACATGAAACATCTCATAATTATACCAGTCTATTTTAAGCTGATAACAATTTAACTTTGATCACATACAAAAACTCTACACTTTCACTTCTCTCCTCACATTTTATGCTTTTGATGTCACAATTTACTTATTTTTATATTGTGAGTCCATAAACAAATCATTGTACCTGTAGTTATTTTTCATACTTTTGATTTATACACCACCATTACAGTATACAAGTATTCTGAATTTGAGTACAGATAGTCCCTGACTTACAATAATTCAACTAATGATGCTTCAACTTTACAATGGTCCAAAAGCAATACACACTTAGAAAGAAAAATAAAACAAAACACAAAATTTCAGTATAGTATTTAATCAATTACATGAGATATTCAACACTATTATAAAATAGGCTTTGTGTTAGGTTATTTTGCCCAACTTTAGGCTAACATAAGTATTCTGGGTATGTTCAAGCTATAACATTCAGTAAGTTGAGTGTATTAAATGCATTTTCAACTTATAATGTTTTCAACTTATGATGGTTTTATCAGGACATAACCCCATCATAAGTCAAGGAGCATTTATATATACTTACCTTTATCATTAAGTTTTATACTTTTATATGATTCATGTTACAAATGAGTGTCCTTTCATTTCAGCTTGAAGAATTTCTTCAGCTTTTTTTTTTTTTTTAGACAGAGTCTTTCTCTGTCACCAGGCTGGAGTGCAGTGGCATGATCTCGGCTCACTGCAGCCTCCACCTCCGGGGTTCAAGTGATTTCTCCTGCCTCAGCCTCCCAAGTAGCTGAGACTACAGGTGTGTGCCACCACGCCTGGCTAATTTTTGTATTTTTAGGAGAGATGGGGTTTCACCATGTTGGCCAGGATGGTCTTGATCTTCTGATCTCATGATCCGCCCACCTCGGCCTCCCAAAGTGCTGGGATTATAGGTGTGAGCCACCGCACCTGGCCTTCTTCAGTATTTCTTATAAGGCAGGTCTAGCGGTGATGAACTCCTTCAGCTTTTGTGTGTCTGGGAAAGTTTTTATCTCTCCCTCATTTCTGAAGGATAGCTTTTCCAGTTATAGTGTCCTTACTTGGTAGTTTTTTTTCTTTTAGCACATTGAATACTGTATATTTGACTATATCCTACTCTCTCCTGGTCTGCAAAGTTTTTGCTGAGAAGTCTACTGATAACCTTATGGGGATTCCCTTGTATGTGACCCATCTATTTTCTCTTGCCTCTTTCAAAATTCTCTTTGTCTTTGTTTTTTGACAATTTGATTACAGTGTTCCCCACTGAAGTCTTCTTTAGATTGAATCTGTTTGGGGACCTTTGATCACCATGTATGTGGCTGTCCATATCTCTTCCACTATTTGAAAAGTTTTAGCCATTATTTCTTTAAATAAGCTTTTGCCCCTTTCTCTCTCTCTTTTCCTTGTAAGATTTCCATAGTGTGGAAATTTTATTTCTCTTGGTGATGTCTCATTAATTCTGTAAGTTTTCTTCATTCCTTTTCATTCTTTTTTCTCCTCTGACTGGATAATTTCAAATGACCTGCCTTCAAATTCACATATTCTTTCTTGGGCTTGATCAAGCCTGCCGTTGAAGCTCTCTATTGCATTTTTTCATTCCGTTCATTGTTTTCTTCAGCCCCATAATTTCTGTTTGGTACTTTTGTGATTTCTCTCTCTTTGTTGAATTTGTTCTGTTCATGTATTATTCTTCTGATTTCATTGAGTTGTCTATCTGTTTTCTCTTATAGCTAGGTGAGCTTTCTTAAAACAATTATTTTGAACTATTTGTCAGGCAATTTTATAGATCTTCATTTCTTTGGGGTCAGTTACTGGAAAATTACTGTGTTCCTTTGGTGCTGTTATATTTCCCTGGTTGCTTGTTTGTTTGTTTTTTATGTTCCTTTAAGTCTTACACTGATGTCTTTCCACTTGAAGAAGCAGTCACCACTCTGACTTGCTTCGGGAGAGAAATGCCTTCACCAGTAAACCTGGTTAGAAATTCCAAGCCCTCTCAGACATTTTTAATGAAAGCATCCATTCCACCCTTCTTGTTTCCTCTTAGGATGGATGGAATTCTTAAGATTGTATGCCTTCTCTCAATTTTACAAAGCCGTGCTGGGTGTTGAGAACCTCCCTCATTTCCCATATGACAGTGTTTTGAAATGCTCAAATTTGTGTGCCTTCTCCCAATTCCCCAGAGTCAAGCTGGCTGACTATACATGCTTTTTAGCCATCTACAAAGGCTAACACTCACTTTCCAGGGGTACACACAGGGAGTCAGCCATGGGTGGAGAGATAGGTGAGGTGTTTGGAGCACTGAGGTGTCCGTGGGTCAACTGGAGGATCTGCAGGTGAGGCATCCCAAACAGCTTGTGGGCAGGCTTCCTGATGGATTCTGCGAAGCAGTTAGTAGGATTGTGGCCCTTTGTTGAGTCCCATGCCCTAGTTACTGTGAGTCTCTACCTCTTTTTCCTATTCCCAGCTTCTCCCAGCTACTCAGCATACTTATCTCCTCAGTATTCTAGACAGGTGTGACAGGCGAGAAAAAGGCGAGCCTCTTGGGCAGCATTCCACACAGCTGTGGAACCTGGGCACTCACTCACTGCTCTCATTTTTTCCTGTGGGAGGAATTGCAGGCTGAGGGAGTCTCTTCTGTCACTGAGCTGTGACCCCATGGTGGAGGGAAGATGCTGGTAAAGTAAAAGTGTTCTTACCCTCTTGAATGCATCTATTCTCAGATTTTATGATTCAACTGTGTGCTGGAACTTCTCCCACTGGACTCTCAGATTCCCACAGAGGTACTCTTATCTTTGGGTGACTGTCAAAATTGGTGCACTATAGGTAAATGAGGATAGAAAATTCCTATTCTACCATCTTGCTGACATCATTGCCTTCCATTTGTTTTCTGTTCTGAAGTTTCCTATGCTCTCTAGGGCTGCTTCTCAAGGCCACCTGCCCACATCATTGGTGCCTTCTCTCAACTGCCCATGGTTTCTGCAAGATCGCCCATGAAACTGTGTTGTAGTCCAGCTCTTATGCTCTCAGAACAAGAAACCTAGAAGAATAATAAAAATACCAGATTTAAGCCCAGAATCCACTTCAGCAGCATTCAGATCTTCCAAATGAAGAAAGCTAATTATCTGCACCCACTCTTCCTTAAAACAGCAACATTCAAAAAGAAGTGAGCAGCTCCTCTCCAAAGATGTGTAAGCAGAGGCACAGGAACTATCTGTTCTCAGCCAAAGATATTCTAGCCTTGTGCTACTACCAGTGTGGTCCATGGACCAGCTGCATAAGCATCACCTGGGATGCATCAGAAATGTAGAATCTTGTTAGAAATGCTCCTCCACTCTAGAGCTACTGAATTAGAGTCTGCACTTTATCAAGATCCCCGGATGATGCATGTGCATATTAAGGGTTGAGAAGTGTTAGTTCCCAGCCACAGCTGCACAGTAGAATCATCTTGGCAACTTTAGTTGTTAAATACCAACACCCAGGCCCCACCCACAACCAAGTAAATCAGACTCTCTGTGAGTGGGGCCCAGACGTCTGAATTTTAAATGTTCCCAATGGGATTCTAATGTGGCCTGAGTGAGAACTTCCCGTGAAGATTCCTATACTTCATACCCAGCTAGACTTGAGAAATTTTCCTTCTCTTCCTTGTTGCTTTTTCATAGGTAATATGTGCACATAACTTTTTTAAAGTCAAAGAACATAGGCCGGGCATGGTATCTCACGCCTGTAATCCCAGCACTTTGGGAGGCCGAGTTGGGCACATCACTTGAGGTCAAGAGTTTGAGACTAGCCTGGCCAAAATGGTGAAACCCCGTGTCTACTAAAAATACAAAAAAAAAAAAAAAAAAATAGCCAGGTATGGTGGTGCACGCCTATAGTCCCAGCTACTTGGGAGGCTGAAGTGGGAGGATCACTTGAACCCAGGAGGCAGGAGTTGCAGTGAGCCAAGATGTCACCACGGCACTCCAGCCTGGGTGACAGAGCAAGACTCTGTCTCAAAATAAACAAATAAATAAGTAAATAAATAAAAGTCAAATAATATAAACTAGTGTACAGTGAAAAGAAAGTCTCTCTCCATCTCTATATTTTAGTGCCCCAATTTCCTCTCCAAAAGCAACCACTGTTACCAGTTTTGTGTGTGTGTGTGTGCCCTTCCAGAGCTGTTCTGCTTTTTTTTCTTTTTTCTTTTCTCTTTTTTTTTTTTTTTTGAGACAGAGTCTTGCTCTGTCGCCCAGGCTGGAGTGCAGTGACATGATCTCAGCTCACTGCAACCCCCACCTCCCAGGTTCAAACTATTCTTCTGCCTCAACCTCCCAAGTAACTGGGACTACAGGCGCACACTACCATGCCCAGCTATTTTTTTTTTTTTTTGTATTTTTAGTAGAGACGGGGTTTCACCATACTGGCCACGCTGGTCTCGAACTCCTGACCTTGTGATCCTCCCACCTCAGTCTCCCAAAGTGCTGGGATTACAGGCTTGAGCCATCATGCCCGGCCCTCCCAGAGCTTTTCTATGCATGATCAAACACATCAAAGTACAGGCACTCTTCTTCTTTATATACATAGTAGTGTTATACTATACATGTTGTTCTGTATCTTGCTATTTTCACTTAACACTATATCTTAGACATTGTCCCATAGCAGTAATTGGTCTCAATTCTTTTTACAGCTACATACTATTCTATTGTATCAATTTAATGTCATTTATTAATCAATCTCCAATTAATGTACATTCAGGATATTTCCAATTTTTTGTTACAAAAACAATCTGCAATGAATAATATGCAAAACGGCACACACTTTAGTCACTCTTTCCCTCTTTTCTTACTTTCTTTCAAAGCACTCATCAACACCACCTCAGGGGAACCACATCATTTATCATACAGACTGGGACACTTTTTTTTTTTTTTTGAGATGAACTCTTGCTCTGTCTCCCAGGCTGGAATGCAGTGATGTGACCTCGGCTCACCACATACTCCACTTCCCAGGTTCAAGCAATTGTCCTGCCTCAGCCTCCCTACACCTGTAGCTGGGACTACAGGTGTCCACCACCATGCCTGGCTAATTTTTGTGGTTTTAGTGGAGAGAGGGTTTCACTATGTTAGCCAGGTTGGTCTTGAACTCCTAACCTCAAGTGATCTGACCATCTCGGCCTCCCCAAGTGCTGGGATTACAGGCGTGAGCCACCATGCCTGGCCCAGACTGGGACACTTCTGAGAGCAGAAGGGGGCACTAACAGTTCTACTAGAACATACCTATAACTATGCCAGGTAACTGGGATACATGGTCATCCTATATGATCTGTTATGCATTCCCTATTTATTTCTTTATCGTCTGCTTCTCCCACTCGAATGTAAGCTCCTGGAGGGTAAAATCTAGTCTGTCTTCCTCATGACTGTTTCTCCAGAGCCCTGAACAGTGCCTGGAATGCAGCGGTACCTCATTAAATGTTTGATGAATGACTAAATGAATTAAAATTAAATATCTCTGAATAGCATCATTAGCACATGTGTAAGAATATCATTAAGACAGATTCCTAAAAGTTGAATGATTGCATCAAAAGGTATGTGCTTTTTTTTTTTTTTTTTTGAGATGAGATATCACTATGTTGCCTTGGCTGGATTGGATCCGAACTCCTGGGCTTAAGCTATCATCCTTCTTCAGTTTCCCAAGTAGCTGGTAGTATGTGCATCTTATAATTTAGTAGATATGACTGTATTGTACTCCATGGAGTATGTACTAATTAGCACTCCCACCAGCAATGAGAGAGGGACATCTCCCTCCCTCAATCTGCATGGCCTGCATGTGTGCATGTGTGTGCAAATGTGCATGTGTGTGCAAATGTTCACGTGCTCACACATCCATATTCAGTGTGCTCCACACACAGGCACACTGAGACCTGCTGCCACAGTGCTGCCAGGACAAGCACTGAATCTTCTGACTTCCCAGGGACACAGGTCCTGGTGCTGGGAGAGGAGAAGGAGGCCTCTCACACTCTCGATCAAGGGTGATTGTTCATCCTCTCTTCTCCCCTGTACCCCTCCCAGACAGGATCAACATTTGCAAATTACCTTCCAGGCCTCTGACTATGAGACGCAGCATGGCAGCACCTAGTGCAGGCCTAGCTCAATAAATGTTTAATTAATTAATCAATCAAGCCAAATCAAAGATTAGGTTGATTATCCAGATATTTTTATCTGTGTGGAAGCAGGCAACTGGTTAATTGCTTTTTCTCTTTTTTAAAATTTTGTACTGAAATGATAATAATATATTTGGGAATTGTGCAGATACGGCCTCAAAGGTCAAAAGCCTGGTACGTATGAAATATTCTCAGGGTGTCCTCAGGGGCAGACTGCTGCAAAAGCAATCGTCATTATCCTAGGAGTCCATGCCTTGATGTTGCCATGATGCTGAGGTAGAAAATTCTCTGGCTTATGATGGAATAACTAAAATCCACAAATATGGTCTGTTACAGGAAGGGGTTCCGATCCAGACCTCAAGAGAGTGTTCTTGGATCTCGCACAAGAAAAAATTCAGGGAGAGTCCACAGTGCAAAGCAAAAGCAAGTTTATTTAAAAAGTAAAGGAATAAAAGAATGGCTACTCCATAGACAGAACAGCCCCAAGCACTGCTGGTTGCCCATTTTTATGGTTATTTCTCGATGATATGCTAAACAAGGGTGGATTATTCATGCCCCCCGTTCTTAGACCATAGAGGGTAACTTCCTGACATTGCCATGGCATTTGTAAACTGTCATGGCACTGGTGGGAGAGTAGTGGTGAGGACGACCAGAGGTCACTCTCATAGCCATCTTGGTTTTGGTGGGTTTTAGCCAGCTTCTTCACTGCAGCCTGTTTTGTCAGCAAGGTCTTTATGATCTGTATCTTGTGCTGACCTCCTGTCTTATCCTGTGACTTAGAATGCCTTAACCATCTGGGAATACAGCCCAGTAGGTTTCAGCCTCATTTTACCCAGCCCCTACTCAAAATGGGGTTGCTCTGGTTCACATGCCTCTGATGATTTTCCCCACTGTGGCTGTCCATACATATGCTGATCATGAGGACAAAGGAATGGGTTATTGCATAAGATTCTTAACCATGCCTCTCCCTGTGGGATTCCAGCAGAATCTGGGCATGTCACAGCTCTGTGAGAAAATATTAGGTTGAGGCCAGGTACAGTGGCTCCTGTAATCCCAGCACTTTGGGAGGCAGAGGCAAGTGGATAACTTGAGGCCAGGAGTTCGAGACCAGCCTGGCCAACATGGCGAAACCCCATCTCTACTAAAATTACAAAAATTAGCCAGGCGTGGTGGCACGCATCTGTAGTCCCAGCTACTCAGGAGGCTGAGGCAGGAGAATCGCTTGAACCCAGGAGGCGGAGGTTGCAGTGAGCTAAAATTGCACCACTGCACTCCAGTCTGGGCAACAGAGTAAGACTCCGTCTCATAAAAAGAAAAGAAAAAGAAAAAAAAGAAAATATTATGTTGGGTAAAATGTAGGAAAGTGAAAATCTGGTCATCAAACAACCACAATGAGGAGAGATGCAATGTGGTTCCTGTGCTTCATAAATTTCCCATGGATAGTGGTGATTTCTACGAAACCCCATCCAAGAGCCCTGTGGGGATCCCATGTTCGTATCCCTAAGTTCCTCGTGTCGTCACTTAAGAGTCATAAATTATCTGCCTTACTTTCATTTACAGATCAGAAGGTGCTCAGATTTTTGTGCCATTGCATTTAGTTGCAGGTACCAGACTAGGGCTTTTTGGATATTAATCTGGTTAAAATTGTGCTCTTCGTGGATTTGGGATGGAATAAAATAACAGCATCCCGAGGGCCTTCTCTGCAAAATCCACAACCAGGCGCCCAGGCCGGATACATCCAGAACCTGCCACTCCCCTATCCCCCGCAGCAGCTCAGTCTAAACCGGCCCGGGACCTCCAGAAGGTGCAGTCTGCAGATCGGGAAGCCCTAGCAGGTTCAATACAACTAGAAATTTTTGGGGTAACTTCCAGGAGCTGGAAAAAATAATTCACAAATTCCCCTTACTTTCTAAAGATTTGCCTTTGATTTTTAAAACGCTCTTTCGGGTTGAGTTGGAGCACTCACTCACACATTCGTCTGGGAGGCAGTGATCTGGCAGCAGCCCATGTCTCAGAGGCTGCCAGGAGGACTCCAGCGGCTCGTCGAGGCCTCCGATTCCTTGCAGTCTGAGCCGGAGCGCAGAGATGCGTGATCCCGACCATAAGCGCTGCCTTCACAGGCTGTCGGGGAGTGTGAACCGGGGACAGCAGAGCTGGCTGGCAGCCCCACAGTAGCCACTTCCTCCTCCACCCGCACGATGCAAACACTCAGAAAGATCAATAGCTGTTGCTTCAGAATTTCCCTCTGCTCAACGTTGTCAACACATGTTCAGCCACACTCAGTGTGTGTATAAGTCCACAAATACCCGAGCCAACAAACACATTGATCACACGTCGATCTTCACGGTCGACTCAACACCTTTCAATGGTGCAACACATCCCAGCGGAGGGCAAACTTGGGCCCAGCTAAGGATGGATGCCCGCAGGCTCCCAAGGCGTCCAAGTCTAATCAAGATTCACTAAGGCTTTGGGGATGCTAATCTGGGGACACTGCAACCACGCAGGGACATTTGTGCCATCTTCAGGCCCGGATCGCGTGTGAGGGAACATGCCTCCAGGGTCTGGATAACAGATCACGTATCAGAAAGCACAGAAGTAGGCCAGGCACAGTGGCTCACACCTGTAATCCTGGCAATTTGGGAGGCAGAGGCTGGTGGATCACTTGAGGTCAGCAGTTCAAGACCAGCCTGGGCAGCATGGTGAAACCCCGTCTCTACTAAAAATACAAAAATTAGCCAGGCGTGGTGGCACATGCCTGTAATCCCAGCTACCCGGGAGGCTGAGGCAAGAGAATCACTTGAACCCGGGAGGTGGAGGTTACAGTGAGCCGAGATCACGCCACTGCACTCCAGTCTTGGCAACAGAGCGAGATCTGTCTCAAAAAAAAAAAAAAGAAAGAAAGAAAAGAAAAAAGAAAAGAAAAGAAAAGAAAAGCACAGAATGGGCTCTAGAACAGGCACATGCCTTCTGGAGAACTCATGTTTTCAGCCATGATGCGTCTTCCATCAAGTGCCACAGGACGACCTCTTAACAGGTGGCAGCTCTGGAACAACTCGGTTCCAAATTACCTGTGTCTGTCTGTATTAAAAAGAACAGGCAGCACTGTCTTTCCTGGGGACTCTAACCAACAGCCTCACGAGCACTATGGAAGGAACCCAACTTTGGCAATACATAGGCTTGGGGTCCCGCTCTGGCTGTGCCGTAAATGGCTGGGTGGCCTTGACCAGGTTTCAGAACCCCTTGGAGCTTTGATTTCTTAATCTTTAAAATGGGGATGATAGCATTCACTCCGAGTTTGTTGTGGGAATTAAAGAAGACGCATATAAAACGTTTAGGACTCAACAGGAGGGTGGCACGTGGAGGGGCAGGAAGAGGCCAACAGTCAACCCACTGAGCAGGGAAACTCGGCCTTCCTGTGGTCTTTCCTCCTGCAGGGCAACCTTCCCCAGGACCCTCTGGAAATCAGAGGTCAGACCAATGTGCTTCTGTAAAGTATCATAGCCTTGGGATTGACCTTGAACATGAGAGTGCGTTATGGACATGCAGTGAGATTCGGGATAAGGTAGTGCATGGACAGCATGCAGAGGAGGCATGAGTTGGGAGGAATAAGAAGAAAACCTTATGCTAAGTGCACCCATCCCACACTCACACCTCAAAGACAGAGGAACTGATGGGTGACCTCCTGGAGGATGTTATCATGGTGCCTACGAATCTCACTGGAGTGTCCTCAGCAGACACTCCCGCCCCTGATCTTCACACCCACATTGTGGACCTTCCACAACAGACCCCACATGCACAACAAGGCACCATGAGGGTGAGGACTGTCCCTGTGCCGGTTGCCAGCCAGCTCCCCTTATCCCTGCAGTGTCTTCCTTTTTTTAGTTTTCTACTTTTATTTATTTATTTATTTATTTATTTGAGACAGAGTCTTGCTCTGTCATCCAGGCTGGAGTGCAGTGGCGCAGTCTTGGCTCACTGCAACCTCTACCTTCTGGGTTCAAGCAATTCTCCTGCCTTGGCCTCCCAAGTAGCTAATTTTACAGATGTGCAACACCATGCCCGACTAATTTTTGTATTTTTAGTAGCGACAAGGTTTCACCATGTTGGCCAAGCTGGTTTCGAACTCCTGACCTCAGGTGATCTGCCTGCCTCGGCCTCCCAAAGTGCTGGGATTACAAGTATCTTCTGAGACTGCTGTAAAACCAGTGGGGACTCCTGGATACCTCGTATGGCCCCAGGGAGGAGCTCCAGCCCTGCACAGGGATGAACTGAGTGGACTTTGGCACACGTAGGACGCACACCCCATCACACAGGCAGTTGAGAACATCGCCTATCATCACTGTTCAGGTCCAGGAGGTCAGACTTGGACACACGATGGGGAAGCTGCCAGGCAAGTTCCCAGGACAGAAAAGCAGACATTGAAAGAGGCTTCTGAGAAGCCAATTTGGGAATCTGCATGATATGATAGAGATGAGACAAGAGGGAGCAATGTCATTTCAGACTTCTTCCTGGAGAAAAACTATATGCATTTAGAGGAAAGACTTTGATAAGCTGCCTGTGGTTTGGGGGTGACACTGCAGAGGCCTGTTGAAGTAATAAAGATGGCATTTTAAAAATAATAATAAAAACTGGCCAGACTCAGTGGCTCAGGCCTGTGATCCCAGCACTTTGGGAGGGGTGGATCACCTGAGGTAAGGAGTTCAAGGCCAGCCTGGCCAACGTGGTGAAACCCCATCTCTACTAAAAATACAAAAATTAGCAGAACATGGTGGTATGTGCCTGTAATCCCAGCTACTCGGGAGGCTGAGGCGTGAGAATTGCTTGAACCCAGGAGGCGGAGGTTGCAGTGAGCAGAGATCGTGCCACTGCATTCCAGCCTGGGTGACAGTGTGAGACTCTGTCTCAAAATAATAAATATAAATAAATAAATAATAAAAATAAAGATGGCAATCAATTTGCCTCCTAAAGAGTATCCTGTTACCTGGGGTGGGGTGGGGGGGGCAGGCAGTGCTTTGTTTTATTGGGTTTGGGATTGTAAGTTTGAGGATAAGACTGAGGGACGAGCTTAACAGTTGGACATAGAAAAGAGAAAGGCTTTGCACCCTGGCACGATGAAGAGCCAGATGATTGGACACTGTCTAGAGGACAGTTGGGAATGACCAAGAATGGCCATTGGTGGCCAGGAATTTTCACTAAGGATGTTATAAAGTCTTTGAGTTGTGACCCTAAAAACAAAACTTTTTCCCTACTCACAACATTTCTGGCACAAAATGTGTGCATTTTCCACATCAAGTCATTTTCCAGTTCTCTGAAGACACCAACTGGGTATCCAGTGATTCATTTCAATTCTGACCTTAGCTACCAAGAGATGGTATCAGACCCCATATAAGACTGCCTCCCACGTCACACACCAATTGCAAGTAGGGGGTCTGCAGATTGCCCACACTTCTTTCTGTCTGACTTGGCTACAAATGAGGGGTTCCCATAGCCCCCTCTTCAATAATTCAATAATTTGCTAAAATAATAATAATAATTAGAAAATAAAGGTTCAATAATTTGCTGTAACAGCTCACAGAACTCAGGGAAATGCTTTACTTACTGTTACCAGTTAATTATAAAGCAGATAAATAAACAGTCAGATGACTAAGTATGTAGGGAGAGGTCTGGAAGGGGCAGGAAGTCCGTATGAGTTTCTGTCCCCATGGAGCTATCTGGGCTATGCCACCATCCCTGCACATGGATGTGTTCACCAACCCAGAGGCTTGTCCGCTCCCATTGTTCAAGAGTTTTTAGAGCTTAACCTCCAGTCTGCTTCCCAGAGGTCAGTGTGTGGGAATGAAAGTTTCAATCCTCAAATTACTTGGTCTTTCTGGTGACCAGAAAAGCTGATCTTTCTGGCAACCCAAGCTAAGGCTGTCTAGGGATCCCAGACTAAGCTACATCATTAGCATAAATTCATGGGACCAAAGAGGCTGATTATGATTAACAAAAGACTCTCCTATCACTCAGGAAATTCCAAGAGTTTTAAGATCTCTGTGCCAAGAACTGGGAACAAAGACCAACTATATTTCTTATACTATAGCCTATAGCCTTCTCTGCCGACCAGGGATCATTCATGCTTTTGTGGGTAAGGACTTTTGGAGCATGTGGGAACAATGTCTAGGCTGACATGTGAGCAAAACACACACCACATGCCTAGACACAGGAACCAGGGGACGAGGGCAGAGCTGCTATCTATGCTGTAGCAGGAGCCAGGGACTTGGGTACAGACCCAGCTCTGCAGCTGATGATTTTCATAAGCAGCCAAGATCAGGCCACTGCACTCCAGGCTGGGCAACAGAGTGAGACTCTGTCTCAAATAAATAAATAAATAATAAAAATATAGATGGCCTTCAATCTTCATTCAAAAAATCCTCTGCCTTCTAAGGAGAATCCTGTTAACTGGGGTGGAGGCGGTGCTTTGTTTCACTAGGTTTGGGACTGTGAGTTTGAGAATAGGACTGCGGGAAGAGCTGAGCAGTTGGGCATAGAGAGGAGAACGGTTTTGCACCCTGGCACAATGAAGAGGCAGGTGATTGGGCACTGTCTAGAGGACAGTTGGGAATGACCAAGAGGCTCTGGAAAAGCCCCTTCCCCTCTCTGGGTTTTATTTACTCAACCTTAAAATGGGCTCATGCGCTTCCAACCGTGAGGTGACAGCATTTATTAACAGAGCATTTGTGCATTGATATGGAATGTACTTGCTGCATCCCCATATAATGAATTTTCTCACAAATTACATATGCTAAGAACAGCTCAGATTAAACTGTAAGATCACATCAGATGCACTATTGATTTTCGTTATTTTAGTTTTCTCCATCCCTGAGTTTTCTTCAATTTATCCACCAATTTCAGCAGAACAATCTCTGCCTCCTCTTTCTAGTAATCGGTTTATAAAACTTCAGAACTTGGGAGTTTGAGGAACTAGGCTAGTTTGGATACAATGCCTGTCCTTCTACAGGGATGATGACTGCGGACCTCCTGAAGTCAGTAGGGATTCCTCTGGCTAGAGCAGTAGATGTCTTTCAATGGCAATGTGAATCAACAGCCATGCCTGTATACACACTCTTCTTATGAAATAAGGAAGGCTGGACACTGTGGCTCATGCCCATAGTGCCAGCACTTTGGGAGGCTGAGGAGGGAGGATGGCTTGAGCCCAGAAGTCTGAGACCAGCCCAGGCGACATGGTGAAACCCCACCTCTACAAAAAAATACAAAAATTCGCCGGGCATGGTGGCGTGCTCCTGTAGTCCCAGCTACCTGGGAGGCTGAGGTGGGAGGATCCCGTCAGCCTGGGAGGTTGAGGCTGCAGTGAGCCAAGATCACGCCATTGTACTCCAGCCTGGTCAACAGAGCAAGACCATGACTCAAAAAATAGTAATAAAATAAAAGAAAGAAAGCAACTTCTGTTATGAAAAAATATCCTGCTAATGCACAAATGCTTTATCCCTCTAATATTATAGCTGCCCACTGGGAAACACTAGCGGCGCTTCTCCACAGACACTCTCTGGGGTGCCCACTTTCCCACCCATTTTGCCCTTTTGACCCTGTTTCCTTGCAATGACTAGGCCATACAGTTTCTAGGCAGCCCCAGTTCCCCCAAAAGGGCAAGCAAGGTAATTTTCCAGCAAAGGAGGCCCCTCCTGACTTTGCAAACGCCACGTAGGGAGCTGAGATCCCTCGGGTGTCCTTTTCAGAATCTCTCCTCTGATTCATTGTCATCCCGGAACAGATTAGCTCTGCATACAAACACTAAGCTATTAAAATTGGACACTGCTCTGCCTCTGATACTGGGAAACAGTTACAGATAGCTTTGTATAGAATGACTTCTATGACAGAGCAACAAGATGTACAACTCCAAGGCTATTAAAAACAAAGCAAGATGAAAAGCAAAACCAGAAGGGCTGCTTACCCAAAAACTTTCATGGGAACAGCAAATAAGTCAAGAGATTATTCATGAGAAAAAGACCACAAATAGAGAAACACTCAATGGCTTAAAGTGTGAGCCTTGGGGACTTGCAATGAGCTCATTCATCATTCACTTACTTTTGTACAAAGGGCCGAGCACTGTCCTAAGTGCTGGATCCCCCACAACTGAGAACAACCAACAAGATCCTAACTCCTCTTACATTTAAATACCTGTAGGGGGCCAGGCACCATGGCTCATGCCTATAAACCCAGCACTTTCTTGAGTCCAGGAGTTCAAGACCAGCCTGGGCAATGTGGAGAGACCCTGTATCTACCAAAAGAACAAAATAAAATTGCCGGAC
Organism: Hylobates moloch; assembly: GCF_009828535.3. NCBI lineage: Eukaryota > Metazoa > Chordata > Mammalia > Primates > Hylobatidae > Hylobates > Hylobates moloch. The sequence goes on from NW_026652287.1 coordinate 60,675,814, forward strand.
GTAATGGCATGCACCTGTAGTCCCAGCTACTTAGGAGGCTGGGGTGGGAGGATCACTTGAGCCTGGGAGGTAGAGATTGTTGTGAAACAAGATCAAGCCACTGCACTCCAGCCTGAGTGACAAAGTGGGACCCTGTCTCAAAAAAAAAAAAAAAAATCAGTAAGAGGAGACCAACAATTAAGTTGTAAGCATATCATAAAAAAGATGACTTCAGGTTGGACATGGTGGTCACACCTGTAATCCCAACACTTTGGGAGGCCAAGGCGGGAGGATCACTTAAGACCAGTAGTTCGAGACCAGCCTGGGCAACATAGTAAGACCCTTTTTAAAAAAATTAGTTTGGCCGGGCGCAGTGGCTCACGCTTGTAATCCCAGCACTTTGGGAGGCCGAGGCGGGCGGATCACGAGGTCAGGAGATCGAGACCACGATGAAACCCCATCTCTACTAAAAATACAAAAAAATTAGCCGGGCGTGGTGGTAGGCGCCTGTAGTCCCAGCTACTCGGAGAGGCTGAGGCAGGAGAATGGCGTGAACCCGGGAGGCGGAGCTTGCAGTGAGCCGAGATTGGGCCACTGCACTCCAGCCTGGGTGACAGAGCGAGACTCCGTCTCAAAAAAAAAAAAAAAAAATTAGTTTTTAAAAAAGATAGCTTCAGAAAGTTGTAAGCTCTATTAAGAGAACACAACAGAATAGAGTGATTGAGAGATATTGGCAGGGTCACAGATGTCACTCCTGTACCCTGGGTGTTTAGGAAAAGCCTCTCAGGATGTGACATTTAAGTGGGGTACAGAGAAGCAAAAAAACTCAGGGTAACTGCTGGAGGATTTTGGCTTGAGCAACTCCAGTGAAAGTGAATTATCAGTGTGTCAGGATGAATGATAAACCCTTTCCATTATTCTTGGGAGGGACACAAGATATTCTTTTGTTTTTGTTTCCTCGGGAGTTTAGGAGCCAACTCGTTAGAAATACAAGTGGTGGCAAAATTCCACTCTACAACCTGAGAAATACTTGAGCTCTTCTTTGCATATGATGATTTTTAACCTATTTCTTCAGAAAAACAAACGCCAAGCAGAGGTTAGAAACAAATGCTGGCATAAGTGTAAACATCCACTTTGCGAAGACTCAAAGGCAGACCCTTTCTCTGCCAGAAATGTGTTTCTCATCTGCAAAGGGCAGGAGAGGCCTTAACCCAACTGTCTGGTTGAGAATCCAGACTTCAAACTTAACCCAGTGGGTCTTGGAGCCAACTTAATAGAGAATGGAGTGTCTTTGTTGAAAACTCTAGTGTGTTTCGTGGAGGGGAGTGGGCAAAAGCTAGCTGAATGTGCAAGGGAGGGATGAGATTTTAGAAGAGGCAAAATATCAAGGAAGAGAAACTGCAAACAGATTCGTGCGACTCGATTGGCTGCGTAGCAGCAAATATCATTTCTGTGATTCCTATAAAGGAATCACACGACGACTTCCAAGTGCATCTGCTTGCTGTGTGGATGGCCTCTAATGAGACACAGTTTCTAGCCAATTGGGTTTCACACCGCTCAGTGCCAGCTTGGCGATTTGTTTTGCATTAAACACTGCAGCCTGTTAACCTGGTGAGTAACTGTTCTGGGTGGGCAGCCAGAATCCCTCACTGCACTGCCCTTTTTTCTTAAAAGAAAAAGATAGTGGTGATGATGGTGGGGGTGGTGATGACGATGATGAAAATGCGATCAATCAGGTTACCATCTTGAAAACTTGAATTCATTGAGCTAAAATGACCCAGATAATGGGCCTTTTAAAAATATTTTCTGGGCCGGGCACGGTGGCTCATGCCTGTAATCCCAGCACTTTGGGAGGCCAAGGCAGGTGGATCACTTGAGGTCAGGAGTTTGAGATCAGCCTGGCCAACATGGTGAAACACTGTCTCTACTAAAAATACGAAAAATTAGATGGGTGTGGTGGCGGGTGCCTGTAGTCCCAGCTACTGGGGAGGCTGAGGCAGGAGAATTGTTTGAACCCGAGAGGTAGAAGCTACAGTGAGCCGAAATTGTGAGGTGCACTCCAGCCTGGGCAACAGAGCAAGGCTCCATCTCAAAAAAAAAAAATTCTGGAACATTCCAGGGTAGTGCTCAATCCATTTTTCAGCCTTTCTGTGCCCTCTGCTCTTGCTGGGAGAACTAGGCCTCTCTGTTTCTTTCATTTCAGCTTCAAGATAATTTAGAGTTCTGGAGTGCGCAAGACACTTGGGAATTCCACCTGGGGGTGACTGAGCTGGGGCCTGGGGGCAGTGGAGGGGAGCAGTTTAGGAACAAAGACATCAGACTTCATAAATCTCAACTGTAAATGTAAAAGTCTTCCTGTGTCTGACACCACCAGAATTGTAGGATTTTTCTTCTTTAGGTGACAAAAATGAACGGTCACCAGCAGAAACAGTCTGTCCATGCTCTGTTTCTCATTGGTCCAAATAAACTTAAAAACTAGGGCTAGGCCAAGAGTCTGGATCCCAAAGCACACTCACTGAGGCTCCATTAGAGCCCCCCATTTACCCTGAAAATACTGTGGTCACCCTCCCCACATTCCTCCTACCTCTTTCCACAGCAGAAGGGACGGGGTGTGTCAGCTGTGATACCATCAGCCACCAATGTGTGTCACTGCTCCTTCCACAATGGGACACTTGCTGGGTAAAACAGCTCATTCTCAAGCCTCCTTCCCTCGAGGTCAGGGCAGGGCAATGGTGGGAATCAGTCTCTGCAGAAGAAGAATCTTGATTTTCTGGATTTCAGCTGCAACTTCTGCTTCAACAAGAACTGCATAGAGCCCATCAGAACCATTAGGCTGCTGAAATGAGTTGATGAAAGCTATGCCCCATCCACGTGTGAAACTTACAGAGTGATAATAAAAGGTTTCCGTGGCAATGACAACAAATATTTTGTTTCTTTGTTTGTTGCTTCTTTTTCTAGGCACTTCCACCAGGGGATACAATGAATGTTTTTGACCTACAATGAAAAAGAAAGTCTTCTTAGCTTGCAGAAGTCAGGAAAGATTGTGTGCACGTGCATATGTGTTTGTAGGTGTTTGCATAGTATACATAAGTGTGAGGTGTGTGTGTGTGTGTGTCACTTTCAAAGTACCAGAAGCCAAATTGTCTGTTGATTTTCTGACAAGCTACATGGTCCTTTTCAACTACCAAAAATAGAAAGATGACCATAAGCAGATGAATATTGTCAGGAAGTGCACACCAGACAGCCCTGAGCATTTGATTCAGCTGACATTGGCAATTGTTCACGGTGAGTTTCTGCTCCCATCATGGTCAAGACAACCCTCCAAGCACTGTGGCCCCTAAGGCCAAGCCCAGAAGTTGCAGGGCTCATTGGTTTGACACCAGTATGTGCTGATTAAGAAGCTGCACCCTGGAGAGCCACAAATTGTTTTAAGCATTTTATGATCTAACATCTTTTTTGTTTTTGAGACAGGGTCTCACTCTGTCACCCAGGCTACAATGCAGTGGTGTGATCATGACTCACTGCAGCCTCGATTCCCCTGGGTTCAAGCATTCCTCCTACCTCATCCTCCCTAGAAGCTGGGAATACAGGCATGCACCACCATGCCCAGTTATGTTTTTGGTTTGGGGTGGCTTTTTGGTTTTTCGTTTTGTTTTTGTGGAGACCGGGTCTTGCTATGTTGCCCAGGCTGGTCTTAAACTTCTGGGCTCAAGCAGTCCTCCTGCTTTGGCCTCTCAAAGTGCAGGGATTACAGGCATCACACCTCGCCTGTGATCTAACATTTTAAGATTTCAAGCAGATATGATTACTTTCCAAAAGAGAATATTTCCCCAATGCCTCTCTCAAAGAACTCAGGGTTAGCAAGCCATTTGAGACTTGTTTCGTGAAGTGTTTGTGAGATGGTTCCATAACATATAAAAAAAACTTAATCGAGGCAATATGAAGCCTTGTGAAAATTAACAAATAACGGGGGCTCTAGAGTTCAATGCAGAGGACTGGGCTGTGGCCAGACTCCCAATTGCAAGAGGGTGACACATATCAAGACACAAAGAAGCAGCCAGCAGGCAGGTCACGTCGGAAATACATAAACCCATGCTGTCCATAGTGCAATTCAAAGAACTTGTCGTGCTAGACCATTTTACATAAATATTTTCCAACATATTCAATCAGCCCCCTCAAATTGACACTGTCACCAAAATCAAATCAATACTTCTTGGGAGGGAGGAATAAGTATCTTATCTAATAATCAACTTATTTGAGATCTGCAATGCTGGCTGCTGTTACCGAAAGACATTTCTCAATTATTTACATTTAACTATACATTACTTTGATTTTTGTCTCAGCTGCATTCAGATAAAATGTGAGCTTCTAATTTAATTTTCTTCTGGATTTCCTGTGACATATCTATTTATGCCAATTTCCCAGGAGGAAATGGACATCAGTAATAAAGATAGTTATAGAAAACACTTACAAAGCACTTCTAGCACGCCAGACTCTGGGCTCAAGTCACCATCAGGATTGTCCACTTCAATCTTCAGGCAAGTCTATGAGGAGGCCACAGATTGATAGCCCCATTTTATGGATGATGAACTGGAGCTGAGATTAAGTGTCTTATCCCAGAGATTTGACCCCGGCAGTCTGACTCTAGAGCCCTGTTCCTGGCAGGACATGGTAACTCACACCTGAAATCTCAGCACTTTGGGAGGCCAAGGCAGAAGGATCGCTTGAGCCCAGGAGTTCAAGACCAGCCTGGGCAACAATGCATGACCCTGTCTCTACAAAACATTAAAAAGTTATCCGGGCATGGTGACGCGTGCCTGCAGTCCCAGCTACTTGAGGAGCCAAGGATGGAGGGTGACTTGAGCCTGGGAGTTAAAGACTGCAGTAAGCTTTTATTTATTTATTTATTTATTTATTTTTATTTTTTTTTTTATTTTTTTTTTTTGAGACAGTCTCACTCTGTTGCCCAGGCTGGAGTGCAGTGGCACGATCTCAGCTCACTGCAACCTCTGCTTCCCAGATTCAAGTGATCCTCGTGCCTCAGCCTCCCAAGTAGCTGGGATTACAGGTGTGCACCACCATGCCTGGCTAATTTTTGTATTTTTAGTAAAGATGGAGATTCACCATGTTGGCCAGGCTGGTCTTGAACTCCTGGCCTCAAGTGATCCACCCACCTCGGCCTCCCAAAGTGTTGGGATTACAGGCATGAGTCACTGCACCCAGCCCTGCAGTGAGCTTTGCTCATACCAGTGGGCAACAGAGTGAGATCCTGTCACAAAAATAAATAAAATAAAATAAAATAAAAATAAAGCCCTGCTTCTAACCACTGCACAGCCCCACTTCCCAGTAGCATGAGTAATTCCAAGCAGAGATTTCCATACGATTTTCTGCTCTGAGTCAGCAGACAATAAGAGGGTCATGATGTTAACACCAGAATGGACCTAAGAGATGACCTCATCCCTGAAGGTCAAAGCCACTTCCGTCTGCTGTTCTGCTCTGCTGTTTGATTTCCTTCTAAGATGTTTGCCCTTCTCTAGGAGTTTTGTACAAGACTTGCAGCCTCTGTCTATTGCATTCTTTAGACAAACGGTATTTTCTGAGTAGGACTAGAAGCTAAAGAAAGGAACATGTGGATGCAGTGTGGCATATGGATGAAGCCTGCCTGCATCAAAACCCCAGCTCATCCTCTATTAACGATGTCTCCCTGTGGAAGGATAAAGTCACCGTACCTCAGCATCTTCATCTGTATAATGGGGATGATCATAATTCCTCTGCAACGTGGGGTTAGGAAGAGGAGGACAAGAAATCACACATGTTGGCCAGGTACTGTGGCTCATGCCAGTAATCCCAGCACTTTGGAAGGCTGAGGCGGGCTGAGGTCAGGAATTCAAAACCAGCACGGCCAACATGGCAAAACACTGTCTCTATTAAAAATACAAAAAAATTAGCTGGGCGTGGTGGTGCACATCCGTAGTCCCAGCTACTTGGGAGGCTGAGGCAGGAGAATCACTTGAACCCGGGAGGCGGAGGTTGCAGTGAGCCAAGACCATGCCACTGCACTCTAGCCTGGGCAACAGAATGAGACCCTGTCTGAAAAGAAAAGGAAAGAAAAGAAAAGAAAAGAAACCAAACCACACATGTAAAGAGCTCACCATGCTCCTGGCACAGACTAACTGCTTAGTTCTCGGTTATGGGTCGCAGTCATCCCTGGGGACTCTCCCTGCACCACACCCTGCACAGCACCTGCTCTGGGACTTTGTTATACACTCTTTCTCCACTGTGCTGTGACTCACTCACTGGCCTGGGTTGTGCCTCATTCATCTCAGGAGCCCCAGCCCCAACACAGTTCCCAGCCCGTAGCTGGCACTCGTGAATGTCTGCTGATTGAGTGAGTGACTGCATATATGCACTCGCTGCAACCCCAGCTCACTGCGCAGACGAGGCGGCAAGCTCAGAGGGACCAAGCCTCTAACTGGGGCCATGGAACTGGATGGTGTCACAGTTAAAGGGCGACTGAAGCTGCTTGACTTCCAGTCCAATGTTTGCACACCACAGCAGAGCACCTTAACTTTGCTTCTTGCTCAGTCACCCAGGCTGGAGTGCAGTGGCATGATCCTAGCTCACTGCAGCCTCAACCTCCTGGGCTCAAGTGATCCTCTCATCTCAGCCTCCCAAGTAGCTGGGACCACAGGCAGGCTAATTTTATTTTTTTTATAGAGATAGGGTCACTTTATGTTGCCCAGGTTGGGCTCACACTCCTGGGCTCAAAGAGATCATCCCGCCTCGGCCTCTCAAAGCGCTTGGTTTATAGGCATGAGCCACTGCTCCTGGCCTGCAATTTTCTTTAAAATGTTTTTTTGTTTCGTTTTGTTGTGTGTGTGTGTGTGTGTGTGTTTTTTCTTGAGACAGAGTCTCACTCTGTCACCCAGGATGGAATGCAGTGGCGTGATCTCGGCTCACTGCAGCCTCTGCCTCCTGGGTTCAAGTGATTCTCGTGCCTCAGCCTCCCCAGTAGCTGGGATTACATGTGCCCACCACCATGCCTGGCTAATTTTTGTATTTTTAGTAGAGACAGGGTTTCAACATGTTGGCCAGGTTGACTTCAGGTGATCCACCTGCCTCAGCCCCCTAAAGCTCTGGGATTACAGGCATGAGCCACCACACCCAGCCTAAAATGATTTTATCACAGACTAAGATCAAACGGATAACCAGAGCATCATTAATATCAAACTAGGGATACATTCACAATCTGTTTTTCCTACTTTCCGTAATTTATATGTCAGCAATCCATCACAAAATGAAAAAATAGTTACAAAAATACGGACCTAAACATTTTTAGTGTCTTGCATTTTAACTAATTACGCAGTAATACTATGATAATCTAATCGCAATTAACAAGATAAAAAATGCACAGTAATCATGTATTGTACCTGATATAAGCAATATTACACGACCTAATATCCTGCCTTTTACGTGCCTATTTCATTCCTTGGAAGCTCCCTGGTAATGAATATGCTACTAAGCAGGGCTTTTTTAATTTGCGTGTTTCCCTTATAGTGATTCATCAATAAATTTTTCTGATTTCCTTCATAAATAAGTTTCATTATTCCTCATTATTAAAAAAAAAAACACTTTCTCCTGTCCTGAAAGGATGTCATATATTAGATGACCTTCCTATATAAAATCACAAATGAGAGAAGACCAGACAACCTGCAACAAAATAAGTAATCAGACAATCGGGCACTAAATACAGCTGGGCAGACAGTAGGCATTATGGTATAGTCTGCAAAAAAGGCCAGGCGCAGTGGCTCACACCTGTAATCCCAGCACTCTAGGAGGCTGGGGTGGGTGGATCACTTGAGGTCAGGAGTTCAAGACCAACCTCCCCAACATGGTGAAACCCTGTCTCTACTAAAAATATAAAAATTAGCCGGGCATGGTGGTGGGCGCCTGTAGTCCCAGCTACTTGGAAGGCCGAGGCATGAGAATCGTTTGAGCTGGAGAGGTGGAGGTTGCAGTGAGCCAAGATCACACCTCTGCACTCCATCCTGGGCAATAGAGTGAGACACCGTCTAAAAAAAAAAAAAAAAAAAGTCTACAAAAAAAATTTTTACAAAGCAAAAATCAAAAGAGAATTTAGTTTTACTACAGCATGAGTTAAGTCACAGCTTTTGCACAATTTATCCATGATTTCTTCATTTTGTTGTTTTAAGCATGCTTTTAAGACATACTGGATAACTAGTAAAAATTGTATACAATTTCAAATGACATTTCAGATAAGTTTTATTGACTTAATGCTCTGATAATAAAATTATAACAATCAGTATTATTCTGATTTATTGCAATTTTTACTTTCACTTTGTAATGGACTTGGTGCATCCCAGCATTGAATGTAATGTTGCTGCCATCTCAAGGTCACTGACTGAAAATGAGGTGGCTCACTCCAGTCTAGTGTACTAACGCACATAAGTAACCAAGGGCTTTGTGGATGAAAATACCACTTTGTGGTCACGTCACAGTAAATCTAAACTTTTATTTGCAATGAAACAATGGGTTTTATACACAATTTTCAATGAAAACATACTCCAGTAATGCTACTATGGCAGTGTGAGTACTGGATCTGTGAGAGAAAAGGCTTTTATATCACAGTCCAGGGGAAAAATGTCAGTGCATGAAATTGAAGAACCATCTGTGCCACTGGCATATTGACACAGCGTCATCCAGATACAGTGGTTTCTTTAGAAAGAGACATCGTCCTTGAGTTTATTTTTCATTCGTAAAGCACGCTTGGCTATTTTCCCTCCCTCTTCAATCTTTCCCAGTTGGTGACCTCCACCACCCTGACACTCTTCCGTCTGGATTTATCAAAACTACCCTTAACATGAACAAACAGTTCACAGAAAAGGAAATGCCAACGAGCCGATTCAAGGAGATACATGTTTTGCCTAACAGATTGTCAAAGATCAACTTTCGATCACACTGGTTTGGCAAGGTAGTGCTGTAAATTAAAAAACAGGAATATGTGGTGATAGTTTCCAAATTTTAAAATGCATATACCTTCTGACCAGCAATCTCATCTCTAAAAATGTATCTGTCAGATCTATACATACGTGTGCGCACAGAGATGTATGTACAAGGAAATTTATCACAGCAAAAGACTGGAAACAAACTAAATGTCCATCAACAGAAGAGATGTAAATTATGGTAAATCCATAAAATGGAACACTGTACAGCCTTTGAAATCAACAAGGCAGCTCTATATGTACCAATATGGCACAATTTCTGAGATCATACAGTTAAGTAAAAAAAAAAAAAAAAGCAACTGCAAAACATTGTGTATAGTGTGCTTAGGGTGTATGTATTTGCATAGAATCTCTGTGGAAAAACACTATCAGCCACTAACAATGGTTCCTTTGTAGGAAGAACCAGGGGACTGGTAACAGGGTGGGAGAGACTTAAAATTCACTATACACTCATTTTGTTTTGAACTGTATACCGTATACATGTATTAGCTACTTGAAATGTATACATAAAAATAAAACACTTCCAAAACTGCTTTGGATTGTAATTCAAATAAAAAGTCAATATTTATGAAGAAAAGACTAGCCACGCTCAATGGCTCACATTTGTAACCCCAGCTTGTTGGGAGGCTGTGGCAGGAGGATCACTTGAACCCAAGAGTTCAAGATCAACTTTGTTTTGGACAACAAAGTGAGACCTGTCTCTACAAAAAATATAAAAATTAGCTGAGCTGGTGGTGTGCACCAGTAGTCCTAGCTACTCATGAAGCTGAGGCAGGAGGATCGCTTCAGCCCAGGAGGTCGAGGCTGCAGTGAGCTATGATCGCACCACTGTACTCCAGCCTGGGTGACAGAGCAATATCCTGTCTCAAAAAAAAAGAAAGAAGAAAGAAAGAGAGAAAGAGAGAGAGAAGGAAAGAAAGAAAGAAAGAAAGAAAGAAAGAAAGAAAGAAAGAAAGAAAGAAAGAAAGAAAGAAAGAAAAGAAAGAGAAAGAAAGAAGGAAGGAAGGAAGGAAGGAAGGAAAGAAAGAAAGAAAGAAAGAAAGAAAGAAAGAAAGAAAGAAAGAAAGAAAGAAAATAATAAAGAAGGGAGGGAGGGAGGGAGGGAGTGGGGGAAAGAAGCCACAGAGGAGAGGACAGAAGTAGAAGGATACAAGAAGGGCGGGTGGGGGCTGCCACAGGGGGCCTGG